>NC_141687.1:830074557-830674557 GCF_964263255.1 Lissotriton vulgaris | reverse complement strand
GGTGAGCAGCTACTACTGCTAGACTTTTTGTAAATACTCTGAGAGCAGTGGCGAGTCCGAATGGAAGCACTCTGAACTGGTAATGGTGCCCGCTACCACAAATCTGAGATATTTGCAATGAGCGGGATTTATTGGAATGTGGAAGTATGCGTCTTTTAAGTCTAGAGTAGACAAATTCTCCTTGTTGTAGAAGTTGGAGCACTTGTTGAAGTGCCACCATGTGAAAATGATTTGATTGTATGTAATGATTTAACTCTGAGGTCTAAAATGTGTAGTTTTTCGGTTTTAGAAAGTACAGGGAGTATACGCCTGACCATTGATATTGTATCGGTACGGGCTCTATAGCTCCTTTTAAAAGGAGAGACTGAACCTCTTGTTTGAAGAGATGTAGATGGTCGGTGACATTTTGTGTGAATGTGAAGGAATGTTTAGAGGATTGTTGGTAAGCTCCAGGTAATAACCAGATCGGATAACTCCTAGCACCCATTTGTCTGTAGTTATTGATTGCCAGATGGGTAGGAATTGTGAAAGATGCCCCCGACAGGTGTTGAATGATTGGGGGAAAGTGTAGGCAAGTCACTGTTTGTTATTTGAGGAAGAGGTGCGTGTGCTGGAACCTCTACCTTTGCCGTTGTTACTCTAAAGAAACCTTTTGAAGAAGAAGAGGGCTGATTGTTGCCTTTGTACGGTGTAGAGGCAGTGTCTAGAGATATTCTTGGACCTCCCATGATAGAAGCTGTGCCGAAAGGAACCACGAGTAGAAGGGGACTGTAGGGCAACCACAGACACTGCCATGTCCCTTTCATATTTTCTAAAGACGTGTCTCCGACAGGACCAAAGAGATGCTGTTTGTCGAATGCTGTGTTGAGAAAGGAAGCCTGAACTTCATGTGTAAATCCCAAAATTATTAACCATGCCTGTCTGTTTAGTAACACACTGGTATTGACTGCTCTAGCCACATTGTCAGCTGCATTTAATACACACCTAATAGAAGAATTAGAGAAGAGATTTCCTCCTTGCACTAAGTCTTGACTGTTGAATTTATGCTCATCGGGTAAGAATTTGAGCAATTGTTCCATTTTGTCCCAATGCGCCCTATCGTATCTGGCTAAAAGGGCCTGTGTATTAGCAATATGCCATTAATTTGCAGATTGGGAAGCTACTCTTTTCCCAGAGGCATCTATGAGCTTATACTCTTTGTCTAGAGGTGGAGAAACCCATGATGTCTGTCAATTGGCCTGTTTACAGGCATTAGAATCTACCAAGGAGTCTCAGGGTAACTGGCCCTTTATGAAAACTGGATCGGATGGTGCAGGTTTATATTTTTGTCTATCCTGGGGTGAGAATGCGTGCACGAACAAGATCGTTAAATATGTCGTCCACACGTATTAACATACCCTTGAGCATAGGCAGTGTGTGGGTGGATCTTTGGGAACTACTAAGGGATTCAAAGAGGAAATCCTCCTCTAGGGATTCCTTAGGTAATTACACCCCATGGTATTTAGCAGTTCTACTTAGAAGCTCTATATAGTCTACATTGTCATCTGGTGGAGAAGGTTTAGTGGGATAAAGGTCAGGGTCATTATCTGTGGGAGAGTCTGTTATAATCCTTCCAGGGGTCTGCAAGTGAAGGATCACTGCCCCCATCCCCATCATCCTGATCATCAGGTGAGTAATTAGTAAATGCTGTGTTTCTGGGGAAGTAGGTGATGGAGGAGGAAAAGGGTTAGTACTAACAGGTTTCCTTTTTAAAGGAATATGATAAGTGTCCAACTCTGACCTGCGTTTAATTGGCAATTTGGTTGCAATATGTCCAGTTTTTGGCTGAATGTATAGTTCCTTTTGTTTCAGGTCCGGTTTTGCAGGCGGGACGTCAAAAAGAGGCTCCTTTGATGGTATTGGAGCATCTTTATTTTTCAGTTCCGAATATTTCAGTTCTGAAGACTGTTTCAGTGTCGAAGGAGTTGGGCCCGAGACTGGTTTCGGTTTCGACCCCGAAGGATTCAGTTCGGTGCCAGAGTATGGACGACTCAAACCCGAGCCGGAAGGCTTTAACGTGTGTTTCGGTGCCGAGCCAGAAGGCGGGCGATTGAAACATTTTCTCGGTGCTGACCATGGCCAGAAGGCAGAGGAGGGACTGGAGCCTTTTCCTTGGGCCAGGTAGGACTTTGGGGCAAGGGAGGCTTTGTGCTCAGAATACGCTGACCTTGCAGAATGTCTTCATCCATATCGGAGCCAGATTCGGAGATGGACATAGGATCCTGCTTTTCTTCCTCAGCCCTAGGTGCATCACCGGTCTCTTGTTTGTAATCTTCAACGAAGAGGTCTGGAATTGATCCTGTGTTTTGTCTCTGCATGTCGTGACATCGAGCCAGACAGTCGCGGAGTGTTTTCTTCAAACAGAAAGATTTACACGTGTTGCAGTCCTTTTCATTGTGCTCCAGAGAGAAGTACAAGTTGCACACTTTGTGCGAGTCAGTGCGCGGAAAGTTTGCGTGGCACAGTGGGCAGAATTTAAATGTAGTTCGTTACATCGACTGAGAGGTGGACCAACGCGGTAAGGCCTGACGGCCTTCCACGAGATTCCCGATCGAAAATAGCTTTGTATTTGATACGATACATGGAGTAAGGTGAAAACGTGATCGAAAACAATTCTGTCGAGGGTAAGAGTAAGTGGAAAGCGCACTGAGGGGAACCCGAGAAATCTGTTTCTAACCAGAGCGCAACAATTAACATACAAACCTGATGGCAGAAAAAAACTAACAATCTAATTGATGCCCATGCGCACTATTACTGAAAGGAAGAGTCACCTACCTAGTGATGGAAAGACTTCTTTGAAGAAAAACAACTTGCAAACATCCGGGCCAAACATTAGATGGCAGGAGTATGCAAAGCATGTGATCTCCAGCTCACATGCCTCAAACACTTTATTAGGTAATTTCTTTGCATGGCACTGTCCTGCCAGCTGCTGGTTTTGGGGTCCATTAATACAGGGGCAGAAATGAACCCTAGTTCAAAATTTACTTGGTTCAGTCCTTTTCTTCCAGCTAGACTCTGAAGATGCAGTGGGTCTGTTAAGGAACTCAAGGTTGGTGAACTAGTCAACTGTGAATTGCCATTTGTGGTGAAAGTGTTTCATGTCACTTCCACTTTGCTATTTTAGTCATCCAGGGCAGCACGGAATCTAAACGTATTCTAGGATGTCATACATGAATATTATCCGGAGATTTTTAAATACAAATACTTTCAAGAAATATGCAGCAACAGTTAATGGTGAGAAAATGCTACAACTTAAAATCTTACATCTGTGGAAATGTACGTAATTTTTTATGGATTGTGTGGAGCATAGGTTTAATTGGAATCCTTGTGTGGTGTAAAAGGATCATGAAGTATGACGTCTTAGGGTAATGTTCAGTAGAAGCATAAAAATGTATTTATAGAACAATGGCAGGCTGGCTTCTAACAGCAGTGATGTGTGCCAAGTCAGAACCTTTAAGAAAACAGTTTTGATAAACATTACTAAGGAGCACTGCTCCTCCTTTTAAACTAACCCATACGCTACCACTTCCTAAGCAATTGTACAGAGACCTAATCCTTTACCTTGATGCCCTCTATGCCCTCCCAGGATCTCGGTTATTACACCAAAACTCAATCTTCAGAAAGAAATCAAACACCTGATAAAACAATTCAAGGGTATCGGTCACAGAGATATGTTTACAACAATCTCTACAGAGTTTAAAACATCTAGTTTTAGGAGGAAACAAGTTCTCTATAACACTGGAAAAGGATCTCAAGAAGAACTTGTCAACTGATGAGAAAAAAAAAGTTATGAGTTATCTCCGGATATGCGTAAAGATGTGGAAAGGAAAGAACGGATGTCAGTGCTCTTGGGTGTTTTCTAACGTGGCTCAGGCAGTCACTTCTGGGGAAGAAAGTAGTTGCCACACAGCCGCAAGACCCTACCTACCTACCTGGGGGCAGGGGCTATGCTAAAAAAATTCCAGACCCAGTCTAGCCCTGGAGGTATTCTATGGGTAAGGAATCTGTGATTAGAAGTATCAATCAGAAGAAAGGAATACTTTCTGCATCTTTCTCTCTAGTTTTTCAGAGAGTTCCTAAAACTGGATATGTTCATTCAAAAAGTAAGCAGGCTTTCCTGCATTTTCCCTCCATGCTAAAGAAGAGGCTGACAGAGCAGGGGACTGCTACTGAACTTTGAGTCATTGGGCTCAAGTAAGGACAGATTTAAAACTGAGAAACACACCTTAGCCCACTCTTAAATGCTGCAAGTTCACACTCCAGGGGAAATGGTAGCCCACAGTACTGGAGTATCTCCATCCATTACTTTGGAATAGCCTATCCCTGGGAGCTCCATAAAGATAGTCGCAGCTAGCTCCACTATACTACCATCCTACAAAGCCCTAACATCACCCTAGCCAAAACCAGCAGGGATTTCATTAAACAAAGTTCTCTGTTAGACTTAGTTCCTCAATGGAGCAGCAGGAGTCACTTTTTATTATGCAATACTCTTCTTTAAGACAAGCCCCAAGGAAAGTACAAGGGATGTGCTCAGGAGTAGTGCAAGTATTTTTACCACTTAGGTCAAAATAGCATTTTAACGAAGTGCTTGCTGAACTTTTTACCCCAGAATTGGCAATGCTAATAGGGATGGCTTTCGCACAAACAATATTTGTGCATACAAAGCAAGGAAAGAGTATCTGTGACTGACTGTGCGAATATGCTTTGAAGCATTAAAGTCTGACCTATTGGCTTTGCCAATGCTTGCTCAA
The DNA here is from genome assembly GCF_964263255.1 of Lissotriton vulgaris. Taxonomy (NCBI): domain Eukaryota; kingdom Metazoa; phylum Chordata; class Amphibia; order Caudata; family Salamandridae; genus Lissotriton; species Lissotriton vulgaris. The sequence goes on along the minus strand of NC_141687.1, from coordinate 830,669,767 downwards.
GGACGGTTTCGCTGATCATTCAATGTTCTTTCAAACACCGTATTGGAGTATTATTACTTAACTGTGTCACCTAATTAACCATAAGCCAATTTTACCTACAGGTCATTTTCTGAAAGTGAAACATGTCATAAGTACCTCTGATTGCAAGTGTATGGGCAGACTCATGGGAATGAAGCACAGAGGTAACTTAAGAGAATGGTTTCCTTCCTGATGACCTCACTATGTAGCAGGGAATTTACCTTTAGCAGAAGATTTTCTTCCTCCAGGCGCTGAATGCTGACATCGCTCTGCTTCTTTTGCACTTCGAGCTGCATTTGAAGTTGAAGAAACTCTTCAGTCTTATTCATCAACTCCTCCCTGAACTGCTCTAGTTGCTCTTCCAAACTTTCAACCTGTGAAATGTGGGAGAAAGAGAAGCTGGTTTGAAATAGTTTGAATTATTCCTTTTGTTTTCACTTCAAATGCACAAGATGGAAAGGTTAACAGCAACACTGTGGTCAGCTGTTTATGTTTGTACAAGAGCATACACTAGAAACATTTAATCATAAAATTCTCTTCCAAGGAACTTGGAGCTATAAAATTATCAAGTAAACTGCTTGTTCACTTGGCTCTTACATTTCACAACACTCCTAAATATGGAGGAGAGGGTCTGTGCGCAGTTCCTTCAAAACCTAAACCTGAGAGACTAAGCTATTCATGTGCCAAAATAATCCTATGTTAAGACTGAACTATTATCAGTTAAAATACACCAGGCATGTCATAGTAGGCCCACCAGTAGCTTGGGTAAGGTATAGAGCATACAGAATGGAAACACCAGTCAACTTCCATACTACTCCCTATCCAAACTAGGGTCTAAGACCAGATCTCAAACCACCCCTCTGCTTACCACATTATTTCAAATTCAGCTATCAATTTCCAGTCGCTGTCATCTCCTCATTCAATTTACCTCTTTCTCTCTAATCAATAAGGCCTCATGTTCAGCCTGTAACTGTTCCTTCAGCCCATGACTGGTGTCAGTCTCCACAGGGAAACGGTGTCGAGCTTCATCTAGTTTGGATTGAAGTGCAGATATTTGCATTGCATTGCTGTACTGCTGCTTTTGAAGAGACTCTTTATCCTGCAACACACAACAGAGAAACAATTTATAGGTACAAAGCCTTATTACCCAAATACCTCAGCAAGGTCAAACTAACATCTCCCCCCCCACCCCCAGTCAAAAGCATCACTAACTCTGGGATAAACCACCATGAGTAAGCAGGGGAAATGCCAGATGAACACTGCCTACATTGAGTGGATGGCTGGTTGGAAGTTATGAAGAGGGAGAGCCAAAATTAAAAGCACTGATCAGACATTTTTCTTTGCTTTGTTGTCCTGCTTTTCCTCCTTCAGAACTTTGAGTCAACAGATTTCAAATACCTTTAGTGGAGAAGAAACCTCCAGGACAGAACATTAGCTCCTGAGTGTGGAGGACAAGGCGGTCATATCGGGAGGTATGGAATCCCACTGGAAGTGGTGGGGAGAGATAGGCGGGTCAGTCAAGAGCAAATGCCCTAGCATTTTGATGATCCCCTTGACACCCAGAGACGGCAAATTATTCTAGCCCCAAGGCAGGGTGAAGGGCTGTGGGCAGACTGGGGATTCATTAATTTGCCTCAACCTCCCAAGCACCCACCCACCACACTCAGATCCACCTGCGTCAACAACCGCACACCTACTAGATACCAAAGGGAAAAAAGTAATGTCGTGGGAGGACCTGCCTTGGGCTACTCCATCACTCATGGTTGCTAGACAGTGTTCTGTACATCCCATCTGAGCACTGCCCCCCTCAACCCCTTCACCCCTCTGGGGAAGGATCCAGTGGTGGTTGTAGGTTAACCAGAATCAGCTATCCCTGGGGGCAGAAAGGTCAGTAGGGATTGGTATGTAAGGAAAAGAATGGGGTGTGAAATGCAATCCGGGCAGCTCTCATTTTAACATTAACCGCATCGCTGCGGCGGCTTTTCCCGCTGTGTGCGGCAATTTACAAAAAGCCGCGTTACATGACGAGCTCAGCTCGTCATCAGCACACAACCGCCATAGCTGATGACGAGCTGAGCTCGTCATCAGCAGCAAAGAGGTTAAGAAAGCTAGCTGTAGACAGTTAGGAAAATGGGGTCTGGGTTGTAGGAAGCTGGGTCTGTATATACTATACCAAAATGAGGTGTGCACAGAGTCCAGTGGAACCCCAAAAGGTAGGCAGAGGTAAAAGTAGATAGCACCTTACTCTCTATTTGTGTTAGTGTGGGCGAGCAGTAATGCTTTATCAGAGGGTAGTGGTAAGCATTTGTTGTACACACTCAGGCAGCAAATGATGTCACTCACTCTAAGACTGAACTCAGACCAATTTGTTTGTATCAAAACTATTATGTTATTTTATTTTCTAGACCCAAGCAAGCCTGGTACAGGTAAGCAATAAATACTTTACAGTAGTAATGCACTTTGTAAACAGTTCGAATTGTATATGCACTTTGATTTGAATACAACAGAGCTACTAGTAATGCAATGCTTTTGATTTACTGTACATATACTTTGTATTGGCTTTTTAGTAGAATATCATGTAAATTACTTTTCAGATTACTTTACTTACACAGGGCAGTATACCTGGATACTGCACTGGGACATTTCCTGTAAACAGGTAAGTAAAAGTGTTTTGGTTATTTAGTTACAGTTTTAAAGGGTTTCATAGATTTTCTAACTCCACACTTGGAAACTTTTCACAGAAAAGACAGTCAAGGTTATCCTATGAAGGAAAGGAAAAAGCTACTTACCAGTATGCATCTGATCTTGGCATGTAGGGCTGCAGATCCACACCCTACTGCATAGATTGCCATCTGGTGGTGGGCCTAGATGAATACACTTTGTTGTAGTCTAGGAAGAGTCTTTGTTTGGTAGATGACTCCATCCACCATGAATCAACTCCATCTTCAGATTGTTTTTCGCCATTCGGAAAATGATGGAGTTGTATGAGAACAGAAAAAGATGTCCATGTATAGTGTATATAATTAAGTTATTACTGGAACAGATATAGGTAGCCGAGGAGGCGGGTGGGCGTGTGTGTATCTGCAGCCCTACATGCCAAGAACAGATGCATACTGGTAAGTAGCGTTTTCTGTTCGAGGCATATGGGCTGCAGATCACACACTAGTGCATTGATTGCATAGCAGTTCTCTCCCTTAGTGGTGACCACCAGTATCTGTTGCAGTAGTTCGAAATAGTGTTTTGAGTACAGCCTGGCCCACACTAGCTTGTTGTTTTGCTTGCACATCTACACAGTAATGCTTTGTGAATATGTGCGGTGTAGAAATGTAGCTGCTTTGCAGATATTATCTACGGGAATATTTCCTAAAAATGCCATAGATGCCCTAGTTTATGGGTGGAATGAGCCCTAGGGGGAATGGATATAGTGCGTTTTGCCTTTTGGTAACAAATTTGAATGCATTTGACAATCCACCTTGCAGTTTTTGAAATGGGATTACCTTTATGTGGAGGAGAAAAGGACACAAACAACTGTTTTCTTTTACGAAATGGCTTTGTCCTATCAATATAGTAGAGTAAAGCTCTTTTGACATCTAATGTATGGAGAGCTCTTTCAGCAACTGTCTGTGGTTGAGAGAAGAATACTGGCAACTCAATAGACTGAGATGGAACTGTGAAATTACTTTTGGAAGCAATTTGGGGTTTGTCTTTAGAACCACTTTGTTGTGATGGAGTTGTAAGAATGGTTCCTGCATTGTTAATGCCTGGATCTATCTCACTCTTCTGAGTGATGTGATCGCAATTAAAAAGGCAACTTTCCATGAAAGGAAATGTAATTCATACTTATGCAAGGGTTTAAATGGAGGACCCATAAGTCTAATGAGAACAATGTTAAGATTCCATACAGGGGCTGGTGGTACCCTGGGAGAAATTATTCTTTTGAGTCCTTCCATGAATGCTTTAATGGCAGGTACTCTGAATAGTGACAGATGTTGTCTGCTTTGAAGATAAGTTGTTATAGCAGCAAGATGTAACCCGATTGAGGAGTATGCTAAACTACATCTTTGTAGATGGAGCAGGTAACATATGATGTTTTGATTGGAAACATCTGGTGGGTAAATATGGTTATTTGTGAAATACACAACAAACCTTTTCCACTTGGCTGCATAGCATGCCCTAGTGGTGGGACGCCTAGCTTATTTTATAACATTCATGCAATCAGGTGGCAGATTGAGATATCCGAATTCTAAGACCTCAGGAGCCAAATCACTAGGTTGAACTGCATTGGGAGAATGCATGATCTCTCCATGGTTCTGGGTTAGTAGGTGTGGAGAGAGTTTTCATTTTTGATGTGGTACTACTGAGAGCTCCAGTGGCATGGTGTACCACGGTTGTCTTGCCCACGTTGGTGCAATGAGAATCAATGTGAGGAAGTGTTGCTGTAGCTTTCACACCTCAAACGAAATCAGTGGGAGAGGCGGAAAAGCGTACGCAAATCTGTTTGACCAACTCATCTATATCGCATTGCCATTGGACAATGGGTGTGGATACCTGGCGGCGAAGCTTGGGCATTTGGAGTTAAGGTGTGTGGCGAACAGATCTATGTCTGGTTGGCCCCATTTGTGAAAGAAAATTTGAAGAACTGGAGTATGAAGTTCCCCCTCCTGTATCTGTTGTCTGACGACTTAACAGATCTGCAACTTGATTGTGAACTTCAGGTAGATGCTCTGCTAAGAAAAAGAGTTTTTGAGGAATGGCCAACCTCTATATGCTCTGCGCCAGCCGGGAGAGCTGTAAGGAGTGTGTACCTCGTTGTTTTTGGATGTAGTACATGACTCATTGTCTGTGCAGACTAATACAGCCTTTCCTGAAAGTTAATGTTGGAACGACTTTAGAGTTGAAAAAATGGCTAGCAATTCCAGATGGTTTATGTGAAGTAGCTTTTGTTGTGGTGTCTATGTGCCCTGTACTGTGTGCTCTGCTAAATGAGCTCCCCATCCTGTAAGTGATGCGTCTGTGGTTAGCACCACTTGTGGAACTGGCTCTATGAACGGTCAGCCTTTGGAAAGGTTTTTGGTGTTCCACCACTGCAGAGAGCGATGTGTTCGGTCGTCCACCACCACCAGGTCTGTCAATAATTGTTGAGCTTGGTTGCTTGCTAAGCACTCTTGCAGGGGGCGCATTTGGAGTCTTGCGTGTGGCACTATGAAGATGCAAGATGCCATCATTCCAATTAAATACATGAACACTCAAGCTGGTAGTGAGTGTTGCGGTTGAAATTTTTGTTTAAGAGCTTGCATGCTACTCACCTTTGAGGGTCTCAAGGCGCTGGGGAGGGAACGGTAGATCTGCTCCGGTCAGTCGGAAATCCAGGTCTTGAGAGCCAGTCTGAAGGTGTGCAGGGTTGGCGAGCGTCTTATTTCTACTGGGAGGGTGTTCCATGCTGTGGCTGCGGTGTAGGAGAAAGCTCTCCCTCCGGCTCTACTTCGGTGGATGCGGGGGACGTCTGCCAGGGCGAGGTCGGCTGAACTGAGGTTCCTTTTGGGTGCGTGGAAGCTCATTCGGTTGTTGAGTTATTTGGGTTCAATGTTGTTCAGGGATTTGTATGCGTGCATGAGTAGTTTGTAGGTGACCCTTCTCTCAACGGGGAGCCAGTGGAGTTCTCGCAAGTGTGGAGTCAGGTGTTCGTGGCGTGGTATCCCTAGTATGAGCCTTGCGGCCGCGTTTTGGATCATTTGGAGTTTGCGTAGTAGGGATTTGTTGATTCCGGCGTAGAGTGAGTTGCCGTAGTCAAGCCTGCTGGAGATGAATGCGTGGGTGACGGTCTTTCTGCAGTCTGGGGGGATCCATTTGAAGGTCTTGCGTAGGATCCAGAGGTAGTGGACACTGGTGGAGGAGATATCGTTGATCTGGCGGTTCATGGAGAGGGAGGAGTCTAGGATCATGCGGAGGTTCCAAGCGTGGTCCGTCGGGGTGGGTGGGGGACCGAGGGCGGGGGGCCACCAGGAGTCGTTCTAGGCGGAGAGGCGGGGTCCAAAGATGAGAACCTCGGTCTTTTGGGAGTTGAGTTTGAGGCAACTGTCCTTCATCCAGGTGTCCACGTCTCTCATTCCTTCTTGGAAGCGGAGTCTGGTGTCTTTTGGGTTGCTGGTGAGGGATAGGGTCGGGATCAGAGAAGATCCATATCGGACTCCGCAGAGGATGTCAGTGGGTACGGAGAGGAAGGGGGGGGAGCCTGACCCTCTGTGTTCTGTTGAAGAGGAATGATTGGATCCAGTTGTGGGCATCTCCATGAATTCCAGCGTTGTGGAGCCTGGTGGTTAGTGTGCGGTGATACAGTGTCGTGTGGGTGAAAGCATCCGTTGTTGTGGTAAAGGGTCATGATCTTCTGGTGGAAGTAGGTGCTGAGCTTATTGCAGAGACCTTGGGAGGGTGTGACATCAGTGGCTTTGCATGAGTGTTTGGTGAGATGCCTAATGACGTTGAAGAGTTTGCTAGTGTTGGCTGCGTTGGCGTTGATTTTTCCCCTGATGAAGTTTCTTTTGGTGTCCCTTATCTGCTGGTGATAGTTCTTCATGGCGATCTTGTGGTTGGTGTGGGCTTCAGTGGTCTTCTGGTTCCTCCATATTTTCTTGAGGCGCCTGCAGGCGCGTCTGGCCTCTAGGAGTTCGGTGGTGAACCAGGCAGCTTTTGCAGGGCGTTTCGTGTTTGTCTGCCGGAGAGGGGCCAGTTTATCAGCGCAGCTGGCAATCCACCGGTGAAGTTCCTTGGCAGCGGCGTCGGGGTGGCGGTCGCTGAGGGGGGTCATGGAGGAGGGTGGCGTTAAGGAGGTATGTGGTGATCTTACTCTAGTTTCATCGAAGCGTGTGAGGGGCTTGTTTGAGTGCGGTGCTGGAAGTGAAAGCGGAATGGATGCAGTGGTGGTCTGTCCAGGAGTGCCGGGTGGTGTGGGTGAACTGGATGTTCGACCCTTCAGCGAAGATGGGGTCCAGTGTGTGCCCTGCGATGTGGGTGGGCGTATTTACCTGTTGATTGAGTCCCAAGTAGGCGAGATTCTCAAGTAGCGCGTTTGAATCGGGGTCATGGAGGTTCTCGAGGTGAAAATTTAGATCTCCGAGCAGAATGTAGTCCGTGGAGGTGATGGCGTGGGATGCGGCGAGTTCTGTGATGGTGGCAGTGGGTTGGGCGCGAGGTCCTGGTGGTCTGCAGATGAGCATGCCCCTTAGCGTTATTCTGGGGTCGGTGTGGATCTGGAAGTGGAGATCTTCTAAGTTAGGAAGAGTGATGCTCGGGCTGGAGGTGGAGAGTTGGAGGGAGGTTTTGTGCGCAATGGCGATCTCTCCCCCCGGGAGGTTTGGGCGGTCTATCCTCTTGAGCTTGCAGTCGTTTGGTATAGCTGTGGCGATGTCAGGTTCGGAGCTTGCGTTTGTCCAGGTCTCAGTGAGCATTGCGATGTCAAAGGCGAGAGTGTCTAGTAGGTCCCATATCTCTATGGCGTGCCGGTGAAGGGATCGAACGTTGAGAAGGATGCAATTGATGGTGTTAGCGGATTTGGGGGCAGGCGGTACTTTGCTGCCTAAGTGCGCAGAGTCAATGGAGATCGGCAGTGAACGCACGAGAAGGCTCCTTGTGTGTTGTAGGGTGAGGCTCGTACGCAGTGCTCGAGGTGGCTGGGTTTGAGTGTAAAGAGGCAGGCGGAGGTGTAGCGGTGGAGGCCTGGCAGACCAGGGGTGCCGGCGCTGGGGGCGTTCCAGGTCCGGACGGGCACAGACTGGCTTGCCTCAGGCGGGCCATCGGTCGCCGTTATCAAGGGGAGGGGGGGTGGGATCGAGGAGGAGGCAGGCGGGAGTCTGGTGGGGGCGGGGTAAAGGGAAGGATCACCAGGGCTCGGGGGCAGGAGGCGGCAAGGCGCTTCAGCGCTAGACGGTAAATGAGGGCAGAACCTGTAAGAAGGAAAAAAACACAAAATTCAGTAACACAAGTCCAACAAGTGCTGGTGTCAGAAGCGCGGAAACACAACAACGCAGAAACCTGTGGCAGAGTCGGGCGCGGCATGAATCAGCTGGCGGAGCTGCCGGGGAGAGTGCTGCCTGGACCAAGGTCTGGTCAGCACACGCGCTCCCCGCAGCGGTCGCTGTTATCAAGGGGAGGGGGACAGGATCGAGGAGGAGGCAAACGGGAGTTTGGTGGGGAGCGGGGCTAAGGGTAAGGGTCACTGGGGCTCGGACAGGAGGCGCAAGGCGCTAGACGGTAAATGAGGGCAGAACCTGTAAGAAGGAAAAACCCCAAAATACAGTAACACAAGTTATTGTGAAGCCCAACTTGTGCAGCAGGTGGATAGTTTGATGCACATGCTGCACTCACTGGTGGAATGACTTGGCTTTTATTAGCCAGTCATCGAAGTTCGGGAAGACATGTATGTTGTCCCTTCTCAAGTGTGCTGCTACTACTGCGAGACACTTTGTGAAAACTCGAGGTGCTGTAGTCACACAGAAAGGGAGTACCTTGAACTGGTAATGTTGACCGTCCAGTACGAACCAAAAGGTACTTTCTGTGAGCTTGGTGGATGGGAATGTGGAAGTATGCGTCCTTGAGATCTAGGGTGGTAAGGAAGTTGCCTTGTTTTAACAGAGGAAGGACCTGCTGTAATGTGACCATCTGGAGGTGTTCGGATTGTATGAGTATAGGTCTGAGGGAGCAGTTCTTTTTGGGGATAAGAAAATATAGGGAGTAAACTCCTGTGTCTTGATGGTGTACTGGAACTGTTTCCTCTATATCCTTCTCTGTAATGACCTCTATTGGGCGAGAATTGGGTGGGTGCTTTGTAAGAAGAGGGTGTGTTGTATGTTTTACAAATTTTGGAGGCGACCCTGTAAGGGGAGCGACGAAAGGACGCTCTGGGAGTTCGAGTTTGCAAAGCTCCCATAGATTTTGCTGGGTCCGTATCTTTTTTCATTTTTTCGAGTGCATTATCAACGGTAGGACCAAAAAGATGTTGCTGGTTAAAAGGTTGATTAAGGATGCTGGTTTGTACCTCTGATTTGAAACCAGAGATGCGCAACCAGGCATGCCTGATTAACAGTACGCCTGTATTTACTGCTCTTGAGGCTGTGTCAGCATTATCTAAAGCACAGCGGATTGAGGTATTAGTAATTTACCTTCTTGTATTAAGTCAGAAGCCCTGGTTTTCTATTTTTCTGGCAAATGTTGCATAAGGGTTTCAAGCTTATCGTTGTGAGCTCGGTCATATCTTGCTAATAGGGCTTGAGTGTTAGCCGTTCTCCAAATGTTGGCTGCTTGCGGGATGGTGCGTTTGCCTGAAGCATCTAAAAGTTTGGACTCCTTATCAGGGGGTGGAGCATCCCCTGTTGTCTGTGAATTAGCTCTTTTCCTGGCATTTGAGACTACTAATGAGTTTAATGGCAACTGGCCTTTGATGTATGCTGGGTCAGTTGGAGCTGCTTTATACATTTTCTCTAATCTGGGATTAGTCACACTGGCTCTGACGGGGTCTTTGAATACCTCTGGTGCGTGTTTTACCACTCCCTTAAGCATTGGTAATGTGGTTGTGGTTTTACGCGATGGTAATAGTGTGTTCATAAGGAAGTCTTCTTCTACTGGATCAGTGTGTAGATCTACCCCATGAAAGGTGGCTGCCCTATGAATGAGTTGCGAAACCTTATAGTGTCATCTGGAGGAGATGGCCTGGAAGAGTATGCGTCATCTTGTGGCAGATCTGGGGCATCTGGCGCGTTATAATCTTCCCAGATATCATCTGATGGACCAGGAATGCCATCTGGGTCATCAATGGGTTGCTCATCTTCTACCCACCCTGAATAGTCATCCTCATCCCCATCATCATCTGCGAGTGCAGGGCTGTGTGTGGTGGATGGTGAATGTGCAGGGAAAATCTCTAAATCTGGTAGTTCTATCAGTGGTGAAGGTTTTTCATAGGAGAAGATTGAGGATGTTTCTTGAGGTACTGGAGGGGTTTTAGGAGGGTCCAGCTTCCTTTTTTTCAGGCAATGTAATGATATGTCCAGTCTTTTGGATGAATAAGAAAAGTCTTGTTTTGAATCTGGACGAAAAAGCTCTTCTGAGGAAGTACCCTTCTTCGGCACCAACTTTTCCTGTTGTATAGCAGTGTCTATTACAGTCTTTGGAGCAGACTTTTGTTTTGGATCTGAAGACTTGCGGGAGGAATCCTTCTCAGTGCTGTGTCTTGTTCAGATCGGATATTTTCGGATCCGGAATTTTTGGTTCCAAAGCACGTTTTGGGTCGACAACTTTAGGTGCCGAAGTGGACTTTGGATTGACTTTTTCGGCGCCGGAATTGGCTTTGGTTCGATATTTTTCAGTGCTGAGCTTGTTTTCAGCTCGACTGGTTTCGTACCGAGGGTTGCTTCGGTGCGGAGGCAGTTTTGGTTTAAAGACTTTACGTTTGTCGGGACCGACAGACTGACTCGTGCCCGAGTCGCCTAGAGGCTTTTTGGTGTTCTTCGTTGTAGAGCCAGAAGGCGGGGCATCAGAAGTTTTTGGTCGGTGTGATATGGGGGTGGGAACAGGGTTGACGCTTGTACTCAGGACCAGTTGACCAGCTGGAAGAAGAATGTCATCGTCTAATTGTCCTTCTGCACCGGAAGCCGAATCCTCTGCTTCGGAAGCGATGTCGTCCTGCTGTTGTTCTTCGGACTCTAGATCGATTGGAGCTTTGTCTATGATGAGATCTGGTGTCGATGAAGAGGACTGCGCCATGACTCTTCGAGCTCCACGGTCTCAGATAGTTTTCTTGGACCGGAACAAAGCGCAGGCCTGGCAATCTCCGCTCTCGTGCTCTGGGGACAAGCACAGATTGCACACCTCATCTAGATCAGTGTGGGGAAATTTGTGTCTAAAACGGAGGGCACTTCTTGAAGTGGGTTCTTTCCATGAGCCGAAGGCCCAATGGCGCAGTTGGCCCCAACGGACCCGGCGAACGTTGCAATCGAGAAGCGCAAAGTTTTTTAACGCGTGTAACAAGGAAATCTCGATCGAAGACGATATGATCAGACATCTACTTGAACTCTCCTTCAACTCAGGACATGTACCTAAAACATGGAAGAAAGCAGTGGTCCTTCCCCTGAGGAAGAAGCCCGATATTAGTATGGAGAAATTAGAAAATCTACGTCCCATCTCGCTGCTTCTATATTTCGCTAAGATCGCGGAAAATGCGGTCAATAAACAACTCTCTGCCCATATGGAGGCCAACGGCTTGCTCCACTACCAAGTCTGGCTTCCGTGCCCTCCACTGGACGGAGTCAGCCCTACTACTTTCTACGGCAACCTTACGCAAATATGCGGACAAGGGTAAAACAGCGGCTTTGATCTTGCTCGATCTTAGTGCCGCATTCGACACTGTAGCTCATCACACTCTGCTACATTGTCTGAAAAAAGGAGGAGTGGTGGGCAACGCATAGAAATGGTTGGAGTCATTCTTAACTGACCATAGCTTCCAGGTAGCACAGGGGCCTTTTCGGTCTAAGGAATTAAGTCTCAAACAGGGAGTACCACAGGGGTCCAGCCTCAGCCCCACACTATTTAATCTATACGTGGCACCAGTGGCAGGTATCACAGATAGATTTGGGGTTGAGGTAGTGTCGTTTGCCGACGACACTCAACTGATCGTGACCTTGTCACAACCCAAGGAACAATGTGCCGCCAATTTTTCTGCATGTATGCAGGAGCTTGCCACGTGGATGGCTGACGACTGTCTCCAATTACATGGTAACAAGACGGAGGTACTGATTGTGGGCAGAACCCCTTCAGCCTGGATCTCGGCCTGGTGGCCGGATAGGCTGAGTGTACTTCCCACTCCCAGCAACCCAGTGAAGAATTTAGGGATCTGGATAGACAATAAAATATCGTTTGAACACCAGACCAAACAGGTGGCGGGCACTTGTTTTGGAATGCTACGGGTCCTCAGGAAAACACTGGATCTTGTGCCTCTGCTGGTCAGACAAACCCTGGTTTATACCCTAATAACGTTTAGACTGGACTATGGAAATGTCCTGTACTTGGGGGCCAGTGCAAAATGTCTCCAGAGACTAAAGCGAAAACAAAATGCGGCTGCCCGCCTGATCTTGCTGCTGCCCAGAAGAGCATTAGCAAAAAAAGCACTCAGGACCTTGCATTGGTTACCGGTTCGGGAACGGGTGAGATTCAAGGCCCTCTGTGTAGGTCACCGTATTCTTCAGGGAAGGGGCCCTAAATACTTACATAGATTTCTTAGTCGGTGTGAGCATACCGCACAAGTTACTACTTGCAAAACGATATATGTGTAAGAGACATTAGTTAGTGATCGATTCCTTACCTTAGAATATCCCCAGGCGTCAGACAGGATCCAGAAATGTTTGCGTAGCAGTACCCTTGCGCGGTGGTAGGCGTCGTCTGCGGCTCCGCGTCAATCGTCGGCGTCGTGATGACGTCGGAGTACTTAGACGCCGCCTCCTCGTGCTGACGTCAGTTCTTAGACACAGCTTTTCCACACCAGAAGCGCTGAGCCATGTTAAAAACCAACACTGGTGCCATTGAAACTAGGGCCCTGAAGGGGATAACCCTGTGAGAAGTTGGCCTGATATGCAGTGCTCACTATTCTAGTGATCACTATGTATCAGTCCAAACGACCCTTATTGATGATTGGTTGTAAGTCAACCTTATAGACCAGCTTTCCTAGTAGCATGGACAAGAGCAGTCTTTAGGCTAAACTCTAGAGGGCGTGTTAAGCCAGCTGTTATACCATCACATATACCCCTTGAACACCAAGTGAAAGGACACCACACAAGTTGTTATGAAAATAAAAGGATATTTATTTAGAACACAACAGCCCTGGACTCTTTATGAGGACAGGGCGCTAAGCACAATACAAAGCTCTTAAAGAAATACTGAAAGTCGCACAATTTACACGAATGCCCGAGGGGCACGAAAAACCATATACTCTAAAAGTGGAATGCGAAATTACTAGCAGGTAAGTACTACTCTCAGAGACTTTAGAAACGCTGGACCTACAATGCTGAACCCTTAGATTAGAAGCAGGAGGCCTAGGGACGTCGGGTGCAGAGTGGATACTCTCACGCGCAATGCGGGACAAAGTCTATGGATGCTAGTAAATGCAAAAGTTAGTGTTCTAGGGCGAACCAGACTAGGTAGGTCAAAAACGAAAGTGGATCTAGACACTTAGAGAGTGGATCTACGCTGGAGCACCGTGGTACTCGGTTTACCTAGCCCAGGGGCTGCATAGGGTTCAAGTGTCGTCGGGAATCCTCATTGACGAACCAGGAGCCTGAAGTGGAAGTTGCTGGCAGGCGACCAGTGAAGATGTTCCGGGCTGATCCAAGGACTGGATCAGTTGAAGAAGGGTACCTGTAAGCAGAAGGGACCAAGTTCTGAATCACTAGCCAGTGATTAGGTGGGCACCAGGATGGCACCGGACGAGGTCACTCAGCCAGGCAAAGAGGTGACACTGGATTCTGCTGCTGCACGGACCAGGGGCGCTGATGTAGACCAGGCTGGAGGTCTGCGAGCTGTCCCACGTCGGATGTCTGCTGCTGGCGATGCTGGATCCGGTGAAGGAGGCAACAAGCCTTGGCTACGGCAAGCCCACGTGGCGACACAAAATGGCGTCTTGAGTGGACCAGGAGGGTCCGAGGAGGGTCCCCTTCAGGAGGAGACTAGGGCCAGTCTAGAGGAGCTAGACCAGCGGTGAAAACAACATAGGTCGTCGTCTGGAGGGTCACTAGCCAACGGGCAAGTGACCGGACAACGTAGCAGCAACCCAGGAGCAAAAGGGCCCCACGCAGATCTGGTGGATGCTGGGGGGCTGGTCTTCGGAGCTCGTGCTGCTTGGGGTTGGGGCTTCTCTTACCCCAGTGCACCCACTCGAGGGTCCCTGGGTAGTCGTGCTGGTTCAGTGTCGAGCTGGTTCTGATGATCGCCGGGTCCTCTGGTCTCGTCGCACCTACGGTTCTCAGCTGTGCTGTAGAGGCAGGTTGAGGTCAGTGAGGGCAGGGAGTCCGGGTCTCGTCGAGCTGGGCAGTTTGGTTCCGGAGGAAGGACGTTTCAGCAAACCGCAAGATACTTAGGTGGTGCCTGCTGCTGCAGGGTGACTACTCCTTAGTCACAAGGGAGAAATCTTAGGAAGAAGTCTTGAGTTCCTTTCGTAGAAAGTAGTTTCAGGATTCAAAGATGATCTAATCTGGAAGGGTCCCCGCTCCTACCTTTATGCTAAAGAAAGGGGCTGGTACGCGACTAGGTCCTGCCCATGGGTGGGACCAGGAAGGCGGGTGGTTACACCCCTCTCCCCTGTCCGGACTTTCCCCAGCTCAGGGGCTGGTGTGCCCCTGGAACTGGTTCAAGCCGGCATATGCACAGTGAGCACCGGGGTGCCACTTGCAGTCACCTTCCTATTCATCCCTGCCTATATAGGATACACAAAACCCTGTCGGGGATGGTGCTAGCACCGCCCCTGACAGGAAACCCTTTGTCCAAGCTCTCCTCGCTGGAAGGACTCCCAGCTGCAGGGTGTCAGACTTGTGTCTGTGGTGGCAGCATCCATTTTGTGATGCTGAGGCTTGAGTTAACTTTAACCGGGGTTCACAGTTACATACAGGTCGTGTCCCTCTAGAAGGGTGGAATGCTAACCCCGTCGCCAGAATTGGCGAGGGGTTAGTATTCCAATTCGTATGATACCTTACTCGACATGTTTTGATAAAGCGATAAGAAAGTTGGCAAATAACCGCAAGGATTATAAGGCACTTAAGAGTATATGGTACGCGTTATCATAGAACAGCTATTAGGACTTGGTTCCGCAAGCTGCAGACGGGCTCAGCTCATGCCAGAGCACCATCTCACATGATTCCAAGCACTCTGCCTTCAGGATTGTCAAGGCCTGCCATAGGAGTGACTGATAGGAATATATGTGTCCATTTTAGGGTTAGATATAGGTATACTATATCTAAAGCAAAGGGTGAGTACACCACCTTGCCCCAGCTGTCGTGCAGCCAGTTGTGTCAGATTTGGAATGCCAGCCAGGGGTGGCATTATACATGCTGCAGCCCATGGTAGGCCCTGGGTACACCTATGCCCTGAGTTACAGGGTCTGATAAGGTGGCCCAGTACCAATTGGTAAATGCACCTAAGGTTCACGTGTCAATTTAGTGAGAGAACAGCTAGGCTGTGGGTCTGATTAGCAGGCCCACAGCCAGGGAAGTCGTAAACCAGTGAAGCAAAAAGCAAAAATCTGGGGTGATCATAGGATTGCAGACCCTACTCTCCTACAAACCCTAACACTAGATATCGGTTCGCAGAACGGGGAGGATGTGTGGGTCAGTAAGGAATCTCTCACTAACTAATGTCTCTTACAGATATATCGTTACACAAGTAGTAACTTGTGCATCTGAAAGAGACACGTTAGTGATAGATTCCTTACCTTAGAATAGATACCAAGCAATACCAACCCCGGTGGTGGGTCTGCGAACCAATAATCACACCAGAAAGTCCTGGAGGTCAGAACGGCCAAAGAAGCCATCCCTCCGGTCTTGACTGTCCAGGAAGTAGTGTCTTGGAAACGTGTGAAGCGATGCCCACGTAGCTGCCCGACAGATGTCCTGCAAGGGCACTCCCCGGCCCAGGGCAGTTGTAGTCGCCGTGGCTCGGGTGGAGTGAGCCCGCAATCCAACTGGGGGCTCCTTTCTAGCCAAGGAGTAACATGCCTGGATCCACAAGATGATTCATCGGGAGATAGTCCTCTTATGTACCACCTTCCCCTTCTTAGTGCCCACGTAGCCAACAAAGAGTTGGTCATCCACCCGGATTTGGCGTGTGCGATCCAAGTAGAATGAGAGCGCACGTATTCGGTTCAGACGGTGGAGCCTCCCTTCCTCTTTATAGGGGTGCGGTGGCGGAAAGAAGGTAGGCAAAGTGATGGACTGCCCGATATGGAAGGCTGTGACAACCATGGGCAGGAAAGATGGCTTAGTACGCAGCACAACCATGTCCGGATGGACAGAAAGGAAAGGAGGAGTACAAGAAAGGGCCTGGAGCTCACTCACTCTCCTGGCAGAGGTGATGGCAACCAGGAAAGCAGTCTTCAGAGTAAGAAGGTGGAGAGGACAGTTGTGAAGTGGCTCAAAGGGAGCGTTTGAGAAGTTGGCCTGATATATAGTGCTCACTATTCTAGTGATCACTTTGTATCATTCCAAACGACCCGTATTGATGATTGGTTGTAAGTCAACCTTATAGACCAGCTATCCTAGTAGCATGGACAAGAGCAGTCTTTAGGCTAAACTCTAGAGGGCGTGTTAAGCCAGCTGTTATACCATCACATATAACCCTTGAACACCAAGTGAAAGGACACCACACAAGTTGTTATGAAAATAAAAGGATATTTATTTATAACAAGTCTACCCTGAACTCTTTAGGAGTCAGGGAGCTAAGCACACAACAAAACTCTTACGAAAATACTTTAAGTTGCACAATTTACACAAATGCCCGAGGGGCACGAAAACCCATATACTACAAAAGTGGAATGCGAAATACTAGCAGGTAAGTAACAAGATCCAGAGGCTTTGGGATCGCTAGGACTACACTACAGAACCCTAAGGTTAGGAGCAGGAGGCCTAGGGAGATCGGGTGCAGAGTGTGCACTCTCACGCGGGATGCGGGACAAAGTCTATGGATGCTAGTTTTCGTACAGTTACTGTTATCGGACGAATCCGACTAGATAGGCTGAAAACGAAAAAGGATCTAGACACTTAGATAGAGAACCTACGTTGGAGCACTGAAATGCTCAGGTTACCTAGGGTTCAAAGAAGTCGGGAATCCTCGTTACAGTCTATGGAGCCTGAAAGAAAAAGTTGCTGGCAGGCGACCAGTGAAGAAGTTCGATGTGATCCAAGCCTGGATCGGTGATGGAGACGACCTGAAAGCAGAGGGGACTCAGTTCTTAATCACTAGCCAGTGATTACGTGGGCACCAGGATGGCACCGGATGAAGTCACCTCGACCAGGTGAGTGGGCGACGATGGGCTCTGCAGTCTTTCGGACCAGGAGGCGTGGTCGGCGACCAGGATGGAGGTGTGAGCTGTCCCACCAAGGTGTCTGCTGTCGGCGATGCTGGACCCAATATTGGGGCAACAAACCTTGGCAAAGGCAAGCCCACGCGGTGGACTCAAGATGGCGTCTGGAGTGGACCAGGAGGGTCATTGGGGCTCCTCCCTTGGAAGGGAGCAAGGGCCAGTCTGGAGCAACCAGACCAGCGATGTAATCGTTGTGGTTCGTCGTCAGGAGGGCCACTAGCCAGCAGGCAAGTGACCGGACAACGCGGTGAGCAGCAAAGAGCAGAAGGGCCCAACGCAGATCTCGTGGATGCTGGGGGGCTGGACTTCGGTGCTGGAGCTGCTCAGGGTTAGGGCTTCTCAAACCCCAAAGCACTCACTCGAGGATCCCTCGGCGGTCGTGCTGGATAAGCGTCGTGCAGTTTTGAAGATGGCCGGTCCCTTCAGGTCTCGTCACACCCACGAATCTCAGCTGGGCTGATGGTGTAGGTAGAGGTCAGAGATGCCAGGGAATCCGGGTCTCGTCGAGCTGGGCAGTCTTGATCCGGAGGATGGACTAGCAGCAAACCGCATGCGCTTAGATGGTGCCCGCTGGTGCAGGGTGGCTACTCCTTAGCCACAAGGGAGAGTCTTCAGAAATGTTCAAGAGTTCTTTCGTGGAAAGTAGTCAAGATTCAGAATTATCTAATTTGGGAAGGGAGCCTGCTCCTACCTTTATACTAAAGAAAGGGGCTGGCACGCGACTAGGTCCTGCCCATGGGTGGGACCAGGAGGGGGGTGGTTACACCCTTCTCCCTTGTTCGGACTTTCCCCAGCTCAGGGGCTGGTGTGCCCCTGGAACTGGTTTCAGCCGGCATATGCACAGTGAGCACCGGGGTGCCACTTGCAGTTACATTCCTCTCAGCCCTGCCTACCTGGGATACACAAAACCCTGTCTGGGATGGTGCTAACACCGCCCCTGACAGGAAACCCTTTGTCAAAGCTCTCCTCGCTGGAAGGACTCCCAGCAGCAGG
The DNA here is from genome assembly GCF_964263255.1 of Lissotriton vulgaris. Taxonomy (NCBI): domain Eukaryota; kingdom Metazoa; phylum Chordata; class Amphibia; order Caudata; family Salamandridae; genus Lissotriton; species Lissotriton vulgaris. The sequence goes on along the minus strand of NC_141687.1, from coordinate 830,651,649 downwards.
AGGTCAGACTTGTGTCTGTGGTGGCAGGATCCATTTTGTGGAGCTAAGGCTGTGTTAAGCTTTAACCGGGGTTCAGTTACATACATGTCGTGTCCCTCTATTAGGGTGGAATGCTAACCCCGTCGCCAGAATTGGCGAGGGGTTAGTATTCCAATTCCTTGCTCGACATGTTTTGATAAAGCGATACCAAAGTTGGCAAATAACCGCGAGGATTATAAGGCACTTAAGAGTATATGGTACGCGTTATCATGGAACAGATATTAGGACTTGGTTCCGCAAGCTACCAACGGGCTCAGCTCATGCCAGAGCACCATTTCACATAATTCCAAGCACTCTGCCTTCAGGATTGTTAAGGCCTGCCATAGGAGTGACTGATAGGAATACATGTGTCCATTTTAGGGTTAGATATAGGAATACTATATCTAAAGCAAAGGGTGATTACACCACCTTGCCCCAGCTGTCGTGCAGCCAGTTGTGTCAGATTTAGATGGCCAGCCAGGAGTGGCATAATACATGCTACAGCCCCTGGTAGGCCCTGGGTTGCAAATGCTACTTACCAGTATGCATCTGTTCTTGGCATGTAGGGCTGCTAACATTCATATCTGTGCATAGATCGCCGCCTAGTGTTGGGTCCGGATGATTGCACATTGTTGTCCTGGAAGAGTCTTCGAAGTATCACAAGATAGGTGGCTCCTCCCCTGGACTACAGTGCGCATGGGCATCGCCTCCATCCCCAGATTGTTTTTAGCCATTGGCAGAGATGGAGTGAAGTATATGAGTGATGCCTATGCTACAGGCGCCGGGGAGGAGGGTGGGCGATATGAATGTCAGCAGCCCTACATGCCAAGAACAGATGCATACTGGTAAGTAGCATTTGCAGTTCGAGGCATGTGGGCTGCTTAATTCATATCTGTGCATAGAATACATAGCAGTCCTCCCATTATTGGCGGCCGCCCGTGCCAGCTGCAGCAGTCTGAAAAAGTGTCTTGAGAACAGCCTGACCAACAGCTGCCTGCTGTTTGGAGTGTACGTCTACACAGTAATGTTTAGTGAAAGTATGTGTGGTAGACCATGTGGCTGCTCTACAAATATCTTCTAAGGGAATATTACCTAAGAAAGCCATAGAGGCCCCCAACTTTCTGGTGGAGTGGGCTCTTGGTGGAATTGTGAGTGTGCGCTTAGCCTTAGCGTAACAGATCTGAATGCATTTTACAATCCACCTAGCGATCCCAGCTTTGGAGATAGCGTTTCCCTTGTGGTGTGAGGCAAATGCAACGAAAAGTTGCTTGGTCTTACGAAAATCTTTGGTCCTGTCAATGTAGTACATTAAGGCTCTTTTAACGTCAAGGGTGTGGAGCATCCGCTCCGCCAGCGACTCTGGGTTCTGAAAAAACACTGGCAACTCAATTGTCTGGTTCATATGGAATTGAGATACAACCTTGGGTAAGAATTTGGGGTTAGTGCGGAGCACCACCCTGTTAGCGTGTACTTGGAAGAAAGGTTCTTGGATGGTGAGCGCCTGCAATTCGCTAACCCTCCGTAGCAATGTAATTGCTACTAAGAAAGCGACCTTCCAAGTCAGAAACTGAAGCTCACAAGAGTGCAGTGGCTCAAAGGGAGGACCCATCAGCCTAGTAAGAACCACATTGAGGTTCCATTCCGGAGCTGGTGGTGTCCGTGGTGGAATGACCCTTTTGAGTCCTTCCAGAAAAGCCTTAATAGCAGGGACCTTAAAAAGTGATAGGTGTTGCCTATTCTGGAGGTATGCTGCCATTGCAGACAAGTGAATGCGTATGGAAGAATACGCCAAATTACATTGGTACAGGTGGAACAGGTAACAAATGATGTTTTGAATGGAAGCATCTAGCGGGTCAATATCGTGGTTTACACAGTAAACGACAAACCGCTTCCATTTAGCCGCATAACAAGCTCTAGTAGTGGGCTTCCTTGCCTCCCGAATGATGTCCATGCAATCGGGGGGAAGATTGAGGTAGCCAAACTCTAGGACTTCAGGAGCCAGATCGCCAGGTTGAGCTGTTGCGGATCTGGGTGCTGAATGTCGCCATGGCTCTGCGTCAAAAGGCTGGGAGTGAGATGAAGCCTTTGATGCGGTACCACGGAGAGTTCCAGAAACGTGGTGTACCATGGTTGGCGAGCCCACGTTGGAGCAACCAGGATGAGAGTCATCGAGTGCTGCCTGAGTTTGCGTGCCACCAGCGGTATCAGAGGTGCTGGGGGAAAAGCGTACGCAAATCTGCCTGACCAGTTCATCCACATCGCATTGCCCTGTGATTGCGGGTGTGGGAACCTGGCGGCGAAGCTTTGGCATTTTGCGTTCTCCTTTGTGGCGAACAGGTCTATCTCTGGATGACCCCACTTTTGGAAGTACGGTTGGAGTACTGATGGATGTATCTCCCACTCGTGCATTTGATGGCTGTGCCTGCTGAGCAGGTCCGCCATCTGGTTGTCCTTGCCCGGGAGATGCTCTGCCATGAGGAAGATGTTCCTCTGAATGGCCCACTTCCACATGCTCTGAGCCAGATGAGACAGCTGCGGAGAGTGTGTGCCCCCCTGTTTCTGAATGTAGTACATGGCCGTCATGTTGTCCGTCCGGATCAACACGACCTTGTTGCACAGATGTACTTTGAATGCCTTCAAGGCCATAAAGATTGCCATCAATGCCAAAACATTGATGTGCATCTTCCTTTGCTGTAGTGTCCATAGTCCCTGCACTGTGTAATGGAGTACATGCGCTCCCCATCCCTGGAGAGAAGCGTCCGTCGTCAGGATGATCTGTGGCACAGGCTCCTGGAACGGTCGGCCCTTGCAAAGGTTTTGTGGATTCCACCAATGCAGAGAGTTGTATGCCCGACCGCTCACCAACACTAGGTCTGTCAGTTGCCCATGAGCCTGAGTCCACTGACGTGCTAGGCACTCCTGAAGCGGACGCATATGTAGTCTCGCGTGCGGGACTATGGAGATGCAGGAGGCCATCATGCCTATCAACTGCATGAACACCTTCGCTGGAAGCGAGTGTTGAGGTCTGAATCGTTGGATCAGGGTTTGGATACTGGCGATTCTCACTGAATTTGGCTGCGCAGTGGCTGCCAGAGTGTCTATTGTCGCGCCCAGATACTGCCGTATATGGGCGGGTTGGAGATGGGATTTCGGGTAATTCAGAGAGAATCCCAGATCGTGCAGGAGATGAATGGTGCGGGACACGTGGTCGGCGCACTGCTGTTCTGTTTTTGCCTGAATGAGCCAGTCGTCTAGATAAGGATAGACGTGGACGTTCTGGCGTCGTAGATGCGCCGCCACAGTCGCCAGGCACTTTGTAAAGACTCTTGGCGCTGTGGTGACCCCGAACGGCAGAACCCTGAACTGGTAGTGCTGGTCTTGAATCGTGAATCTGAGATACTTCCTGCGGGAAGGATGCAGGGGGATATGAAAGTATGCATCCTTTAGATCCAACGTAGCCAGGATGTCCCCCTGTTGAAGCAGAGGGAGTACCTGCTGTAACGTGAGCATATGGAAGTGCTCCGAGAGAATATACCAGTTGGGGGCCTGAGGTCCAGGATGGGCCTGAGGGATCCGTCCTTTTTCGGGATTAGAAAATACAGGGAGTAAACCCCTGTTCCCCTTTCTTGCAGTGGGACGAGCTCTATTGCCCCTTTTTGCAGCATGACTTGAACTTCCTGCTGCAACAAGTGCAAGTGCTTGCCGGACATAGGACGGTTTCTTGGAGGTATGTTTGGTGGAGTGGAAGTGAGTTCCTGACAGTAACCGTACTGGATAAGAGATTTGACCCACCTGTCCGTGGTGATGGATTTCCACGCGGGCAGGAACTGCTGGAGTCTCCCCACGACCGGTGTTGTGTGGTCGGGGGGCAGTGACAAGATGTCACTGCTTGTTGGCGGTGGTGGACCTGGAGCTGTTGTTTCCACGTCCCCTGCCCTTGACGTTGTTGCCTCTGTAGCCACCTCTACCCTTGTTGGTGTATGAGGTTTGGGTATTGTTCTTATAGTACTGTGTGGATTGCAATGCCTGACCCCTTGAGGTGCCTCTGGTATTGGAGCGGCGAAAGGAACCACCCCGAAACTGCTGAGATTGGAGGGCCCCCATAGACTTAGCAGTGTCTGTGTCTTTCTTCATTTTTTCAAGTGTCGCATCCACCTCGGGGCCAAACAGGTGGTCAGGATTAACTGTTTGGTTCAGGATGGTTGTCTGTATATATGGTTTAAAGCCTGGTATCCTAAGCCATGCATGTCTTCTTAGCAACACACTAGTGTTGATCGCCCTGGAGGCTGTATCAGCCACATCCAGCGCACATTTGATGGAAGCGTTAGTTATCAGCTTTCCCTCCTGAATTAACATTTCCCCTGCCTCCTTGTACTGGTCAGGCAAGTGCTGCAGCAGTGTTTCTAGGGTGTCGTAATGAGCCCTATCGTAGCGTGCAAGTAGGGCCTGCGTGTTTGAGATGCGCCAAATATTAGCTGCCTGCGCAGCAATTCGTTTCCCTGAGGCCTCAAATATTTTTGACTCTTTGTCTGGGGGAGGAGCGTCACCAGTGGTCTGTGAATTCGCCCTCTTGCGTGCGTTGGATACAACCAAAGAGTCCAGTGGCAAGTGTCATTTGATGTATGTTGGATCCGAGGGCGCTGCCTTATATTTTTTGTCAATGCGAGGATTGATGACACGTGCCCGAGTGGGCTCCTTGAAGACCTCTGGCGCGTGCTTTAGCACTCCCTTGAGCATCGGCAATGTCTTGACAAAAAATCCACATCCACAGGATCTGAATGTAGGTCGACATCATGATTAGCTGCAGCTCTCTCAATCAAAGCGTTGAAGGCTGCAGAGTCCTCCGTCGGTGAGGTTTTCGCCGCAAAGAGCTGCGGTTCCTGACCCGACTGCGGGTCCTCTGGGTCGCCTCCGGCAAACCAAGGTTCATGTTCCTCCTCCGGATCCGAGTACGCCGGATAGTTGTACTCGACCCCCTCCTCTTCGTCACCATCCCCCGCGTTGGAACGCGTTGGTGAACGTTCTAAGTCTTTGGGAGATGCAGGCTCTATAGGGGCCGAAGTACCCGCAGAGTCTTTCTTGTTCTTGAGAGGAATACGAAAATGTTCCAACACCGGCTCCGTGGTGATTTTCCTTTTGAGGAGAGACAGTTTCCCGGTATTGGCGTCGATGATGACCTCTCGACGCTCTTCCTCTGCAAGTGGCTGGAGCCGAGGCTTCGACACCACCAATGACGCTTTGGGCGTCGACACCACCTTCGAGGGCACGCCTGCCCCATGCCTCGGAGCGAAAGCCTTTGGCGTCGACTTTGGCGGCAGGGTGAAGCGGATAGGCGTCTGCGCCTTGGTCGGCTTCGGTGCGGGCTTCGGCACCACATCCTCTGGTTCGGGAACCACAGCGTCCTTCCGAATCCGTTGCAGGGACTCTGCGACCTTTTTCGTTAAGGCTGGAGAGGGCTTGACCGGCTCGAGCGATTTCCCCGAGTCGGGAGTCGGGTCGGCGAGAGGCACCGTCTTCGGAGCCGACACATCACCATCCTTGGCCTCGACGGCCGGAGCCGGCGCAGCCAGAGCTTTGGAATCGCATTGACGCTTCTTCGAAGCTTTCTTCGGGTCATCGACCTCGACCATCTTCGGCACCGACGCGGCCGCGTCGGCCCGAGGTCCTCGGGTCGGCCATCTTGGCGCGGCTCTTCAAGTCGGCCATTTTTAATTTTTTAGACATCGATGCCTCTAGAGCCTTCCGTCCCACCAGTGCAGCTTTCACTTTCGGTTTTGAAACCGTTGGTGTGGATCCCGATGGCTTCACTTTCGTTTTCTTCAACGGGAGTGGCGCATCAGAAATGTCCGTGGCCGGGCCCGGAGGCGGGGCTGCTGGACGAGTAACGAGGTCTTGGGTAAGGCCCGAAGGCGATCCCTCGACCTGGGCCGTATGTAGGGGGTTGACCCCTGAGTCAGTTTGAGGATGCTCTTCCTCTGAGCTATCCCCCACGGTGGCAATGGCCCCATCGTCGTCCCCTACCTCGTCGCCGGCTTCATCAAACTCCTCGTCTCCCGCGTCGTAGTCATCGCCCTCCGACGCAGGGCTAGAGTCCGAAACTTGAAAGACATAGTCGTCTCCAGCAAATTCTTCGAAGATGTTGTCCGGCGGGGGCGCCGATAACTGGGCCTGGAGTCTAGCGGCCCGACGAAGCTTGAGAGTCTTCTTACACCGGAACTTTGAGCAGGCCATACACCTGGTCTCATCATGGTCCGGTGACAAACATTTGTTGCACACAGGGTGCACATCGAGGTGTGAATACTCGGAGGTGCACACCGGGCACCTTTTGAACGGAGTTCGTTCCATGTTCAGTAGTCTGGAGCGTCGAGTAGGCCCGTCCGCGCCGACAGCACGCGGAGGGGCAGCAAGAGTTCGGAGCTGAGAAACAGACAAAACCCGAACGAAAACGATACCGACGCCAAGCCTAAAGACCTTTTGGTCTCAATTTAGAAAAGTTAAACAACTATCGATTCCGACAGAGGGAACCGAAACACATCCGAACCCAATGGCGGAAAAAAACAATCTGGGGATGGAGGCGATGCCCATGCGCACTGTAGTCCAGGGGAGGAGCCACCTATCTCGTGATACTTCGAAGACTCTTCCAGGACAACAATGTGCAATCATCCGGACCCAACACTAGGCGGCGATCTATGCACAGATATGAATTCAGCAGCCCACATTGCCCGAACACACCTATGCCCTGGGTACAGGGACTGATAAGGTGGCCCAGTACCAATTGGTAAATGCACCTAAGGTACACGTGTCAATTTAGAGAGAGAACAGCTAGGCTGTGGGTCTGATTAGCAGGCCCACAGCCAGGGAAAGTCGTAAACCAGTGAAGCAAAAAGCAAAAATCTGGGGTGATCATAGGATTGCAGACCCTACTCTCCTACGGAGCGCACATCAGAAATGTAAGAACAAGGTTCAAGTCCCACTGAGGCATCACAAACGGAACAGGTGGAAACGTGTGTGTGATGCCTTTCAGGAATCGATTTACAATAGGGGACTTGAACAAAGATGGTTGATCAGGCACCCTTAAGAAGGCTGAAAGGGCAGAAAGATAGCCCTTGATAGTGCCCAGAGCAGTGCCCTGCTGGGCAAGAGAAATAAGGAAGAGAAGAATCTCAGAAAGAGGGGCAGAGAGAGGATCCACAGCCTTTGCTGTGCACCATGCCACAAATCTGTTCCACCTGAAGGCGTATGCCGACTTTGTGGAGGGACGCCTGGCTGCCAGAATGATATTACAGACTTCAGGAGGCAAGTCAAATGGCCTCAACTGTCGCCGCTCAATCTCCAAACATGGAGGTGGAGACTGGACAGGTTCGGGTGGAGGACCGTCCCCTGCTGCTGCAACAGAAGGTCCTCCCGAAGAGGCAGACTGACAAACTGAGTAGCTCTGGATACCAGTACCTTCGTGCCCAGTCCGGAGCCACAAGGATGACTTGGGCCCGGTCGCGCTTGATCTTCTTCAGCACTCTGGGCAGAAATGGTATAGGCGGGAAGGCGTACAACAGACCGCAACTCCACTTGCGACGAAAAGCGTCTCCCGAGCGAGTGCCTCCTTGGAAATTCCAACGCGCAGAACAGATGACATTGCACGTTCTCTTCTGTGGCGAATAGATCTAACCAAGGCTCTCCCCATTGCCGAAAGAGGCCTCGCGCCACGTCCGAGTTCAGACGCCATTCGTGATCCATCATGCACAGACGGCTGAGCTCGTCCGCCCTGGCGTTCAGAGAACCGGCCAGGTGTTGAGCCACCAGGGTCACGCTCTGGCGTTTCAGCCATTGCCAGAGACGCAGAGCCTCCTGGCAAAGGGTCCACGACCCCACCCCGCCCTGTTTGTTGCAGTACAACAGGGCGGTGGTGTTGTCCGTGAAAACTTGCACTACGCTCCCCCGGACAGAGGGGAGGAATGCCTTAAGTGCTAGACGAATCGCCCGTAACTCCAACAAGTTGATGTGGAGCCGGGCCTCCGCCGGAGACCAGAGGCCTCTGATCTCCACCTCTCCCATGTGGCCTCCCCAGCCCTGGAGGGACGCGTCCGTCACAACGACGTGCTCCGGTTGGGGAAGGGAGAGACCCAATCGCGGTCCGTGAGCCACCACTGCAGCTGTCTCGCAGCGCCCTCCGAGATCAGGACATGGTCGGACAGGTTGCCCTGATGCTGGGCCCACTGAAACTTCAGGTCCCACTGCAGAGCCAGCATTCGCCATCCGGCTCATGCACCGCGATTGGGTTAGCGGCAGATCCCTCTCCCTTCCCCAACCGGAGCACGTCGTTGTGACGGACGCGTCCCTCCAGGGCTGGGGAGGCCACATGGGAGAGGTGGAGATCAGAGGCCTCTGGTCTCCGGAGGAGGCCCGGCTCCACATCAACTTGTTGGAGTTACGGGCGATTCGTCTAGCACTTAAGGCATTCCTCCCCTCTGTCCGGGGGAGCGTAGTGCAAGTTTTCACGGACAACGGATGTACCATGTTACAACGCATACTATTACAACTACCTACCATTACAACGCGACCATTACAACACATACCATTACAACGCATAGCGCTTTGAGGTGCTGGATAGTGGTAAGTATAATTTACTATTCTAACTCCAGTCCCCGTGGACCCTAGGGAAGGTGTTGGATAGTAAATTATACTTATTCCCTATCCTAGAGCGCCCCCCAGCGCAATGCGTTGTAATGGTATGCGTTGTAAAAGTCGCGTTGTAATGGTAGTGCGGAGTAACGAATGCGTTGTAACAGGTGTATACCGCATGAGCCACCACTGCAGCTGTCTCGCAGTGCCCTCCGAGATCAGGACGTGGTCAGACAGGTTGCCCTGATGCTGGGTCCACTGAAACTTCAGGTCCCACTGCAGAGCTTGCATCCGCCACCTGGCGTGATGCACCAGTAGGATGCAGGAGGCCATCAGCCCCAGAAGCTGCAGCGTCAACCTGACCGAGACCCGAGATAACGGCTGAAAGATGGGAATCAGAGCCTAAAAATCCCGGACCCGCTGTTCGGGTGGATAAACCCAAAACCGTGCGGAGTCTAGAACCTCTCCGATGAAGAGGAGCTTCTGAGGAGGGGCACAGGTGTGACTTCGGCACATTGATAGAGAACCCCAGCCGGTGCAGGAGATCCGCCGTAGACTGGAGGTGGCTGACGACTGTCTGGGGCGAGCCCACCTTCAACAACCAGTCGTCGAGGTAGGGGAAGACTGAAACCCCTAACCTGCGCAGATGAGCTGCGACCACCGCCATCACCTTTGTGAACACCCGTGGGGCGCTGGTAAGGTCGAAGGGGAGCACGGTAAACTGAAAGTGCTTGTGGCCTACCGTGAACCGCAGGTAACGCCGGTGGGCCGGCAGAACGGGGATGTGGAAATAAGCGTCCTGCAAGTCCAACGCTACCATCCAGTCTCCTGGGTCCAGGGCAGCTAAGACCTGAGCCAGTGTCAGCATCTTGAACTTCTCCTTCCGGAGGAAGCCGTTGACGTTCCGTAGGTCCAAGATATGGCGTAGGCCCCCTTTGCCCTTCTTGGGTACCAGGAAGTAGTGGGAGTAGCAACCCCACCCTACTTCTGGCCCAGGAACGCGCTCGATGGCCCCCTTGGCCAAGAGGGCCGTAACTTCCTCCTGCAGAAGTCGCAAATGATCCCCTGATACACGGTGGTTCTGCGGTGGCATGGCTGGAGGAGTCGCCTCGAAGGGGAGGGAGTAGCCCCTTCGGACGATCTGCAGCACCCACCTGTCCGACGTGACAGTGCGCCAGTGGAGGAGGTGATGGCGAACCCTGCCACCCACTGGCGTCACATGGGCCTGAAAGCACGGACTAGGAGGGTTTTGAGGCGGATGCTGCGGGGGAAGGTGTGGACTGACCTCGCCGTTGTTCCTACCGCCGCCACGGCGGTTTCCACGGCCGCCACCGCGTTGGGTATTACCCTGCGGAGCATGGCTGGCAGCAGGTGTGGGTACACCCCTCCCGTGGCCACGAAAGGAGTGAAAGGCAGCCAATTGCTGGCGTGGGACGAGAGGCCCAAGGACTTGGCCGTAGCCCTGGAGTCCTTTAAACGCTCAAGCGCATGGTCTGCCTTGACGCCAAAAAGGCGACTGCCATCAAACGGCATGTCCATCAGTGTGTTCTGGACATCGGCCGAGAAATTGGCGGACCTCAACCAGGCGTGGCGTCTAACCGCCACCGTCGTTGCCATCGCTCTACCTAGTGAGTCGGTGGTATCCAGTCCATACCGGATAGAATATTTGGCTGCATCCCGGCCTTCCACAAGGGCTTGGCCGAGTTTGGCCCGTACCTCCAACGGTCACTCTGGCAGCACTTCAGCAACCGTATCCCACAGAGTGGGTGTAGCGGCCTAAGAGGCATGCGGTGTTGGAAGACCGCAGTCCTAGACTAAGGGAGGAGAAGATCTTTTTGCCATACTGCTCATACCTCTTGGATTCCCTGTCCGGCGGAGCCGACGGGAATGCGGTCTGGGAATTGGAGGCCTGGATGACCAGGCTCTCAGGGGTGGGGTGGGTGGACAGGAAACACTTTCCCATCTACGGGGGAACCCGTAGCGGGCTTGTACCAAGTGCCCAAAAGAACGACAGTTAAGGCCTCGTTTAACTGCAGCAGAGGCTCGGCTGAGCATGACTGCGGCTTAAGGACCTCGGTGAGGAGGTTAGTCCTCACGGCCGCGACGGGGAGCTGAAGGCCCAAAGCCTTGGCTGTCCTCATCAACACCACATCGTTGCCCCCTCCTCCGTAGCCACGGTAGGAGGCGAGACAAAGCCAGTGTCAGGCGAAGTGTCTATACCACTGGCCTCCCCAAGTTCACCTGCCCAGTCCTCATGAGACTGGCATTCACGTGCCAGAGGGTCCTCAGACCCCTCCCAATCCTCCTCATCACCCATCTCCAGGTTCTCAGGGCTAGCAAAGGATGGGGCCGGTTCATGGTAAGTGAACTCTCCAAACGGCGTCTGAAGCGGCGCCGAGCGGCGCCGTTCCGACGCCGGAACGGGGTCGAGGGAGGTGTCTGGGACGGCGCCACCAGAGGACGGCGCTGGGGGTGACATCTGAGGGGCCAGCGCCGGGGAGGTAGTTAGGTCAACCGGCGGCGACCCGGATCCCGAAGCGGATCCAGCGGGACCCTGCGGCGCCGGGCCCGAAGGCGACGGTGGCGTCGGAGCCGAAACCCCCCGACCCGCTAGGACCCCCGGACGGGACCGCTGGGCCCGAAGGTGCTGCGGAACCCATCGGAGGAGAGAGGGACCTCATGGCCATGAGGAACCGCTCGATCTCCCCCGGCGTCGCGTTAGGCCCAGGGACCGGAGGGTATGAGGCCGGACGCGGCGCCTGCGAGCGTTGGGTGGGGGGGGGTGGGGGGGGGGGGGGGGGTGGGAGGGGAGTCGGAAGAGCGATGACATCTCTTCGACTTCTTGTGCTTACCTGACGACTTCTGAGCAGTGATGTCGACTCCCAGAGCTATGATGGCTCCGGTCCCTCGACCTCAGTCTGGACCGGGACCTCTCTTGGCGCGGGCCGACTGCCGGAGTTCGAGTCGCTTACGGGACCGCTCCCGTCTAGCCTTCGAAGTCTGGGCCCGGCAGTCGGAACAGGTCTTGTCGTCGTGGTAGACGCAGAGGCAGTGGAGACACCGACGGTGAGGATCCGACATCAGCCGGTCGCAATCTTCACAGGGCTTAAAACCAAGCAACCCTACTGGCATTGATCGGAGTCGAAGACTCAAAAAAGAATGATCAAAAGATCATAAAGATTTAGCCAAAAAGTGACTAATGTACCACTTTTTCCGGATCTGCGCTGCTGGCGCGGAAAAAAGAAGAACTGACGTCAGCACGCGGAGGCGGCGTCTAAGTACTCCGACGACGTCATCACGGCGCCCACGACGACGGACGCGGAGCCGCAGACGACGCCTACCGACGCGCAAGGGTACTGCTACGCAAAAATTTCCGGATCCAGTCTGACGCCTGGAGATATTCGAAGGTAAGGAATCTATCACTAACGTGTCTCTTTCAGATAGACAGTTAAGGTCAAAGGGGACGGGGCAAGTTCATGTCCCTAGGTTACACAGAGTGAGAATGGGAGGACGCTCTTTCAGGGTCCTGACCGCTACGGAGTGGAACAAACTGCCACAGAGGCTACGTCTTGAAACGTCTGAGTCCATCTTCAGGAGAGAACTTAAAACCACTCTGTTCCCCAAAGACTAAGCCAGTTCAGAGGAAACTCTTATCTCACCAGCACCGGCCCAGGACAGTGTTCAGGAGGGAGCAGCGCGGGGATACTCTAGCCAGTGCAACCAGGCGCTTTATAAGCTGTATAAATAATGAATAATAAATAATGGAGGAATGGAAGTCGAAAGGAGATCGTAACGGGACAGAACAATAAGCACATCCGATCCCAATGGCGGAAAAAAACAACCTGAAGATAGAGTTGATGCCCATGCGCACTATACTCTACAAGAGGAGTCATCTACCAAACAAAGACTCTTCCGGGAAAACAACAAAGTGTAATCATCCGGGCCCACCACCAGATGGCAATCTATGAACTAGTATGTGATCTGCAGCCCATATGCCTCGAACATAGTGTTATCTGATCAAAGGTAAGTGGCCGGTTGAGGCAGTTGGTATTCTGGGGTTAGACGCAGGCGTCACTCAGGGTCAATGATGCACTCTTGTTACAACCTCAGTGGCACTAGGGCGGCCGGGTGCGGAGACCCAATGTTATCCAACGGGGTGATAGGCCTCCGGTTGGTGGCGGCATACGAGCAGGCCACAGGGTTGTGGGAGCAAAGCTCTTGGACTTAAGCTCAGGGCAAATTGGGGTTCAAGCTAGCACAAAAAGGTACACCCTCAGCGGCACTAGCGGGCAGGGTGCAGCGTGCTGTTTTGGCGCATGGCACCCTGTAGCTTTCAATGGGGTGTCTCCGGTTTGCAAACACACTGCAGGCACGGCAACAAAGGTCTTCTGGGAGCGACCATCACTTGGAGAGGTTAGTTGGATGCTGGGGGTTGGTTAGGCACCGTTGGTTGGGCCACCCAAGTCTGTGGGGCGTCGGGTGCAGGGGTGCCTTTTAGGGTTGGATCTTCTTCCCAGCTCCTGGTTGCGGTTAGGGGTGACCTTCTGGTTTGAGGCTGCAGGTTTGAGGCAGGTCACGGTTCACCAGATCTTGGGTCAGGATTGCCAGGGAGACCTCCTCGTGGTGTAGGGCCACTCGAACTCGGGCCCTGGGTGTCGGGTGCAGACTCTTGGAGCTGGAGTCTGTTGGTGAACAAATCCAGTGTTCACGGGAGACAGTCTTTGGGATGGAAGCAGGCAGGTCCTCCGGGTTTCTCATGGTTGCTGGCTGCAGGACACAATCGGAATTCGCTGGAACAGGTTTGAGGTGGAGACTGGCCGGTAGGGCTGGGGCCAAGTCAGTGGGCGTTCTCCTCTTGTTTGCTTCCGCAGAGCTGTTCGGTCCCTCTTTTCTTCTTTATAGTTTCTTTTCTGAGGCAGCAAGGTTCAGGGGTGCCCCAAAATTCTAGATGTAGGGGCATTACAGGTAGGTAAACTGTTGAGATCAATAGGTCCATTTCCTGGGGTGGGCACACCCCCTATTATGCCACCCTCCAGTGGGAGGGGGCATATGCCTCACCCTGGTTGACTGGGTCCCCACCATCTGCAAGATGGCAGGGACTGAGAGTTGTGCTTAACCTCACCTCCCCCACCTGAGGGGTGAAGTTGGCAGAGGTGGGCACACCGCTCTTCCTCGCTTGTTTTTTCCGCCGGTTCTCCTGCCCAAGGTAGGGGTCAGAACCAATGGGGACCAGTTGCTGAAAACAGCAAGTTGCCTGGGGAAGCTGACAAAAGCAGCAAGCCTTTAAAGCTTCCCCTTTGTGGACGCGGCCCATCTTGGGGGAGGAGGCTTTGCACCTAGTCTTGGGTTTTGGTTTCCATGCAGTTTTAGGGAAAGAACATAGGCCCTGGGTACCTAAATAGCAGGAACCCAGGGCATACTGAGACAAAGCACATCAACAGATCAGCAAAAAGTGGGGACAACCATGCAGAAAGAGGGCAATTTCTCCCACCTCCCCCTATTATGCCACCCTCCAGTGGGAGGGGGGCATATGCCTCTCTGGTTGGCTGGGTCCACACATCTGCAAGATGGCGGGGACAGAGTTGTGTTTCAACACAAAGACTAACAGTAGAGAAGGGTCTAAGGGGAAAACTTTTAAAAACCTGCTTGCATCCTATCCCCCAATCTAACTAGCAAAAAAGGATGCTAAGGGTCTAAGTAAAGCTCAAGATATCTATACACTCAAAAAGTAGTCTGTGGAAAACTGATCAATGTGTTGAGAGAGACACATGGAGAATAATGAAGAATACCCATCAGCCCACCCATTGGCGGAATCTCACCTGGGTTTTATTGAGGAAACTGGTATCTACTAGGTCCTTCACTGAGCGTATAGTGAGGAGTACTAGTGTTAGATCCACCAGTGAGATAGACCCATCAGGATATGATGGTAATGCTGATGGGAAAAGGTTGCAGTGCACAGAAAGTGTGTATAAAGTAAAAGTGAAAAGATGGTGTTTAAAATTGCCTGTTGTGATGCCAAAGGTGAGACTTTATTAACACCTTGGCTGCTAGGTGTTTTCCCCTCCTGTGCTGACTTTTTCTCATTATTATGGTTTTCTGACTAGCTGAGCTCGTCATGAGCATCAAAAGGGTTAAGAGGATCATCATAACGGCAAGGTTAAAAGCAGAGTGATGATAGTGTGTCAACAAATACTATCAGTAGGTGGAACTTATATGGTCAACATGTTTCAGCCTAACAAAGCTTTCTTCAGGACCAGTAAATATTACACTACTGCAACAGTGAAAAAATAAATTTGAGTGAACCATGCGAAGAAGGACCTACCGTTAGTAGAGTACTATATGGTAGTGTAAGAACCTGGGTTGACACCTTTTTGGATGTTATTGTGCCGCCTTCTCATTGCTTGCGTGCTTTATTCAGCGGTTTTTGGGTGGGACAGATAGGAAAGCTGATCGGTTGCATGGTGCAACAGATAAGTGATCATTGCGCCTTGTGCAACGTATGCGCTCAGCGTAACACTGCTCTTCCGATACAAATGACTCCAAGTCATCTTAGTCTGTGTTTATGTTTTCGGTTTGTGTTTTCTGCCCCTAGAATTCAGCCAATCATTTTGCATGGCTGTTTTTTTTTTTTTTCTCGATCAGTAGATAGCCCATGACGTACCGGGATGAGGTTCTGTTCTGGTCCACGCCGTTTCCATTGCAGCAGGCAGAGTAAAACAAGACACGGAATTTGGCTTCACAGAGTCTGATTGGAGAAGATAGCCAATCCATGGTCAGAGTCCGCGGTAACGCTTATGCTAACTCACACAGCTTCTGAATGAGACGTTTTCCGGTCTCCTCTTTGGTCCGCGCTGTTCTTTGGCAGCAGGCCGAGCCAAACCGGTACGGGATTGGGCGCTTTCGAGTCGGTATAGAGAAGACAGCCAATCAATAAATATAGCCCGTGGAAACGTTTCTGTTGAATTTTGACGTCTTCCGGTTTCCGGTCTTTTCAAATAACCAATCAGCAAAATACGAGGAGGAGTTTCTTTACGGCCTACTCTCTGGTCCGCGTGCATAGTTTATAGCTGCCCGGGCCACTTTGTCCGATACCTTCCCCTCGGCTCAGAAAGCAGCCGGAGGTACCAACGGACAGGTGGGTGGTTACTCGACCTAAACGATGCAATTGTGCCAAAATCTTTTTAGTTGTACTTAACAAATATGGCCTAATAGCGGTTGAATACAGCGACCGCAAAAGGTCATTCTCGTCTGACAGATACTTTCTTTAATCTAGCTCTTTTAAATTCAGATACACTGCTTAATTCAATGGGGGCACTTTGTTGCTCTAGATATTTTCTAACCAAGGATTTCGTCATGTGGTTTAAACAATACCCTTAGGGTCTTTTTGACCATCATGAGACCACCGAACCTTTTTGCTTGCTGGAGTCGCTCTTTATTTTATGTTCATCATACACCTGAAAAACTTTGTTAACATTTTTTTTTAAGAAGTGAAAAACTGTCTGTTATTATGATATTTTCTCTCCCTCCCTATCTTCATAGAGCGGGGCCTCTCAAACCTGAGCGAGTGCCAGGCGAGGTGAGGCTATCTCCACACAACATTGTGGGCGAGTCATTTTTTGCAAGTTGCTCTATGAACATTGAATATTTGTTAACACTCGTCTACATGTATATGTGTATATCTGTTTGGACACTTTTTTCTTGTATTACAGGAGAGAACTCTTTAAACCATGCTCTTAGACTACCATATAGTACTCTACTAACGGTAGGTCCTTCTTCGCATGGTTCACTCATTTATTTTTTCACTGTTGCAGTAGTGTAATATTTACGGCTTCTGAAGAAAGCTTTGTTAGGCTGAAACATGTCGACCATATAAGTTCCACCTACTGATAGTAGTATTTGTTGACACACTATCATCACTCTGCTTTTAACCTTGCCGTTATTATGATCCTCTTAACTCCATCGATGCTAGGCATTTTCCCCTGCTGTGCTGGGGATCATCCAAAATGATGGTTTCATGACGAGCTCAGCTCGTCATCAGTGTACCAGAAGTACACTGCATGACGAGCTGAGCTCGTCATGAGTGTCGAAGGTGTTAATATAGTCTCACCTTTGGCATCACAACAGGCAATTTTAAACACCATCTTTTCACTTTTACTTTATACCCACTTTCTGTGCACTGCAACCTTTTCCCATCAGCATTACCATCATATCCTGTTGGCTCTATCTCACTGGTGGATCTAACACTAGTACTCCTCACTATACGCTCAGTGAAGGACCTAGTAGCGAATATGCTACTTACCAGTATGCATCTGTTCTTGGCATGTAGGGCTGCTGACATTCATATCTGTGCATATATCGCCGCCTAGTGTTGGGTCCAGATGATTGCACATTGTTGTCCTGGAAGAGTCTTCGAAGTATCACAAGATAGGTGGCTCCTCTCCTGGACTACAGTGCGCATGGGCATCCACTCCATCCTCAGATTGTTTTTCGCCATTGTGGTAAAGATGGAGTGTAATACCGTAACTGATGACCATGCTAAGAGTAATTCTGAGTGCTGCAGCCGCTACAGGCGCCGGGGAGGAGGGCGGGCGATATGAATGTCAGCAGCCTTACATGCCAAGAACAGATGCATACTGGTAAGTAGCATATTCGGTTTGAGGCATGTGGGCTGCTGAATTCATATCTGTGCATAGAATATATAGCAGTCCCTCCATTAGCGGTGGCCGCCCGTGCCAGCTGCAGCAGTCTGAAAAAGTGTTTAGAACAGCCTGCCCAACAGCTGCCTGCTGTTTTGAGTGCACATCTACGCAGTAGTGTTTTGTAAATGTGTGTATGGTAGACCATGTGGCTGCTCTACATATTTCTTCTAAAGGAATGTTTCCAAGGAAAGCCATGGAGGCCCCCAACTTTCGCGTGGAGTGGGCTCTTGGGGGAACGTTTATGTGCGCTTGGCCTTTTGATAGCAAATCTGTATGCACTTAACGATCCACCTGGCTATACCTGCTTAGGAAATGGGGTTGCCTTTGTGTTGTAGCGAAAAGGCAAAAAACGGTTGTTTTGTTTTCCTAAAATCTTTTGTCCTATCTACGTAGTACATTAGAGCTCTTTTTTGTGTCATAATTTTTTATTGGAGTTCAAAGATAGGCATAGAGCTCTTTTGACATCTAGTGTGTGGAGCATTCTCTCTGCCACTGACTCAGGATTCTGGAAGACCACTGGTAGTTCTATAGTCCGATTCATATGGAAATGTGAAACCACTTTAGGCAGAAACTTAGGGTTAGTGCGGAGTACCACCCTGTTGGAGTGAATCTGTATGAATGGCTCCTGGATAGTTAGTGCCTGAAGCTCACTAACTCGTCGTAGCGATGTGATTGCTATTAGGAAAGCCACTTTCCACGTCAAGAATTGAATCTCGCATGAGTGTAGAGGCTCAAAAGGTGGACCCATCAGTCTGGTGAGGACCGCATTTAGGTTCCATACAGGTGCTGGTGGGTGTCTGGGAGGAATAACTAGTTTGAGTCCCTCCAGAAAGGCTTTGATGGCAGGCACTCTGAAAAGCAAGAGATTCTGCCTGTTTTGGAGATAAGCTGCTATTGGGGACAAATGTATACGACTGGAAGCATAGGCCAGATTGCATTTGTATAGATGTAACAGATAACAAATGATGTTGTGAGTAGATGGATCTAGCGGATTGATGTTGTGGTCGGCACAATAAATTACAAACTGCTTCCATTTTGCGGTATAACATGCTCTAGTGGTGGGCTTTCTTGCCTCCCTTATGATAGCCATACAGTCAGGAGGCAGGTTGAGGTAGCCAAATTCTAAGACCTCAGGAGCCAGATCGCCAGGTTGAGCTGTTGCGGATCTGGATGCTGAATGTCTCCATGGCTCTGCGTCAAAAGCCTGGGTGTGAGGTGCAGCCTTTGATGCGGTACCACGGAGAGTTCTAGAAACGTAGTGTACCATGGTTGGCGTGCCCACGTTGGAGCAACCAGGATGAGAGTCATCGAGTGTTGCTTCAGCTTGCATGCCACCAGCGCTATCAGTGGTGCTGGGGGAAAAGTGTATGCAAATATGCCTGACCAGTTCATCCATATCGCATTTCCTGCGACTGTGGGTGCAGGAACCTGGCGGCAAAGCTTTGGCATTTTGCGTTTTCCCTTGTGGCGAACAGGTCTATCTCTGGATGACCCCACTGCTGGAAGTACGGTTGGAGTACTGATAGATGTATCTCCCACTCGTGCATCTGGTGGCTGTACCTGCTGAGCAGGTCCGCCATCTGATTGTCCTTGCCTGGGAGGTGTTCCGCCATGAGGAAGATGTTCCTCTGAATGGCCCACTTCCACATGCTCTGAGCCAGATGAGACAACTGTGGAGTGTGTGTACCTCCCTGCTTCTGTATGTAGTACATGGCTGTCATGTTGTCCGTCGGGATAAACACAACCTTGTTGCACAAATGTACCTTGAATGCTTTCATCGCCATGAAGATAGCCATCAGTTCCAGAAGGTTGATGTGCATCTTTCTCTGCTGTGCTGTCCATAGTCCCTGCACAGTGTAGTGGAGTACATGAGCTCCCCATCCCTGGAGAGATGCGTCCGTCGTCAGTATAATCTGTGGCACAGGCTCCTGGAACGGTCGTCCCCTGCAAAGGTTTTGTGGATTCACTAATGCAGAGAGTTGTATGCGTGACCGGTCACCAACACTCGGTCTTTCAATTGTCCGTGAGCCTGATTCCACTGACGTGCTAAGCACTCCTGAAGCGGACGCATGTGTAGTCTCATGTGCGGGACTATGAAGATGCAGGAGGCCATCATGCCTATCAACTGCATGAACACTCGTGCTGGAAGCGAGTGTTGTGGTTTGAATCTTTGTATTAGCAATTGCATGCTGTTGATCCTCATTAAATTTGGCTGTGCTTTGGCTGCCAGAGTATCTATTGTCGCGCCCAGATACTGCCGTACGTGGGCGGGCTGAAGGTGGGACTTTGGATAATTCAGTGAAAACCCCAGATCGTGAAGGTGAATGGTGTGGGACATGTGGGCGGCACATTGCTGGGCCGACTTTGGCTGGATAAGCCAGTCGTCCAGATAAGGGTAGACGTGAACGTTCTGTCTTTGTAGGTGTGCAGCCACTGTCGCCAGGCACTTGGTAAACACCCTGGGCACTGTCGTCACTCCGAAAGGGAGGACCTTGAACTGATAATGCTGATTTTGAATGGTAAACCTGAGGTATTTCCTGTGTGACGGGTGTAGCGGTATATGGAAATATGCATCCTTCAGATCTAGTGTTGCGAGGAAATCTCCCTGACTGAGTAACGGTAGAACCTGCTATAATGTGAGCATGTGAAAGTGTTCTGATAGAATGTACTGGTTTAGGGGCCTGAGGTCCAGTATGGTTCTGAGGGACCCGTCCTTTTTTGGGATTAAGAAGTACAGCGAGGACACCCCTGTACCTTTTTCTTCCACAGGCACGAGCTCTAGGGCTCCTTTTTGCAGCATGCTGACTACCTCCTGCTGCAATAATTGTAAATGCTCTGCGGACATAGGACGGTGTCTTGGGGGTATGCTGGGTGGAGTGGATGTTAACTCCAGACAATAACCATACTGGATAAGCTGCCTGACCCACCTGTCTGTAGTGATGGATTTTCAGACCGGCAGGAACTGTTGTAGTCTCTCCCCGACCGGTGTGGTATGGTCGGGGGCAGTGACAAGACGTCACTGTTTGTTAGTGGCGGAGGAACGGGAGCTGTTTCCATGACCTCTGCCCTTGGTGCGGTTTCCACGATAGCCACCCCTACTGTGTTTGTTGTAGGTGGTCTGCGTGCCTCCTTTACTGTATTGTGTCTGCTGGGACAGCTGGCCTCTATTGTTGGAGCGATGAAAAAAACCACCCCTTAACTGCTGGGACTGTAGAGCCCCCATAGACTTTGCAGTCTCCGTGTCCTTTTTAATTTTTTCCAAGGTGGTGTCCACCTCTGGGCCAAATAAGTGATCAGGGTTAACAGGCTGATTGAGTATGGTGGTTTGTATCTTGGGCTTGAAGCCGGAGATTCTCAGCCAGGCTTTAGCGCCGTAACATCACACTTGTATTAATCACCCTGGCTGCAGTGTCTGCTGCGTCTAGCGCACACTTAATAAATGCGTTTGATACAAGTTTCCCTTCTTGTATTAGCATCTCTGCTGCCTCCTTATACTCATCTGGCAAGTGTTGTAACAGGGTCTCAAGTGTATCATAATTTATTTATTTATTTAATGGTTTTATAGAGCGCGTAGTAACTCAAAGAGCATCCCAGCGCTAACCTGCTTATCCAGGGGTTTCGGCCGTCTGACAGGATTATGGTTGTGGGAAAAGAAGGGTCTTTAAAGTTTTTCTAAACTGGAGGTGGTTCCGTTCTATCCTAAGTCTCCGTGGTAGGTGGTTCCAATGATTGGCCGTGTGGACCGAGAAACGACGGCCACCGGTCTTGGCCTTTCTGACTCTGGGAACCGAGATCAGATTTTCTCCACTAGAGAGGAGATCTCTCTCCGCTTTGTAGGGGATTAGGAGATCTTTGAGAAGGGGGGGGCCCGTTGTTATTGAGGGTTTTATGGGCCAAGCAGAGGGTCTTGAAAATGACCCTTTCTCTAACTGGGAGCCAGTGGAGAGACTTAAGCGCTGGTCTGGCAGAGGATCTTGCCGGTGTGCCCGTGAGAAGGCGGGCAGCAGCGTTTTGGACTTTCTGCAGAGTGTTAAGGGTGGTTTCGGGAGCTCCCAAGTAGATGGCGTTACAGTAGTCCAATCTTGCCAGAATTAGACACTGAATAAGGAGCCTCCTTGCCGTTTCGGGGAGCAAGGGGAAGATCTTCCTGCAGGCTCTGAGTAGGCCAAAGCATGTCCCTGCTGTCCTTTTTGCCTGAGTTTTAAAGCTCATGTCCTTCTCAATCCACACCCCTAAGCTCTTGACCTCGTCCTTTGGTGCGGGAGGGTCACCTAGGCAGCTAGGCCAGAGGTGAAGAGGCAGGGAGGGCCCCTTGTGGCCCATCAAGAGTATCTCAGTCTTGGACCCGTTCAACTTCAGCGATGAGAGATTCATCCATCGGTGGACTTCGGAGAGGCAGCTGTGAAGATCAGAGGGGGCTTGGTGGGGGTGTGAAAGGGTTACAACCAACTGAGTGTCGTCGGCGTAGTTGATAACTGACACGCCGAACGAGCTGACCCTCTTCTCCAGTGGGGCCATGTACACGTTGAATAACGTAGGGCTCAAGGATGAGCCCTGCGGTACTCCACATCGGAGGGGGATGAAGGGTGAGTGGCTATCATTTTCCCGTACCTGAAAGGAACGTCCTGATAAGAAGGATTTTAGCCACTTCAGTGCCATGCCCTTCAGACCAATTTCTCCCAGTCGGTGAGTTAGGGTGAGGTGTCTAATGAGCCCTGTCATATCTGGCTAAGAGTGCCTGTGTGTTGGAGATTCGCCAGATATTGGCCGCTTGAGCTGCCACCCTTTTCCCTGATGCTTCCAGCACTTTAGATTCCTTGTCAGGGGGAGGAGCATCACCCGTTGTTTTAGAGTTCGCCCTTTTACGGGCATTGGAAACAACTAGAGAGTCCAACGGCAACTGTCCTTTGATATACGTAGGGTCCACAGGTGCCGGTTTGTATTTCTTCTCAATTCTGGGGTTTATTACCCTTGCGGTCTCCTTAAAAATGTCTCCAGCATGTTTCAGGACGCCTTTTAGCATGGGTATAGTCTTGACAGTTCTCTCTGAGGTTGAGAAGGTGTCAAACAAGAAATCCTCTTCAATAGGGTCAGCATGGAGCTGGACATCATGATTTTTTGCTGCCCTCTCAATAAGTGCATTAAACGCAGCCGTGTCTTCTGTAGGCGAGGTTTTAATAGCATAGACATGACTGTCTGGGGCAGTTTGTGGATCCCCTGGGTCAGCAGCGTCTGTCCAGGGTTCAGTGTGATCTTCTGGATCAGTGTCTACAGGATAACTGTAATCCTCATTGTCACCATCCCCTACCTCCACATCTGAGTATGTGGGTGAGGTAGGAGCAGTGTCTTGTCCATGCGGTTGTATAGGTTCAAAAAGAAGTGGTGACGTAGCAGAATCCCTCTTTTTCTTTAATGGAATTTTATATGACTCCATAGGCTGTTCTGGGGCGATCTTTAGTTTGAAAATGGAAAGTCTACCCGTGTCAGCGTCTATGAACTGCCTCGACTGATCTTCCTGCGGAGGCTGTCGATGCTTGGTGGCCACTTCCGTAGTTGTAGGCTTCGGCCCCATGGACACTTTCTTGGTCGATTCGACACCCGTTTTAGGGGTGAACGCCTTAGGTACCACTTTCGGCGGCAGTGTGAACTGGATGGGTGTCGACTACTTCGGAGGTTTACTGACCGTCTTCGGGGCGGATTAGCCTTCGGTCCGACAGCAGTAGCCTTCACTTTAATGCGTTGCAGCGAGTCCTACACCTGCTTCGAAAAAGAGGCGGATGGCTGTGCTGACTCGACTGGTTCCTTCGAGCCACTGCCAGTTGTGGACTCGAGGTCTTTACTGCCCTTAGCTTTGTCGAGTCGACGTTTAGGATCGAGAACTTTCTGAGTTTCGAGTCCCTTGTTTGTGTCGACGGCCTTCGGCGCCGACTTCTTCGGGTCGACGTCCTTGACCAGTTTCTTCGGTGCTCCAGTCTTTGACTCGGCACCCTTTAGCGACCTCCCCGGGTCGATAACACTCTTGTTTCGTCAGTGCCGATAGTTCAGAGGTCTTCAATCCGACCACAGTAATACGCACTTTTGGTTTCGATTTTGTTTCCAGTGCTTTCGGTTTTGTAGACACCGATGCTTTCGATTTCGATCGGTCAACCGAAGGCTCGTTGGAAATGTCCGTAGCCGGGCCTTGAGGCGAGGCTGTGGAACCAAGCGTACAATCTTTGGTAAGGCCATGTAGCGATCCCTCGACTTGAGCCTTATTGAGTGTTATGGTTGCGGCCCCCGTACTAACGGTTGGGCCTAGCTCCTCGCTTGAGCTATCTTCCACGGCCCCAAAGGCCTCATCGTCGTTTCCTACCTCGTCAACGACGTCTTAAGTATCGACCATTTCCACATCTGCGTCGTAACTGGAGTCGATCTCCGATGCAGGATCAGACAGGTTCTCTTGAACTTCCTGCTCGACTCCCTCATCATCCTCGGCATCGAATATGTTCACCAGGTCAGGTGCCGTCTGCTGGGCCTCCTTCCGCGCTGCGCATCTAAGGCGAATAGTCTTCTTGGAGCGGAACAGAGAACAAGCCATACAGCTGGCTTCATCGTGATCCGGAGACAGGCACTTGTTGCACACCGGGTGGACATCGATGTGAGGATACTTGGAGGTGCAAACGGGACATCTTTTGAACGGGCTCCGTTCCATGATGGATCGTCGATAAGGCCTCTGGCGTCAACCGGGCGTTCAGTGCCGAAAAGCCACGCGGCTCCTCTTGACGTCCGGCTCAGGTACAGAGCTGAAACAAGTACTGGGCACCGATCGCAAAGACAATACCGATGATAACTAAAGGCCTTTTGGCCAGAAAGAAGTTTTTTATCGATTCCGAACTTGAGTTAACAAATATACATCCGAACCCAATGGCGGAAAAAAACAATCTGAGGATGGAGTGGATGCCCATGCGCACTGTAGTCCAGGGGAGGAGCCACCTATCTCGTGATACTTCGAAGACTCTTCCAGGACAACAATGTGCAATCATCTGTGTAGGAAGGTGAATACCCAACTATGGTTGCCCCCAACTTTTTGCCTGGTGTTTTGCTGGTTTTCCGACTTAGTTGGCCTGGGGCCCTGCCAATCAGGACCCCAGGCCTACTGCTCTCTCTCTAAAATGGATTCCATGTACCTTAGGTACATTTCCAATTGGAACTGGGCCACCTTATCAGACCCTGTAACTCAGGGCATAGGTGTACCCAGGGCCTACCAGGGGCTGAAGCATGTATTATGCCACCCCTGGATGGCCATCTAAATCTGACACAACTGGCTGCGCGACAGCTGGGGCAACGTGGCGTACTCGCCCTTTGCTTTAGATATAGTATACCTATATCTAACCCTCAAATAGACACCCAAATTCCTATAAGCCACTCCTATGGCAGGCCTTGACAATCCTGAAGGCAGAGTGCGTGGAATCGTGTGAACTGGGCTCTGGCACCAGCTGAGCCCGGTTGCAGCTTGCGGAACCAAGACCCAATGGCTGTTCCATGATAACGCGTACCATATTGATAACTTCGGTATCGCGTTATCAAGACATGTTGAGTAAGGTGTCATACGAATCGGGATACTGACCCCTCACCAATGCTGGCGACGGGGTTAGCATTCCACCCTTCTAGAGGGACACGACATGTACGTAACTGTGAACCCCGGTTAAAGTTAACTGAAGCCTCAGCACCACAAAATGGACGCTGCCACCACAGACACGAGTCTGACCTCCTGCTGCTGGGAGTCCTTCCAGCGAGGAGAGCTTGGACAAAGGGTTTCCTGTCCGGGGCGGTGCTCGCACCATCCCAGACAGGGTTTTGTGTATCCTGGGTAGGCAGGGCTTTACAGGAAGGTGACTGCGGAGTGGCACCCCGGTGCTAACTACGCATCTGCCGGCTAGAACCAGTTCCAGGGGCACACCAGCCCCTGACCTGGGGAAAGTCCGGCATGGGAGAGGGGTGTAACTACCCCCCTTCCTGGTCCCACCCCTAGGGCAGGACCTAGTCACGTACCCACCCCTTTCTTTAGGATAAAGGCAGGAGCGGGGACCCTTCCAAATTAGATGATCTTTGAATCAAGAATACTTTCTACGAAAGGAACTCTCGACTTCTTCTCAAGATTTCTCCCTTGTGGCTAAGGAGTAGTCACCCTGCATCCGCAGGCACCATCTAAGAACTCTGCGGTTTGCTGCAAGTCCTTCCTCAGGAATCAGACTGCCCAGCTCGACGAGAACCGGCTTCCCTGGCACCTCTGACCTCTACCCACATCGTCAGCTCAGCTGAGATCTGTGGGTGCGACGAGACCTCGAGGGACCGGCCATCATCAAGACCTGCACGATTTCTTAACCAGCCCGACCGCCGAGGGATCCTCTGGTGAGTGCTCTGGGGTCCGAGAAGCCCCGACCCTGAGCAGCTCCAGCATTGAAGTGCAGCCTCCCAGCATCCCACCGCTGCCACCAATGTGAGAAGTTGGCCCGATATGCAGTGCTCACTATTCTAGTGATCACTATGCATCAGACCAATCACCATAAGGGTCGTTTGGACTGATGCATAGTGATCACTAGAATAGTGAGCACTGCATATCGGGCCAACTTCTCACAATCCGAAGCCAACACTAGGCGGCGATCTATGCACAGATATGAATTCAGCAGCTCACATGCCTCGAACATACCAGTTTCCTCAATAAAACCCAGATGATGAGATTCCACCAATGGGTGGGCTGATGGGTATTCTTCATTATTCTCCATGTGTCTCTCTCAACACATTGATCAGTTTTCCACACACTACTTTTTGAGTGTATAGATATCTTGAGCTTTACTTAGACCCTTAGCATCCTTTGTGTGTTTTTGCTAGTCAGAGTTGCGCTTCACCTTGCCTCCCCCAGCTGAGGGGTGAAGTTGGCAACGATGGGCACACCTCCCTTCCTCGCTTTGTTTTCCAACCGATACTACCGCCCACTGTGGGGGTCAGAATGGTGGAAGCTAGATGCTGGAAGCAGCAAAGGGCAGGGGTAGCTCACAAAGGCGGCAAGCCTTTGAAGCATCCCCTTCGTGGACCCTGCGCATCCTGGGGGAGGAGGCTTGGCACCTCGTCCCAGGATGTGCATTGTTTCAGACACCCGAGAGCAGCAGGATCTCGACCCAGAGGTCCAGAAACATGTCTGGTGGTGGCAGCTGGCAAGCAGCCACTCAGCCTGGACACTAGTGTTAAATTGTTTTTTAGGAGGCATCTCTAAGATGCCTTCTGAATGCATTTTTCATTAAATCCCACACTGGCATCAGTGTGGGTTTAATGTGTCGAGATGTTTGCTACCAAACTCCTCAGTTTAGAGTAAAGCCATTATGGTGCTGTGGAGTACGTAATGTCAAACTCCCAGCAACATACTGTTAATGGTATTACTGCACTTACAATGTCCAAGAATTGGCTTAGACACTGTAGGGGTACAGGGCTCATGCACCTGTACCCTCAACACTGGTATAGTGCACCCAGCTAGAGGGGTACCTGACTTATGCCAGGGCAGTGGGTTGTAGGCATGACCCACTGGGATGTGGTCCATGTCTACTCTTCACTTTGTTCTTCACCAAAACATGTAGCCTGCAATGGCCGTGTGCGTGTGTGCATGTGTGTAAAGGTACATGGCCTCTAAGTGCAGCACAATAAGTGCTACAGCCCTCAGAGGACTTCCCTGGCCACTGTGCCCTTGGTACCTATGGTACCATTTACAAGGGACTGACCTGTGGCCAAAGAGTGCCGATTGGGTTTTGTTTTTAATGCAGTTTAGGGAAAGAACATAGGTCTTGGGTCCCTATTTGGCAGGAACCCAGGGCACACTCAGGCAAAGTACATCAGCAGTTTTGCAAAAAGTGGGGGCACCCATGCAAAGAGAGGGCACTTTCTTACATGGGTAGATTGCAGTGGGGACTCAACATGTTGCGTATGTGGATTATGGTGAGCGAGAAGTTCATCTATAGTGCTTTACTGTTTGTAGAGAGGAGTCCATTTTGAATTGCCTGTGTGAATGGTACACAAGTTGGATGATTGAGAGAGTCAGTCAGACATGGATGCGGACTAGAAGAATGTTTAGTAGACCTGTGAAGTGACGTTGGCTTCTATGAAAGGAAAGAGGGAAACAGATGCCACTCTGAAGTGCAGAGACTAGCCCCTTCCTGCTTCACTCTTACTCTTAAGTTTAAATCAGTGTATTAAAGTAATCAGACTGGACAATTTGCAGCAAAAAAGAAAGTTATAAAGTGGCAGCATTAACTCATTAAAACTCAATAGATCAAAACACAGCTTGGATTCATTAAGTAAACTATTGACCAGATAACATAGCGAAATCATCAAAATTCTGTGTCATGTGGACACCAAAGATGGGGGACGAGGAAAGCAAAGATATGAAGGCTTTAAACTGTTCTTATGAAAAAAGCAACTGTCCCAACACAGCTTAACTGCAGAACCACCCTAATATGGTACTGTTGTAGACCTGCACTGACCGAACACTAAACTTCTCAGCCGCACCACAGATTCTCTGGAAAATTGCGCTAAAAAGACTCATCACATTAAATTTTTGAAAAGGATTAATGCTTGCCCTCACCTCTACTTTCAGGGACGCTAGATAACCCAATGAGGCAACTAGGCCCCTTGCCACCAGTTTTTTCTTCATAGAGAGACGTTCAATTTCATGATCAACAGACCAAGGCTGAAGGCGGGGAAGAACAGGAGGTAGAAACCTCCAAGAATACCAACTTTGCTTTAATTGCTGCTCTTAGAATTTTGTGTCTCCCTTCTGACGTAAGCACGGCCATAACAGTAACACCCACTGTAGATCTCAACCTCCAGAGAGACAAACATCGCAAACCACTCCTTGCACATCCAGCAAGTCTGCCAACGTGGTAGAAATCTCCATCGGTAATAACACTTCATGAATATGCAATGGAGTCCTGGAGTCTGACGGGTACAACTCTGAAGGTTTTGTCCAGCCTTTACATTTTCTGTACATCCTAAATTTCCTCAAATGCATTGTGCTTAAAGTTCTGAAAGTCCAGTGTCAGGTCTATTGCTATGGTCCGCACTCTGCACTCTACCTGCAAGCGTTCGTAATTGGCCCCCCCAGCATCTTTATTGGCGATTTAATTACCATGGTTTTCTCTGCAATGTCAGCGTGCAGAGGCACCCCTTTCTGGGGTAAAAAATGCTTTTTTTCTCAGTCTTTACCCTCTTTTCATATGAATCGGGGGTAGCTCAGCAGGGCCTTGACACTGCTTAACTTGTGCAGTATGTTACAATGAATTTAACTCAGGCCTGCACTTAGGACCACCCTCATCTCTTTCAAATTAACATGCTAGCGGCATGCCTCACATGAATGGGCTAATTTCAACTGCTGGAGGTCTCCCATAGCAAATCTCTCCACCTGAATTCACCCCCTCAATCAACATAGCACAGCTGCAGCCCTGGTTAAGTTGCACCACTCCGGATAGAGATTGCCTTGTGCCCAAGTCACACGCCAGTCTAATTGGAGCAGAGGGCAGCATCAGTGATATGCTCTTACCTTCTGTTCAAACACTGAAAGGGGCCCACTGTCACCCCTCTAGCATGTCCCAACCCTTAACAGTCACAAGGCAGTATCAAGAGTGCAAAATGGGCAGAGGAATGGGGCCAAATTTAAAAGCTCCAAAACAATGTCATATTGGGCCGGAATCATTCCCCGGTCCCTTTTGGCTTTTTTAAGGTCTTCCTGACCAGGGCCTCACAGCCAGATTCCTTTCTTGTTTGCACTACAGTACACAGACTGTGGCTTGCCCAGTTTCGTATGGATGAACAAAATGTCAGATACTACACAAAACATGGCCCAAAGTGTAATACACCTTGTTGACTGCAAAACTTAGGCAAGTACTTTGTAGACAACCAGGTCTGTGTGCATTATTTTCATGGATCAGTGCCAGAATACCATCAGCAGAATGGATAGGAAATATGAAAGCTCAACAGTTTGAATCACAGATTGCAGGGTTACTTACAGGAAAGGACAACCTTGGAATGACCCATACTACGAAAACTGTAGAATGTCTGAGGTAAAGAGAATGTGCCGGCTGAAGAATGAGGATAGCTGTTCTGTATCAACCCCTAGAGGAGGAGCCTACCTCGTAGATTCATCAGCCCAGCTGCCTCGTGACACCACCTTGCAGGAAAAGCGGACTCTGCCTTGAGGAAAAGACTACCTGACGGTGGCATAAGGTACTGTTAGGATGTCCCGCAAAATGAAAATGTTGAGAAAAACATTAAAAGGAAAGACAAAGAACTATGAATTACCTAATTCGGTTGGTCAGAAGACCATTGGGGAGTGGTATTGGTGGTTGGGGATCACCACCAGGTGCAACAGGCTAAACTCCCCATGTAGATCCGTGTGCCAGGGACCAGGAAATTCTAAAGTATAAAGCTCACTCATGGAGGTCTATGTGAGTGAAATAGTAGACTGCATGAAATTCTAGAGCCTTCCATGGTCCTGCTCGGCTGTTCATCTGGAAAGCGCCACTTGCCTGGCATCCCTTCTCACCAATTGGTAGAGCAGCCCAAAGCAAATCTGTTCTAGGTAAAGAACCACCCCATGAGGCCTTGGAAAGTCTTTAAAGATCTTCATAACCTCCACTGTGGTGGCAGCAGAAGAGTTCTTGTGCAGCTGCCAGGAAAAAAGGCAGGTCCCTATAAGCCCAAAGTGCCGGAGGAATGACACCCTAGGTTTCCCGATGTGTACCTTTGGTGATCGTAAAAGAAACTGTTTCAGCAAAGGTTCCCAGGACTTTCCTCGAGTGAAGGTGTGGGGAGAGTGTGAGATTGCTTGGAGATTTGGATAGTGATGTTGCTACGAAACATGGTGTAAAAATCAGAACCTTTTTTTATACAGTGAGATGTTAATTTTTCATACTTAAAAAATCACCATAGCTTCTATGGAAAGGACGTGTAAGGCAGTACACCTACCTTTTAATAATGTATGGTAAATATTGCTTTGATTGGTATACTTGTTTTCATGCCTTTGATCAGTAAAAATATTTAAAACTAATTTATTAAAACTGAGTTTAGGAAAAATAAATGTGTCACTAACCAGCAATTTCAGTATCTTTATGCTAAATTTAATTTCAACAGTTACATTACACAAAAACTATACACTTTCACAATCATAATATGTATGTATAAGCAGTGACAGTCCTTGCTTCCTTTGCCAGTGCTCAATGACCTGCTTCTTCCTACTGTAGGATTTAGTATGCGTGCTAGTTTAACTTGGATTAGTACCTGAAGCAACTCCATCTCTGCACTCCTCATTTGAACCAACTCCTGCTCCAGCTGGCTGCATCTCTTCTCTGCCTCTTCACTCAGCAGTAAAGCCAGCTCCAGCTGCTCAATCCTATTAGCCATCTTCTCAATGTCTTCCTTCTGTTCCACAATCTCTCGCTCCAGCTGTTCCTTTCCCAAGAGCAGCAAATTGTATTCATCAGACTTTTCCTTCACATGGGCCTGCAAGGAATCAACCTAACAAAAAACACAAAAAACACACCCTGTCAATATAACATAGGATATCTAATTTGTGCAACACTGGCATGAAGGCAAAATCACCTGAGATTATCACAAAGGGGAAGTTCATGTTCAAATACAAAGGAAAATAAAAATGGGTACCCTGAGAAAAACATCAAATATTATGAATAAAGGAATGAAAAAGATAAAGGATGGAGGACAGTAAGTTTATGGGAAAGTAGCCGCCTTTGGAAATTAAAAGTACGTGAACGAGTTAGGAGACAGGTAAAAATATTAGACAAATGAACCGAGGTGCAAGAACAAATCCTCATATTTTGGAATATCCAGTCCGCAAAAGAGAAGATCATCATTAGTGATAAAAGTTTGGGTCCAGAAATTTTTTCATGGATTTTTATTGGCCGGTGGGATTTATCAGCAACATGTTTTTGTACGGGACTATGTCCTCCATCAGAACACTTAGGCCTTTATGGCATGTGGTAAAAACTATGCAAGTATTAGTGAATGACTCATAAGCTATCTGACTGAAAAGTTATTTATGGCTTCTGTGGAGAAACATTAGAATACAGAAGCCATTAAAAAGCAAAAAAACACAACAAAAAACAACACAGGAAACCTTAAACTCTGCTGCCTTATGAGTAGTGAGACAAAATATAAACAGAGTTGTGAGAACAGTCTACCTCCGTTGGCACCACAGCAGAGTTAGGTAAAGTTCTTTGAATCTGTTGGAGATGTTCACCTTTCAGAAACCTCCTAGCATCCCCTTCAAAGTCACTAAAGTTCTAATCAACCCCTTTTGTGAGTCACACCTTGGTGTGAGGCAACAGGCCAGGCCCCAGTTTTATCCAGCCAGAGACCACCAAGATCAGTAACACCAAACTCTAATAAATCAAGATAAGAAAGCATGAACTTCACCTCGACCTAACACCAGGCATTAGTGCCAAAAGCAGTGCTGATATTGGACCCATAAGCAACGTAATTTAGTTCATCTTTTTATCATTAGTTCTTTCAGCAGATGGTCAGTGGATTATCCAGCATAAACAGAAAGGTCGAACATTTAGAAAGTTACATGATCTAGATCGATTTGGCTCAGACACTGATGCTCTGTGATTTCCTGGAGCTTATATTGCTAAGCCTGAGGTGATCTCCCAAACATTCAGATAAGGATGTAGTATTTCACCCACTGAGTTTTAATAGATCTCATATGAAGGGGATGCCAACTATTCTGAAGATCACAGTACACCAGAATAAGCAATCTCCACACAGGTGTGGAGAAGTGTGGCTCAATGGTTAGAGCGGCAGACCTTGATGCAGAGCGCTGGCCAGGGACCAGGGTTCGATTCCCGCCTCGGCGGGATCGGGCTTAAATTCCTCTGACCGGATATTCTCGCCTCAGTGCCGAATCTAAGCATGGGCCCCACGCTGCAACTCTGGGCAATAGCTTGCTTAGTCTCCACAACGGCCCCCGATACACAAGGGATGCCTGGTTTCACCATGGGATGCCTAGGAGTGGACACCTCACAAGGAAAATCCAGGAGGGGTTCCCTTGTGGTAGGAGTACAAGCGCCGGGATGCTTACGGGTTACTGTTCGCGCTATACAAATACAACACATTTACAGGTGAATAAACGAAAAAACAAAAGCCACAGAGACTCTGGCCCTACCATTACATGTTAGGAGCCAAATTCAACCTCAAAGAGAGGGAATAAGGTGCGACTTCGGCACGTTGATGGAAAACCCCAGCAAATGCAGGTCGTCGGCCATAGTCTGGAGGTTTGGAGACTACTGCATGGGGTGAGACCGCCTTCAACAGCCAGTCGTCGAGACTAACTCCTGATTTGTGCAGATGAGCTGCGACCACCGCCATCACTTTCGTGAACACCCGAGGGGCACTGGTAAGGCCGAAGGGGAGCACTGTAAACAAAGTACTTGTGGCCTACTGTGAACCGCAGGTAACTCCGGTGGGCAGGTAGGACAGAAATGTGGACAGGAATGCGTCCTGCAAGTCCAACCCTACCATCCAGTCTCCAGGGTCGAGGGCAGACAAGACCTGAGCTACCGTCAACATCTTGAACTTCTCCTTCCGGAGTAAGCAGTTGACGTTCCTTAAGTCCAAGATAGGACGCAGGCCCTTGTCCTTCTTGGGGACCAGAAAGTAGTGGGGACCAGAAAGTAGTGGGAATAACAATCACAACCTACTTCTGGCCAAGGAATGCACTTGATTGCCCCCTTGGCCAAGAGGGTCGTGACTTCCTGCTGAAGAAGCGCAAGATAGTTCCCGACATGGTGGTAGTACTGAGGTCGCATGGCTGGAGGGGTAGTCTCGAAGGGGAGGGAGTAGCCCCTTCGGGCAATTTGCAGCACCCACTTGTACGAGGTGATGATGTGTCAGTGAGGGAGAGGACTAATTCTGCCGCCCACTGGTGTTTGATGGGCCTGAAATTCCAGACTAGGTAGGCTTTGCAGTGGATGCAGAGGGGGTGGAAGTTGACTCACCCACCGCTGGCCCCCAGAACCGCCTTGACAGTTCCCATGTACGCGCTGATGTTGTTGCTGCGCTGGCCTGTGGCTCTGGAGCAAACATGGTGGGGCACCCCTTCCATGGCCGTGAAAGGCAGAAGGCGGATGAGCCAGAGTGGCCGACAGGCCCAAGGACTTGGCCGTAGTCCGGGAGTCCTTAAAGTGCTCCAACATCTATCTATCTTATTGCCAAAGAGGAGAATGCCCTCAAAGGGCATGTCCATCAGGGTGTTCTGGACATCCCCTGAGAAGCCAGTTGTCCTCAGCCAGGCGTGGCGCCTAAGCTCCAATGTCGTGGAAATCGCCCTGCCCAGAGAGTCGGCGGTACAAGCCCACAACGGATGGTTAGCTTAGCTGCGTCTCTCCGAGCAGCAATAGCTTGGTAGAGTACTGTCCGGGCCTCCTCCGGACAGTTAGACAGCACCTGCGTAACCATGTCCCACACAGAGTGGGAATAACGGCCCAAGAGGCATGCGGTGTTCACCAACCGCAGCCCTAAGCTAGCAGATGAAAACAGCTTCTTGCCAAGCTGCTCCAGCTTCTTGAATTCCCTATCCAGAGGGGCGGAAGGGAACGCTCAATGGGAAGCAGAGGCTTGGCAACCAAGCTCTCAGGAGTGGGGTGTTGAGAGAGAAAGAGGGGGGGGGGGGTCGCCCAGAGGTGGGCAATGGCATCGGGCCACGTTCCTGTCAACAGGAGCCCCTGTGTTGGGCCTGGACCAGGTGCCCAAAAGAAAGTCTAAAAGTGCTTCATTAAAGGGCAGCAAGGGATCCGAAGAGGTTGCCGCCGGCTATAGCACTTCTGTCAGGAGGTTAGTCCTGACGGCCACTGTAGGGAGTTCGGGGTGGAGGGCCTCGGCTGCCCTACGCAACACCACTGCGTAACTGGCTCCGTACTCCGTAGCCACGGTTGGAGGAGACAGCATGCCAAGGTCAGGTCCGGAGGAGAGGGCGAAGCGGAGGTGGTGCCGGTTCGGTTGACGTTGGTGGATGTGTTAGGTCAACCGGCGTCGACCGGGGTCCGATCCCAGATCCCAGGGGGTCATGCGGCGGCCGGCATTGGGAGGACAGGATCCCCAAGTTGGGCCCGCTGGGCCCGTAGGCGCACCGGCAGGGCCAGACAGCCCAAAGAGTCGGACCATGTCATCAAGACACTCTTTCACCTGAGCAGGCGTCACCAACCGACCCGGAGAGGGTGGGTAGGCCAGCGGCGACGTCGCAGGCTCCCCTGGAGCAGTGGGGTGGTACCACCCACACCCGCGACTGGAAGTCGAGGAGCGACTACGCTTCCTTGACTTCTTTTTGGAATGCTTCAACTTACCTGACCCCGAGTGCGAAGACTTAGATCCAGAGGAAAGATGGTGACGGCTCCGCGACCGGTCCGGACTGCCGGACTTTCAGCAACTTGCGGGAACGCTCCCGCAAAGTCTTCGGTGCCATGGCCCGGCAGTCGGGGCACGACTTGGAGTCGTGGTCGCGCCCCAGGCAGTAGAGACACATGCGGTGTGGGTCCGTCACAAACATCATGCAGTGACAGTCCCCACAGTTCTTAAAGCTGGGTATCACAACGACACCAGGAATCGATCGACTAGAGAAAATGAGACAAAAGGCCTAAAAAAAACTCCGTACTAGCTCTTCTCAGATCTGCGCTGGCTGGCGAAGAAAAAGAAAGCACTGACATCAGCGCGCGTGTATGCATCTAAGTACCTCCAGCAACGTCTCCCCGGCACACGCGGAGCCACACGACGACACCTACCGACACGCAGGGGTACTGCTGACGAAAACGTTCCAGATCCAGTCTGACGCCTGGGGGTAATGCTAAGGTAAGGAATCTATTACTACGTGTTTCTTTTAGATAGTTCAGCTTTTCCAACAATGGACATTACATCTTTTAAATCGGCATCCACATTTACTCAAATCTTTCATGTATAGCCGGTTCATGCGCATGCATCATAACCTGGTCTATTGACTCATCCTTCTGTTTTTTTGTGAAAAAAGCTTATTTCTGGATATACCTATACAGACGTTCAAAGAAGAATATGTATCTAACTGTGTAATAGCGTAATTAAAAAAATTACTTTTCCCTCATATAGTTCACCTCAAAACTGACTCACTCCACCCACTGCCAACATTCTACACTCCCGTCAACTGCCCAAACATTGCTACGCGTTAGCATCCAACATCCGTATTCATCAAAGACCAACAAGGGCAGAAAGTAGAACAGATGGCTCTTTATGGTAGAAAAAACATGGAATTTTATCACAACACTTTTCAAAATGGTGGGGGATATATGACAGAGAGAGACTGTTTGGATGAGTATTTACGTATTTACTTTTATTGCACAATGTGTAGTGGGTTTAATAGACATGTTTCAGAGATAAGACATGCTACCTGACAAATGTTTATTCATAATTCAAGGAACTGCATTCTTCCCATGGATTATGGATTTCATTTAATGGGTGGTCCACTCAGAATATTAAGTGTTGCCCTTTGTTTAATTGGTAATATCTACACGAAAGGTAAACTAAGCCCAAATTTTCTAGTAGCAAACCAATCCCATTGTTAATGAAACATCAAAGCAAGCATTTCCAAACCTTTTCTGCAACAGTTCTATATCCTTTTTAAAACATTAAATATATAAATATACACAAGATAACATTACATATCACTCCCTAGAAATGACTCTTCATTTCTGGTACTGGTTCCAGATATCTGCAGTTGCCTTCACAAAGGGACCACATAATAATGGAGGTCCATTTGTCACACACTATAATCATTGGATCTATGCACTAGTAGACTATCATTTTGTCTAAAATAAGATTTAGCTGTCGCCATGCACGTTACGACTTATGAAAGCATGAGCAAATAGCAAACTCAAAGCGTTAAATATTCATTCATAAGGAATAGGAGTTGTAACAAACGTCACAACTTGTCAGTTTTCTTTTTAACCATCACAAGCACTGCAGTGGAAAATATTAATTGCATTAGCAATATAGTCTTATGTTTAATATGTGCCAGAGCTAAAGAATGTGAGTGACCAGTTACCAATTCAAATCACAACAGTTAAGCTCAAAGCTCCATAGATCACATTACTGAAACCCAGAGCAGAATTATAATTTGGATATTGGCCTGGGTCAAAGGATGACAGATTTACAATTGTAAAATCTAAGTTGCTGGAGACATTACTCTTCCACATAAGGAAATAGTCTTGGACTTTATTTACTAGTACCCTTATGGCTGCTGAAAAAAGTATGCCCATGTCTTTTGAGGCCATGACAGGTTAAAAGTAGAGTTCTTTGACCCAGATAACATATTACGTCAAACAAAGGTAGTTGGCCATGACTGATATATGCACACCCTGAGGCGATTTACTTTTTAGTGATGCACTATACAAGCCTCTTCATTGCCATATCCTTTGGAGCAGTGAGAAATCTGTGGTTAGAGTATGTCAGGGTCCCATTTCTGTGTATTTAATTACAGTAAGTATCCCAGAATGACACATATTCAGTTATCCTCAGAGCTGAAGGGTAAAATGGTTGCATTGAGAACTGCTAAGGATCTTGTGTTAAATCCTCAGAGGAACTTAATTCATAATGAATTTTGTGCATTCAAAAACTCATGAAAGGGCATATAGCAGGTTGAATAACTAAATGGTTACTTACCAGTAGAAGTTTTGCAGCTTGAAGAATTTTCTGGATTCACATGCTGTGCATCATTCCGCCATCTAGTGGTGGGGTCCGGAATAGTCTGTTTTTTTCCTCTCTGTTTTGGGCGTCGTCTACCGCCATTTGGTGCCAGGCATGTCCCCTGTGTGACTTCAGACGGCGCCCTGTTGGCCGTTGTGCATGGTAACCATCTTCGGATTCTTTTTTCTCCTTGTGTTTTAGTCTATAATCCTTTAGATGGATATATATATATATAACCTAAATTCAGCAATCACTCACTGTATATAGAAGGAACTTGATCTGATTGTAAATACTTAATTTTATAGGTTCAGGGTTACCTTTGTACTTCACGCAAATTGTAAATATTCATGCAAAATGTCCACGAGTATTTATTCACTATGCAGGGGTGGTGGTCTAGATGACCATAGAAACAGTAGAGGGTACTTACACATCACTATATTTAAGTAAGGTCTAGACCAAAGGACTCTATGGTCCAGTTGAAGGCAGGAGCCGAAACGCGTAGACCGTCCATTTGATGCACTTTCTTTTGCACATGGTGTGTAAATAAAAAACGTGAAGAAACCATCTGTTGCTGTGCCGTGTCTTTGTCTACGAACCCGTAGAAAAGAAGAAGCTGTGGTGAAATTTGGCGTGTAAGCTGAAACGCGCAACACAGGCACTCCAGGGCGAGGCGAAGCGGTGGTGAATGATCGGGAGATCGGAATCCAGAAACTTTTTGAGTTGGAGAGTGAAAGCGACCGACGCCTCTGCCGCAAAGCTAGGTGCTCCCGTGAAGAGACGCTGCGGGGAGATTCGCAGCAAGAGAGTATCAGCGGGAGAGTACGAAGGCAACCGGAGCAGGGGTGAGTGAACCGGCGAGGTGTACGTCAGTTTCGCCTAGCTCTGTAGCGCGGCGGAGGCTGCGTTCGGGTGGGGTGAGGGACAATCACCGATCGGGAGAACAAACCCCTGCGAGGGAAGCCAAGGCGTAGCGTGCAAACAGAAATAGGAAGATTAATCCTAAACAAACGTAATAACGCTCACCTTTGAAAACGTACAGAACCTGGCTATACCAGAGTCAATCGGGAGGAATCAGCAAGTCACCCAGAGAGGAAGCAGAGAGAATACGTCATCGGCGAAATTGAAAAAAATCCTTAAAGGGGCCGTGAGGCATTTCTGGAAAACCGAGTGAACAGAGTGTGTTCTACAGGGAGCAACAGACACGTGTATTGAGGCCCAGTATACCTTAAGACTAGGGGAACTGATTGTCCTCAATAAGATTACGAACACTGTACACACCTGGCCAATTGAAATTGTGTATCAAGAAGAATCAATAACCCAAACCCTGCATAGTTTATGAATGGCGGATAAAACAAGGAATCGCCAATTAAGGGCGAGCGAG
This sequence comes from Lissotriton vulgaris, assembly GCF_964263255.1. Lineage (NCBI taxonomy): Eukaryota > Metazoa > Chordata > Amphibia > Caudata > Salamandridae > Lissotriton > Lissotriton vulgaris. The sequence continues at coordinate 830,613,189 of NC_141687.1, read as the reverse complement.
CTTCTGAATGATGATAATCCACCTACAGTGACCTCTACTGCTAAAGGGGATAAAAAACAATGGAGAGAACATTTGCCAACATAGTACGAGAACTACAGAGTCAACGAATCCAAGAAATCAATAAATGGTGGGAAAAAACATCTTTGGAAAAATATATTGAATTTAAGAGAGTCCCACGGGGTCTAAGGATTTTAATCATGCCGACCTTAAATGACTTGGATACTGATCTGATAAAACTATGCCAGACTGACACTAACGAATGCTCCTTCAAGTTAATGAGGACCCTAATTATACATGCAGAGAGGAAACTAGAAAAAATCACGAGCACAATAACAGCTCTAGAATCAGAACTCGCGGATATCCCGACATCTGAAGAAAGCTAAGAGGCAATGGAAAACATGGAAAAGAAGGTGGCAAAACATGAGATGGAGGTAGAGAAGAGAAAGGCCAATAAGTTCACCAGGGATAGGTTGGACTATATGAACGGTCGAATTTACGCATTCGCACGAAAATATGACACCTTAAGAAGTCATGTTGCTATGGATAAAAATATGGATAGAACCAATGAGCCTACAGAGGATGTAGACAGTTCGGAAGTGAGCTCGGTTGAAGGAGAGTCTAGTGGAACACCATTGGATTTTCGGGGGAGATCCAGCTGGCACACATGGTCACACGACAAAGAGGAAGAGGCAGATCCAATGCTTGGGGAAGGGAACAACGTCCACCGAAGAAACCCCCGACAAACCAAAAACCAGAAGGGGTGGAAAAAGAAGTAAAAGCAAAGCGAGGCAGAGGAAAGCAAAAATAAATTTAAAGAAGAGAATGTCCATATCTAACAACATAGTGATAAATTTATCGAATAAACAACTTTCGGAGACTCATTTGAAACTTTTAAATAAAGGTCTCTTTTTGCCTGACAAAAACTATGAATGTACCCAACGCACGCATTGACCTTTACAAGTTTTGCAGAAAGGTGAAATTAAAAAAACATTTTGCAGAGAAAAATCAGAGCAACAAAAAGACATATGTCTCTAAAACTAATGAAATTACATCAACTGTCGCACAAAAGGACCTAACTGCGATGATAACTTTAGCATCAATTAAAGAGACCCCCTCTACCAGCCAAGAGGACAACACGATCACCCCGGATATGGAAATAAACTTTTGTAAAAACATTGGTATATCTACGAACCTTGGAGGTGATAGTGGACTGAAAAGAAATTCAAAGTTCTGTCCACAACTCCCACCTGGCAATAAAGTGGACCTATTTCAAGAACTTATGGTCGAGGAAATAACAAAAATTTCAGACAAATCTACAAAAAATATGCAAATGAGGAAACAAAATCTTTCTCTGGAAGAACAAAAAGCTATGATGGATTTGAAAAATGATACGTCCATAATCATAAAATCCTCAGATAAGGGGGCAACCTCGTTATACAAAATGTCTCAGACTACATTGAGGAAGCAAATAGACAGCTGAACGTCAGGAACATTATGAAAAACTGACCACAAATCCGATGGAAGGATGGACGAGTGAATACCATTCTATGTTATTAACCTGGAAAGACAGAGGTCTATTAGATTTCAACGAATACAGTTATTTAAAAACGAACCACCCGATCATGGCAACTATATATTTTCTACCGAAAATTCACAAGTCACTAGATCGTCCACCAGGGAGACCAATTGTAAGCTCGATAGGATCTCTCTTGGAGTCGACGTCTAGATTCATAGACATTTTTCTCATGAACTATGTGACAAGCCAACCCTCCTTTCTGAGGGACACAATGGACTTTTTGCAAAAAAATCACTACATGTGAATGGAAACCATCTTATCTAATGGCAACAATTGATGTTGTATCACTCTATACCTCAATCCGCAACGAAGACGGTATTGAGGTAGTGAAGGAAGTACTCAAAGCACGATCTGTGAATTTTTTGGAACATTCAAATATGTTACTAGATATGCTCCGATACTGCTTGACCCACAACGCTTTCCTGTTTTTTGGGGGGGGGGGGGGGGGGACATATCTCCAGAAGCAGGGGACCGCAATGGGGACATCATTTGCACCCACGTATGCAAATCTTCTAATGGGGGCATGGGAGAGCGACGTGATACAGAAAGATCAAGAGAATCCTGAGGGGCCAAAAATTAAACTCTGGTGTTGTTTCATAGACGACTTGTTTGTCATATGGGACGGAAATGAAAACTCAATGGAAGAATTTACTGGTTCTCTCAACAATAATAAATACAACTTAAAATTCACGTCCACAATTAGCTCCCACTCTAGTTTTTCTAGATGGGGAAATTTTTGTCAAAAACAACGGACTTTGCTCAAAAATCCATAGGAAACCAACTGCATGTAATAGCATTCTACATGCAAACAGCGGACACTCGATAAGATTGAAATGGAGTATTCCATATGGTCAAATGTTGAGAGCAAAGAGGAACTGTTCCGAACAAGAGGATCTAACTGAGGAAATAGAGAAAATGAGTACCAGATTCCATGAAAGAGGATACCCAATGGAAGTGATATCTATTGCACAGAACAGGATGCATCTGAAAAGGAGAGAAGAATTATTAACTCCGAAAATAAAGAGACCAAAAATGAACCTGGAGCAAGAGACAAGTCTAGGGAATGAAACAACTAGGTTGATAGTGGATTTCAACAATAAAAGTGCGAGCATGAAAAAAGCCTTTCAAAAACATTGGAAAGTTCTCCTTTTAGACAACACTCTGAGAGAAACCCTGACAAGAAATCCAAGTATCACATACCGAAAAACCTCCTCCCTAAGAGACATACTGACGCAGAGCCACCTAGTATTGCGTGAAGAGAAAAAACAGACATGGCTAACAACACCAGGCTTCTGGAAATGTCACAAATGTAAAGCCTGTGAACATGGAACAAACATCAAGAACTACCGATTACAAAATGGCAAAATGGAAACCATACATGACCATATCACCTGTGATTCAAAATGTGTAGTTTACAGGCTACAATGCCCTTGTGGAAAGTACTACATCGGGAGCACAGTGAACAAATTAAAACTGAGAATACTCCAACATCTGAGGGCGATAAAGAACAAGGACCCTTGCTACCCGATGGCCACACATTTTGCTTAATATCATCAGAGTAACCCAGCCCTTCTAAAATACTCGGGGATTAAGATGTGCAAAATCCCGGAAAGAGGCGGATGCATGACGCCATCATGCCCATGAGTTTCATGACACTCCTCACTGTCAGAGATGGACAGCTCTGGTAGAGGAAGGTTTCCTGTTTGATAGCTTGTAGCCTGTTTTGCATTGGGTATGCCTGTGCGTTCCTTGAATTTAGTCTTGCTTCTAGGAAAATCTTTTCTTTTTTTGTCCTTGCTGAGGATTTTTTGTGAGAATTCAAACTGTTGCAGCGCGTGTATTGCTGTTTGAACGTGGCTGAGACATCTTTGCTTTGTGCTTGCCTTTATGAGTCAGTCATCCAGGTAGGGGTAGACGTGTATTCCCAGTCTTCTCAGGTATGCTGAGACTGCAGCTAGGCACTTGGTAAAAACACATGGTGCAGATTTTATCCCGAATGGTAGTACCTTGATCTGGTAGTTTGTTCTGTTGTGCAGAACCCTGAAATATTTTCTGTGTTTTTTGTTCATAGGTATGTGCAGATAGGCATCTTTGAGGTCTTTTGTTGCCATTTAATCCCCTTTTTGAATTTGTAAGATTAGCTCTAGTAGAGTAGCCATCTTGAAGTGTTGTGTTAAAATGAATTTGTTTATGAAACTTAGGTCCAGGATTGGGCTTCGTGATAAATCAGATTTTGGAACCAGGAAATGCAGCGAGTAATTTCTTTTGAAGAGTTCTTCTCTTGGTACCAATTCTATTGCTTGTTTCTGAAGGTGGTCTTTGATTTCTGCATTTAATTGTTTCAGTTCTGATTTGAGAACTTCTTTTCCCTTGGTGGGTTTACAGGTGGTGTTTGTTCTATGCAAACCCTGTATTTTACCAAATTTAAAATCCATTTGTCTCTGGTGATTTTTCTCCACCGATGCTGGTATTGTGTAATCCGTCCTCCCACTGGTGTTGTGTGTGTGTCTTTGTCTATATCGGAGTCAATTAGAGCCATTTCCTCTGCCTCATGAGATTTGGCCTCTACCTCAAAAAGGATGCTTGGGCTGTTGCTGTCAACCTTGGTATCGTGTTTGTTGGCTTGTTTGTTGGCCACTTCTCTGGTCTTGTTGTTGGTGGTGCAACATATGTTGACCCTGTGCAAATGTTCCTCTTCACATGGGTTTTCTGGTGTTAAACCCACCTTTTTTAGGGTTCCTCTTTGCTGCAGGGCTCCCATTGCCCTTGCAGTTTCATTATCCTTCTTTATCTGTTGGAATGATTCGTCCACCTCCTTTCCAAACAGTGCCTACCCTGTGAAAGGTCGGTTAATGATGGAGGTTTGAACCTCCTGCTTAAATCCAGAAATTCTTAGCCAGAAATGTCTTCAAGATTGTACCTTTGCACATTTGCCTGCTGACAGTGCCTGATGCATCCAGTGCAGATTTAAGGTATGCGTTAGCGATATTTCTGCCTTCCTGGACAATAGATTTACCTTTTTGTCCTCCTCAGGAAGTTTGTTGATGGGTTCTTCAAACTCATCCCATTGCTGGTGTCAATATCTGTTTAGGAAGGTATTGGAGTTTGCGATGCCACTGAGTCGCTGCATCCTTTTCCATCTTCCTGTCCACCATGTCCATTTGTTTGCTCTCTTTTTCTGGTGGAGGTCCACTGTTAGAGATGGCATTTGCCCTTCTCCTGGCTGTGGTAACTATTATGGAGTCAGGTACAGTGTTCCCCTGAACATATTTTGGGTCCTATTCCCTTGCTTGAGGCTGGTTCTTTAAAGGCCTCCTTGCTTTGGTCTAGAATGATTAGCAGCATTGGCAAGTACGGAGTCCCCTTGTTGGCTGGTGCTAATGTTTCTTGGAGGAAACATGTGTTGCCATTTTCTTCTTCGAGGGGTACTCTGAAAGGGTCTGTTGCCCTTTTTACTACTCCATTGTAAAAAGCTATATCATCTGGCGGTGATGCCTTCGAGGGGTAGCAGCAAATTTCCTCTTCGGGACTTCCAGTGTCGAGGTCATTCCATGTGTCCTCAAAATTCTCTGAGTCATCCTCCTCTTCAGGATCTTCATTGTGAGGTTCGGGGGTTGGTAGAGAATAGGAAATCTCCTCTTCCTCCCCTTCGGCGTCAAAGTTGTCTTTTTCAGCGGCTGAGACCTTCAGAATTCGGAAATCTTTAGTGAAGCGTCAAAATCTTTCTTCTATTAGCGAAGCGTTGCCATTTTGGCTTCGAGTCGATGCCTCTTCTTTTTGACCTCAAGGGCTCTCTTGGCGTCAGAGGTCAGAGGCTTTCGTTTCTTGGTTGTACTTGCCTCTGGTTTTGACGGAACTGCGCTTTACTTCGGGGTTACGTTTTCAACTCTCATCTTCAGCACCTTCTGCGATTTTCCCTCGGTGGTCTCCCTTGGTAAGGTTCTGAGGGGATCTTTTGATTGCGGCTGGCCTACGATCGCCTTGCGGTCGTGGCCCTTCAGTACAGACGGATATTTATAGTGTCTTACCATTTATGTCGTCTTAACCACTTGGCTGCTATGATTCTTCTGGCTCTTCAATGTAATTTCCATTGAAATCAATGGAAACTCCATGACGAGTTACCCTTGTCATTAGCGGCGAAGAGGTTAACTGTCTCACCCGGTTTCTTGCAGGTGGGTGGATTTTCGGAGTCACCTTCTAGAATTTTGACGTCTGAGCCTTCATGCGTCGATTCTGCCGGAACACCTTTGTCTTCCTCATCACTAGAAATGCCTAGGTCCTTCAGTGAAATGTTCTTCGAAGTTTGTGACATCGTTGCATAGTGTGTCTCCATCTGCTTTCGACGTGTCCTGAGTGTTTTCGATTGGAACACCGCACAGGCCTCACAGTCCTTGTCCTGATGGTCCTTGGGCAGGCAGAAGTTGCACACATCGTGTGGATTGCGTTAGGGAAACTTGTGGTGCCACTCGAGGCAGAACTTGAAGGGGGTATTTTCCATAGCCCCAAACTCGCCATTTGTCGACTTTTGTTGTCTCCTTGTGTCGTTCTCGTCGTTTTGTCCCTCTCTCGGTATAGATGTCGATGGACGGTGGAGTTTATTCAAAATATTGTCCTGTTTTCATTTTTGGGGCTTTCCTGAAAAAAAAATTCAGAGCCTCCCATCTTGCTTCTAGACCCAACTGCGGAAAAAAGAATCTGAAGATGGCTACCACGCACAGCGACCAACAGGGCGCCGTCTGACGTCACAAAAACAGACTATTCCGGACCCAACCACTAGATGGCGGGATAAGGCACAGCATGTGAAATCAGAAAAGGACTGTCTCAAGTAATACACAAAAGTAAATCAAGCGGGAAAAATAGGTATTTCAAAAGCCAGTTTCAGAAATTAACAAAACATAGCAAAGGTGGAATAAACGTTACACAAGCACAGCATGAAAAGCAGACAAGACAGATTTGTCATTAGAGGTAACTAAGCAGCTAGCACAAACTAATTTCCTACTAAGAATTATTAGGTCATAGGAAAGAGCATGCAACAGCTACTTATAAAGTTAGCCAAGAGCAGGGTAGAACAGCAAGATGATTCTAGATGGTCCTACCTGGAGATTCAAATCATGGAGCTGAAGAAATCAGTACATGAATAAAAGAAAAATAAAGGTAAGGAACATGAATGTGAAGAATTTAAGCTAGAACACAAAAGATAAACTTGTTCTGACCAATTTAGTAGCATTGCCAGACTCGAGGCTCAATTTCAAGGTACTAATCAAGAGAAGTAGCTTACCAGTAACTTTGGCATGCATTGTCCATAAGGTTACCGTCATTAGTAACAAAGAAGATCGAAATAAGAAAATTTGATTCTCTTTAAAGCAATTTAAACATGGAAAATTATCTTTGTTATATTTTACATTCCTAGTATGTTCGGCCTTATTTACAACCTGCTGGGCAATTGGTTGTTGCCCCAGGCAGGACCATCAAAATAAAGAAAGCTACCACTAAGAGTTTACCAGGAGCCCTAATATGAGCTCTCTCCAAGTCTTTAAGTTTTAAACCCATACAACATTTCACCAACTAGCTCAGACATGTTACTAAATGTTTATGACATGCAAGGCTAAAATGAGGCAAGTGCTTGTAAAGGGTGAGTAGGCGGATGGTGACATGGATAGAAAAGAAAGTATTTCCTTCCTCTAATTTTGCTCTACAATTATGTCCCACGGTGATTACTAAACAATAAGCTGAGACCTTAAATTGAAACACTTTTATGGGTGGAATAGATCGCACATATTCAAACAGGTTTTAAAAAGTTATAAACTATTTTGGCACCAAACATTGTTGCGAAAAGAAAGGAACGGAGGTCAGTCTATGTAGGTCCCACACAAGTCACATTTGGTGTGCAGAGATGCTGGTCAACATTTTTCAGATCCAGTTTGACGCCTGCGAAATTATTCTAAGGTAAAAAATATGCGGCTAGAAATCTCCATGAGATGTCTAACTTCATTTGCAGCTTCCTATGTTTCTAATTTGCTTATCCTTAAATTTTGTAATGTTTGTTTAATTGTCCTTGACTTTGTGGGATGTCCTTGCACTCCAAAACCAACCCCATCTAGGTTTCATTCCTTTTCATCATGAGCCCCCAAACTGTGAAATTCCCTTTGTTGCAGATGGTGGTCTCCCACTGGAACTAGGTTTTTAAAAGCCTTACAGAAAGTGCTTCTACAGTTATTCAACAACACATGACATCACTATGGTGAATGGATTAGACAATAACATTTCTTGAATTTCATTATGTTGATATTATGTTTAAGAGTTTTTAAAATAAGTGCAACAGTAATAGGATAAATACATCCTGCAGGAACCCAGGTCTCTAAAGCACAGATTAACAGGAAGGTGCATAGCATAACTTTAAAAATAAACTATATTCACTGTTATGTGGGTTCTTTTAAATCTCAGGACTGGTGCACTTCCCAGGTGACTCATCAACCAACAGGACCATGGGTTGACTCCGTCCACAAGATGTCAGTAATCTAACTATGTGGGAAAGAAATTTTATCAAGTGTATGAAACCCAGTACAACAAGCATTTTTTCCGCTCAGGTAATTATGCTGTAACCCAGACATCTCTAGATCAATCCTCCTGTAGCCCTCACTTCTCTGGTCCCCTATGATCACTCATCCATTAGAACTATGATTTATGCTACTTTGAAATAATGATCCATGACCTCTGCCATCTCTATTTAACTAAGATCACTCACCGTATATCCCCTGCCTTCGCCAATTGTCTGAGATTTTGCAGTCAGTTTCAACTGTCCTTCCAGTCTCTGGATCTCTTGCTGGAAGTCATCCCGTTCATGCTCTCTTTCTACTGCTTGCTCCTGGTTGAAAAAGAAGACAAAAGAGAAGTTACTTAATGAGACAGTATCACTCCAGATGTGGAAAGTTTGTACAGAAAGAATGATTGACATGATAATTGCTACAGATGTTAAATAAATCTCAAATCTGCTGAACATTTTTTAATACATAAAAGAGGTTATAAATTGAAGGATTGAAAGCAACTTTGAACTAGGTTTTGACAAGAGCTTCTTCACTCTTAAGAACTCTATTCTGTTTGTGAGTACTGTAGGAGGCTGGCTCTGTATATGATATTATCAGTAGGTGGCAATATAGGGCTCAATGCAAAACCCAAAGTGCTCTATTAGTGGTATTGTGGCCCAGCAGCCTTAGGCCTAACACAGACGAGTGTAGGATAGTTATTGCACACACATGATAAATAATGGACACACGACTTAAGGAGATCCAGATCAATTTTATAAAATAATACTATTTTTGTATTTTACTTTAAGACCCAGGTCTTGATAATAAGGTAAGTACGTTTTTAATCAAAAACACTTTTCACTTTAAAAAAGCAACACTTAAAAAGTTTTCACATTTTATCCTATGGGGAAAACAATATCGCAGTTAAACAGGTGAGCATAGAACTTACAAGCTGAGTCTTCGGAGCCAAAATTCAGCAAGGGCCAGGGGTCAGGTAAGTTCAAACACTGCAACACCTGCGGCACTGGGGCAGCCAGATGCAGAGGTCGAAATCGGAGCTCAACAGAATGCTTTCCAATGGAGACAGGGGGGTGCCCGAGCCACACTGCTTGCAGGTAAGTAAATCTGTTGCAGAGGCCAAGCTTTGGGGATTAGGTTAAACACGGAAAGGGCCACAAAGCAGCACCAAGCATACACCAGCAGACTCACTGAGGCGGCTGGGTGAAGGATGCAAATTTGACGTTGGGCGCCCATTGCTTTTCAATGAGGATTCTTTAGTGGGCAAATAGGATGCAGGCGTGGCACCGGAGGTGCCAGGAGGAAGGCCAATAGCAGAGGTAAGTTGGTATGTAGGGGGCTGCAGGGATACCGTTTGTTCTGCTCGCCATTGCCCAGGGGCTTCAGATGCAGGGGTGACTTTGGATGTCAGAATGTTCTTACCAGAGCCGGTCGCAGGGAGCCTCTAGATTCACACTGCAGCTGCAGTCGTGGAGGGAAGGAGAGGTCGGCAAACGCTGGACACGAGATCTGGAACGCCAGGGAGGCTTCACGGCACAGGTAAGCCACTCAGACTTGGGCCGTCAGGTGCAGAGTGGGCTGGGGATGCAGATCTGGTGTCTTTGGAATCAGTTTCTTCTGGACAGGTTCACTGTTCTCAGGAGATCAGCGTCTTTATTGAAGGCAGTAATCCTCGGAGGGATTTTGGAGGTCATTGTTGCAAGACAGTTCGTAGGGTCAGCGAAGCTGGAGATAGGCAAGTAGGGCTGGGGCCAAGGCAGTTGTATTTTGCCTTGTGCTGCAGGGTGTCTTCTTTCTTAGGTCATCACAGAACTGGCATCAAGATCTGGGGAACCACCTAAATACGAAATTTAGGAGGCGTTTTAGGGGAGTAACAGATAGAGCCAATGGGCACCTCACATGGAGCGACTACACCCTCTATTATGCAATATTCCTGTGAGAGGTGGACCTAGCCCTGACTGGAGGGGTCTCCCCCATCCGAACGATCGCGGGGACTGAAAAGTGTGCTTCCCCCACATTGGGGGTGGGGTTGGCAGAGGTGGGCACACCTATCTTTTTGAATTTTCCCGCCGGTTTTTCCGCTCAAAGTGGGGGTGTAAACCAGGGGCTGCCATCTGCTGCTAGCAGCAGAGGCTAGGGGTTGCATTACAAAGGTGGCAGGCCTTAAAAGCTTTCCTTCTTAGAGCACTGGCTCATCCTGGGGGAGGATGCATGGCACATTTGCCCAGGATGTGCTTTGTTTCTGGTCCCGGAGAGCAGGGGCTCTCTACCCACGGTGCAGAAACATTTCTGGTGGTGGGTGGCTGCATGCCTACAGAAGGTCAAATACTACAACAGGGTTGGTAGTGATTCATGGGACACCTCTGAAGTGCCCTCTGGGTACATGGGGCAATAAATCTCTAACCAGCATCAGTGTGGATTTCTTGAGGAGTAGTTTGGTACCAACCACTATATTCAAGCAAAGCCATCATGGTCCTGGGGAACCTCCGCACATTTGTCAGTTCCCCACACATGTACTCTCTGGCGCTACTGGTACTTAAAACATTGGGAAATGGTACCCAATATTGTAGAGGCACATCTGCTTATGCAGATATGCCCTCACCTGAAATATAGTGCACCCTGACTTAGGGCTGTGAGGCCTGCTAGAGGGGTGACTTACCTACACTGTCAGGCAGTGCTAGATGGCATGGCACCCAGGCAGGGTGCCATGTCGACTGTTCTTTTCTCCTTCACAGGGGCATGCAAGCTGAAAGGGCAGTGGCATGGCCCCAGGGAAGGGGGACCAAGGGACCCTCTCCAGCTTCCAGGCCCTAGATACCTAGGGTACCATTTACTGGGGACTTACCGGAGGCAGAAGTACCAACTGGCGATTTGTTTTAGGGAAGGATCTCTGGCACAGGGAACCTGGACGGCAGGGACTATGTGCACCGCATTTGAAACCACATAAAAACTAGGCAAAAAGTGGGGGGCTAACCATGCAAAGAGGCACTTTCTCACAAGTACTGCTTGCTTATTAAAACCAATGTGCAATGGTCCATAATTCATATCCCAAAAATATGTAGCAACATACTATTAGCTCTACAGTAACCTACACAAACATCTGTATCTAGAATATTTTGAATTTTTCTCTCTAGTTTAGGTGAGACACTGGACACCTACAGACCTGGCAAACTTGGACGGTCTCACTTTTTATATCTCCATCTGGAGGGCAAAACAGCCTTCGCATTTGCTTAATACTGTAAGTTACTCACAGCTTTACTCCAAATCTTGCCCAGTCCACAAATAAAACCATAAAGTGGTAGAGTACAAAGCACCACTTTAAATTATCTACTAAATTAGTTGCAATATACTGATTTACTAAATACACCTGATCTACATTGTTTAATTATTGGGATGGATTAGATTGTATTGGTATTTATAGAGCATTTTGTCTGGAAAAGTACAGGATATAGTTCTCTTAAAAGGATGTTTTCAACTAAACCAAGGTATCCAAGGCAACAAAATCTAAATTTTACGTTCTAGCCAAGATTTTGATGCTGTTGGCTACCAACTGCAGACCCAAATAATTTTGCTTGTATTAGTGTTAGCAATGTGAAAATACATGTTGAAGACTGTTGTGTGCATCCAACCTTCCACTATAATTGTGGGATGATAATCTAGCACCTATATCCATTTTTTCCTAGTACTACATAAAACACAAGGTCACACTTAAGATTACACCAGTGATGCTACTCCTTCATGGACAGGAGTAGAGGAAAAAAGAATGGTTCGAGAGGGATTGACTCCACTACATACAAAAGGGATGCCCACCTATGGGAAAAATGATGCAAGCTTCCTAAGCATCATCTTCTCAAAAATAGATTAAGTAGGTAACCTGCCAAACTAGCAGCTCGCCGACATGAAAGCAGATGTGACTATGATCAGTAAAAGCCACTTCACGGTCAGGAGCCTAAAGGTACAGCTGTGGAGACGTTTGAAGGGGGCACAAATTAAGGAAATCTCGACCAAGTTAAGGTTCAACTGTGGCATAATAAGGAGAGCAGGAGGAAACGTATCTACAACGCCCTATCAGAAACTCCTCACAATGGCTTAATTAAGTTCATGGGTAGAATCACTTAATAAGATAGCAGTTCTCCCTAAAGAGCAAGTTACTTACCATTGGTAATGCCTTATCTGGTAAAAACTATCTAGCTGAAGATTCCTTACCTTAAAACTATCTCTAGGCATTAGACTAGATTTGGAAAAGTTTCTAGCAGTACCCCAGCGCACCAGTGGTGTCATTAGGATCCACGTGGTGTTGGCTTTGTCGTCAGTGCGGGAAGGGACATGTGTGGTACCTATATAGGCACCATCTTGGCGTGCCGTTGTCCGTTATTTCACAACTTTTCACGCAGGAGTGCGGAGCCACGATGAGCACTGACCACTGGTTTGATCCAATTGAAGCCTGTGAAAGGGTGTTCCCTAAACCGTAATTGTTTCACAGACTGGGAAGAATCGGAGAGTTGGTACGTACCCAACTGTTAAGCCAGTACTGCTTGGTGAACATGTGCAGTGGGACCCCCATTGCTGCCGGGCAGATGTCCAGGACCGGACACTACGCTCTAACACAGTATCTCTATTACTTAATGTACGCTTTTCCAGGAACATTCCCTACGGCACTAAGCTCTCAATAGGGCCCTCAGCAACCCTACGAGCTGACCTCACCATCACCCTCTACAAAAGAGGCTTTGTACTGATCCAAGCCTCAACAAAAAACCTCGACAAATTTTCAGATCTTTATACCACTCTCCGAAACCATGTGCATGACACTGGGACGCTGACCAACATCCGGCCTGACGGTAACAAGTCCCCCCTGCCCAATATACAACACACTAATCCCCTCACTATTCCTATCAACCTCCCTATCGCCATGGAACAGAGACCCGTGATTTTCCCCCTGTAGGAGAGTAGGGTCTGCAATCCTATGATCACACCAGATTTTTGCTTTTTGCTTCACTGGTTTACGACTTCTCTGGCTGTGGGCCTGCTAATCAGACCCACAGCCTTGCTGTTCTCTCACTAAATTGACACGTGTACCTTAGGTGCATTTACCAATTGGTACTGGGCCACCTTATTAGACCCTGTAACTTAGGGCATTGGTGTACCCAGGGCCTACCAGGGGCTGCAGCATGTATTATGCCACCCCTGGCTGGCCATCTAAATCTGACACAACTGGCTGCACAACAGCTGGGGCAAGGAGGTGTACTCACCCTTTGCTTTAGATATAGTATACCTATATCCAACCCTAAAATGGACACATAGATTCCTATCAGTCAGTCCTATGGCAGGCCTTGACAATCCTGAAGGCAGAGTGCTTGGAATTATGTGAGATGGTGCTCTGGCATGAGCTGAGCCCGTTTGCAGCTTGCGGAATAAAGTCCTAATAGCTGTTCCATGATAACGCGTACCATATACTCTTAAGTGCATTATAATCCTCGCGGTTATATGCCAACTCTGGTATCGCTTTATCAAAACATGTAACAGTAAGGTGTCATACGAATTGGAATACTAACCCCTCGCCAATTCTGGCGACGGGGTTAGCATTCCACCCTTCTAGAGGGACACAACATGTATGTAACTGTGAACCCCGGTTAAAGTTAACTGAAGCCTCAGCTCCACAAAATGGATGCTGCCACCACAGACACAAGTCTGACCTCCTGCTGCTGGGAGTCCTTCCAGCGAGGAGAGCTTGGACAAAGGGTTTCCTGTCAGGGGCGATGCTAGCACCGACCCAGACAGGGTTTTGTGTATCCTAGGTAGGCAGGGCTGAATAGGAAGGTGACTGCAAGTGGCACCCCGGTGCTCACTATGCATCTGCCAGTTTGAACTGGTTCCAGGGGCACACCAGCCCCTGAGCTGGGGAAAATCCGGCATGGGAGAGGGGTGTAACCACCCCCCTTCCTGGTCCCACCCATGGGCAGGACCTAGTCCCGTACCAGCCCCTTTCTTTAGTATAAAGGTGGGAGCGGGGACCCTTCCAAATTAGATCATCTTTGAATCCTGAAACTACTTTCTACGAAAGGAACTCAAGACTTCTTCCTAAGATTTCTCCCTTGTGACTAAGGAGTAGTCACCCTGCATCTGCGGGCACCAACTAAGAACACTGCGGTTTGCTGCACATCCTTCCTCAGGAATCCGACCGACCAGCACGACGAGACCCGGCTTCCCTGGCACCTCTGACCTCTACCTACATCGTCAGCTCAGCTGAGATCCGTGGGTGTGACGAGACCTCGAGGGACCGGCCATCCTCAGAACTGCACAACGCTTACCCAGCACGACCGCCCAGGGATCCTCGAGTGAGTGCTTTGGGGTGTGAGAAGCCCTAACCCTGAGCAGCTCCAGCACTGAAGTATAGCCCCCCCAGCATCCACCAGATCTGCGTGGGGCCCTTCTGCTCTTTGCTGCTCACCGCGTTGTCCGGCTACTTGCCAGCTGGCTTGTAGCCCTCTTAACGACGCACCACGACGACAACACCGCTGGTCTGGTTGTTCCAGACTGGCCTTTGCTCCCCTCCAACAGAGGAGCACCCCTGACCCTCCTGGTCCACTCCAGACGCCATTTTAAGTCCACAGCGTGGGCTTGCATTTGCCAAGACTTGTTGCCCCAATCCTGGGTCAAGTGACGTCGACAGCAGATACCATCGTGGGACAGCTCGCACCTCCATCCTGGTCTCCGACAGCGCCTCCTGGTCCGTGAGACTGCAGAGCCCAGCGTCGCCCACTCACCTGGTCGAGGTGACTTCGTCCGGTGCCATCCTGGTGCCCACCTAATCACTGGCTAGTGATTCAGAACTTTGTCCCCTCTGCTTACAGGTGTCTTCCATCTTCGATCCAGGCTTGGATCACTTCGAACTTCATCACTGGTCGCCTGCCAGCAACTTCTTCTTTCAGGCTCCATAGACTGCAACGAGGATTCCCGACGTCTTTCCAGACCTATGCATCCGCAGCCCCTGGGCTAGGTAACCTGAGCATTTCGGTGCTCCAGCATAGCTTAACTATCCAAAGGTCCAGATCCTTTTTCGTTTCAGCTCTACCTAGTCGGATTCGTCCGATAACACTAACTTTACGAAATCTAGCAACCATAGACTTTGTCCCGCATCCCGCGTGAGAGTGCACACTCTGCACCCGATCTCCCTAGGCCTCCTGCTAGTAATCTGAAAGTTCAGCAGTCCAGTCCTAGCGATCCTAAAGCCTATTAGAGTAGTACTTACCTGCTAGTAATTTTGCATTCCACTTTTGTAGTATATGGTTTTTCGTGCCCCTCGGGCATTTGCGTAAATTGTGCGATTTGAGTATTTTCCAAAGAGCTTTGTATTGTGCTTAGCGCCCTGTCCTCATAAAGAGTCCAGGGCTGTTGTGTTCTAAATAAATATACTTTTACTTTCATAACAACTTGTGTGGTGTACTTTCACTTGGTGTTCAAGGGGTATATGTGATGGTATAACAGCTGGCTTAACACGCCCTCTAGAGTTTAGCCTAAAGACTGCTCTTGTCCATGCTACTAGGATAGCTGGTCTGTAAGGTTGACTTACAACCAATCATCAATAAGGGTCGTTTTTAATGATACACAGTGATCACTAGAATAGTGAGCACTACATATCAGGCCAACTTCTCACACCCCCTCCATGCTCCTTCCTCGGAATCCACTGTTTCTTTCACAGCACACCTCAACCCCATCAGTCTTCCTACAACCCCCCGAACGAAATAAACAATGGGTCCCACCACCCATGCTCCCCATTCGGACTCATAAGACCACCACGTCCTCAGCGACTTTTGCTGTGACAGGTCAAGACAGTGCTGCTAACACTCAAACCACCCCTTCCATGACTCCTAGCACAATCCAGCCTACCACCCAATCCACCATGACACCTAGCACAATCCACCCTAACCCTCTAAACCCCCCCCCCTATCCACATATATCCACTCTCTGCACTCCAGAGCCTCCAAAATAATTCAGAGCTTCCACGCTTCCATCCTCGACCTAACAAACCTTCTCCGCCTCTGCGAACTCTCCTTCGCAAACCTCATGCCTCAGCTGTCTCCCCCTCCCATCCCAGAGCTTCACAAACGTCCGCTACCGACATCCTTAAGGCATCTTCGACCTCGCAAGCACACTAGCTGTCTATCTGAGGAGGAAATCCTTGACCTCGCCCGCTCCTACATCTTTTGCCTCGTCACAACCAATTCCCTAGACCTCACTGAAAAGGAAATTCAGGATATTCTCAAGGACCTCAATGCAGCCCCCATCTCTCCCTGTCCACCAGACGCGAGTGCCGCACACCCAAACTGCACGGTCGCTATCGACCACACAGATCGGCCCCCCTCTGTAATAGAAGGGCAGTCAGAAGCAATTTTGCACCCGTACCCCTGTCTGCCCCGACTCCCGCTACCACCTCCCTCCCTGGTCTGACGGGTCTCCTAATCAACTGCCGCTCTGCAGTAAAGCATGCTGCCGATGTCGCTGCTCTCATTCTGAACAATAACACCGACCTAGCTATCCTAACTGAATCATGGCTTAATGATGCATCATCCCCATGCCTCGACCTCTTAGTCCCACCCCCAATGTTAGCATTGCCAGACTAGACAAACCACTTAACAAAAAAGGTGGCGGAATCGCCTGCATCTATCGCTCTAACCTCCTTGTCACAGAGCTTCTAACGGATGAAACGGATTCTTGCGAATATCTAGCCCTCTCAGTCTGCAGTAACATCACACACCTATGCAACCTGCACACTTTTTACCACCCCCCAGGCAATAACGATCAATTCACTGACTACCACATGGAAATTATCACGGCTAAGAACTCCACCACCAAAGACATCTTCCTTAGTGACTTATACCTGCACTGGAACGACCTAAAGGATCCTCATGTCAACGGCATTAAAAACCTCATGACCGATCTAGCCCTGACCCAAGCTTGCCCACACCCAACCAACTCGAAAGGGGCCACTCTAGACTGGATCATCTCTAAGGAGAAAACCGTCAAGCGCATTTCCACTGTCCCCTGCGACTGGTCAGACCACCATGCCATCGCCTTCCTTCTACCCGGCACCCTCAAGACATGGGTTCCACAACAAGTGCTGCCAAAACGCTGGGTCAGAGACACCAAAAACCTAGACCTCAATGAACTCAAGACCCGCTGCAAATCCGACCCACCACTCATCACCTCAATGATCACTACTCTGTTACGATGTCGAACATTTTGGATGACCTAACCCCTCTTAAACTAAAAAGAACTCAAATCAAAGATAGAAACCCATGGTTCACTGGCTCCCTCAACGACGAGAGGAGATCCCTCCGACAAGCCGAAAGAATCTGGAGACAGCACCCATCGGCAGATCACCAAAAACTTCTTCGCCATGCCAGAAATGCTTACAACAAAAACATCCTCAACTAAAAAAAAGAGTTTTTCAGAGCGGAACTAGGAAATGCCCAGAGCAGGCCACGCAAACTCTTGGAGATGATCAAACTCCAATCGAACAAACTGTCCAAAACAGCGAAAGAAAACCACAAGTCTCATCTCCTCCGAGGATTTTTCCTAGTTTTTCGCAAACAAAATCAAAACCTTAGGTACCAAACTCAAAGCTGCCTCACTCACCCCACCGAACCTGGACCTTCCGCCTCCTCCCTCCTTACCGACACTGACCTCACCCAAGAATCTAGCGCACTGGTCCGAATTCTCACCCCACGATGAAGACTGTTGCAAATATCCTTTCCACCTTGAACCCGAACAACCATTTCAATGATCCGCTCCCCTCTGTCTTGTGACCGCTGTCAAATCCATTATTCCTTGCTTGACTGCGATAATCAACGCGTCTCTCCGTCAGGGATAAATCCCGACCTCGCTGAAAGCAGGCCAAGTCCTCCCCATTCTGAAAAAGCTGTCGCTGGACCCAGCCTCCCCAGATAACTTTAGACTAATTTCCAACATTCTGCTCTTGGCTAAAGTGCTGGAAAAGTGTGTTCAAATACAGCTAAGTCACCACATCAACAACTTCCATCTACTCAATGACTGCCAATCCGGCTTCCGACCGGGACATAGCACTGAAACCACAATGCTCCACATTGTGGAGGATGCTCTTCAAGCTCTTGACCAAGACAAAATCTGTCTCATAATCCTCCTTAATCAATCCTCGGCCTTCGATACGGTCAACCACGAGATGCTACTCAAACTTAGGATGGGATTAGATGGCACAAAACCGATCTCAGATTTCTAATCAATGGCGAACTTTCCGCCCCCTCCGCGGTCACAATGGGAGTCCCTCAAGGATCAACGTTGTCACCCACCCTTTTTAATCTCTATTTGGAACCCCTTGCCGAAGACCTTCGCACTGCAAATATCTCCTTCCATATGTACGCTGATGACACTCAGATCTACATAAAAATCTCATCTCTTGAGGAGATCCTCACCTTGAATGAGGCCCTGAAGCTGACCGTCCGATGGCTCTCCTCCAACCAACTCAAACTCAATGCTAATAAAACTGAGTTCCTTCTAATCTCCCTGCCCAAGAGCAACTCTGAGATCCAGACATGGATCAAAGCTATCACAGCCTTAAATTGGCCCCCGACCATTGTGGACTCGGACAAATCGCTGGGAATTACCTTGGATTACAACCTAAACATTCGAGATCACATGAACTCAAATGGCCAAATCTGCCAGAGTCCACCTGAGCTACCTATGGAAACTGAAACCCTTTCTAGCTGCTCCCGACCTAAAACTTGCAGTCCAATCATTAGTTATCTCTCGGTTGAATATGGTTGCTCCACCCTCTCCGGTTTACCCAAGGTCTCTCTGGCACCCTTAAAAGCCTGCCTCAACGCAGCCGCCAGATTACTTACAGGCTCTAGAAAATTATATCACATCACTCCTCACCTGAAAGCGCTGAACTGGCTTCCCCTTGAGGCTAGGATTCACCTCAAGCTGGCATGCATCACGCACAAGGCCTTACACTCTAACTCTCCGGCGTACCTAGCACAGAAGCTTGCGATATCCGGAGGAAGCAGAAACTCACGATCGGCAAATGCCTTCCTACTCCGGACTGCACGCTTTAAGAAAAAAAAAGAGCTACAATCTGGCTTTCACCGGGACTGCTCCAAGAATATGGAACTCCTTCCCTCCAGACATCAGAAGAATCCCCTCCCTGGCATGCTTCAAAAAAGAGGCTAAATCCTGCCTAATGGGTAAATTCCTTGGCTAAACCCGCTCCACAGCCACCGAGAGACTTAGTACCCATGTGATATCCTGCCTATTGTATGATCATCGACTCTGTAAATTACCCTGTTGTATAGTTTTCTTTTTCCGTCTCCTAATGTAAAGCGCCCCTGCGATATCCTGCCTATTGTACGACCCTCTAATCTGTAAAATGATCCGATGTACAGTTTTCATCCTTCCCTCTAGTACCCAGCACCCCCTCCCTCCATTGCACAGTACCCTTTTGACACCCTGCCTACAATATGACCCTTAGATTCTGTTAAGCTCTCCAATGTACTGGTCTCCTGTGATAACCGTCTTTTCTGTATTTCTCTATGAACGTGTAAAGCGTTCCGATACCCTCACGGGTCAAGGTCGCGCTCTATAAAACCTTAAAATAAAATAAATGAAATAGTAGCATACTACTCTATGGTGGAGAGAGACCGCAAACCCTTGTGAGGATGCTTCTTGGCCAGTTTGTAGCAGATCTTAATGCACTGGACAATGCATCGCAAGATCGTTCTCTACTGAACTGCGTTCCCTTTTTCTTTTGCTCCCACACAGCCCATGAAGAGTTGATTGTCCACTTGGAATTCTCTTGTGTTGTCAAGGTGGAATGAAAATGCTCTTTTTGGATTCAGATTGTTGAGGCTCTCCTCCTCTTTGGAGGGACATTGTGGAGCAAAGAAAGTATGCAGGGTGATGTTCTGGCTTCATGGAATGGAGTCACAATTTTTGGAAGGAAGAAGGCACGTTTGTGGAAAACCAGCATGTCCCAATAGAAAGTTATGTAAGGCGGGTGCATTGAGAGTACCTATAATTCACAGAACCTCCTGGCCAATGTTATGGCCACTAAGGCGGCAGTTTTTAAAAGTCAAGAGCCTAAGAGGGCCCTATGGAGGCTTCAATGCAGTACACATGAGAAAAGAGAAACACATTGAGGTTCCACTGAGGCATTATGAAAGGCGTAGAGGGAAACATACGTTGAAGGCCTTTAAGGAACTTAGTCACTATGGGTGACTTAAAGAGAGGGTTAGACAGCAATCGCAAAAATACAGAGATTGCAGAAAGGTAACCCCAGACCGGAGCACTCCTGGACCAAGTATAATACAAACAGAACTTAAGATCGAGATGCAGAAAAGAGCTCAATGTTGTGGGAGGCACACCATAACACAAACGTATCCCAACTGCAACAATATACCCACTTTGTGGAGGTACACCTGGCTTTCAGAATAATGTTAGACTTCAGGAGGAAGGTCAAAAGCTGCCAACTGTCACCACTAAATCTACACAAATGAAGTTGGAGAGTGCCCAGGTTCGGGTGCAGAACCCTTCCCTGTTGCTGCAACAGGAGAACCTAGCGAAGAGGCAGCCTGACTTGAGGTCCAATGGTCATGCTCAAAAGCCCATATAGCAGAATCTTCCTGCCCAATCTGGAGCCACAAGAATGACTTGGGCCCCATCGTTCTTGCCCTTTTTGAGAACTCTGGGCAGTAGCAATGGGAGAAAAGCATAAAGGAGGCCAGAGCTTCATTTGAGACAAAAAGCGGCTCAAGGACGGTAGTCTTAAAAACGCCAGCGGGCGAAACTGTGGACACTGCGTGTCCCCGGCGATGTCGAATTGATCTACCCAATGCACTCCTCACTGCTAAAAGAAACGGTGCACCACCTCTGGATGGAGATGCCATTCATGATGCACAATGCATCTGTAGCTGGGATAGTTAGCCCTGGTGTTCAGAGAGCCCGCCAGGTGTTGAACCACCAGGGAAATGCCCAGACTGCCAAGACACTTTACAACGGGTTTATGATCCCACCCCGTCTATTTGTTGCAATACCACATGGCAGCGGTGTTGTCCGTCAACATCTACACTAGCCTTCCCTTGGTCGAAGAAAGTCTTTCCGTAACAAGCAAATTGCCCTTGGTGCCAACCGGTTGATGTGGAACTAGGACTCCACCAGAGACCTCTGATCTCCACATCTCCCACGTGGCCAACCCAGGAGTGAAACATCTGTCACTACAGTCAGTTCCAGTTGGGGAAAGGGGAGCGGTATGTCACTGACCAACCAGCGGTTTGCTAGCCACCTTTGCAGATCTTTTGTAATTCTCTCAGTGATCCGAACCATGTGTGAGATTTCCCTGATGCTGTGCCTACTGGGACTACAGGTCTCACTGCAGAGCCTGCATACACCATCATGAATGAGCAACAAGGCTGAAACAGAATCATAGCCTAAAAATCCTGGACTCACTGCTCTGTAGGACAGGCCAGAAACTGCACTGTGTCCAGAACATCTCTGATAAAAAGGAGCTCCTGAGAAGCAGTCAGGTAACTTCGGGACAAAGATAGGGAACCCCAGTGAATGCAAGCAGTTCCCCATAGTCTGAAATTGGAAAACTACTTGTTGGGGCGAGCCTGCCTTCAGCACCCACTCATTGAGGTAGGGGGAAGCCTGGAATCTCCGACATTCACAGATGAGCTGCAACCACTGGCATCACTTTTGTAAACACCCAAGGGGCGCTGGAGGGAGCACACAAACTGAAAGTAATCTTGGCCCACATGAGCCATAGGTAACATTTGTGGGCAGGCAGGACAGTTGATGTGGAAATATCTAACCTGCATGTCCAATCCTACGATCCAGTCTCCTGGGTCAAGGGCAGACCAGACTGGGCAAACATGATTATTTTGAATTTCTCTTTCCTCAAGAAGGTTAAGAAGGGGCAGGTATAGGATAGAACAAACTTCTCCATTTTTATTAGGCACCAGAAAGAAAAAGGATTAGCAACCAAGCATTCTCTCTACAGCACCCTAGGCCAAGAGAGTATGCACTTCTTGACAAAGCAAGGAGAGATGGTCCTCAGTAAGCCGAATGTACATGTGTAGCATGGGTGGTCGGGTAGTCACAAAGAGGAATGAGTAGCCCTGTAGGATGATCTGGAGAACACAGTGGTCTGATGTCACAGAGTACCAGTAGAGCAGGTGAGGGGATATCCTGTCTCCAACTAGGTGCCTATGATGGTCGGATAGCAAGCTAAAGAAGATTGGAAGGAACAGCTGTCGGGGAATAGGTGGACTGACGCAACTACTAGACGCCTGTTCCACGTTATCTGCGGGGCCCGCGCCCTCTGACACAAAAAGACTGGGAACCCTGTTGGCAATGGTGGTTGGGAGGGTAAGGGTGCAGTTGGAGAGCCCTTCAGTGGCCACAACAGGGGCAGAAGGCGGATTGGAGTTGACAAGGGGTCATAGATAACCCCAAGCACCTGACGTAGCTCTTAAGTCCTTCGAGCATTCCAGCACTGAATCAGACCCACAAGACCACGGACGTGGAAATCGCTCTGCCCAGCGAGTCGGTCCGATCAAGCCCACACCTTATGGTGAACTTTACTGCATCTCGCCCGTCAGCAATAACCTTAGTGAGTATGGCTCAGGCTCCTTCAAAAACATAGGCGGCACTTGTGCAACAGAGTCCCATATTGTATGCGAATAACTGCCCAAAAGGCACTCCGTGTTCACCAACCGCTGTGCTAAGCTGGCGGAAGAGAACTGATATATGATGTTCACTAGTTCTAGTGATCACCTTGTATCAGTCCAAACAACCCTTATGGTGATTGGTTCTAAGTCAACCTTATAGACCAGCTATCCTAGTGGTAGCATGGACAAAGCAGTCTTAGGCTAAACTCTATTGGCATGTGAAGCCAGCTGTTTTACCACATATAACCCCTTGAATACCAAGTGAAAGGACACCACACAGGGTGTTATGAAAATAAACAAGTATTTATTAACTAACATACACCTCTGAACTCTTTATGAGATCAGAGGGCTAAGCACATGACAAACTTAGGAAAAATACGTTTAAGTTGGACGATTTACAATGGTGCCCTAGGGGCACGACAAACTATATACTAAGTAAGTGGAATGTGAAAGTCAATAATAGGAATGGAGCTGTCCAGAGGCTGTAGGATCGCTGGGACCACGCTATACTAACTTGAGGTAAGTAATAGGAGGCCCACGGAACGTGTGTGCTAAGTGTGAACTCACACGCGAGATGCGTACAAACGTCTATGGGCAGTACAGTTTAAGAAAAAGGTGAGTACGGATGTCCCAGACTAGATAGGACCAAAACAACTGTGGAACTGGACACTAGGATAGTCAAGCTACCCTTGAGCACCGAGATGCTCGTGTTACCTCACCGACAGGCTGCGGTGCATAGGTGCCAAGTCGTGTCGGGTTCCGGCGTTGAAGTCTATGGAGCCTGGAGGAAAAGATGCTGCAGGCGGTCAGGAGGAAGATGTCCGGTGGGATCCAAGGGTGGATCAGTGAAGAGACGAACCTGAAAGCAGAGGGGACAACGTTCAAAGTCAGTAGCCAGTGACTGGAGTGGAACCAGAAGTGGAACCAGATGTCGTTGTCGCGATCAGGTGAAGGTGGACGCTTGTCTCTGCAGCCACGTGGACCAGGTGGTGTCTTCGACGACTAGGATGGAGGCACGAGCTGTCCCACGCAGGCTCTCGCTGTCGGCGGTGTCGTCTCGGAGTCAACAGGCCTTGGCAAAGGCAACCCTCGCGGTGAGTGGAAACGGCGACTGGAGTGGACCAGGAGGGTCCGGAGTGCTCCTCTTTTGGAAGGGGGCAAGGGCCAGTCTGGAGCAACCAGACCAGCAGTGAAGATTTCGCAGTTAGTCGTCTAGGAGGCCACTAGCCAGCCGGCAAGTGACCAGACAACGCGTCGAGCAGCAAACAGGCAGAAGGGCCCCACGCAGATCTCGTGGATGCTGGAGGGCTGGTCTTCGGTGCAGGAGCTGCTCGGGGTCGGGGCTTCTCAGTCCCCAAAGCACTTGCAGAGGATGCCTCTTAAGTCGTGCTGGAGCGAAGTGCTGCTTCTTTCAAGATGGCCGGTCCCACGTGTCTCGTCACACCCACGGATCTCAGCTGTGCTGCAGATGTAGGTAGAGGTCGGAGAGGTCTGGGAATCCGGGTCTCATCGGGCTCTGAAGTCTGGATCCTTGCTGGAAGACGACAAAGGGAAGCCGCTGGACGCTGATGGTGCCTGCTTGTGCATGGTGGACACTCCTTGCCCACAAGGGAGATTCTTCAGTCTTCTGTGGAGCAGAATGTCGAAGTCCAGAGTTTCTTCTTGTAAAGTTGTTCAGGATAATCTCATTTGGAATAGGACCAGCTCCTACCTTTATCCGACTAAAGGGGGCTGCACTACGACTAGGTCCCTCCTCTGGGTGGGGCCAGGAAGGAGGTGTTACACCCCCTTTCCTTTGTCCGGTCTTGCGCCAGCTCTGGGGCTGGAGTGCCCCAGGAACTGGTTTAGACCGGTGTATGCACAGGGACACCTTGTGTGCCCCAGGCATGTCTCATTCCTTTCAGCCCTGTACTACCTAATACACAAAATCCTGTCTGGGGTGGTGCTAGCACCTCCCAAGGCAGGAAACCCTTTGTCCAAGCCTCCCTCGCTGGAAGGGCTCCCAGCAGCAGGAGGTCAGACTTGTGTCGGTGTTGGCAGCATCCATTTTGTGATGCTGAGGCTCGAGTTAACTTTACCTGGGTTCACAGTTACATACATGTCGTGTTCCTCTAGAAGGGTGGAATGCTACCCCCGTCGCCAGAATTGGCGAGGTGGTAGTATTCCAATTCGTATGACACCTCACTCGACATGTTTTGATAATGTTATACCAAAGTTGGTAATAACCGCGAGGATTATAAGGGCACTTAAGAGTATATGGTATAGCGTTATCATGGAAACAGCTAAAGGACTTGGTTCCGAAAGCTGCAGACAGGCTCAGCTCATGCTAGAGCACCATCTCACATAATTCCAAGCACTCTGCCTTCAGGATTGATAAGGCCTGCCATAGGAGTGACTGATAGGAGGATATGTGTCCATTTTAGGTTTAGATATAGGGATACTATATCTAAAGCAAAGGGTGATTACACCACCTTGCCCCAGCTGTCGTGCAGCCAGTTGTGTCAGATTTGGATAGCCGGCCAGGGGTGGCATAATACATGCTGCAGCCACTGGTAGGCCCTGGGTGCACCTATGCCCTGGGTACCTAAGGTACACTGTACAGGGACTGATAAGGTGACTCAGTATCCAATTGGATATGCACCTAAGGTACATGGTTGTCAACTTTAGAGACCACAGCTAGGCTGGGGGTCTGATTAGCAGGCCCACAGCCAGGGAAGCCGTAAACCAGTGAAGCAAAAAGCAAAAATCGGGGGAGACCATAGGATTGCAGACCCTACTCTCCTACACAAGAGACCCTGTGCAGAGCTAGGCTTGGACCAGGCGCAGAGTAGGACATCTGTAAGGGTTCATTGAATGGGAGAATAGTTCGGAAGGGGAAACTATGGCTGAAGCATCTCTGCCAAGACATTAGTCTAGAATGTCACTGTGGGCAACTGGAATCTAAAACCTCAGCTGCCCTATGCACCACCATTGGAAAAGACGCTCCCTCCTCTGTAGCCACGTTGGAGACAAGACCAGTGTTGATGAGGTCTAACCTACTGAGTCCACCAGTTCCTCATACCACATGTCCTTTTCCTGCTCTTCTTCAGGGAACGGTAGCCATGATCCCTCCTATTCGTCTCCCTCCCATTTGTCTCCCTCTCCAGGCCTATCAAGTAAAGAAGGCACTGGCTCTGCTCCGGAAAGCATTGATCCGGTCAGCGCCAGAGTCACCATCCGTTGACGCTGCTACAGCTCTGTGGCACAGTGGGGATTAACGATGGGGGCAGCGCTGCCTAGTGGCGTTGGCACTGAAGCAGGTGTTGAGGAAGGTCTCTGACTGCTCCGCTCCAGATTCAGCAAAGGATCAATGGGGTCCAAGTGGGACAGAGGGCGAACCAGTTGGCATGGATCTAGTACAGGCTCTTGACGTTCCCATGGGGCCGGAAGGCGCTCAAGGGGTCTGTACTGGCCAAATTTGAGGCGCATGGCATCATAAAACTTTCAGCTGGGCAAAGTCGGACCGGCAAAATCAGGGAAGCTAACCAAAAGTGAGCAATGAGTCATGCTCAAAAAGGCCCCCTACACGGGTCACTATCCAATGGGGGCAAGGGCATCATGGGTTCCAAAGTATTGCAGGCTTTGCAGCGAGTGGATATCTTCACCCTCTTACTGCAGAAAGTAGAGGTTTTGATCGCTACAGGGCCTGAGATCATGCGTGGAGAGAATGTGGTGCCTGGAAGTTTTCAATGGGGACAACTATTCTGATTATTTGGTTGCCTTTTGCTATACTTCGAACAGCTGGTGAAGAAATGGTACTGGGGGATATGATTGTTGTTGTAATCCGTAAAAATGTTGAGATGTTTGAGACTGATATAATAGATATCTGTACAGCTAATAGGATCCACAATATGGCTACGATGTTACTCTGCCTCCAACAAAGGGCTGAGCTCTCCTAAGCTGTATGGCTCCTAGTGTTCTTTCCGCTTTCAAAGACTGCTTCAATATCTTGCAGTGCATCGTCCACGTGTTTGCCAAACAATGATAGTCCATCAAACGGCATGTATATCATTTTCTTGTCTTTGTAGAACAGCAGATCCAACCAGTTGTCTATAGCCAATATTTTGCCACGTCCATAGCCGAATCTATTAGACCTGCAGATGCCCTTTCTCCTACCTGAAGCATTCTTTTTGCCTCTTGTTTCTGATCTTCTAGTAGGTAAATTTTGGGTCCATATCTGACCGCATTTGTCTGTGATATCTACCTACTATTGACTTTTCAGTGGCAACTCTAAGCAAGATTGTTACCATATTGGAGAATCTTTTACCACTGAGCCACCTTCATGGTAACAGCTCTGATTCTGGGTGCCCAAGTTAACAAGCTGGTGAGCTTTCTGGAATCCTGTATTTCTGGTCTAGCATGGGTACTACGGCAACTACTATTGGAATTATCATGAGCTTAAATCCTGTGCTTTAGGTGGTCTACTAAAGGAAGTTTTTTCAGATTTTCTTCCTGACTTCAAAAATTATATAAAAAGCAACCATTCTCTGAATGAGACCGGCAAATAAAGTCTATTCGCAGATTTCCCCACCTAAATTTGCAACTAACAGATGTCAACTACTGACGAATCAAACGAAAGGGGGTATTGCTGGATCATTTTCGAGGGGGGAACATCCCATTCATTACCCCTAGGTCTATCCATATTAGGCAACTCCTTATTCCACATCGGTGTATTACTCGTCAGACATGTCCATCTGAATTGGGTCTTGTGGAAAATCCAAAAACCACCTGCTTTGTTACCACAGAGTTGGGGTGGTGTAATTTCAAAATTTCAACAACTTCCGGACAGAGAGAATCCGGATTCGAACCAGACAGTACAGGTTACTTTAAGACAATTAACTGCTGGAGATGTTTTGGGGCAAGTTGTGCCTGTAGACCTGATGGGAATCTCATAACAGACCACCATGAAATGGCGTAGAGCCTTTACCAGATCTCCTGGAATTTTCCTCACTGGCCATGACTAATAGTTTCCATGTGCAGCTTCAAGAGGATTATTGTGGTAGTAGTATTATTTCTTCTTCCCAGTGTTGTTTAAGGTAACTAGGACGGAAAGGTTTGAGCTATGCTAGTCTATTTCTTCTTCTGTATCTTGACAAATCATATTAAGCTGACTAGGGCTATAGTCTGCTCCATAACAGTTATCAGGATCAGACTCCTTTTTTACTTTGGTTTCAAGAACGGAGTTTCGGGGCTATGGCATCTAGTTTATCTTTTCCTTTCTTGTCTTATTTGAGAGGACCTTCGAAGGGTCCACTGTCTATTGTTTACTCATGGACATGTCGGTCTGTAATTTACTAAGACCAGATTCTTCAGTCAACAGGGTCACCACCAGTTGCACGGTCTGTAGTGTTGCTAACAAAGTTGTTGACGATGGTTCCTTGGAGGAGTTGACAGATCAAGTTACTGTCGATGGTGCTTTGAATTGGTCTTTTTTTCTGGAGCTGATGAAGACCGAGAAATGTTGGTGACTGTCTCCGCTGCTCTTTCTCAAAAGAAGTTCCCCTGGCAGTTTTTTTCCCAGCGTTTAGGAGATGTTTTTCCTGTGGATCTCCAGAGTAGGATTCTGTAGTCAATAATTTTGTTTCTGGTGCTTCACTGGAATCAGGCTTTCTTTTGGACTCCTTTCTCTCTATGGGTTTAGGAATGCTTGCCTTAGACTCTTACCCAGAGGAGTGTGATTCAGCAGCTTTATTTATTATTTAATCTCAGAAGACGTCCCCTATGATGAAGCGTTTTAGCTGAAAAGGTCTTGCAGATCTTACACTATATTAAGGCTTGTGATCTGGGAACAGGCAACAAAACAACCAGTGTAGATCTGTAAAAAAAAAAAAAATCCACAGAAATCACAAACCTTTAAAGAGGCTTCTTTTAATGTTTCCATTTTTAATTCTTTTCAGCCTAAAACAAAACGTACTGATGAAAAGAACCTACACCTACAACCCCAGGATTTTTTTAAATTATGTATCTCAGGAAAGTTAAGAACGTATCTGCTGAGAAATTAGAGCAAATCTCGGGCACTCCCTTCAACACAAGCGTGAGGGAGACAGAGGAGTGAGGACTCCTGGAAGGATGAGGCCGGCTTCCCTCCCAACTCATTGGCTGTACATTAGTTATTTTCCAGTAAGGTGGACGTGCTAATAAAGGGACACTGTTCTGAGGTCCTGCAGGTAGGCAAGTGCCTTGTACTGCTATTGTAAAATAACCGACTCCCAGGACGACGACGATAGGAAAGGATTCATGCATGTTAATCTGTGAAAGATCAAATGCTGGGTTACTTGTCAAGGGGTCATAATTTCTGAGCAATCTGCTAAACAAAAACTAGGAGCCTTGGTTCAATAAGGAAAAAATAATCCTAATGCAAAATACCTGATGCTGAAATGCTGGGAGCTCAAGGCCTAGAAGTTTGGAAGACGCAGAATCCTCGCCGCAGGTAGCATCAAGACAACTTCATATTTAACAGAGATGAAAACTATGGTTTTCCACCAGGTCATTCGAGGTCAGTGAATTTAAAGCTGGATCAAAAAGAGTTTCTTATCTGTAACTCTTGTAGGGGAACTTCCATAAGATGAATAGTGCCGCACACGTGCAGGGACACTGGAACACTTCTTTAATATATCTTCTCAAGTGGAGATGTTTTGCCTTTCTTCATGAAGGCCTGTAAAGACACTCAAGAAAAAGACAAATAATGCAGCCTATATACATAGACTACAATGGCCCAATTCTTCATCATGAAGTCAAAAAAGGGAAGTAGATTAAATAAAAGAACAACGAGATGTTCTGCAAATAGCAGAAATCTCTCTCACGAACCCCTTTTTATGATAGAGATGAAGGATTGCAGGACAGAGTAGCCTCCTAGGCTGTCGTTATATGGCTAAATTAGAGGCTGCGCCTTTAAGAACCTAGAGACCACCAGTATCCCACCATGCACAGATGGTGGCAGTTATGTCAGTTCTTTTTGAAGGCTATGTGAGATATGCTGATGTAAGGATATCTGTCTATTCCACTGGGGAGGCAGGAGGGTCGCTTATGACTTATCATGGAAATGCCCCTACAAGAGAACTGGAGTTAGAGGTAAAAATTATTCCTTCTCTCGTAGGATATTTTCATGTATAGTCATAAAAGTTGATTAGAATAGCAAGCTTATCCCCACATAGCGCAGTGGAGGAGACCGAAGATGAACTACACTGTTTAAGCGAATAGGTTTCTGAGGGAAGACAGCCCTACTTGAGCATCTGCTCTAGTGTCAGAAACTAGACAGTAGTGCTTGGTGAATGAATGCAGTGATATCCAGGCAGCTGCTCTGCAAATTTCTAGAATAGGAATATTGTGCAGCAAAGCAGCAGTAGCTGCTATCCCTCTAGTGGAGGGAGCTTTTGGTCTTGCTGAGTGATTGGTTCGCTTTTTGACAGCAGAGCAAAATACACAAAACTATCCATTGGGAAATGGATTGCTTAGAAGTTGCTAAGCCGGTACAGAATGGGCCATAGTTGACAAACTAATAGTCTGATGTCCGGATGTCCCTTATCTTGTCTAGATAGAGTTTAAGAACTCCTCACATCCAGGGACTGGAGACTTATTTCTGCTGGGGTAAAGGGATTCTGAAATAAGGTGGATAATGAGATTGTATGGTTGACATGAAAGTTTGAAACTAACTTTGGGAGGAATTTTGGGTGAGTCCTCATGAGTACTTTGCCCGAATAAAATACGGTGTAAGGTTCTTGTGAACAGAGTGCTTGAATCTCAGTAACCCCGCAGGCAGATGTAATTGCCACCAGAAAAGCGGTTTTGCAAGACAGGTGTTGGAAAGATGCCTTGTGTATAGGCTCGAAGAGGTCCTCCTTAAGGAGTGAAAGTACTACATTAAGCTCCCATGGAGCGGAAGGGTGCCTAATGGGAGGAAAACAGTCTTCAAATCTAAAGGACGGGGACTCCCAAGAAAAGTTTGAGAGGACATTTTCTGCAAAGAGTAAGAGCTGCCAGCTGAACCTATATAGAAGAAAGTTGCTGTTTGCTTTGAGAGAATTTGCTTAATCATTTTGTACACCAGTAAGTTGAGTTGCATTCTGAATGAAAGTAGGATCTACTTTCCTGGTTACCCTCACTTTTTGCTGCGTTCAGTATGTTTTTTTGACTAGTCTAACTGGTATCCTGCTTCTTTCCAAAACGGACTATGGTAAGTACCACAATTGACTACCGGTGTACCCATTTAAGTCCCTAGTATACAATACTTAAGTACCCAGGGCATAGGTACAACAGGGTTCTTCCATGGGCTGCAACATGTATTGGGTCACCCATGAGAGACCACTCAAACTGACTACAGGCCTACCATTGCAGCCTGTGTAGGATGGTGCTAGCACCACTTACGACAGATATACGTTTTCTTATATCTGAGGTCACTATACTTAAAACCAATAAGTCACCCCTAAGGCAGGCCTTTCAGTCCTGAAGGAAGGGTGCTGGGTTACAAGTGCGAGGGTGCCCCTGCAGGAGCTGAACACCCCTAAAAACCACAGAATAGATTCTCCAGGCTTTATAAGTACGGCCAGCCATTTTGATACATATAGTGGACATCTGTTACAACGTGATGGCTAATTATGTAGTGGCTGTGTGGAACCTGGGCATGTTTGATATCAAACATGTTGGAATAATACCCCCATCACTGTTACCGGTATTGGAGGTATGATTTCATGCCTTCAGGAAGCCCCCAGTACTCCCGGTAACAGCCATTCAGGGTATGCCAGCAAGCTAGTGCTGCTTACGACCGACATGATTCTGCACTTCTGCTGCTGAGCTCGAGCAGGGGAAAGTACAATAATAGGTTTCCTGTCACAGGAAGATGCGACCACCTCCCAGACATGACTGTGTATTGGGGTGGGGGAGGCTTGCCAGCACCACCAGACTTCTTTGAAGGGCACATTTGGTGTCCTCCTTGCATACTCCGGTTTGAGACAGTTCAGGTAGTCCTTGGCTCTCACTCTGGTGCAAATCTGGACAAAGGACATGGGAGTACCCTCCCTATCTGTCCAGCCCTCCTCTGGGACAGACCCCCCCCCCCGAGTAGTTCTAACCCTTTCTTTAGGGTATTTAAGGGCTTATCAGTGTGTGCAGGTCCTTAGATTTGTCGTGGGACAAGTCTCAAGCCTGAAACCTCGCCATTTGTCAACCATCTGGACCTTGGACTTCAATGGACTTTGCTCTGAACCAAGGCTGAATCAAGGAAGACTCCTGCTGATCCTTGTCTCGTCTCCCTGCCAGTCTTCTTCGTCATCTGTGTCTGTGCTTCATCCAGGATCTTCTACAGACCTTTGGGCATCAAGGACACCTAAGTATTCTCCCTTGGAGTGAAGGAGTCACTCCCCTGCATCTGCAGGCACCACAACCAACCTTACCGATCTGCTGCTTCTGACGCCCCACTGACTTTGAAAGGCTCAGCAACACAGGTGGTAGTTTTGCAACTCCATCGAGGCCTGACCCGTCTTTAATTTTGAGGCCAGTATCCCTCGTCAGAACAGCTCGGACCAAACGTCTGTGCACAGAGTCAACTTGCTGTAGCCAAGGCTTATTGCTCTGCACTTCAGAAATCTTCGGGCTACAAGAAGCTCCAGCTTTCAGCATCTCTTCCTGCTAAAATCAGCATCCTCAACGCATCTTCTGCATTGTGGAGCTGCATCTTTGTTAAGCTGCACGATGTCCTCTTGCAACTCCTGTGTGTCCTCTTGGGGGTCTTGTCCTGCTCCACTCCGCTCCCCTGTTGCTCAGGGACTGCCGACACTCTTGCTTGTGGTGAGCCCCTTGTACCTTGCTGGCCTCAACATTTCTCCTTCGCATTGCACGTCGGTTGCCGCTGCTAAGGCTTGTAGGTGCTCCTGCCAGACATCGACCCCCTGTTTCTCTACTTCTGACGTGGGACAGCTCAAGCCGGCTTGAGTTTATGAAGCAGCAACAGAATAAAATACTGGTAGGAAACACGGCCTAGAATATGCCAACCGTGGGAGGCTGCAGAAAAACTGAACTAGGTGAAACTAGAAGACTCACTCAAAACCAAGTATGAAAAAAAGGCAGCAGGCTTCTGCCGCATTAGTGTTAAGCGTTATTGCCACAGAAGTCCATTAGCTGGGGCCACAATGCTTCTAAAACTAAAATGAAAATGTAACGCCAACAATCCCTAAATCAAAGGATTGTCCTTGTGTCCTACTTACTGCGTACTGTGTAGGATAAAAAGTGCTATAATACGCAATATACCTGCCAGGAGAGTGGACGTATATTTGTAGGTGCCGTGAAAGTAGCACAAGCATATTACCCTTACATCTTTAGCAAAAGTCCTCCCCATCTGTTGCAAGGAAGGTGAGTGACAGAAGAATCGCAAATGCTGAAACAGCGTGCACACGAAGGAGCAGATAACAAAAGAGGACTAACATCAAGCCTCCATCTTGAAAGAGTATATTGGGTACCATAGTAAATAACACAAGACGCTAGCTGATCATATATACTTGCTTCTGTCAGAGGTGTATGTCTGTAAGACATTTGCCAGGAATGAGATTAGTTTTACAAACTAAGGTACATTTACAGATATAGCTAAAATGCTCAGAAAAAAACATTACCTACAGTCGTAAAAAGAAACTGCCATATTGCGAAAAGAAGGGTGTAGCTGGCTGTATGTTCGATGGCATGCAGTAAAGACCTTCCATAAGAGAGAAAAAGTAATATATGCCAAAGGAAGCAAGATATAAAGTGGGAGCTCCAACCGCAATAATTAAAGATGAAGCTCTGCGGTTGGAAACAAAGTAGGGTTTACGTGAAGCCTCTATAGCACCTGCACGCATCTTGCAAGCTGCTGTTAAAGTAATATAGCATATCACACTTACCCATCTTTCAAAATTCCACCCTGCATTTTGCAAAGTAGGTGAGGGACAGTGGAATCGCAGACACTAAAATAGTGTGCACATGAAGGTGCAGATAACAAAAGACTAACATCAAGCCTCCATAATGGAAAGGTATATTGTGCAAATAGTACACAGCGCAAGATGCTATCCAATCATGTATACTTATTTGTGTCAGAGGAGTATGTATATAAGATATCTGCCAGGAATGGGCGCTCGGAGCGGGAGAAGCTCCAGTAGACGATGTAGTGCTGCACGGGCTAGGGAATGAGGCTATAGCGCTCCTCCACCCGCTCAAAGGCCCAGCTGTCGGCCATGCACTTGGCTGTGCAGTCCATCAGCGACTTGGGCAGCTGCAGGGGCCAGGTGGGTGATGACTAGGAAGAGCCGGCCCCTGCAGCCGGAGGCGATTGACGGGGCAGTGGCATGAACCGGAAAGGAGCGATCAGGGAGATGATGGGCAACAAAACACAAACCCAACTCCACGCAGCAGCAGTGGTGAGGATTATAATAAAAAAATATATATACTCCTTGGAAAATGCAAGTGCAGCGTCCGTTAAGCTGGACAGCCTTCAGATACACTATCCAGAGGAACACCCAAAAAATAGTCCACGAAAGAACACAAATTAAAACAAGCAGTAAAAATGCAATAGGACTCGCCTTTCTTTAAGTTAAAGCCATTTGCTTTGCGATACAATACCATTAGCAAAGCAAATGCTTTACTTAATCAAAAGCGAGACCTATTTTCAATGCTGGTTTTATTGTTTTATTGTTGAAGCAAATTGCAAGCTTTGCTTGATTAGAACCAGAATCTTCTTGGGTTGTGGAAAAGGTGCGAGATATATGTGAATCAATGTATTACCTCCTTAGACATGGAAATTGAGGAGACATAACATTTCTCCTGCTTGGTTTGTTTCTAACCCTTCAACTATTGAGGACAGCACGTCTGGTAGAGAGCAGTTTATTAATGACTGGTGAGCTATGGCACATTGCGGCAGGCATTCTAAACTCCTCCTTTACTGAATGGACAATGATCTCCACACCCTCAATCTGATTTTATTGGAAGCAACAAATACTGACATTGTCTGAGGCACGCCAGTCTGAATAGCAAGTTTATAAAAATGCCAGTTTGCGGCCACTGTTCCCTCCAATAAGATTTTTTCTGGGATGTTAAAGTTAATTACTTGACCAGCAAAGTGCTCTTCCTGTAACTTACACGAGAAAAGGTCAGCTGAGTAGAAGAAGGGTCTTCCTGATCAGTGAATAGCCAAGAGGCCGAGTACTCACATTACACTGGTCACAAGAATCTACACAAGCATGTTTAATATGAAGGATGGCTCCAGAAATTACCACAGTGTTTTGAGGTTGATTCGTTGTTTCCCTCAAATGTGGACTTTGAGTCCTTGATTTGTAATCCAGGGGAGGGAAAGACAGATTAATACCCAACCCTCTGCATTTTAGGTATCCTTATCGCCGAAGTTCAAAGTTATTTGTCGTGTCCTCAGCCATTCCTGGCTTTTTAATAGCTTTACGTTTTTCCCTGCAGTAAATATAACAATTTGATTTGCAATTTCCTAAAGGAAAAAAAGTTATTAAAATTCTGTCTTTTCTGGAGTATGAATGACAGCCAAGTCAGAAGCCAGTGACCATCCTTCAAGCCAGATGGCAACCACAACAACACACTTTTGTGCATATAGTATGTGCCGCCACCACGTATCTGTTACTGCTCCAGAGTTCACTTAATTTTTAAAGCAAAATCAATGGAAATCAATTATTTTTTGGAGTGGCAAAAAGGCACAGAAATTAGTGAGAGAGGATATAGTTTCTGGCTGTGTTGAACACTTCATTTTTGTGGGAAACTGGAAAGGGAGGGTTATCAGTGGGATGTGATAATGGAGGAGGCCCCAAAGTGAGATTCATTGATGTGTGGTTTTCCCTTTGCAGGTCTTGCTGGGCGAACATGGTTTGCTATTATTCATGTCGGATGCAGGGGAGACCACAAATTAGGGTGCTGCTATGTTCTAGTTAGCAGGCGGTGGAGAAATTCTTAGATTGCCCAGGGTTACTGCACTGTTTTTACCCTAAGTACATCTTCATTGAAGCCACTGAAATAATTCAAACCTAAGAAGCTATGTAGGGGGGGGGATATCTGTGCGAGTATACTGGCCTCCCCTTCTACGCACATTAGGCTATGCTGAGGATATCACTAACATATGACTGCGCTTCTTTGTCTGCCCACATTGAGTGTTAAAAACTAGTGATAAGCTCTTCCTACAATATACTACAATGTCTGCGTAAGCACAGAGGACAAACTATTCTTCCCTGTGCCATTCGCTGTGTGAATCTTGAAGAGATTCAAAATGCTCACCTTCTTTGATGAGATGTTTAAAAGTATCACGACAGGTTTACTTTGTAATGCACACAAAGTTATAAACATGGTGGTTTTTATCCAATAAACAATATTTTCGGATGCTCTGCACAAGGCACATTCGAACCATCTCAGTGAGGTTCATGAGGCCCTCACCAGCACCACCTCACTCCAGCTCCTTAGCCCCGATCAGCGGATCTCTATTCACCTCACTACTTCTCCTTGTTTTGCTACTTTTGTGCTTTCTCGCTGAGAGATGAAAACTAGTCATCTGTTAGCCTCGAGGTCTCTTTCTAGCTGTTTCTTTGTAAAAAATTTATTTTGCATATAACAAAAAGGAAAAACACAAGAAAGCCGCACCGAGGTGCCGCACATGTCCCCACACAGGGGGGAAAACAAAAGCAAATTAAAACGGTGGTGACTACATCGCAAAGATAAAGATCAGGCAATCAGTCCAGGTACCTGCAAAAAAAAAAAAACCATAAGAAAAAGCCACATTGGTGCCAAGTCTTGCGAAATCAAAATGTCCCATCAAGCAGGTCTTCAGGCAATACAAAACCATGGAAATGCACCAACCAGTGAAAATAGGCACCTCGGTTGTGACAGAGGAAAAGAAAGAGAAAATGCAACTCCCCAGCCCCCCTCCCCCCCCCCATGACGGTGACGCATACATACCACATTCATTCAGCAGGCACACTAAATTTGGAAGAGGTGTAAGGATCTCAATGATGCTGGGCAAACAGACGGAGGCAAGCCAGTAGATAGGAAAGTTACCAAGGGACCCCACACGTGCTTAAAGTTCTTGTAATCACCGAGGAAGATGTCCGCCATTCTCTCCAGGCTCAAAAGCCTCCAGAGTCTCGCGTGCCAAAGGGATATCGCTGGTGCTTCCTTCCGTTTCCAAGCCGCCGCCAGTGTGAGCTTGGCCGCCCCCAAGCACAGCCACAGAATCTTTTTATCCGAGCGCGTCTGATGTTCAAGACCAGGGTCCCGCAGGCCCAATAGCACAAAGGCCATAGAGTCCTCAATAGGATATTGAAGGATATCCTTGATATGGGAAAGAATTTCATCCCAGTACGGCCTGGTCACCGGGTAGTCCCACCAAATGTGGCGGAAGTCCCCCAGAAGTCCACATCCCCTCCAGCACTTATCCGAGGCAGCCGGATAGATACGGTGGAGCCGAGTTGGACACATATACCATTGCGTGAGAGTCTTTAGGTGAGCCTCCCGCAAGTGGATCGAGTGGTTAAATTGGTTCATATCCCTCCAAAGCGCTGACCATTCGGCGTCGGTGACATCCCTTCCCACCATCTACTCCCATTGCTCCATATATCGTGGCCTAGGTGACAATTCAGATTGAAGCAGTAACTGATATAGGAAGGAGATGGCTCCCTTCATGGCAGACGTCCGTAGCAGAAAAGCCTCAAATTTCGAGGGAGGCCTCGTAGCTGCCTCCAGCACTCCTGGTGACGTGGCCCAATGTAGCAATTGGACATGCCTATACCTATCAGTCTGCAGCACCTGGTAGTCCCGCATACAGTTAGCAAAGGTCAAAGGATCAGAGCCATGAAACAGGTGAAGCAGCGCCCTGCACCCGCCCTCCCTCCATGCGTCAAAGGGTCCCTCGGCAAGCGCCGGTGGAAATGCCGGGTTGAAATGCAATGGCATGAACGGAGATGGGAAGGTTGTCCACCGCTCATCGCTAGCCAAGGTGTCCCAGACCTTCAGCGTAGTGCCCGTGGGGGTACTGATGTAAGCATTCAAGGGGCGGTCTTTCTTCGGCTTCCAGGCTAAATCCCAGATGGACCGACCCGCCACACTCCGGTCCATATGCAGCCAATGTTTTTCTGATAGCTGCTGCGACCATTCCACCATGACCCGCAATTGGGCAGCCTTATAGTATAGGTGCAGGTCCGGGAGACCAACCCCACCCTCCGACCGAGGCCGGCGCATGACTGTGAAGGACAGACGGGCTCGGCCCCCTTGCCAGATAAATTTCAGTATCTGCGTTTTGAGCTGTCGGAAGTAGGCGTTATCCAGCGGAATAGGTAGAGCCTGGAACAGATATAAATATTTGGGGAGAAGGACCATTTTAATCGCATGTATCCTACCTAACCAGGACAGGAATTTAGGTTTCCACCTCTCCAATTCTGCCCGGGTCTTCGTCAGGAGGGGTGGGAAGTTGGCCGCGAACAGTTTACCCACCGTCGGAGTCAGGTGTACTCCCAGATAAACAATCGAGCCGGATGCCCACGCCAATGGTGTCAACGCCCGTACTTGAGCCACGTCAGTTTGCGATAAGGTCAGATTCAAAATGTAAGACTTGCCATAGTTTACTTTAAATCCCGCCACATCCTCAAATTCAAGCAAAATTTCCCTAACGCAGGGCAAGGAACCAGCCGGATCCGCCACCGAGAGCAGGACGTCGTCCGCGAAGAGAGAGATTTTATGTTGCTCTCCCGTGAACGGTATGCCCTTCACGCCTTCATGTTCCCTCACCGCCATCGCCAGAGGCTCAATACTGAGCGCGAACAGCAGGGGAGAGAGGGGACACCCCTGTCTGGTGCCCCGCGAATGTGGGAAGAAGGCCGATAGGTGGCCATTCACTGCCACTCTCGAGCGTGGGCTGCAAAAGTTTGCCTTCACCACAGTGATGAATTTGTCAGAAAAGCCGAAGGCCATTAGCGTGTTAAACAGAAAGCCCCAATCCACTCGGTCGAAGGCCTTCTCCGCGCCCAGGCCCACCAGCACAGCCGGTATGCGGAACCTGTCCGCCTTTTCGATGAGGTGAACCACTCTACGGGTATTATCGTGGGTCTGGCGACCTTTAATAAAGCCAGATTGGTCTGGGTGGATAATCGCCGGCAACAGATCCTGTAGGCGGCTCGCCAGAATCGCCGAATATAGTTTTGCGTCAATGTTAAGTAAGGCTATGGGGCGAAACGAAGCACAATGCTCCGGGTCCTTCCCTGGTTTCGGCAAGACTCTAGCTGTTTCTTAAGTGTGTAGATCACCTCATTGCTTAGGTGGATCTTAACCGGACTGCTTTGCTACAGCTTTGTAAAGAGAAAGAAAGAAAGAAAGAAAGAAAGAAAGAAAGAAAGAAAGAAAGAAAGAAAGAAAGAAAGAAAGAAAGAAAGAAAGAAAGAAAGAAAGAAAGAAAGAAAACGAAGAAAGAAAGAAAGAAAAAAAACGAAGAAAGAAAGAAAGAAAAATGAGAGGAACAAATGAAGGATGAAATCTGCTATTAGAGCACATTTTGTTTTCTAAACATAGAAGGAATTAGACCCTTCTCGGCATGCACACGTAGGTGAAGCCCTTAAAATTGAAACTCGTTGCTGAAGCGTAGATTTGTAACCCTTACGTGCACTCTGAAACGTTGATGCTCAGAACAGATTCACCAGTTCTGGTCATGAGAGGATGTGAGGAGTATGTTCTAAATCCCCAGGAGATTTAAATGTGAGATTAACACCCCCCCCCCCCCCCCCCCCCCTTTGCGATTAAAAGTCATCACAAGGCACACGTCATGGTTTAATTAACAAACAATGCAGAATTCTGATTAACCTGCTTCCTTCTCTGGAGGTGGTCTCAGCCATTGATTCAAAAGTTATCAGGGCGGAAAGGGCTGCTAATGTGCAATAGATTCTACTGTCAGGTTTGCGGATTTCGTTTTTCCCTTCCATAAGAAATGACATATTACGAAATTTCAGTTGCATTCCTTTAATAATTATCCCAAATAGGTGGTCATAAAATGCCAGAGTGAGTAAACAAGGCATGCCTTGCTTCCTTAACCACGAGGGACTTTATTACATAAATGTGCAATTCGCTAGATTCTTTAGACAAGCCTATGGACCGTAAGAGCCCTCCTTTGCCTCCCACTTCAGTATCTATTTTTCTCCGAAATTCACACCTCGCTTCCATTGAGAGTTTTTAGTCATTCAGCTTTGTGGGGGGGCGGCCCAGAACACCTTAAATGGTCACAGTAAGTTGTTATGCCAGCAGGGGGAGCCCTAGCGCAGCAAAGGCAAATGCCTGGATGAGCTGCTCTGTGGCACGAGCTGGTTCTGCTCCTTTGCTGCCCAAACATCTCTGGCTCTCCTCTGGATGCCAGAAACAGAGACACTCCCTTGACAGCTTACCCCATAGTAATACTTATTCATCTGGTGCCTCTTAGGTGACAGCATGATCCTTTAACCACAACGATCCCTGCAATGGTTCACTGCACCACTGTGGGAGCAGGAGGCACTTTGACAAAGTCTAGCCTTTACCAAGTCTGGCTCTGGATGTCACCTGTAACGTGAGAAAGCCTTCTGCGGCGGAGATATCCCAAAAACAGCCAATCAAAGGTAGATAATCTTAACCTATCTCTCCTGGCTTGGCTTGGATTAGCTCTGAAGAATGTCCATCTAGCCTGCCTGTGGTGTGGCTAGCTCTATAGGCAAGGATATACAGTACTCTACCCGAGGCCCCACACACATTCTTCACTCCAGTCATCTCATTTCGCATTCTCTCCTTCTGACAAGCCTAACCTTCTTCTTTACAAATTAATTTGGCTCCACACAGTTTCACTCAACTCGCAATGCAAGAACTGAGTGAGCAGTCCAGACCCACCACAACGTGGAAGTAAAGCTCAACACCACATACTTACACTGCAGCTCTAGATTAACAAATAGTTAGTTTATGGTAACATATTCCGGCCATCCCCCAGACTCACCACACACCCTCCCCATGGTAGACAGTACTTACCACACGCACCCAACACTCTTCTAATATCACTTATTCCGGGTCCATCACATATCCAACAGCGCTCTCCACTCAATCTCATCAGACGCCCTCCCTCATTCCTTGAAATGTTAACACTCAGACAGCACACACTAGACAGAACACCTGTACTTTTAGGTCTACAACACTGCACCAAAGCCAGGCAGTAGGCAAAATATAGCCACACTAACAACAGAGTTTGAAGGAGACCACCGACTAATCTGAACAACACTATCATAACTGTCTGCCAGATTCTGATGCAGTGATAGGGAACATCTTCCTCTGGGTAAGAACTGGACGATCAACTAGCAACTAGCAAATGCAGGAAAAACGTGAGGACCCTTCGTACATTCACCCTTATGCACAGCATTCTACAAAGATTGCCCAAGATGGTGTACATGTTCTTGCACACTAATCCACACAAACCCTTTTAAACAACTCTCTACTAATCTAACACAATCAAACATCAAACTAAAGGCACGTGTGACGGCCCGTCCCAATCCCAGCAGAAGGAGGCCCAGTTAGAGAATGCCTCATGACACCATGGAAATGATGCCCGATGCCATACATATGTGAATAACACAACATACCTGCCCACCTTCTACTGTTGATGTCTACGGTCCAATGGGGGCATTGCTGCTCATACGATATGATTGGGCCATTATTATTAGTACTGTCCCATGCAGCCGGTATGGCATATCTTGCGTCAGAATGTTTTTCAAGGTGGAGCTAACAATGGCATGAAAATGTGTATTAATGACCTTAACCCTAGTCTATCAACGTCCTGACTTCCCAACTTGAATGGAAAAATCAAGTAAACTATACATTTGATG
Organism: Lissotriton vulgaris; assembly: GCF_964263255.1. Classification (NCBI taxonomy): domain Eukaryota; kingdom Metazoa; phylum Chordata; class Amphibia; order Caudata; family Salamandridae; genus Lissotriton; species Lissotriton vulgaris. The sequence goes on along the minus strand of NC_141687.1, from coordinate 830,571,491 downwards.
TGTTTAAACGTTTGGTGCATCCCTGTGAATCCATGCCGCTCCTCAGCAGGACAGACATCAGAAGCGCGCACACTCCTCGCGCTCGCTTTGAAAGGCCACGGACGGCCTAATTGGTTCGCTCTCCTCTCAGACATGTCCCCAAAGTGTGATATCACAGGCCCAGCAATAAATCTGCAGCTGTTACAAGACAAACACAAAAACAACAGTTGATGGACAGAATGCAGAACAATGTCATACATTCACTCCAGTACAGAGATCTGGGCCTAAATCCATCGTTTTTTGCACTCCACACCACCCCAGTTCAGACATGGTCATATGCAAATCAGTCTTGACCCTGTACCTCATAGGAACAGTCCATCCCGAACTGCTAAGCCATGTCTTTCCTGGACCGGAATCAAGCATCCTAGGACCGGTTTCTGGCTATCAGCCGTCATCAGCCAGGATAGCTTGACTCCAGTAGTGTGGAGACATACAAGCTGCAATGACAAGCAGCTCGCAAATGTTAAGCAGGAGCCATAAGACTGTTCGTAAACAGCACTCGAGATCACGCGGCGCAGACACCACAGGGTGACAGCAGGGACCTGTACCGCTTCCAGATGAGTTTTAGTATTTTTGGCAAAGGGCTGCTGAGGTGTGATGGGATGTCTCAGTTGGCACTTCAAGGGAGGTCGGCCGGGCTGGTGCGCAGTGCACTGTGTTTAAAGTGAAAGCAAGCAGAAGATGGTGGTGGACTGTCCACTGTCCTTACATGCACTTGCATGCTGTTAGGCTTGGACAAATGGTGAGAGCAGTCATCTTTGTCAATACCTGAGCGTGCACGTAAGGCTTTGGCAGAATCGATTGCAAAAAGTCCTCTCTGGCGAGAGCAGCTCATGAGCTACTTTCGCCAGGCGAGACCTAAAAAGTGTAAGAACACATATGGCATAGGCAGTCCGCAGTGAGGATCTAAAACAACTAAAGGCAGGAGTAATTAACCCTTTGCCTGTGGGGCTAATTCCCCCGCTGTGCTGAGGGGCGCGCACAGCGCCCCGGTGCTCATGACTAGCTCAGCTCGTCATGAGTCACGGTGGCCGTGTGCTTATGACGAGCTGAGCTTGTCACGGCCACACGCGTTTCTGTAGAACGTTCAGCAGAGCGGGGGAATTAGCCCCGCGTGCGAGCGTTGCGGCCCTTATGACTAGCTCAGCTCGTCATAAGCACACGGCCACCGTGGATCATGAAGAGCTGAGCTCGTCATGAGCATGGGAGGGGTTAACATGCTGACCAAACACAATCATGCATTTATAAAAGGCTCGAAAGGGAAAAGAGAAGGGGCTTCAAGCCACAGGGTACATTACAGCATGCCTCGCAGAGCAGCAAATGTGCCGCCCAGGCTTGACCTAAAAAGGAGTTTGGGAGGGAGATTTCTGCTGCTTGCAAAACATCTTAAATTGCTCTCATATTTAATGTGCTGCTCTTTTTTGACTTTATGGTGAAGAATTGGGCCATTGTACACTATGTATATAGGCTGCACTATTTGTCTTTTTCTTAAGTGTCTTTACCGGCTATACTGAAGAAAGGCGAAAGTCTCCATTTAGAAGATCTATTAAATAAGCATTTGCAATGCAATGGGTCTCGCATTTTGAGAATTTGAGCTATTGCCATTGTAAATGACAATGTCTTTTATTTATGTGTTTTGAAAACTTGTAAGCAGTGCTAACCACGCACTTTGTGCTTATAGTCCTTGCTTATGAACAGCAAGGCTGGAAGTAAAAGAGGCACAGTTACTGCCAGCCTTGCTTCTCATAAGCAACGACTAAGTACAAATACAATTAGTCGCTTTGAAATGTGACAAAATAATTATAATTATATTAGTTTCAGATTCGTTGTACTCTATGTGGAGCTGATGAAGGGAAATATATAGAAGGTCTAATATAAATTAGATGTGGTAGTTGCAGTACAGCAAGCTGCGTCTGTATGTCCCTAGTGAGGAAAGCACCAGCACTGCAAGTCTAGGTGCAGTAGCACAAGCTGTGCCTAGAGGTCCATAGTGAGCATCATAAACTTTGACGATATGGTAAATCTACCCCACCCATAATGCATTGCATGCAAGACAGTCCCACAAGTACATTCAAATAGCTATGTCCATGTATACAATTAGTAGCTTTGAAATGTGACAAAATAATTATATTAATTCCAGATTAGGTTGTACTTTATGTGGAGCTGATGAAGGGAAATTTATAGAAGGTCTAAAAGGGATGTGGTAGGTGCAGTAGCAAAAGCTGCGCCTAAATGTCCCTAGTGAGCAAAGCACCAGCACTGCTGGTCTCGGTGCAGTAGAACAAGATGTGACCTACACACCAGCAGTGCTTGTCTAGGTCCGGAAATGGCGCTGTCGCTGTTGGAAGCCCTTCCCCACGGAGGACAATGGCGGGCCTGGACAACTGGGTTGATGCCAGAGTGACAAAGGTTGGGGATCTTTTCCGGGACGGGGAGTTCCTCTCAGGACTTCAGTACTGACTGGGACATAACACAGGGGCGCTTTCTCCTATATGGGGCTGTCACGGGAGCGATGAGAAGACATTGAGGCACGGGGTCGACGGAACAGACGAGACACTACACATGCTGAATATATGAGTTTGGCGAATGGAACCATTAAGGCTGTGGCTTGCCTCTATAGAGCCATAGTACGGGACTCCCCACAGCCACTGGACAGATTAAGAGAAAAATGGGGGGACGATATTGGCAGGCCGCTAGATGACAAGGACTGGGAACACGTCTTAGAACGCACTCCCAAAGTATCTCGCAATGCCCGGTTTAGCCTGATCAGCTTCTATATACTCCATCAAGCCTATTTAACCCCAGAACGTATCAACCGATATTTTGACAGCGGGGACGCTAGATGTCCGAGGGGTCAAGATCAGGGGGCGCTCTTTATACATATGATTGAAACTGTGCCTCCTTAACACACTATTGGTATGAAGTAACACAAGTGACAGCGAGGGTGACGGAGAGGGTGGTCCCCTGCACGCCTGCCCATTTACTGCTCCACTTATTTCCACACTCTGCTAAAACCAAAACCACATCCAGGTTTCAGGACCTGGCATTTATACTGGCAAAACCAGAAATAACCAGTAGCTGGAAGAAACCAGGGGGCCCCAGTATCCTCAGATGGAAACGTGAGCTGGTGAAATGGGCGGGTTGCAAGGGCAGGGTCCTACTTCGGAATGCACATCGGGGAGTGGGAAAACTGGACCGGGTGCAGGCATGGGAAGGGCTGGTAGCGGACTTAACAAGAATGGACAGGGATTCAGAGGCTTCCACCCCAGAGAGGCTTCAGCATGTAGAGCACCCCCAGGGATCAGACTATGGCGGAATACCACAGTAGAGACAGGAGCATGAGAGCATTACCCGGCGCAGACACACACGGGTGAAGGGGTTCACAATGGAAGGACCAGGCACAACATCGGTTTTCACGCCTAAAGTGACCGAGAGCCTACTTACTGAGCTGAACAATAGTCGAAGGGAGACAGCAGTGTGGGGAGGGGGGAGTTTTTATTTGTTGCCTTATTGTTGGGGGAAGGGGAGGGGGATGGTGACAACGAACTAAATGTATTAGACATAGCATCTTGGGTGGTTACCTCTACTGTACTTAGACGCTTTTAGGAGAATGTTACATGACATCTAAAAGGCAATAACATTTGTTTAAAAAAAAAAAATGTGAGATGTGCTAGCGAGTGAAGAAATCACTGCCAATCTAGTTTAGGACTAAGTGAGGGTCCTGTCTGCAGGCCTTTAAGAAGGTAGTGCCTTGAGGTTGTAATTAAAAACTAGGGTGTAACAACAAACGTAACAGGGGATGTCCTCATGGGAGGTTACAAGAAGAGACAAGGAAGTATTAAGGAGGTACTATAAAGCCTAATGACAAATGAAAAGCCACCATTTACAAAGGACAGGGGCCATTTAAAAAGATGGGTGGGAATAAAGTGGAGCTTTATCCACATATCCTGAATACAGCAAGTCTCGAAGAGACCGCACAAGCGCTGCCTAGGTGAGACCTAAAATGTGCTTCGGGGTCCATGCATGTGGGCGGGACTATTCAAAACTTATGGCTATACAAGGAAACCCCTACGAGAGAAGGTTGAATTCCCTTCTTCAGGAGACAAGAAGCCAACTGACTTAACTACTCTATAATTACTCACCATTAAGACAATCCTCCTCATAGGCTTTGACCTGATAAATAGGAACTTTGAATAGGACGCACATAGCAGTGAAAGTTTCCAGTTCTTTATCTTGGTTTTAATGTTCCTTCCCTAACCTTCCTATTCTTTCACACTTGACCCTGTGAAGCGATCTACAACAGCATGTGGCAAAATACTTAAAAAAATAAAAATACATCTAATAGAAATAGAGGGATAACATGTCACTTCCAAGAAAAGCACAAAACAAAAGTGGTAAATGCCACAGAAAAATTATGGATTAGAGCTGGGACACGAGAATGGGCGCTTAGGTTGGTTGACCCACTGACTCTTTTTGTCTTTTTTTTTTTTTTAAGTGCCTGCATTTTTAATCAGACGTTTTTCTCCCCCAAACGCAAGCAATTGCCAGTGAGTTAAAATAAAGGAAGATCAGAACTAAAATGTGACTTAAATTTCTCCTGAATGCCTACCGTTTGATGCTCTATTACAGCAAACTTCTTATTGACCAGTCATAAACAACAACTTTTAGAGTAGACAGAGTATTGTTTAATAAACTAGCACAGTGAGAAATCAAACTGATTTCCAGAGTCCAGGCTTGTTTGCTGGGTACACCTTAAAGAGCCAGAATACGTGCACAAACATGACACTGTAAAGCAGACATTCATACATTTACCATAAAATACCACAGCCCAAAAAAAACAAGGGCAAGCACAATGTGCAAAAAAACGAAATTTGGTAACGCAATCTCTTTCCCTACCTTAATCGCCATACAAGACTCAAATTTATTAAACAGTTAACATCACACTCTTAACCCCTTCGATGTTCATGACGAGCTCAGCTCGTCATGAGGCACGGTTGAGCTGTGCTGATGATGAGCTGAGCTCGTCATGAACACACCCATAATCATTGACCCTCAGCACAGGAGGGGAATACCATCAGCAGCGATGGTGTTAAATACCCATGTTTCACCCCTGCGTGTGACGATACTTCTGGAAACGCACGTTCTACAAGAGTGAGATGTAGAGAAGAACTTACATCCATGAAGTGTCGCTGGTTTTTTAGTTGTTTCTCCAAAACTTGGATCTGCTGTCGAAGGTCACAGACTTCAGATGTGGCCGTAGCTAAATCTTGATTTCTACTTATTTGCTCTTCAAGCTCTGCCTCCAGCACATTCATTTGAGACAACAAATTAGCTCGATCCTTCTCAGACTGACATTTCAACTCCAACTTCTCTTGGGACAGGCGGTCCAACTCTTTATGTAGATCTAAAGAGAAAAATTAGCTGGCATCATCTTTTACAGGAACTTTTCCACAAGTTACAGCAAGTAAGTTTATATTCTATGCAAAATTACTATATATATATATATAGCTGGCCAAAACGCGTTATGACAGGTTGTGGGAGCACAGGAATCAAATAATAAATAAATATATATATATATATATATATATATATATATATATATATATATATATATATATATATATATATATATATATATATATATATATATATATCAACATTATCTCTCAATCATTAGCTAACAAACAAGTTACTTACCTTCGGTAACAATACATATGTAAGAAACATTAGTTAGTGATAGATTCCTTACCTTAGAATTACCCCAGGCGTCAGACTGGATCCAGAAACTTTGTCAGCAGTGCACCTGTGCGTTGGAAGGTGGCATCGTGCGGCTCCACGTCCATCGTGGTCGCCGAGATGATGTTGCGGCCGCTACTTATACACCGCCCGCGCAATCGGACATCAGTTCTGTACACAACTTTACACACCAGGAACGCAGAGCCGTGCAAGATACAGACCATTGGTGCATTGAAACTAGGGTCCTGAAAGGGATGATCTTAATCCTAGAAATCAGTTTGCAAAACAAGGAGGATGGGTGGGGCAGTAAGGAATCTATCACTAACTAATGTTTCTTAAAGATATATCATTACCAAAGGTAATTAACTTGTTCATCTGAAAGAAGCACGTAGTGATAGATTCCTCACCTTAGAATAGATACCCCAGCAATACCAACCCCGGTGGTGGGTCTGCGAACCAAGATCAAATCAGGAAGTCCTAGAGAACAGAATGGCCAAAGAAGCCATCTCTCTGGACTTGGCTGTACAGGCAATAGTGCTTAGTAAAGTGTGCAACAAGGCCCACATAGCTGCCTGACAGATGTCTTCTAAGGGGACACAAAGTCCCAAAGCCGTAGTGGCCGCCGTTGCCCTGGTGGAATGGGCACGCAGCCCCACCGGAGGCTCCTTTTTCAGCAGAGAATAACAGGCTTTAATACATAAGATGACCCATCGGGAAATAATCTGCTATTATACAGCCAGTCCTTTCTTGGCACCTACGTAGCCAACAAAGAGCTGGTCATCCAACCGGAATTGTTGGGTGCAATTAAGATAAAATGAGAGGGCACGTTTGGGTCCAGGCGGTGGAGCCTCTCTTCCTCTCTGGAAGGATGCGGAGGCGGAAAGAATGTGGATAAAGTGATGGTCTGCCCAATGTGAAAGGCAATGACAACTTTTGGAAAAAAGGATGGACGTGTTCTGAGCACAACCTTGGCTGGATGGACAGACAGAAAAGGAAGTTTACAACAAAGAGCCTATAGCTCACTCACTCTCCCAGCAGAGGTGATGGCAACAAGGAAAGCATTCTTCAGAGTTAACAAACGAAGAGGACAGTTGTGAAGAGGCTCAAAGGGAGCACACATCAAGTATGTAAGAACCAGGTACAAGTCCCACTGTGGCATTACGAACGGAAATAAAAGGGAAAAGATGAGTAATGCCTTTGAGGAATCTATTTACAACAGGGGACTTGAAAAAAGTGGGCTGATCAATAAGCCTGAGAAAGGCCGAAATAGCAGAAAGGTAGCCCTTCATAGTGCCCGGAGCAGAGCCCTGCTGGGCGAAAGAAAGAAGAAACAGTAGGACTTCAGAAAGAGGGGCAGAAAGGGGTTCATAGACTTTGTTGTGTACCATACCACAAATTTGTTCCACCTGCAGGAGTATAGCAACTTAGTGGAGACACCTGGCTGCCAGAATGACATCACAGACTTCAGGAGGCAAGTTGAAAGGAATCAACTGCGGTCGCTCAATCTCCACGCAAAGAGGTGGAGACCGGACAGGTTCGGGTGGAGGACCGTCCCCTGCTGCTGTGACAGAAGATCCTCCCGTAAAGGCAGTCGGATCGGGGGATCAGTGGTCATACTGAGTAGCTCGGGATACCAAACTCTTGGAGCCCAGTCCGGTGCCACAAGAATGACTTGTGCCCGGTCGCGCCTTATCTTCTTCAGCACTCTGGGCAGAAGTGGTATAGGCGGAAAGGCGTACAATAGACCACAACTCCACTCGCGACGAGAAGATTCACCTAGCGAGTGCCACCTTGGGAAATCCAACGCACAGAACTGCTGACATTGAGCGTTCTCTTCGGTGGCGAATAGATCTAACCAAGGCTCTCCTCACTGCTGAAAGAGACCTTGTGCCACGTCGGAGTTCAGACGCCATTCGTGATCCATCATGCACCGGCGGCGGAGTTTGTATGCCCTGGCGTTCAGTGAACCTGCCAGGTGTTGAACAACCAGGAAAATGCCCTGACATAGGGTCCACGATCCAGCCCCGCCTTGTTTTTTTTGCAGTACCACATGGCGGTAGTGTTGTCTGTGAACACCTGCACTACTCCTCCCCTTGATAGAGGGAAGGAAAACCTTCAGTGCAAGTCAGATTACCAAAAGTTCCAAAAGGTTGATATAGAGCCTTGACTCGGCCAGAGGCCTCTGATCTCCATCTCTCCCATGTGGCCAACCCATCCCAGGAGGGACACATCAGTCACCACTGTGTGCTCCAGTTGGGGAAGGGAGAGGGATCTGCCACTGACCCAATGCCGGTTTGTGAGCCATCACTGTAGCTGTTGTGCAGTGCCCTCCGAGATCTGGACGTAATCGGACAGGTTTCCCCGATGCTGCGCTCACTGGAACTTCAAGTCCCACTGCAGAGCCCGCATATGCCATCTGGCAAAAGAGTGACCAGCCGGATGCAGGAGGCCATGAGGATCACAGGATAGAGGCTGAAAGATCGGAATCATAGCCTGAATATCCCGGACTCGCCGTTCCGGAGGGTAGGCCCAAAAGTGCGTTGTATCCAGAACCCCTCTGATGAAGGAATCCGGTGCGACTTCGGCACATTGATGGAGAAACCCAGCAAATGCAGGAGTTCAGCCGTAGTCTAGAGGTGGGAGACGACTGTTCGGGGCGAGCCAGTCTTCAACAGCCAGTCGTCGAGATAAAGGAAGACTGGAATCCCTGATCTGCACAAATGAGCTGCGACCACCACCATCAATTCCGTGAACACCCGAGGGGCGCTGGTAAGGCCAAAGGGGAGCATGGTGGCCAAAGGGGAGAACGGTAAATAAAGTGCTCATGGCCTACCGTGAACCTCAGGTAATGCCTGTGGGTCGGCAGGAAGGAAATGTGGCAATATGTATCCTGCAGGTCCAACTCTACCATCCAGTCTCCAGGGTCGAGGGCAGACAAGACCTGAGCCAGTTATCTTGCGCTTCTCCTTCCGAAGTAAGCGATTGACGTCCCTGAGGTCCAAGATAGGACACAGGCCCTTGTGTCCTTCTTGGGCACCAGAAAGCAGTGGGAATAACAACCACGTCCTATTTCTGGCACAGGAATGCGCTCAATGGCCCCCTTGGCCAAGAGGGCTGCAACTTCCTGTTGAAGAGGTGCCAATTGATACCCCGACATGCAGTGGTAGTGGGGTGGCCTGGCTGGAGGGGTAGCCTCGAAGGGGAGGGAGGAGCCCCTTCGGACTATTTGTAAAACCCACCTGTCTGAAGTGATGGTACGCCAGTCGGGGAGGTGATGGCTGATCTTGCCGCCCACTGGCATTTGATGGGCCTGAAAGACCGGACTAGGAAGGTTTGGAGGCAGTGGTGGCCAGGGTGGAGGTGGACTGACCCACCCGCTGGCCACCTGACCCATCTCGGCGGGTCCCATGTCCGTGGCGCCCGTTCTGTGGTCACGAAAGAAGCGAAAAGCAGAAGGCGGAGGAGGGCGCGTGGCCAAAAGGCCCAAGGACTTGGCCGAAGCCTGAGAGTCCTTAAAGCGCTCCAACGCACTATCTGCTTTATTGCCAAAAAGGCGAATGTCATTAAAGGGCATGTCCATCAAAGTGTCTGGACATCCTCCGAAAAACCAGTTGTCCTCAGCCAGGCGTGGTGACTGAGCGCCACTGTCGTGGAAATCACTGTGTCCAGCAAGTCTGCGATGTCAAGGCCACATCGAATTGTGAAATTTGCTGCATTTCTCCCTTTAGCAATAGCTTGAGAGAGCAATGTCCAGGCCTCCTCCGAACACTGAGGCGGCACGTGCGCCACCGGCACCGGCACCTTGCGCCTTGAGACCCTCCGGGTAAGTAGTGCGCTCTATAAATGTCTTTGATTGATTGATTGATTATCCCACACAGAGCGGGACAAACGGCCCAAGAGGCATGCAGTGTTCACAGACCGCAGCCCTGAACTGGCCAAAGAATATTTTTTCTTACCGAACTGTTCCAATTTCTTGGATTTCCTGTCAGGGGGTGCGGAAGGGAATGAGTTTTGGGACGCAGAGGCTTGGACAACCAAGCTCTCAGGGGTTGGGTGTTGGGAAAGGAAAATGGGGTCGCCCGTGCCAGGCGATGGCGTCTGGACACGTTCCTATCCACTGGAGCCCCTGTGTTGGGCCTGGACCAGGAGCCTAAAAGAACGTCAGAAAGTGCATCATTATAGGGCAGCAGTGGCTCCGCAGAGGTAGCCGCCGGCTGAAGCACTTCTGTCAGGAGGTTAGTCCTGACTGCCACTGTAGGGAGCTCGAGGTGGAAGGCCTCGGCCAAACTATGCAACACCACTTTGCAACTCGCAAACATCTTCCATAGCCACGGTAGGAGGAGTTAGCATGCCACGGTCAGGAGAGTTGTCAAGACCACTGGCATCCCCCAATTCATCTGCCCAGTCCAGGTCAAACTCACACTGTGCTGTGAGAGGGTCCTCAGACCCCTCCCGGTCCTCCCCTTCCTCCGAAGGGTGATTAATAGGTCAAAAATAAAGAGGCTAGACATAGGGGTATAAAAGACCCCATCAGCATCGGACTCCGCATCGAGCATCGCCGTTCCGGTGCCGTGTCCACATCAGTGCTGAAACCAGGGTCGAGGTCGTCCAGGGGCACGGGCAACGTCAGAGGTGGTGCTGGTGGGGTCAGTGGAGGTGTCACGAGTTCAACTGGCGTCGACCGGGATCCAGGCCTGGATCCTTGGGGGCACTGCGGTGCCTGGGCCGGAGCTGACAGCGATGGTGGAACCGGAGCCACCGACAGTGAAGAGCGAGGGCTCCAGTCACAACTGCCTGCAGTTACAAGCTTTCCTTAAGGCAATAAAGCATTGTTGTATGACAATTTCTCATTGCTTCCTCTTTTCGTTATGGGTTAGGAGGATATTGTTCTTGCTATGCAAACCTATGTCATTTCGGCATTTTTGCCATGTTGGAAACATTCTCGGCTGCATGTATATGTTTTCACATACACACACGTACATATATACACATGCATATACACATACACACACACATATATCTATATCTAACCAGCAACAGCTTCCTGTTTGATGAGCAACTCTATGCACAGGTATCTGGAGACCGCGATGGGCACCTGCTTTGCCCCCAGCTACGCAAACTTGTTTGTGGGCTGGTGGGAGGAGCGGGTGCCCAGGGTGCTCCAGAACGGGGGGCGTGAAGCAGGAAGGGTAGTGAGGTGGTACGGATATATAGATGACCTCTTCATCGTGTGGCAGGGGGCGATGAAGATGGCACATCAGTATATCGAGGTCCTGAACAATAACAACTGCAACCTGCACTTCTCGGGGACAGTTAGCCCAGTGGCAGTGGACTATCTGGACCTGAGGGTGTTTGTGGAGCAAGGCACATACCTCGCTATACCGCAAACCGACGGCAGGGAATTCCATCCTGAGGACTGACAGCAACCACCCCACCAGATTGATACAAAGCATCCCCAATGGGGAGCTTCTTAGACTTAAACGGAACAGAAGCAGGGACGAGGATTTCGACCTGGCGGCCCAACGTTGCATAGAGAGATTCTGTAAAAGAGGATATGATTCCACTTCTCTATCTAAAACACTGGCAAGGGTGAGAAAGATCCCAAGGGCCCACTTACTTAAAGAGAAACCTGTAAACACTCAACCAATCAATGTGGGAAAATTTCGGATGATCAACCCATACACTACCAAGTCCCACAATCTCAAGAGAATACTGTACAAGAACTGGCACATCCTCAGAACTGACCCAGTATTAAAGGAAGACATTCCACCTAAACCCCTAGTAACGTTCCGGAAAGCAAGATCTTTAAAAGATTCACTAGTGAGGAGTCACTTTGATAAAGTAATTCCTAAGACAGGCAAAATAGCTGATATTAGGGGGATTTTACCCCTGCGGCAAATGTAAGGCTTGTTCGGGAAGCAAGAGGGTTTGTTCCTATTGGATACCAGGAGCAGACATTTCTAAACCTATCAAGTTCTTGACATGCAGCACCATCTATGCAATATACTGCCTTGTCTGTCCGTGCGGCCTAAGGTACGTAGGTAGCACAATCCTTCAGCTAAAAATCAGAGTTCTGGAACACCTTAGGGCGATCCACAAGGCAGATCCCACCTACCCCGTCGCAAGACATTTTGATCAGGCACACAAAAGAGACCGAAGTAAATTACAGTACTTGGGCCTAGACAATGTGCCGGAGAGTGCGAGAGGCGGAGATAGGCTGAAAAAGCTGAGACGTCTAGAATCCAGGTATGTTATAGATTTGATGACCAAAGTACCCTTGGAGTTGAACAGCGGTGAAGACCTCGCTGCTCATTTGGGAAAATGAGTGTAACGTGGACTGATTTAACGGAGAGTAAGACTGCAGTAGAAATCTGTAAATCATGGTTGGAATCGATGAATTGACAGTGAGGGTCATCCCCCATGTGTAACTGTAAATATTATGTTTTTGAACATTATGATATTTTGACCTTTGACATTAAGATGTAAGTTCTGATTAATTGAACTGATTGATTTTTACTGACCTTTCCAGATTTTTTCAGATTTTGTCTGATTTGGGTCTTTCGCACATCCTGTTAGAGTTTAGATGGATTCTGATGGATTTTGATGAACTTTGAATGTGAATTACTTTGGCAATTACAATCTGTGATTCTGAAATGCATTTTATAATGAGAACACACGTTGCGCAGAACTGGGAGAAATTTAGTTATGTTGATTGTATAGAAGTTCTATGCGGTATAAAGCAATGGATGTCCTACCTGCTGGCTGAACTGAGTAACTAAGCCAATCCATGGCTCTATTGACTATCGGAAATTTGAAAAGGAGGCGCGAGGATTTGCGCTCCCTAAGACTCCCCGTGGAGGTAACACCCAGGGAGAAACGCCGATACACGGAGAGATGTTGTTAAACCTCAGATTAAATTGCACTGAGTAGGCGCACCGCAAAGATGGAAATATGCACCTTAATTGCTGGCTTTAACATATATTAACATGTTTAAAGATGGCGCGGCGCTCAGTTGCATTGTTAGTAGTCCATCATTAATGTTTAGTTAAGCATGTGACTGCATTAATACCTTATTTTAGCCCGCGCAGTGCGACTAACACTGACGAAGGCTTGATGCTTAAACGAGTCTGTTGTCTCTGAAATTAACCCCTTCGATGCGCGTGACAAGGTCAGCTCATCATGGGCGTTACCTGCGCTGCGCGTGTGACGAGCTGACCTTGTCACGTAACGCAGGATTTTCAAAATCGCAGCACACAGTGGGAAAACCGCTAGCGCGCATGCGGTTAAAAACTAAAGTGTGAGCATCTATTTGGTTTACGAGTGCGGTTCTTCTGAGCATATTCTTGGGAGCTGAGAATTGTGACATTGCGGGAATCCACTACCGCAGGCCGCACCCACCCGCGAGTGCCTCGGATTGTCAGTGGGACCGGGAGTATGTATATGTATATATATAAATATATTATATGTAGATCCAGCCCGTCTTAAATGTGCTGACCGCACAGAAAGGCACACAGACAGCAAAATAGCACTACAGAGGCAAGCTTCTTCAAATTGCTATTTATTTCATCAACTCATGGGTGAAAAACGATGTCATCAGACGCGTTTCAGGCACGTCCGTGCCCTTGCTCACTGATAATCAACAAGTAGCATACACAGCGTTTTTAAAACACAGGACTTCACATGTCGGGCCAAACCACAGTGGTGAATAGTAAACAGAGTCGAAGGACTATCAATGCATGCACTCAGCTTGCAGATCATATTGTGGGCGCCATCTTAGCACGGTGCATAGAACAACAAAAACACATGAGATACTAATGCCAAGCGCCACAGTTATTTTCATAATTGCTCCACATATTGATAAATGTGAATTACTATAAAACAAATAGCACACGTAAACATTACTGATAAACTAAAATGCCAAGAGTAGTATCAATCTATAAGCGTTGCTTCACATACATAAAAGCTGATGGACGCCCTGATCAAGCATTGCTGTGAGTGCTAGTACGGAAACCCAAATGCGTATATGAGCCCATATACCAACATTATACTCTAATTAGATAAAATTCATTATACAATAGAAAAGCGGGAACGTGCAAATTGTCCATGCAGTGTCATAGTACTCTACAAATACTCAATTGTGCAAGCTAGTCCATGCGTAAATCACATTTAAAATCATTTGATTAACAAGAAATTAATATATATACACTAGTGCCAATACGATCATGCGTAAGAAAGCACAACAGAATGAGTACTAACTCCATATGTAAAGTGCATATGTGCAGTGATGTTACTTGATTGGCGATCAAAGGGGAATGAACACTGTTCATTGACAGATATCAACAGTACCAATACGTTTGCGCAAAACTCCCATGCCTAGCTCACTGTGCAAAATGCATACTTATAGGTTCAGATACAGTACTATCATATATTCGTTGTGCGAAGCATCGCAAATGATCAATTGCACCATTATGGATCATACGCTTCTGTTATGGACAAAAAATAAGTAAACTACCCTTTCAATAATCCAAGGCCACCATACTGTAAAAAGGCATTTGTAGGAAGATGTAAATTTACTGACTCGGTTCACTATAGGGCCTAGCTGTGTGCATTGCCTTCTGAATAGAATGTGTGATGCTAAGAAAACGTGCTTAACATATAAAGTGGATGGCCTTGAAATAAAAATGAAAAAATATATTTTTTTATGTAAAAGTGCTCGTGGAACGTGAAATAACTAATATAAATCTCATCTCACTTACTGTGGGGGTTTCTGAAAATCTCATAAATAAATTGAACTTTTATCACCTGATAAATCTGCATGGTCATCAATGCAAAATGCCCCCTGGATGGTCATACTATGCTGGCCCCGACAAAGTAGCCCGTCTTCTAGATCATAAGAAATTATGGAGGTCCTCTCCCATTTTGAGACCCCCTGGGGCTTTGCTATTGAGCTGCACTATATATTTCGATTCTAACTGCCTCAGGATTTTCTCGTTGTCCCCTCCTCTTTTTCTGGGGATTACAGCGTCTCTGACAAAATACGTCAAATGTGCCAAGTTTTTATTGTGCACCGTCTGGAAATGTCGAGCTACCGGGAAGCTTTGATCAGCGTACATAATGGCGCGTAAATGCTGCAAAATACATTGGTGCACAGGTAGCTTTGTGCTGCCAACGTATTGTAAATTACAGCTACATTTGAGTAAATAGACGGCTAGTTCAGTACGGCAGGTATAGTGGTCTCTCAAAGCTATGGGGTTAACATCAAAGGGTGTCTAATAGGATCTAGTGTTGACCCCATATTTGCAGGCTCTACAGGAGCTACAGCAGAAAAACAATTTGCGGGGAGATAGCCAGTCGCTGTTTTTGGCGGTTTCTGGACTATTAATGACTAAGTCATTGCGCATGGCGTACGCACGCCTAAATGGGACGGTAGGTGTTTTGGGCATGATGTCCCCTAGGAGTTGATCTGTTAGTAAGATCGGCCATTGTTGCTTCACAATTTTTGTCAGTTGGCGTGCTTGGCGACTATAGCAAGTAATGAGTCTGAGGGTATTGCCGTCCTGTGATTTACTCTCGATGGTTTTACTCTCTCCGTCAGGATTTAGAAGGTCATGCCTGTTCAGTGAGTTGGCTTTAGTCATAGCTATATCTAAGGTAGATGGTTTGTATCCCCCTGCTATGAGCCTGGCTTTTGCTTCTTGTTGGCACCGTTCCCTAAGGATTAAACTACTGCATGACCTATGGATTCTCAGGAACTCCCCATAGGGGATGCTCCTGATTGTATGCCGAGGATGGAAACTTGCAGCATGCAATATAGAGTTTCCTGACGTTGCTTTCCTATATAAACTGGTGACTATCTGGTTGTCGATGATATCCAGTTTAACATCTAGGAAATTGGCCGTGGACTTGCTGATACTTGCTGTGAAATGGAGGTTTAGCTGGTTCAGGTTAATGGTTTGAACAAATTGTCTAGCTAATGCCTCTGTGCCCCTCCAAATTATACACACATCGTCAATGTAGCGCCAATACTCAATCACATTGTTTTGCCAGAAGCCCACATGTTCCACCTTGAGGACGTGTTCCTCCCACCAGCCTACGTGGAGCCCCGCGAAGCTGGGGGAGAAACAAGAACCCATGGCGACGCCCCTTAGTTGCCTGTATACTTTGTTGTTGAAAAGGAAGGAGTAGTTTCTGTCCTGTAACTCAAGTTCTGTAGTAGGGGTATCTCTGTTATAGTCATAATCTAGTGAATAGTCCCGCCCATGTGCGTGGAACCCGGAAATAAAAAAATAATCTCTTAAGTTGTCAAATCATGCAGAAACTGCAAAGACACTTAAGAGAGAATTTAAAGACAAATAATGCAGCCTATATCCACAGGCTACACTGTCCAGTACTTCAACTAGAAATTCCACCAAACAACACCACATACAACACAGCCTGCCTAGTTTCTACCATAGAGAAACTTGCCTCTACCAGTAAAAGACTCTGGAATGATAGAGAGAAAGGCATGGACAGACAAGCCCCATAGCCTGCCATTATGTGGCTTAAATAGGATACTGTGCCTTTAAGAGAACTTTCCAGAACTTTCTCCCAGTATCCCAGAATGCACAGCAGGTCCCTTTTACTTTCAGTTCTTTTTGAAGGCGTAGCACGCCAGACCTGTAGCATTCCTTACATGAATCATTATCTCCACCGGGGAGGAGGGCGGGCGCTTATGACTATAACAGAGGTATCCCTACTACAGAACTGGAGTTACAGGACAGAAACTACTCCTTCTGTAGTAGGGGATCTCTGTGTATAGTCATAATCTAGTGAATAGAATGGCAAGCCCATCCCCACACCAAAGCGGCAGTGGAGAAAAGAAATTAACACCACTAATGTGCGAACAAATTCCGCAGCGAAGCCTGCCCAACCTGAGCATCTGCCCTGGCATCAGTGTCCATACAGTAATGCTTAGCAAAGGTATGAACCGACTTCCAAGTGGCCATCTTGCAGATCTCTGCAATCGGAACATTACGGAGTAAAGCTGTCGTGGCAGCTTTTCCCCTGGTGGAATGAGCCTTAGGTTTACCCCTAAGGTCTTACTAGCTTTTTGGTAACACAATTGTATGCAGGACACAATCCACCTAGAGATGGACTGCTTGGAGGTAGCAAGACCTGTCCTGACCGATCCATAATTGACAAATAATTGGTCTAACCTACGAATATCTTTGGTTTTATCCAGATAAAACTTCAACACCCTAACATCCAGGGAATGTAGATACCTTTCCGCTGGAGATGAAGGATTCTGAAAGAACGTAGGCAACGTTATGGTCTGGTTGACATGAAAATCAGAAATAACCTTGGGAAGAAATTTAGGGTGAGTATGCATAACAACCTTAGCAGCATGAAATACAGTACAAGGTTCTTGGCAACACAACGCCTGAATTTCACTCAGGCCGATGTAATGGCCACGAGGAACGCCGCCTTCCAGGAAAGGTGCTGCAACGAAGCCTTATGAATAGGTTCAAAAGGCTCCTTCATCAATCTGGACAGCACCACATTCAATTCCCATGAAGGCGAAGGAAGCCTGACAGGAGGGAACACTTTCTTCAAGCCTCCCAAAAAATCTTTGATCACAGGGATCTGGAAGAAGGAAGTCTGTGAAGGGCATTTCCTGTAGGCAGTCAATGCAGCAAGATGAAACTTAATGGAATGAACATTAAGGCCAGACTGCGCCAAATGCAGAAGGTAGGGAAGGATGACGTCTTCCTTGCACGTCGTCGGGTCATAGGTCTTAGACTGACACCAGATACAGAACCTCTTCCATAGGAAGCATAGGAAGTCCGAGTGGAAGGTCTCAGATTCCTTCAGTATGTCTGTGCAATCTTTGGGCAGATTCAGATGGCCATATTGCACTATCTCAGGAGCCATTCCGCCAAACTCAAAGACGAGAGGTTGGGGTGCAACATCTGCCCCCCGAACTTCGTGAGAAGTTCCGGCCTGCACGGCAGCCGTATGTGAGGAAGGAGAGACCGATTAAGCAGGTCCGTGAACCACCACTGCCTGGGCCATTCCGGGGGCAATGAGAATCATCCCAGCCCTGGACCGGGCCAGCTTGATGAGTACCGCCGGAATCAAGGGAATGGGCGGAAAAGCGTACAGAAAGCTGTTCGACCAGTTGATCCATAGCGCATTCCCCAGCGTCCACTGCTGGTAGTACCTGGAGGCGAAGTCTCGGCATTTGCTGTTTTCGGCAGTGGCGAACGTCTGGAGTCCCCCACCTTTTGAAGACTTCTCCTAGTACTTCGTCATTTATGACCCATTTGTGGTTTTCCTCAATCAGTCTGCTCAGTGCGTCCGCCTGAACATTCTGCACACCTGGCAGATGGGTGGCCGTTATCGTGAATCCTCTGGCCAGAAGCCAGTGCCAGATTGTCTGCGCCTCCTGCGACAGGGTGCGTGATCTCGAGCCCCCCTGCTTGTTGAGGTAATACATCATGGTCATAATGTCAGTCTGTACAAGCAGAGAGTTGGTCTGGAAGGACGGATGAAAGGCCTTCAGTGCCAAGTGAACAGCTCTGAATTCCAGGAAATTGATACGATACGTGGCCTCCATCAGGGACCACGTTCCTTGAATCTGTAGGTTTCCGGAGTGCGCTCCCCAGCCCTGGAGAGACGCATCCGTCACGACAGTCTGCGTGGGAATGTCCTTGTGGAAGGGAACCCCTCTGAGGAGATTCTCCGCTGAACACCACCACTTCAGAGACTGAAGAGCATGCAGAGACAGTCGTATCTTGTCGTCCCAAGATCCTTTCCTCTGATCCCACTGGTCTTCCAAGCACTCCTGCAGCTGTCTCATGTGCAGCCGTGCGTGTGGCGTCAGGAAGATACAAGAGGCCATCGATCACAGCAGAGAAGACACCGTCCTCACTGTTGTAGATGGAGTGGTCATAAGAGCCTGAGCCTTCCGAAGGAGTGATAATCGTCGCTCTTCTGAAGGAGACACGCTTGCTGACAGCGTATTGATGGAGGCTCCCAAGTACTGTATGCATTGGACCGGAGTCGGGACAGACTTGGACATGTTGATGTGCAACCCCAGCTTGTTCAAGAGAACGCACGTCTTCTGGAAGTGTGCTCGAGCTTCCGAGAAGGAGGGAGGCCTTGATCAACCAATCGTCCAGGTACGGGTAGACGAACACCTTGTTCTTCCTCAGGTGTGCTGCTACCACCGCCATGCACTTCGAGAACGTTGTCGGCGCAGATTTTAGTCCGAATGGGAGTACTGTGTATTGATAATGATTGGCGCCGACTTGGAACCGCAGGAACTTCCTTTTTTTGTGTGCAATGGGCACATGGAAGTACGCATCCTGTAGGTCTATAGCACATAGCCAGTCTCCCTGTTGCAACTGAGGATAAATATGATGCAACGACAGCATGCAAAACATTTCCCTGCGAATCCATCTGTTTGCCTGTCGCAAGTCCAGAATGGGCCGGAACTTGTTCTTGTCCTTCTTGCGAACCAGGAAGAACCGGGAGTACAGACCTCTTCCTCTCTGAGACAGAGGTACGCCTTCTATCGCCCTTTTCCTTAACAGGATATCTGCCTCCGCCTGACGCTCGCGCAGCTGAAAGTGCGAGCTGACCGATGGAATTGCTGGAGGGGGGCTGGTGAACCGAAGACTGTATCCATTGCAAACAATATTCAGCACCCACTTGTCCTGAGTAATTTTTCTCTACTCTGCCAGAAAAAATAGAATGCTTGATGTTGCTGCGACTGTCCCGAAGCTTGGCCACGTCCTCTGCCCTGCCCACCGAACCGCCATTGGAATGGGCGGTATGATTTCTTCGCTTCTTTGGGCTTCTCTAGACTCACAGCCGTGAGTGTTTCGGCCTCCACCTTCATGCGGGCCATTTCGTCATCTGCATGTTTCCCAAATAGGGTTTCGCCAGAGAATGGAAGGTTGCCTACCCTTTGCTGTGCGTCTGGTTTCAGTGATGTAAGGCGGAGCCAGGCGTGACGTCGCTGGTTAATCCCATGGCAAAAGCCATGTGCCGCTAAGAGGGATGAATCTGCCGCAGCGCTGATAATTTGATTCGCTACCAGCATCCCTTCGTTTAGCACTTCCTGGAAGTCTTCCCGCTTCTCACGAGGTAAGTGTTCCGCAAACTGCTGGAGCGAGTCCCAGAGGGCGCGGTCGTAGCGCCCCAACAAAGCCGTGGCACTCGCAGCCTTCATAGAGGTCGCCGATGTTCCACATACTTTCCTTCCAGCTGAATCCATCCATCTAGACTCTGTCAGGGGGGACAGTGGATGACTGTGTGGTGGCATGTTTGCGGGCTGCCGTCACAATCACAGAATCCGGAGGAGGTTCCACCCTTAGAAAAGCCGGGTCAGAATCGGGAGCCCGGTATTTTTTCTGCAATCTCGATGGGGCCGCCTTAGTCACCGCAGGGGTGAGGAAAAGGTCCATGGCCGGTTCCTCCAGGCCCGACACCAGAGGTAGTAGTGGACGAGACAGGTGTTTCTGGTGCAGTGTCTCGAAAATGACTGATGTCTTAGGCGTGGGCACCATCAAGGATATGCCCAATTTGGCAGAGCCTCTCAAAAGGACATCATGGAACGCCACCAGGTCATCCACCGGCGACACCCTCGTGTCCGGTGATCCCGACAAAGTCGGAGAGTAGTCCCTGGTCCCTGAGGACCTCGTGCGAGAGCGAGATCTGTGCCTCCGATGGCAGTGTCTCGACCGCGTGGACAACCTATGGCGCGATCGCTCCTTCCTCCTGGAGCGAGAGCGTGATCTCCCGGGACATGGACGCTCCACAGGTTTCCGTGGGGGTGTCTTCCACGGTTCCTCCTGGGGCCTTGGTCTAGGAGTCCCCTTAGGTGGTGTAGGAAGAGGAGGCAGTGACGTTGACCTTGGCGGAGGGACAGGGGTATCTCCGACCGAGGGGCGGGCCCATGCGGTGGTAGTGGTCGTCCTGGTGTAAGCGGAGGGTTGGTGGGAGGGTCCTCCTTAGGTACAGGAGGGGGGGGGGCAACTTAGGCTGAGGTGGTGTATATACCACCGAGTACACCAAGCCCGGTGACTTCTTCGGGGAAGGTGACTGCGACCCAGCCCCTTCAGCAGGCCAACGCTTTCTCCTGCGCCCTCCACTAGATCCAGCCTGACTTCTGGAGCCAGAACTCCTCCTGCGCCGTTTAGGAGAGTTGGAGCAACTCCTAGACGCCGATCTCTACCTTCTCGACGCTGAGCGTCGCTTTTCCGGCGCCGAACGCCGCCTCCGCGACATCAACCTCTTCTTCCTCGACTCCGAACGCCGCCCTCCATGACGTCGACCTCTTCTTCCTTGACTCCGAAAGCCGCCTCCGCGACGTCGACCGTTCCATTCTCTACGACGAGCGTCGACTCCTCCTTCTCGAGGTCCTAGACGTCGAGGATCCCCTCGACGCAGATCGTTGTCTCGACGGCGACCGGCGCTGTCGCCTCGACGGCGCGCGCCGACGCCTGTCGCTCCTTCTTAGACGTCAATAATCCGACGCTGACGACGACGATGAAGATGCAGTCGACGGTGGTCTCGACGGCGGCCTCTCCAGGCCCTTCGACGACGAATCCTCACGCTGTCTCGACCCGGAGCCCCGGGGAGATGGGGAACACACCGCCGTCATCCCTCTCGACGTTGTCGTCGATGTAATCGACGCCGACGGAGACCGGGACCGTTTGCTGGTCTTCCTGCCTCTGGGGAGCCCCCCAGAGGCCTCAGCAGAGGAAGAGGGAGCCTTCCCGGTCTGCCCAGACCCACCTGCAGCCTGCAGTCGTCTGTCCTCCAGGCCTTGAAGCTTAATCTTCAGCCTTTCCCTCAGAGTTCTTGCAGAAAGGTGCTTGCAGATGTCACACTCTTCAGGGACATGTGCTTCAGGAAGGCAGATGATGCAGACCTCGTGTGGATCAGTCTTGGCCTTCTTCCTCCCACAGACAGGGCATTTGTCGAAAAGAGCAGGCATTTTAGAGAGCCCTAAAACACCTGAACAAACACACAGGAGAGAAGGGAAAGCACCAAGACAAAAACTGAAACACTTAAATCACAAAGTGTACAAAAAATCCAATAAACCCTTGAAAAAAGGGAGAGCTCAATGCCAGGGTCCTGTAAGCAGGAGCCGGAAAAAAGAACTGAAAGTAAAAGGGGCCTGCTGTGCATTCTGGGATACTGGGAGAAAGTTCTGGAAAGTTCTCTTAAAGGCACAATATCCTATTTAAGCCACATAATGGCAGCCTATTGGGCTTGTCTGTCCATGCCTTCCTCTCTATCATTCCAGAGTCTTTTACTGGTAGAGGCAAGTTTCTCTATGGTAGAAACTGGGCAGGCTGTGTTGTATGTGGTGTTTGGTGGAATTTCTAGTTGAAGTACTGGACAGTGTAGCCTGTGGATATAGGCTGCATTATTTGTCTTTAAATTCTCTCTTAAGTGTCTTTGCAGTTTCTGCATGATTTGACAATTTAAGAGATTATTTTTGATTGCCGGGGTCCACGCACATGGGCGGGACTATTCACTAGATTATGACTATACACAGAGATCCCCTACTACAGAATATGTTCCTGTTCAAACACTTCTCTGCCATATGAAGTAACATTTTACTATGGTTATGCTGTTCAATTGGGCGTTTATCTAAATAATGTTTCATTGTTTTAATGCCATCGCTGTGAGCTATACTGGTGTATAAAGTCGAAATGTCCATGGTTAATAGCAGCAGATAGTCTGACCATGTACATTGGCTTACACAGTACAAAAAGTCGGTAGTGTCCTTTGTGAGAAGTTGGCCTGATATATAATGTTCACTATTCTAGTGAGCACTTTGTATCAGTCCAAACAACCCTTATGGTGATTGGTTGTAAGTCAACCTTATAGACCAGCTATCCTAGTAGCGTGGATACGAGCAGTCTTCGGGCTAAACTCTAGAGGGCGTGTTAAGCCAGCTGTTATACCATCACATATACCCCTTGAACACCAAGTGAAAGGACACCACACAAGTGTTTTGAAAATAAACAGTGTATTTATTAGAATCACAATAGCCCTGTACTCTTTATGAGGACAGGGTACTAAGCACACAACAAAACTCTTAGGAAAATACTTCAAGTTGCACAATTTACACAAATGCCCGAGGGGCACGAAAAACCATATACTATGGAAGTGGAACGGAAAATTACTAGCAGGTAAGTACTGTACTAATAGGCTTTGGAATCGCTAGGACTACATTACTGAACCTTCAGATTACTAGTAGGAGGCCTAGGGGACTCGGGTGCAGAGTGTGCACTCTCACGCGGGATGCGGGACAAAGTCTATGGGAGCTAGTAAAGACAAAGTTAGTGTTCTCGGGCGAACCCGATAAGATAGATCGAAAACGACAGTGGATCCTGACCCTTGGATAGTGAGGCTATGCTGGGGCACCGAAATGCCGAGTTTACCTAGCCCAGGGGCTGCAGCTGCATATGTCTCAAAAGACGTCGGGAATCCTCGTAGACTAACCAGGAGCCTGAAGAAAGAAGTTGCTGGCAGGCGACCAGTGAAGATAGTTCGAGTGATCCAAGCCTGGATCGAAGATGGATGACACCTGAAAGCAGAGGGGACCAAGTTCGTGACTACTAGCCAGTAGTCAGGTGGCACCAGGAGGGCACCGGATGGTAGTCACCTTGATTAGGAGAGTGGGCGACGCTGTGCTCTGCAGTCTCACGGACCAGGAGGCGTTGTCGGCGACCAGGATGGAGGTGCGAGCTGTCCCACGATGGATGATGCTGTCGACGTCGCTGAACCCAGGATTGGGCAACAAGTCTTGGCAAATTCAAGCCCACGCGATGGACCTAAAATGGTGTCTGGTGTGGACCAGGAGGGTCCGGGGTGCTCCTCTTTTGGAAGGGAGCAAGGGCCAGTCTGGAGCACCCAGACCAGCAGCAGTGATGTCGTCGGGCGTCGTTAAGAAGGCCACAAGCCAGCGGGCTAGTAGCCAAACAACGCGGTGAGCAGCAAAAAGCAGAAAGGCCCCACGCAGATCGTGGAGATGCTGGGAGGCTGGACTTCGGTGCTGGAGCTGCTCAGGGTCGGGGCTTCTCGGACCCCAAAGCACTCACCAGAGGATCCCTCGGCGGTCGTGCTGGATAGAAGTCGTGCAGTTCTGATGATGGCCGGTCCCTCGAGGTCTCGTCGCACCTACGGTTCTCAGCTTAGCTGTAGAGGTAGGTAGAGGTCAGAGGTGCCAGGGAAGCCGGGTCTCGTCGTGCTGGTCGGTCGGATTCCTGAGGAAGGACGTGCAGCAAACCGCAGAGTTCTTAGATGGTGCCTGCGGATGCAGGGTGACTACTCCTTAGTCACAAGGGAGAAATCTTGAGAGGAAGTCTCGAGTTCCTTTCGTAGAAAGTAGTTTCAGGACTCAAAGATGATCTAATTTGGAAGGGTCCCCGCTCCTGCCTTTATCCTAAAGAAAGGGGTGGGTACGCGACTAGGTCCTGCCCTAGGGGTGGGACCAGGAAAGGGGGTGGTTACACCCCTCTCCCATGCCGGACTTTCCCCAGGGCAGGGGCTGGTGTGCCCCTGGAACTGGTTCTAGCCGGCAGATGCGTAGTGAGCACCGGGGTGCCACTCTGCAGTCACCTTCCTGTAAAGCCCTGCCTACCCAGGATACACAAAACCCTGTCTGGGATGGTGCTAGCACCGCCCCTGACAGGAAACCCTTTGTCCAAGCTCTCCTCGCTGGAAGGACTCCCAGCAGCAGGAGGTCAGACTCGTGTCTGTGGTGGCAGCATCCATTTTGTGGAGCTGAGGATTCGTTTAACTTTAACCGGGGTTCACAGTTACATACATGTCGTGTCCCTCTAGAAGGGTGGAATGCTAACCCCGTCGCCAGAATTGGCGAGGGGTTAGTATTTCAATTCGTATGACACCTTACTCGACATGTTTTGATAAAGCGTTACCAGAGATAGCATTTAACCGTGAGGATTATAATGCACTTAAGAGTATATGGTACGCGTTATCATGGAACAGCTATTAGGACTTGGTTCCGCAAGCTGCAAACGGGCTCAGCTCATGCCAGAGCACCATTTCACACGATTCCAAGCACTCTGCCTTCAGGATTGTCAAGGCCTTCCATAGGAGTGACTGATAGGAATCTGTGTGTCCATTTTTAGGGTTAGATATAGGTATACTATATCTAAAGCAAAGGGTGATTACACCACCTTGCCCCAGCTGTCGTGCAGCCAGTTGTGTCAGATTTAGATAGCCATCCAGGGGTGGCATAATACATGCTTCAGCCCCTGGTAGGCCCTGGGTACACCTATGCCCTGAGTTACAGGGTCTGATAAGGTGGCCCGTACCAATTGGAAATGTACATAAGGTACATGGAATCCATTTTAGAGAGAGAGCAGTAGGCCTGGGGTCCTGATTGGCAGGGCCCCAGGTCAACTAAGTCGGAAAACCAGCAAAACACCAGGCAAAAAAGTTGGGGGTAACCATAGTCAGGTATCTACCTTCCTACACAACCCCCCCCCCCCCCCCCCCCCCCCCGAAACGAAAGGAGATAAGGCTATCCTTGACCAGGTAAGCCTATATTGCCTGAGTGGCCATATGAGGTGGTACATGCACTGGCATGGTTACCCCCTGTATCATGGTCCACTAAGCAACCCCTCACCCTAAGGGTATCTGAGGGTCTCCACCATAGGGAATCACTACTTGTGGTGTGCTTTGGCAAAGTAAAAGGCTGGTGTGGGAATGGAGTATTGAAGTGAGACTCCACTATTGTTGGGCTCAACTTCCTCCAATCACTATCCACCATATGTGCCTTTCTTTCCAGTACTGAGTTGCTATGAGCTCTCAGGGTCAACCTCTGGCTACCTAAAGCTGGAGGCTGAGTCCCTCTGTTTGGCTTACTGGAGGGACAGGTCAGGTTTGGGGTTTTTAGGCCCCAGGGTTGGCTGTGCCCAACAGTATCCAGCTGTGGGAGTTCCCTAACTAAATTTAAGGGGGATCCCCCAGGAGTGTGTTTTATTTTCACTTGGCTAGAACTACTAGCTTCAGTGATCCTAATCTGCTGATTGGGAAGTTCTTTTGGACACGGGGCCCTTTGGGGTCCACCACTGGCCTCCCTGACCTCTACAGCCCTGGGCTGACTGAGGCAGGGTAGAGAGGGGCAGGTTACCTGCTCCAGACTGGGTCCCACCTGGGAAGGTTCCACTGTCATCAGGGGCTCTGCCAGGCTAGGCCTGACTACCTCTGGGTAGTTCCTTCACCAGGGGTAGAGTCAGTTCCCTGAGGAGGCTGGCTCTCACCTAGTGTCAGGGAGGGGGGAAGACTTTTCTTCCTCCTCAATGCTCTCTTTCTGGGTGGAGTGATCCATAGTTTCAGGCTTCACAACACTGTTATCTGTCTGAGTTTGAGCTGTGGCCATCACAACTCCAACAACCTTTTCAGGAAGGGACTCGGTTTGGGTATGGGCTGTGACCATCACAGCCTTGCCAACCTGTTCAGGAAAGGCATCTTTCTGGGATAGGGCAGTGACTGGCACAGCCCTCCTGACCTGTTCAGGGAGGACATCTTGGACTGGGGCTGTGGCTATCACTGCCCCACTAACCTTACCATGGAGGTTTACCATTTTAAAATGGGTTTCTTGCTCTACCTCAGCCCAGGCTGAGGTCTCTAAATCATTCCCCAGTAGGCAATCTACAGGCAAGTTTGGTGACACTGCCACTCTCTTGTGACCAGTGACACCTCCCCAGCTGAGATTTACCACTGCTATGGGATGATCTCTCTGCACTCCATCAATGTTGGTCACTTGGTATTGTGGCTCCAGGTAAAATTTCCCTTGAGGGGACTAGGCTCTCAGCCACCATGGTGATGCTAGCCCCTGTGTCTCTGTAGGCCTCAACTTTTGAACCATTGATGAGGGGCTCCTGTCTGTACCTGCCCAAAGTGTTGGGACAGGCTGTGACGTTGGCAAACCCCATGCCAGTCTCACAGACAAGAGTATCTAAGTCAGGGGACCTGGTTAGGCCAGAGTCCCCAGGAACTCCCAAAGAAAATGCACCCAGATTCTTGGGGGCACTCCCACCACCTGGGGGATTACTACTAGTAGTAACAGGAGGCTGGGAAGCTTTATTTGGGGGTATGTTCTCCTTATTGTTGTTGGCCTTGGGACAACTGCTGTCAGTTTTGTAATGGCCTACCTGTTTGCAGGTATGACAATAAGGTTTCTTTTGGGTTTTGGGAGAAGTTTGGGACCCACCCTTTTCAGAGGAATTTTGGGGCCCTGTGGTTTGATCAGAAGATGCATTTCCACCCTTCTCTTGATGCTTGGTTGATTCCTTCTTTTGGTCACCACCCTGGTTCTTAGGCCTGACCCTGGTTCTGACCCATTTGTCTGCCCTCTTACCCAATTCTTGTGGAGAGGTCAGATCAGAGTGTACCAGGTGTTGGTGTAATAACTGGTTCTGACAATTACTTAAGATTTGCTCTCTAATAATTAGATTGTATAATCCTTTAAAATCAGTAACCTTACTTCCCAGTAGCCAGCCTTCAAAAGCCTTAGTGGCACAATCAACAAAGTCAGCCCAATCCTGGACTGAGTTTTCTGGGTGTCTCTGAACATCAACCTGTACTGTTCAGTGGTTAAACCAAACCCATCAATCAGTGTATTCTTCAGGACCTGGTAATTGTTAGCATCCTCAGCTCTAGTAGTGAGGAGCTTATCTCTACCTTTGCCTTCAAAGGAGAGCCACAAGATAGCTGCCCACTGACTCTGGGGGACACACTGTACAGTGCAAGCCCTCTCCAAAGCAGTCATCCATTTGTGGATGTCATACCCTTGTTTAAAGGGGGGCACTATCTTACTCAGGTGTCTAGTGTCTAAACTCCTGTCTTTTTCTCTTGGGAGAATGCTGCCACCAGTGGGGTCTGCCCCACACAATTTCTGCTCTCTAGCAAAGGCAGGTCTCTTTTTGGCCAGGGCAAGTTCTTCCCTTTCAATCCTCAGATTGACTTCCCTCACTTTGGCTTCATACACTCTCCTCTGAGGGGATGTCATCCCTCTTTGAGAAGAGGCCTGAGAGCCATTGGTTCGAATGGATCTGTTAGAGCCTCTGGATAGAGACCTAACTCGTCCATTCCCAATGTTAAGCTGGCCTGAGAGGGGCCCCAGGGGTCTCCTAGTACCATTCTCATGCCTGCTTAAGTTGTCCCTAGTTAGCTAACTATTTCTGGACCTTTGTCTGCCTCATCCTCAGATGGCTCTAGATCCTCATCCTCCTCTTCACCTTCTGCAGAGAGATGGATAAGGTCAGGGTCACCTGTGGTTCCCTCAAGGGGAGGCATATTCCCATCTGGATGAGAAGGTTCTCTGTTACCAGCCCTCCTAGCATTATAAGTCTCTAAGAGACCAATCAGAAAAGGAATGGTAGGGTTTGCACCCTGTTTTAGCTTCCTGGATGTACAGATTTGTCTCATCTCCTGGAAGCTAAGAGCAGCATATCTGGAAGTGACCTGTGGAAAGTCCACTGACACAAGGGGAGACTCAGAGTTTCCTCCTTTGTCTGACATGCTGCTTCTAGTGTGGTGTAAGTGATGCACCTACCTACACTATATGTTTGCCTACTGATCCCTTGCTAAGAGTTGTAGCCAAGGTGTGCTAAGCCTTGAGGAGCTACAACAGCTGGTTCAGTAGAACTCAGAGTATTCTAAGCGAAGTTATATGTACCTGGAGTACTTATGTGATCTTTCACAAGATATTCTTAGGATACGTGTGGTAAAACAACAGCAAGCTCAAATCCCAACCGCTGCTCACCAATGTGAGAAGTTGGCCTGATATATAATGTTCACTATTCTAGTGAGCACTTTGTATCAGTCCAAACAACCCTTATGGTGATTGGTTGTAAGTCCACCTTATAGACCAGCTATCCTAGTAGCGTGGATACGAGCAGTCTTCGGGCTAAACTCTAGAGGGCGTGTTAAGCCAGCTGTTATACCATCACATATACCCCTTGAACACAAAGTGAAAGGACACCACACAAGTGTTATGAAAATAAACAGTGTATTTATTAGAATCACAACAGCCCTGTATTCTTTATGAGGACAGGGTACTAAGCACACAACAAAACTCTTAGGAAAATACTTCAAGTAGCACAATTTACACAAATGCCCGAGGGGCACGAAAAACCATATACTATGGAAGTGGAATGCGAAATTACTAGCAGGTAAGTACTGTACTAATAGGCTTTGGAATCGCTAGGACTACGTTACTGAACCTTCAGATTACTAGCAGGAGGCCTAGGGGACTCGGGTGCAGTGTGTGCACTCTCACGCGGGATGCGGGACAAAGTCTATGGGAGCTAGTAAAGACAAAGTTAGTGTTCTCGGGCGAACCCGATAAGGTAGATCGAAAACGACAGTGGATCCTGACCCTTGGATAGTGAGGCTATGCTGGGGCACCGAAATGCCGAGTTTACCTAGCCCAGGGGCTGCAGCTGCATATGTCTCAAAAGACGTCGGGAATCCTCGTAGACGAACCAGGAGCCTGAATATAGAAGTTGCTGGCAGGCGACCAGTGAAGATAGTTCGAGTGATCCAAGCCTGGATCGAAGATGGATGACACCTGAAAGCAGAGGGGACCAAGTTCGTGACTACTAGCCAGTAGGCAGGTGGCACCAGGAGGGCACCGGATGGTAGTCACCTTGTTAGACGGGGACCTGGAGGGTCGGCTGAGGACACGGGGAGAGGCCTCCGGGGAGGACCGTCTCCAGCGATCGTACAGACAAGTAACTTCCCCCCCACAGATGGACACCACACAAGGATAAGGTTAACGCTTTTTATATGCAGTTCTTGAAGCAAAGTATCACGGTACAGTGAGAACAGAACACGAGGGTCCTCTCAATTCTAGTCTCTGGAAGGGAAAGGGGGTAGCGGGACAGTCTTGGTACCAATCTGGTATAGAGGTGGGGTGATGGGTAGCTCACAATCCTCGAGCTCGGAGTTCTAGAAGGTCAGGCCGCGGCAGCGCCAGCAGGTCCCGATGCGGATGTAGGTTGCAGAGGGCCGCGGCAGCGCCAGCAGGTCCCGATGAGGATGTAGGTTGCAAAGGGCCGCGGCAGCGCCAGCAGGTCCCGACGAGGATGTAGGTTGCAGAGGGCCGCGGCAGCGCCAGCAGGTCCCGACAAGGATGTAGGTTGCAAAGGGCCGCGGCAGCGCCAGCAGGTCCCGACGAGGATGTAGGTTGCAAAGGGCCGCGGCAGCGCCAGCAGGTCCCAACGAGTATGAAGGTTGCAGAAAGCCGCGGCAGCGCCAGCAGGCAGGACGACGGTTCACAAGGCAGGGCTGCGGCAGAGCCAGCAGTCCGTCAAGGATGAGTTCTTCACGGTGTCTCTCGACTCCAGGATACAACTGCCTTCCTGCTCTGGAGCTGCCCCAGTTATAGGTCTGGCGCCCTTTGATGTCCGGACCCTCGCACTTGGAGGTCGGGAGGTCCGGGATGAGGGAGTCCAGACACCCAGCAGGGGGGTGGAGCCAGCGCCCGGGGAGGCTGGGGGCGATCGGCACCTGGCGGGGGAGAGCCATCGACACTCCTCTCTCCCATTGACCTGCCAAGTGGTCCGTTCACCTCCTGGGTGGATGGTGGTGCCGGGATGTCGGGGCCTGGCCAGGCCCAGGGTTAGGGTCGATCGGAGGCCACGCGGCCTCGTGGTGCAATGTCCAAGATGGCGGCTGGGCCGGGCAATGGTGCCGACGGTGGCCCGGGCCAGTGATACAGAGATGTCCGGGAGCAGGCGTCCCGTAGGGGACGGGTTGCGGGTTGCTTCTGTGGGTCGTTGGGGTTGTTCTTCGGGTAGCACCTGGAGAGCCGGTGTCCGGGCTCTGTCATGCGGGGAGGGAGCGAGCCCTTCCTGAGGCCTGTCCAACATGCGTCCCCCCCAGCTGAAGGCGGGGAGAGTCACCCATCCTCTTGGGGACTCTCCTCGTCGAGGCGGAAAAAGCGTGACAGGCCATCCGCGTTGGCGTGGTCCTGGCCAGGGCGATGCTCCACAGTGAAGTCCATCCCCTGCAGGGAGATGGACCATCGCAACAGTTTGGGATTCTCCCCCCGCATCTGCATCAACCATTGCAGGGGTCGATGATCTGTTTGTACCCGGAAGTGGGTACCGAAGAGGTAGGGCCGGAGCTTCTTAAGGGCCCACACTACTGCAAAGGCCTCCCGCTCGATGGTACTCCAGCGCTGCTCTCGGGCCAGCAGGCGTCGGCTGATGAAGGCCACTGGCTGGTCGACTCCCTCGGGGTTTAGTTGGGAGAGGACGGCCCCAATGCCATGGTCTGAGGCATCAGTCTGGACGATGAACTCACGGCTGTAGTCGGGGGCCTGGAGCACATGGCGACCTTCAGCTTCTCGAAGGCCGCTTGACAGTCTGGGGTCCAGTTGACTGTTTTTGGGTGCTACTTGGATGTGAGTTCCGTGAGGGGCCCCACAATGCTGCCATAGTCCTTCACAAACCGCCGGTAGTATCCGGTGAGCCCCAAGAAGGCTCGGACCTCGGTTTAGGTGACGGGTGGATGCCAGGACTGGATGGCAGCGATCTTGAGCTGGAGAGGGGCCACCAGACCGCTCCCCACTTGGTGTCCGAGGTAGGTCACGGACCCCTGGCCAATTTGGCACTTGCTGGCCTTGATGGTGAGGCCGGCCTGTTGGAGGGCGTGCAGGGCCTCTCGGAGGTGGTGAAGGTGGTCTGTCCAGTGGCGGCTGTATACCGCTATATCGTCCAGGTAGGCGGCGCTGAATTCTTCGAGGCCCGCCAATACCTGGTTCACAAGTCGTTGGAAAGTGGCTGGAGCGTTTTTCATTCCGAATGGCATCACTTTGAAATGGTAGTGACCATCCGGGGTAGAGAAAGCGGATCGTTCTTGGGCTCTGGGGGTGAGGCCGATCTGCCAGTAGCCCGCTGTCAGATCAAAGATGCTCAGGTAGCGGGCAGCCCCCATGCGGTCAACCAGTTCATCTGCTCGGGGAATGGGGTGAGCGTCGGTTCGGGTGACAGCGTTCAGACCCCGATAGTCGACGCAGAATCGGAGCTCGGGGGTGGTGCCCGGGGCAGCAGCTTTGGGGACCAGTACGACTGGGCTGGCCCAGGGGCTGTCTGAGGGCTCGAAGACTCAGTGTGAGCATTTTGGAGACTTCGTCTTGGATGCAGGCGCGCACCCGATCTGGTACTCGGTACGCCCGGTGTCGGATAGGGGGACTGTCCCCAGTGTCCACGTCGTGAAGGCACCAGGGGGTGACCCCGGGGGTGAGGGAGAACAGGTTTGCAAATTGCAGCAGGAGAGCCCGACAGTCTTGGCGCTGCTCCGGGGTCAGGGCATCGGAGAGTCGGACCCCGTCCACCAAACCATCTTTCTCACGGGTCCTCAGTAGGTCAGGGAGGGGCTCGGAGTCTTCCTCTGCCCCACTGTCTGTGGCCATCGGTAGGCTGAGCTCCGAGCGCACGAAGTGTGGTTTGAGTCTGTTGGCGTGAAGGACCCGGAGGGGGTTCCGGGGGGACTCCATGTCGATTAGATAGGTGACGGGGCCCTTGCGCTCGACCACCTTGAAGGGTCCTGTCCATTTGTCCTGCAAGGCACAAGGCTCGATGGGAGACATCACCCATACCTGTTGACCAGGCTCGAACTCGATGGAGGAGGCATGTTGATCGTACCATTTTTTCATGTCCTCCTGACTGGCCTCGAGATTGGCTTTAGCGATTTCCCTGAATCGCCGGGTCTGGTTGCGGAGGGTCAGGAGGTACTTATACACGTCCGGAGGGGTCTTCTGGGGGGCCATTTCCTATTCTTCTTTAACCAGGCTGAGGGGCCCTCGGACAGGGTGTCCGTACAGGAGCTCGAAGGGGCTGAAACGGAGGGATTTCTGGGGGACTTCTCGGTAGGCGAAGAGGAGGCACGGGAGCAGCCTCGGGATAGCGGGTGGCGTGGTCCACCAGGACCAGGATGAATCGATGCCCTTGTGCTGTTCGGGGGTCCAGGGGCCCCACAATGTCTATTCCCACCCTTTTGAACGGGGTGGTGACGACGGGGAATGGTTGCAAGGGTGCCTTGAGTTTTCGGTCGCTCTTCCCGCTGGCCTGGCAGGTGGAACAGGCCCGGCAGTGGTTGGAGACGTCATTTCGCATTTTGGGCCAGTAAAAGTGGGTTACCAGTCGGTTATACGTTTTGTCTTGCCCCAAGTGTCCAGCCAGGGGGACATCGTGTGCCAAGTTCAAAAGGAAGTCTCTGAAGCGGAGGGGCACCACCAGCACCAGACTGGCTCCCAACTCTGCGATTCTTTGCTCGCTGTATAGTAGGTCATTGTCCCAATAGATCCAGTGGGCCCCTGCGGTGTCTCCCGTGCTCTGGGCAAGGGCTTGCTGTCGGAGTCCCTCGAGGGAGGGACAGGTCTTTTGCTCCTGCCGGAATTGTTCCTGGGTGGGTCCCCCCTCTTGACGCCACTGAGCCAGTTCTGGAAGGTCTTGGAGCTGAGCGGGCCCTTCTTGGGTTTGCTCTGGGGGGGGGTCAGTACGGAGGGTGTCTTCCTCTGTAGTGATCGGTGGAGGAGGTGCTGGCCATTCGGGCTCTTCGGATCTGGGGATGGCGCGGGCGGCCATGGACCGGGTTGTTACGCACGCCCAGTCCGGGAGGCCCAGCATCCCCAGGTGCTCTCTTCTTTCAACGGCCGCCCACGGGGAACTCTCGAGGTCGTTTCCCAGGAGGCAGTCCACTGGGGCATCATCGCGGACAGTCACTTTTAGCATACCAGACACTCCTCCCCATTCGAAGGGGACGCAGGCCATCCGACACAGGCTCTCTGAATTGTCGGCCGATCGGATGGGGCAAAGAACGTTTGGCAGGATTTGTTCCGGGGTCACCAGGTGACAGCGGACTGCAGTCACACTGGCCCCGGTGTCGCGCAGGGCTTCGGCCTTGCGCCCATTTATGTTCACCCACTGGCTGTATTTTCTGGTGTTGGCGGGTAGGGGAGCCCGCGGGATCATGTCTCTTCCCCCTAGGCAAGCCAGGATCATGGCGGCAGGTTCCCACTCGGGCTGTTCCTGCTCGTACTCTTCATACTCTTCGGGGGTTTGCTCCTCTCCTAGGGCGGCGGCAGTGACCTGGCGGAGCACGGGAGTCTGGTTCTTTGGGCAGTTCGGGTCACTGGCATAGTGACCGATTCGCTGGCACCGGTGGCAAGTAACGTTGGCTCGGAACCCTGGGCGCATCGGGGGGTTTCCCCGACCGGCCGGGGGCGGGGTATTGCTGGCGGGAGCTGCCGGGACGGCATCTCTGCCCCGGCCCTGGCCTCCTCCTCCTCCTCCTCGGGGGCGATGGGTACCTTGGTTGGTTCTGTTTTGTTCACTTGGCCCACTCCGGGCCACTCGGGTGCTTTCCCATCGGTCAGCTTCAGCGGCGAGCTGCCGAGGTTCAGTCAATTTACTGTCGAGGAGGTGCTGCCTGAGCTCGACGAAGCAATTGTTGGAGAGGTGCTCCCACACAATGAGGTTAAAGAGTTGCTCGTAGGTGGTTACGTGGCTGCCCTTGATCCACCCCTCGAAGGCTCGGCTGAAATAGTTCACATATTCTACCCACGTTGTACCCGGGATCCGTTTGCAGTCGCGGAACCTCTGGCGGTACATCTCGGGCATGAGTTCATATCGAGTGAGGAGGGCGGCCTTCATGTGGTCATAGGATGTCATCTGGTGGTCCGGGAGTTGTAGCAGGGCATTGCGGCCTTCATTGACGAACCTCCCCCATAGCCCAGCTCCCCAGTCACTTCGATCAATACGGTGGGAGGTCATGGCGATCTCGTAGGCCTTGAACCACTGTTGTATGTCGTTGTTCCGATAATATTCTCTGACGACATCCTTGGGGATGTGGACCTTTGGTTCGGTAGTGCCTGGGGTGTGCGGGCGCTCGGGCACCCCTAGATCTTTGTTCTGTTTCCGCATTTCTATTTCTGCTAGCTTGCGCTCGTGTTCGTATGCCAGTTTTTTCTCTTCGAGTTCTCTCTGCCTTAGAACACTTACGGCTCCGAGAGGAGCGGGAAGAGAAGCAAAGTTTATCTTTTGTTCCGCCAGTTTCAGCTCTCCGTCCAACCGGAGCCGTGCCAACTCTAATTCATGGAGTCTGCTTTTCTCTAGTTCTTGGATCTCTTCCAGGGAGAGACCCGCTCTCCTTTCTTCGGTCGGAGTGGTGTTTGTCTCTGGTGCCTCGAGGTTTTGGTTCCGGGGTCCGGCTGCACCCGTTTCTGCCCGAGATTCTAGGGCATGTTTGAAGTCCTCAGCCCGGTGGTAGCAATGCCTAGTTCCATGCAAAATTGCTTTAGCTCTCGATGGTTGTACTCTTCTAGTTTCTCCATCTGGAATTTCTCTGTGGATCCGCTCTCTTTTGTTGTCATTGTGGTTGAGTCGTGGGGTGAGTTACTCTCTGTACGATTACGCGTCGGTTCGGATCGCGCCGCTGGCCACCAATGGTAGGTTGCAGAGGGCCGCGGCAGCGCCAGCAGGTCCCGACGAGGATGTAGGTCGCAAAGGGCCGCAGCAGCGCCAGCAGGTCCCGACGAAGATGTAGGTTGCAAAGGGCCGCGGCAGCGCCAGCAGGTCCCAACGAGGATGAAGGTTGCAGAAAGCCGCGGCAGCGCCAGCAGGCAGGACGACGGTTCACAAGGCAGGGCTGCGGCAGCACCAGCAGTCCTTCAAGGATGAGTTCTTCACGGTGTCTCTCGACTCCAGGATACAACTGCCTTCCTGCTCTGGTGCTGCCCCAGTTATAGGTCTGGCGCCCTTTGATGTCCGGACCCTCGCACTTGGAGGTCAGGAGGTCCAGGATGAGGGAGTCCAGACACCCAGCAGGGGGGTGGAGCCAGCGCCCGGGGAGGCTGGGGGCGATCGGCAACTGGCTGGGGAGAGCCATCGACACTCCTCTCTCCCATTGACCTGCCAAGTGGTCCGTTCACCTCCTGGGTGGATGGTGGTGCCGGGATGTCAGGGCCTGGCCAGGCCCAGGGTTGGGGTTGAGCTGAGGCCACGCGGCCTCGTGGTGCAGTGTCCAAGATGGCGGCTGGGCCGGGCAATGGTGCGGACGGTGGCCCGGGCCAGTGATACAGAGATGTCCGGGAGCAGGCGTCCCATAGGGGACGGGTTGCGGGTTGCTTCTGTGGGTCGTTGGGGTTGTTCTTCGGGTAGCACCTGGAGAGCCGATGTCCGGGCTCTGTCATGCGGGGAGGGAGCGAGCCCTTCCTGAGGCCTGTCCAACACACCTCGACTAGGTGAGTGAGCGACGCTGTGCTCTGCAGTTTCACGGACCAGGAGGCGTTGTCGGCGACCAGGATGGAGGTGCGAGCTGTCCCACGATGTCCCACGATGGATGATGCTGTCGACGTCGCTGGACCCAGGATTGGGCAATAAGTCTTGGCAAATTCAAGCCCACGCGGTGGACCTAAAATGGCGTCTGGTGTGGGCCAGGAGGGTCCGGGGTGCTCCTCTTTTGGAAGGGAGCAAGGGCCAGTCTGGAGCAACCAGACCAGCAGCAGTGATGTCGTCGGGCATCGTTAAAAAGGCCACAAGCCAGCGGGCTAGTAGCCAAACAACGCGGTGAGCAGCAAAAAGCAGAAGGGCCCCACGCAGATCGTGGAGATGCTGGGAGGCTGGACTTCGGTGCTGGAGCTGCTCAGGGTCGGGGCTTCTCGGACCCCAAAGCACTCACCAGAGGATCCCTCGGCGGTCGTGCTGGATAGAAGTCGTGCAGTTCTGATGATGGCCGGTCCATCGAGGTCTCGTCGCACCTACGGTTCTCAGCTTAGCTGTAGAGGTAGGTAGAGGTCAGAGGTGTCAGGGAAGCCGGGTCTCGTCGTGCTGGTCGGTCGGATTCCTGAGGAAGGACGTGCAGCAAACCGCAGAGTTCTTAGATGGTGCCTGCAGATGCAGGGTGACTACTCCTTAGTCACAAGGGAGAAATCTTGAGAGGAAGTCTTGAGTTCCTTTCATAGAAAGTAGTTTCAGGATTCAAAGATGATCTAATTTGGAAGGGTCCCCGCTCCTGCCTTTATCCTAAAGAAAGGGGTGGGTACGCAACTACGTCCTGCCCTAGGGGTGGGACCAGGAAGGGGGGTGGTTACACCCCTCTCCCATGCCGGACTTTCCCCAGGCCAGGGGCTGGTGTGCCCCTGGAATTGGTTCTAGCCGGTAGCTGCGTAGTGAGCCCTGGGGTCCCACTCTGCAGTCACCTTCCTGTAAAGCCCTGCCTACCCAGGATACACAAAACCCTGTCTGGGATGGTGCTAGCACCGCCCCTGACAGGAAACCCTTTGTCCAAGCTCTCCTCGCTGGAAGGACTCCCAGCAGCAGGAGGTCAGACTCGTGTCTGTGGTGGCAGCATCCATTTTGTGGAGCTGAGGCTTTAGTTAACTTTAACTGGGGTTCACAGTTACATACATGTCGTGTCCCTCTAGAAGGGTGGAATGCTAACCCCATCGCCAGAATTGGCGAGGGGTTAGTATTCCAATTCGTATGACACCTTACTCGACATGTTTTGATAAAGCGTTACCAGAGATAGCATTTAACCGTGAGGATTATAATGCACTTAAATCTTATGTTATGTTATGTTAACATAACATAACATAACATTTAAGTGCATTATAATCCTTAAGAGTATATGGTACGCGTTATCATGGAACAGCTATTAGGACTTGGTTCCGCAAGCTGCAAACGGGCTCAGCTCATGCCAGAGCACCATTTCACACGATTCCAAGCACTCTGCCTTCAGGATTGTCAAGGCCTGCCATAGGAGTGACTGATAGGAATCTGTGTGTCCATTTTTAGGGTTAGATATAGGTATACTATATCTAAAGCAAAGGGTGATTACACCACCTTGGCCCAGCTGTCGTGCAGCCAGTTGTGTCTGATTTAGATGGCCATCCAGGGGTGGCATAATACATGCTTCAGCCCCTGGTAGGCCCTGGGTACACCTATGCCCCGAGTTACAGGGTCTGGTAAGGTGGCCCGTACCAATTGGAAATGTACCTAAGGTACATGGAATCCATTTTAGAGAGAGCAGTAGGCCTGGGGTCCTGATTGGCAGGACCCCAGGTCAACTAAGTCGGAAAACCAGCAAAACACCAGGCAAAAAAGTTGGGGGTAACCATAGTCAGGTATCTACCTTCCTACATCCTTGATGTAGGCCGGTAGAGAAAACACAAATTCCTGCAAAAAGAAATCGATATATTTTGATGTGTTCTCAAAAACACTATTAATGGCAGACACAATAGGTCTGCCAGGTTCAGGTGACTGCTTTTTGTGGACTTTGGGGATGAAATACATGTTAGGTAATACAGGAAAATCTTTGTGGAGAAATTGGAGTTCATCCTTGCTTAGCCACCCCTCGCGTTTCCATTGATAGAGTTCTGAGCGATAGGCTTCTTGGGATTTCTTAGCAGTGGCCATATTGACTTTAGCATAGCATAGATTGTCACCCAAATGTCTATTGGCCTCTTCGATGTATTCTTTTTTGCCCCATATAACCACATTGCCTCCCTTATCTGACTGATTGATTGATTATAATGTTCTTGTTTTCTTTCAATTTTTTCATAAGGAAGGAATATGGTCTCGTTTTTGCATTGGGTTTGTTGTAGGCCTTCATGGTTTTGCATTGCAAAGTTTTAATTTCTTCAGTGACTATCCGCAAACATGTCAATTGCATCCCGGGGCATGCTGGGGATGAATGTAGATACTGTTTTAAACGGGCTCTCTACTGGTTGGTTTATGCTGATCCCCTCATTAATAGCCAATTCCTGTGGGTTATCGATGGTACCACCATCCTCTCTCAGTCCATGCAAGTCACGCATCAAGCCCAAATCTTTCGCTTGCAGACCAATTTTATCAGTTGTTTCAGTGGGCCCAGGTTTTTTCTTAGCTCCCAGGCCAGTTTTCACGGCATAGTTTTTTTTTAATTTGATTTTTGGAATGAATTTAAATATATTGATACGGGTGTTGA
Source organism: Lissotriton vulgaris (assembly GCF_964263255.1). Taxonomy (NCBI): domain Eukaryota; kingdom Metazoa; phylum Chordata; class Amphibia; order Caudata; family Salamandridae; genus Lissotriton; species Lissotriton vulgaris. The sequence continues at coordinate 830,532,704 of NC_141687.1, read as the reverse complement.
CATAGTTGAAGTTTCTCTCCGGACAATAGGACAGCCCTAGAGCCAGCAGTGTTTTCTCCGCTTGGTTTAGGTCAATGTCAGTAAGATTGATAATGGTGTTTTCGTCCACTGTTTTTTGCTCTTGTTGCGCCAGAATTGCTTTTTCTGTTGCCTTCCTTTTTGAGGCTCGCCACTGGCGTCGCTGTTTTCGTCGTTCGTTCTGCCTCTGCTTTGAGTCGTGTTTAGATTTCTCGGGTGTAGCGATGCTTTTCGCTGTAATCTGACATATTACATTTCTTCTCCAAGGGTCAGTTGATCCATATCCCCTTGCTTTGCACCTGGGGTACCTTTATCAGAATCGACCTGACTAGGCACTAGACTTGTTTCTGATCCCGACGCTTCAGGATCACTCGTGCCTGCCTCTACGAGTTGCGTGGTTACGCTTGGTTTTGGTGTTGTAGCACCTCTTTGTTTATATATATATATATATATATATATATATATATACATACATACATAAATTAAAAACGCGTCAGGCGCTCGCATCAGTGACTGATTTAAATTGCCACCAGAGCCTGCTTGTACCCTGTGAATAAAGGTCTGCAACCTTTCAACAGTGTTGGAGTGCTGTTCAAATGTGGGCAATGGCAATTGGAGCATTATATATATATATATATATATATATATATATATATATATATATATATATATATTCAAACCTCGATTCCTCCAGCAAACACCAAAGAATCATTCGAGCCCAAACTTTCTTTTGCAGCGTGATCATTTAAGACATGCAAGCAAATAACATGGCCAAAGCATTTCGGTGCCAAGCATCTTGGTCACGGGTCAATAATAGTTTGAAAATTCACTTTACATATAGTGTAGAAAATTCATAGAAATTAAAGTAGGACTACTTGTCTACACTCCATTTTTGGCAGCCATTTGGTGTTTCGTATACACAATCGACAATAGCACAGTAGTTTCAATAACGTTTTTTTGAGAGAAACCCAATTCATACAATATATACAATATAACAAGTGCTTAATTGATATACACCTTACAAAAGGAATAATACCACAATGAAAAAGTGATTACGGCTAGAACATTCAGGCTTGTAATGGTAAAATTGTCAATATTGATCACCATGAATATACTGAACCCAAAATTGACATGCTGCTCCGCATGTTTTAACAATCAAGCCCCAGTGGGCTTTTGAAGAATTTCATGGTTATTATCACCATAAATACCAGTTCAATATATGACTAACACAGCTGATCCAAATTCAATTCTGCCTCAAGTTGGCCAAATATAACATCCATCACATACCGTCCCTTTTGTATTTCCTACAAACCTCACTCTAGATCGTCCCTTAATAACTCAAGTCTCACAAGAGACTGCAAAGCAAGGTGGCTTCAGTAATTTTTGATTTTTCCACACCAGAAGCACAGACCCACAAAGTAACTGACTTAGTCCTGTGCAAAACTAGGGCCCTGAAAAGAAGAGAACCCCTAGCCCTACAATATTAGTCCACAAAGCAGGGAGGCATAGGTAGGTAAGGGGCTGCAAGGAATCTGCACCTAGATAGAGCCTCTACCGGATACTGTGTTACCAAAGGTAAGTAACTTGTTCATCTGATAGATACTTCGAGCTGCAGATTCCTTACCTTTGAATTAGATATCCAAGCCATACCATCCCTGCGGTGGGCTGCGGAACAATATCCTATACTAGGAAGTCCTGTCAGACCGAGCAGGCAAGGTGCCTGTCCCTGGGGACCGGACCATCCAGGCAGTAGTGTTTGGCGAACGTGTGCAAAGACGCCCATGTTGTCGCCTGACATATCTTGAACTGGGACACCCCGAGCCAAGGCCGGAGTCGCAGCCTTTCCCCTGGTGGAATAGGCCCTTAATCCCTCAGGGGGCTGCTTCTTTGCCAGGGCAGAACACATCTTGATGCAGAGAACGACCCAGCGAGAGATGGTCCTTTTCTACACTGCCCTTCCCTTCTTCGCTCCCATGTACCCCACAAAGAGTTGGTCGCCCACCCGGAACTCTTTAGTGTGGTCAAGGTAGAACAACAATGCTCTTTCTGGGTACAATCAAGGAAGTCGCTACTCTTCTTTAGAGGGATGCAGGGAGCAAAGAAGGTGGGCAATGTAATGGACTGACCCAGATGGAAAGGGGTCAAACCTTTCGGTAAAATGGAGGCCTGGGTGCGAAGCACCACTTTTTACGGAAAGGACATAGCGCACATCAGATAGGTGAGTACAAACTTAAGGTTCCCCTGTGGGATGACAAAGGGAGTAGGTAGAAACAGATGAGCCAGCCCTTTCCGAAAAATATGTACAATGGGAGATTTAAAAAGAGAGGTTTGGTCTGGCAGCCGCAATAAGACAGAGCAGAAAGGTAACACTTGAGAGTTCCCAAAGCACAACCCTGTTGGGCAAGGGTTAGAATGAACTAAAGGACAGTAGAAAAAGAAGCAGAAAGAGGGTTCATAGACCTTTCTGTATAGTTTAATACAAATTTCTGCCAACAGCAGACGTATACCGTCTAGGTGGAGAGACACCTGGCCGCCAGAATAACATTCCAGACTTCAGATGGAAGGTCAAAAGCCATCAACTGACGCTGCTCAATCTCCACGCATGGAGGCACAGAGTTGACATGTTCGGGTGGAGAACCCTACATTGCTGCTGCAGAAGATCCTCCTGAAGGGACAGCCTGATTGGATGGATCGATGCTCATTTTCAGAAGCTCTGGATACTAGAATCTCCTCGACCAGTCCGGAGCCACCAGAATGGCTTGGGCCCAGTCTCTCCTGATCTTCAGAAACCCGTGTAGGAATGGTATGGGCAAAAAGGGGTATAGCAGGCCTGAACTCCACTCACGACAAAAGGTGTCACCGAGCGATAGCCACCTTGCCAACTCCAGCGTGCAGTAATGCTGACACTGCGCATTCTCTTCGGAGGAGAACACATTTAACCAGGTTTCTCAGCACTGCTTAAAGATACCTTCAGTCACCTCCGACTGGAGACACCATTCATGATCCGCTAGGCATCGATGGCTGAGTTTGTATGCCCTGGTGTTCACGTAACCTGCCAGGTGTTGAGCTATCAGGGTTATGCTCTGCTGTTCCAGCCATATCCAGAGATGCAGAGCCTCTTGACAAAGGGTCCACGACCCCACCCTGCCTTGTTTGTTGTGGTACTACATGGCGGTGGTGTTCTCTGAACACCTGCACTAGCTTCCTCTTGGCAGAGGGAAGAATTGCTTTTAATGCAAATCGAAACGCTCAAAGGTCCAACCAATTTATGTGGAGTCCGACTCCGCTGGAGACCAGTGTCCCCTGATCTCCACCTCTCCCAGATGGTGGCCCCATCCCAGAAGTGACCCATCTGTCACAACTGTGAAATCTGGTTGGGGAAGGGAGAAGGGTCTGCCCTTGGCCCAATCACGGTTCTCCAACCACTACTGAAGATCTCTCACAGTTTGTTCTGAGATCTGGGCCATTTGGTGAGATTTCCTCAATATTGTGCCCATTAGAACTTCAGGTTCCAATGCAGACTCTGCATACGCCACCTGGCATGCTTCACCAAAAGGATGCAGGCCGCTGTGAGGCCCAACAGCCTCAGAACCAGTCTCACTGAAATCCAGGATAGTGGCCAAAACATCGGAACCATAGCCTGAATATCCTGGACTCGCTGCTTGGGAGCATAGGCCCGAAAATGCACTGTGCTTAGAACTGCCCCGATAAAGGGAGCGTCTGAGAAGGAGTCAGGTGTGACTTCGGCACGTTTATAGAGAACCCAAGCAAATGCAGGAGGTTCTCCGCAGTCTTAAGGTAGGAGACGACTGCCTGGGGCAAAGACACCTTCAACAGCCAGTCACAGAGGTAGGGGGAAGACTGACACCCCTAACCGGCGCAGATGAGCTGCAACCACCGTCGTCACCTTGGTGAACACCCGAGGCGTACTAGTAAGTCCAAAGGGGAGCACTGTAAACTGAAAGTGCTGGCTGCCTACCTTGAACCACAAGTCATGCCTGTGGCCCACCAGGATGGGGATGTGAAAATATGCATCCTGCAGGTCCAATGCTAACATCCAGTCGTGATGGTCTAGGGCAGACAAGGCATGAGCTCAAGTGAGCTTCTTGAACCTCTCCTTGAGGAAGAGACTCACAGTTAGAAGATCTAAAATGGAGCGCAAACCTTTGTTTTTCTTCTGAATCAGAAAGTAGTTGATATAACCACTGTATACTTCTGAAATCGCGGCACTTTCTATAGCCACCCTGGCAACGAGAGCTGTAACTTCCTCTGGGAGCAACTTTAAATGATCAGTCAGCTGTTCCTGATTTGACAAAATGAAAGGCAGTGAGTAGCCCTCCTGGACGATCTGCAAGACCCACTTGTCCGATTTAATGGATCTCCAGTGGGGAAGATGATGACTAATTCTTCCACCAACTGGAGTAGCGAGGCCATGCAGAATAAGCCTAGGAGTGCTTGGAAGCTGCGGCTGCTGGGGGCAGTGTCACCGATGACTTCTGGGCTCCATTCCTGGATCGGAATGCACAGCATCAACGTCCTCACTCACCTGTATAGGATGGTGACTGGGACATGGCTGATGCGGCTGCAAACTCCTTCCGCTGCAACGAAAGGGGAGAAAGGAAGACTAGCCACGAGGAGTAAACGAGAGGCCCAAGGATCTGGCCATTCGTCGGAGATTCCTTGAACCTGACCAGGGCAGAGTCTGCCTTTTCCCCACAAAGGTGGGTTCAATCATAGGGCTTGTCCATCAGATTAGCCTGGACAGACCCCGGGTGTGAGAAAGTGCCATCTTTCTTGCAGGGTATGCCCCCACTTTTTGCTGAATTACTGATGTACTTTGACTGAGTGTGCCCTGGGCTCCTGTCAATCAGGTGCTCAGGGCCTGTGTTCCTTCCACAAAACTGTTTTGATACCAAAACCCAATTGGCATCTCTGGCCACATGTCAGTCCCTGGTAAATGGTACCCTAGGTACCCAAGGCATTGTGACCAGAGAAGACCCCTAAGGGCTGCAGCACTTATTGTGTCACCCTTAGGGGCCCTGTACCCTGACACACACACACACTGCCTTTGCAGGTTGAGTGTGTTGGTGCAGAACGAAACAAAGAGTCGACATGGCACACATCCCTGTGTGCCATGCCCACAAACACACTGCCCTGGCATACATCAGTAATCCCTCTAGCTGGGTGCACTATGTCAGTGGTGTGGGCACAGGTGCACGAGCCCTGTGCCCCTACAGTACCCAGGGCCATTCCTGGGCACTGTAAGTGCAATGATGCCATTAAGAGAGCACATTAAACCCGCGCTGATGCCAGAGTGGAATTTAATGCCAAATGCACGACAAAGGGCATTCTAAAGATGCCCCCTGAAACCTAACTAACTCCCAATGTCCAGACTGCGTGGCTACCGAGGCTGCCACCATCAGACATGTTTCTGGACCCCTGGGTCGAGAGGCTGCCGCTCTCGGGGGCCTGAAACAATGCACATCCTGGGACAAGGTGCCAATCCTCCTCCCAAGGATGGGCAGGGGAAGCTTCAAAGGCAAACTGCTCAAACAGCAACAATCCCTGGTGCCTGCCAGGAACCGCAAATCCAGCCCACTCTGCACCCGCAGAGCCCGGCCCGTGCCTGAGTGGACGAATACCCAGAGGACATTCCCCCGGCAATTGTGACCACGAATCCAGTGCCCAAGGACCCTCCTCACCGATCCAGACGACGCCTGCAGCCTCACAACAAGGGACCCCTCCAACTGCGACCAGCTGAGGGCAAGATTTCCCGACATCAAAAGACACCCCTGCACCCGGTGCCCCACAGCCCCCTGTGCCCAATTCCTGGGTGTCTACCTATCCTTCAAGATCCCAACTTACCTCTCAAAGTGGTGGTCGCACCTTAAGAATCTCCGTTACCCGAGCCTGCAGCCTTTGTTCAACTTCCAAGTCTCCCATTGAATAACATTGGGCGCCCCAAAGGCCCAAAAGCACCCTGCACCCACGCGCCAGAGTGCCGCTGGAAGTACAACAACTACCCTACTCTACTACCCCACTTGCCCTGTGTAAGTGACCAGGAGCTCAGCTCCCACAGCCGCTTGGGCTGCCTGCTGGCAGCCACCAACCGAAGGCCCCCTATCCTCTAAAGGATAACATTGGGCCTACTCACTCTGCACCCGGTTGCCCCTGTGTCGCTGAAGGTGTAACGACTGTACTTACCGGACCCTGGGAGACCCCGGAGTCTACCACTGGAACCTTTACCTACGCTAGCCGAGTACTTTCACAAAGACCGATAACTTCATTTTCTCTATAGGTTAACATTGGCTGGGTTTCACTCAGAAAGTCTTCAAATTGTGGAGTTTTGCAACTTTAAAATATTCAATAAAAAAAACAGCCGATCAACAAATTCCAAATTACTCACGTGTTATCAGGAGAGATCGCAGTGCTGTATCTTTCAGCCCAGCACTGCACCTGAAAAGTAATTATAACCTTGATTTACTGTTAACTCAATTTTCCTCCATAGGAATCCATTGTCTGGTTTTTGCCAGAAAATCTTCTAAGTGTCCATTTCCTAAACTTACAAATATTCCTTAAAAATCGCCTGTATAACAAAAACTATTTCTTTAAACTGTTTACAAGAAATGCACCAGGGCTGAATCCAGGATCCAACCTGGAGTTAGAAAAATATATGTAAAGTGATTTTATTGCATTTACTTAAAAACTTCCATTGAGATTCAATGTTATTTTGTGTTCAAACTTGTGTTGCATATTGCAACAACTGTAACCATTGCATCTAAAAGTCAACTGCTATTTGAAAGTATTCAATTGCAACATCTCATTCCAAGAAGGTATTTATGATACCTACTGTGGTTCTAAAATAAACAACGATATATTTTTATATACAAAACATTTGGCCTAGAGTTCAGTCTTTGAGTGTGTGAGACCATTTGCTGACTGAGTGTGTACATGCTTTACACTGGCCTCTGATACGGCCTTACTGCTCAACCAAGCTACCACTTTAGAGAGTAAGGCTATATCTAACGTTAGCCTCTGCCATACCTCTGGGGACTGTGGACTCTGTGCACAATGTAACTTACTTTGGTCCAGTATATACAGAGCCACTTTCTTACACCAAGAAAACAGTTGTTGCACTGAGGCACTGTGGCACTGAGGCATGGCGCCTCAGTGCCACGGTTGTTAAGATTCACCTGCCCAGTGTAGGGTGAATTTTGCTGCATCTCTCACATCCTTCCTTGACCGCTTGAGAGAGCACAGCCCATGCCGCCTGTGGGACCTGTGGCAGCACTTGCGCAAACGTCTCCCAAAGGGAATGGGAGAAAAGGCCCAATAAGCATGCAGTAATCACCGACCGCAATGCTAGGCTGGTGAAGAGAACAATTTCTTACCAAATGAGTCCAGCCGTTTGGATTCCCTATCCTGAAGAGCAGAAGGGAACACACCCTGGGAAGTAGAGGCCTGCACCACCAAACTTGCTGGGGTGGGGGGTTGGCTGAGGAACTTATGGTCGCACAGAGCCAGGCAATGGCTGCATGCAATCGTCCTATTCATAGGAGCCCCTGTGCTAGGCTTGGACTACTTGCCTAGAAGGACGTCTGTGAGTTCTTCATTACAGAGCAAAGGTGGAAGCCCCTGGTTAAAGCACCTCAGTCAGGAGATAAATCCTGACTTGCAGTCCAAGGACCTTAGCTGCCCTCTTCACCACCATGGTATAGGATGCTGCCTTCTCTGTAGCCACAGTTGGCGGAGACAAAATGCTAGTCCACTGGCCTCCCCAAGTTCCCCATATCAGTCCATGTTCTCCTCAGTGACATCCTGGTGTTCTAGAGGGTCCACAGACCCATTCCATTCCTCTCCTGAGCCTAGCACATCCGCAAAGTGCTCAGGCAACAACAGAGAACCACTAGGTTCAACCCCGCCGAAATCTGCGTCGAGCAAAGTCGTTCCAGCTCGGTTATCATGGATGAGGACGCGGCTGGTGCCCCCGATGGGCACCGACTTTGGGTTCAACACCGGGAAGATCACATTGGCACGACTTCGTCAAGTTCAGGATCGGATGCTGGAGGCCCCACCGGCGCCCAGAGCGGACTGCTTCTAACCCGATAGGACCGCTTCAGACTACACGGGGCCCGAAGGCTCGCCAGCAGGGTTGTTCCACTCAAAAACGCAGCACATTACCTCGTAAAATGATTTTATTTGAGCGGGAGTCGCTCCGGCTCCCAGAAAGGGTGGGAGACGCAAAGTCGGCTCGGGGGAACCTTGCCAAGAGCGTCGATGCTCCTTACATCTCTCGACGACAGCCGCCAGCCAAGGTGAAGATAAAGTCTGCTTGGACTTACTCTTCTTTTTATGCCTCTTCCCCGATTGTCCAGAGGACCTTGAGTGGGATGAAGAGGACTTAAGGCTCCGGGACCAGTCCCGCCACCTCCTCTTCTTCGATCGGGCCCAGGAAACTCGCAAAGTCTCACTCGTCGGTGTAGACTGCCGGGCCACAAGGAGATTCATCACTCGCTCCCTCAAGACCTTCGGAGCAATCACCCAGCATTCTGAGCACAACTGATTCGTTTTCGTGCTCGAGACACCTGAGACAGACGAGGTGGGGAACAGTAACCGACATCATGCGCTGGCAAGAACTGCACTGCTTGAAACCGGTCTTCCTCAAAGACATCCCTCACACAAAGTGGAATAAAATACTCTGAATTCAACAAAAGTCAAGAAAAAAACCTGCCAAAAAGCAGCAGAGGGGTAGCTTGTGAGAAGTTGGCCTGATATATAATGTTCACTATTCTAGTGAACACTTTGTATCAGTCCAAACAACCCTTATGGTGATTGGTTGTAAGTCAACCTTATAGACCAGCTATCCTAGTAGCGTGGATACGAGCAGTCTTCGGGCTAAACTCTAGAGGGCGTGTTAAGCCAGCTGTTATACCATCACATATACCCCTTGAACACCAAGTGAAAGGACACCAAACAAGTATTATGAAAATAAACAGTGTATTTATTAGAATCACAACAGCCCTGTACTCTTTATGAGGACAGGGTACTAAGCACACAACAAAACTCTTACGAAAATACTTTAAGTTGCACAATTTACACAAATGCCCGAGGGGCACGGAAAACCATATACTATGGAAGTGAAATGCGAAATTACTAGCAGGTAAGTACTGGACTAATAGGCTTTGGAATCGCTAGGACTACGTTACTGAACCTTCAGATTACTAGTATTAGAAATTAGAAATTAGAAAAATTAGTAGGAGGCCTAGGGGACTCGGGTGCAGAGTGTGCACTCTCACGCGGGATGCGGGACAAAGTCTATGGGAGCTAGTAAAGACAAAGTTAGTGTTCTCGGGCGAACCCGATAAGGTAGATCAAAAACGACAGTGGATCCTGACCCTTGGATAGTGAGGCTATGCTGGGGCACCGAAATGCCGAGTTTACCTAGCCCAGGGGCTGCAGCTGCATATGTCTCAAAAGACGTCGGGAATCCTCGTAGACGAACCAGGAGCCTGAAGAAAAGAAGTTGCTGGCAGGCGACCAGTGAAGATAGTTTGAGTGATCCAAGCCTGGATCGAAGATGGATGACACCTGAAAGCAGAGGGGACCAAGTTCGTGACTACTAGCCAGTAGTCAGGTGGCACCAAGAGGGCACCGGATGGTAGTCACCTCGACTAGGTGAGTGGGCGACGCTGTGCTCTGCAGATCTCACGGACCAGGAGGCGTTGTCGGCGACCAGGATGGAGGTGCGAGCTGTCCCACGATGGATGATGCTGTCGGCGTCGCTGGACCCAGGATTGGGGCAACAAGTCTTGGCAAATTCAAGCCCACGCGGTGGACTCAAAATGGCGTCTGGAGTGGACCAGGAGGGTCCGGGGTGCTCCTCTTTTGGAAGGGAGCAAGGGCCAGTCTGGAGCAACCAGACCAACAGCAGTGATGTCGTCGGGCGTCGTTAAGAAGGCCACAAGCCAGCGGGCTAGTAGCCAAACAACGCGGTGAGCAGCAGAAAGCAGAAGGGCCCCACGCAGATCGTGGAGATGCTGGGAGGCTGGACTTCGGTGCTGGAGCTGCTCAGGGTCGGGGCTTCTCGGACCCCAAAGCACTCACCAGAGGATCCCTCGGCGGTCGTGCTGGATAGAAGTCGTGCAGTTCTGATGATGGCCAGTCCCTCGAGGTCTCGTCGCACCTACAGTTCTCAGCTTAGCTGTAGAGGTAGGTAGAGGTCAGAGGTGCCTGGGAAGCCTGGTCTCGTCGTGCTGGTCGGTCGGATTCCTGAGGAAGGACGTGCAGCAAACCGCAGAGTTCTTAGATGGTGCCTGCGGATTCAGGGTGACTACTCCTTAGTCACAAGGGAGAAATCTTAAGAAGAAGTCGAGAGTTCCTTTCGTAGAAAGTAGTTTCAGGATTCAAAGATGATCTAATTTGGAAGGGTCCCCGCTCCTGCCTTTATCCTAAAGAAAGGGGTGGGTACGCGACTAGGTCCTGCCCTAGGGGTGGGACCAGGAAGGGGGGTGGTTACACCCCTCTCCCATGGCGGACTTTCCCCAGGCCATGGGCTGGTGTGCCCCTGGAACTGGTTCTAGCCGGCAGATGCGTAGTGAGCACTGGGGTGCCACTCTGCAGTCACCTTCCTGTAAAGCCCTGCCTACCCAGGATGCACAAAACCCTGTCTGGGATGGTGCTAGCACCGCCCCTGACAGGAAACCCTTTGTCCAAGCTCTCCTCGCTGGAAGGACTCCCAGCAGCAGGAGGTCAGACTCGTGTCTGTGGTGGCAGCATCCATTTTGTGGAGCTGAGGCTTCAGTTAACTTTAACCGGGGTTCACAGTTACATACATGTCGTGTCCCTCTAGAAGGGTGGAATGCTAACCCCGTCGGCAGAATTGGCGAGGGGTTAGTATACCAATTCGTATGACACCTTACTCGACATGTTTTGATAAAGCAATACCAGAGATAGCATTTAACTGCGAGGATTATAATGCACTTAAGAGTATATGGTATAGCGTTATCATGGAACAGCTATTAGGACTTGGTTCCGCAAGCTGCAAACGGGCTCAGCTCATGCCAGAGCACCATTTCACACGATTCCAAGCACTCTGCCTTCAGGATTGTCAAGGCCTGCCATAGGAGTGACTGATAGGAATCTGTGTGTCCATTTTTAGGGTTAGATATAGGTATACTATATCTAAAGCAAAGGGTGAGTACACCACCTTGCCCCAGCTGTCGTGCAGCCAGTTGTGTCAGATTTAGATGGCCATCCAGGGGTGGCATAATACATGCTTCAGCCCCTGGTAGGCCCTGGGTACACCTATGCCCTGAGTTACAGGGTCTGATAAGGTGGCCCAGTCCCAATTGGATAATGCACCTAAGGTACACGTCAATTTAGTGAGAACAGCTAGGCTGTGGGTCTGATTGGCAGGCCCACAGCCAGCGAAAGTCGTAAACCAGTGAAACAAAAGCAAATAATCTGGGTGATCATAGGATTGCAGACCCTACTCTCCTACATAGCTCTTCACGGATTGGCGCATAACTGGCACAGAAAGAAAAGAACGGACGTACGAGCACCTGGGTGGCACCTATAGAGGCACCATAACATCATAACCAACGCTACGGAAGCAGTCACGTGGAGCCAAATGGAGTTACTGGACACCACGTGCTAGGGGTATTGCTCAGCAAAAGTATCCCGATCCAGCCTGACGTCTGGGGAATTCAAAGGTAAGGAATCTGCAGGAAGACGTCTCTATCAGATTTGTCTTTAGGATGATTGAAGGAGGAAACGTTTTTAAAACTAATTTAAGGAGTTTATAGACGGTTGATGTGCCTTTTGGCTTTTAGAAATTAATTTATAAATATACTGAATCTTTAAGAGGATAAAGCATAACAAGAAATTACAATTTGTGCAATTCTAAGTGCACCACAATGTGAAAAACTGCAGGTAGGTCACACAGGAAAATATATATTTAACTGAACAAATCCATTACTGAAGTCAACATTAAAAGGCTGGTTTGGCTTACCAATACTAGAAGAGCCATCAGCCAAAGCAGTCTTCTGTCTCTGCAACACTTCCCGTTCCTCAGCTAGCACAGCCTGTGACTGGGTAAGCTCCTGAAACTCTTCCCGCAATTTCTCCAGTTCCAAAATCACACAAAGCCTGGAATCTTCCTTCTCATTCAAAGCTTCTTCTAAAGCTGCCTTTTCTGCTGCATACCCATCAATAACACCTAAGAAATGTAAGGCAAATATATTTAACATAAGCTAATGGAGAGGAGTGATCCTAAATGATAATTTTCTATCATTCAAGGAACAAAGATGGCATACGAGTCATACGTGCCTACTGGGATTAAGAAACTGGGGATTCCATTAGGTTTTTTTAAAGTTTGTTGTGTAATGTTCTTTAAGCACATGCAGTCAAGACAAACAGTGGAAAGGGCTTCATACAGTTTATTACCTCTTGCTTTGTGCAGTTCCAGTACAAGCTGCTGTTTTTCATGCGATTCTTCATTTAAACGCTGAAGGAGCTCTTGGTGCTGCTTGACCACTTGAGCAGTTTCTTGATTTCTTCGGTTAAACTCCTCCTCAAAGTGGGCCTGGATTTCATGGGTTTGCTCCAACTTAAAAGAAAAGACAAACGGATAGCAATGAACTTTAAGAACTTGGACAACTGCAGTTATAGCCTGTACATGAATGGGAAACCAGACACCCTTCAATTTCCATCATAATGATTCCTGTACTACACCAGGAATCAAAGGGTTTAAATATACAAAGTTTCTTTAATGATGGTCTTTCAGTTAAGATAATCTATACAAAGTCGAAAGTCGTGCAGAACCATTATGGTGGGTGGACCACCAGTAAAATTAGCCAACTAAACTGTAGTGTACAGACATCACACACAAAAAAAGCCCATCCCAGCATCTTAATTTCCTATTTGTGTCATGAAAAATGCCAGATTCACTTAGAAGAATGAACATTTGGAGGGCTGTCGATTTTGGGGAAAAGTAAAATTTTTCATCTTAACATCTAAGGGTTGATTATGTATTTATTATTGTAGCCCTGAGGAAGTCTGTAATTTACGTCAAAGAAGAAACATGCTTTGGCTGGTTACAATCTCATTTGGATGTACAAAAGAATTATGGATAATACTGACAACAATATCGCCCTGGATGTGATGCAAGAGTGAAAATAAAGAGTAAAGCTAAATATGAGCTCATTAGGATATTGGACAATTGCTCTGGATAATTTATTCTTCAATGTCATGTTCTATAATTATGAAAAGATCCAACACAAACTCCAATAAATACTTGGAACTAGCGCTATGCCTGATATTTAAATCATATAGAATTTAAAATAATGATAGCAAACATTTACTCAGCAACAAAGATGAGCAAGATTGATTAAATATTGTCCTATCAACAACATCGCTGTCAACAAATAAAAATACAAAGTTGTTTCTCCAACCCAGCTCCTGTGTACCTCAAGGCTCTATCCTCTCCCCAGCCCTATTTAATCTCTTCATGGAACCCCTCACCACCATGTTGAACGAAGCAGGTGTAAAATACCACCTATACGCGGACGACATACAGCTCTACTGCAAGATCAAATTACCCCAATACCTCTGACAACTGAACACCACACTTAATAATATACAATCATGGCTCAAAACCAACTATCTTAAACTCAACCCCAATAAGACTGAACTACTGCTCTGCTCCCCCAAAAACAATCCTTTGCCTATCCTAGACTGGATCAAGAATCTGGAGATTCTTAACTGCTCTTTCTCAGTCTGACTCCTTTAAATCTATGGGTGTCACCCATGACAAAAACACGCCCATGGAGGAACAGATCAACAACTCTACCAAAGGAGCGCTCTACACACCCAGACATCTCAGGAAAGTAACGTGGTTTATTCCTCCTGATGATCTTAAGACGGTAGTGCAAACTGTGGTCATCTCAAAACTTGACTACGGAAATTCCCTCCTCACAGGAATTCCTAAATGTCACCTGGCGTCCCTTAATGCTGCTCTCCACGCGGCTGCCAGTCTCATCACAGGTACTAAAAAATGTGATCACATCTCTCCTGCCCTCAGTCTTAAATAGCTTCCCATCGATGTAAGATGCTTTTTCAAGACAGCCTGCATCACCCAAAAAGTGGGTCATACAAATACTCCCAAATACCTAGAAACCAGAAATTCAGGAGCTGCAGGAGCCTGAACTCTGAAAAGCTTGAATGCTCTTCTTCTCATTCCCCCCCCAACTTCAAGAAGAAATCATATCAGGCTCGCTCCTTCTCAGGACTGCTCCAAAGATCTGGAACTCGCTAGCCAAAGATTTCTGCAGCAATTTCTCATTCCCCTTCTTCAAACGTGAACTCAAATCTCTACTCCTCAACAACTACCTCAACATGCACACGAACAATTGTTACTTACCTGTAAACAGGTGGTTCTCCACTATTGGTGTCTTTCAAAGATTCACATGCTTGAATATTCCCCGTCGAAGTGTGAGTCCCACAGTAAATAAAATAGCAATAACATACCAATAACATATGTATGTAAATACATAACAAAATATACACTAGAAAGAGTAGTAAATACCCAAACACAATTCATACATAGGAATACATGGTAGAGTGAAAAAACACTTGTAACATATTCGTGTCATTATGCTAGTCCAAACTATAGCCAATCAGGCACCAGCACCTCTCCAGAACCTTCTGCTCAGAGTTCAGTCCCTCAGATTTTCGTAGCACAAGAGTGACAAAAGAGTCTATGAGGAGAAGTGAGCCTCAGAGGAGGTGGGTGGGGTCGCATGTGAATCTATGAAAGACACCAATACTGGAGAACCACCTGTTTACAGGTAAGTACAAATTGTTCTTCTCCAGTATTAGGGTGTCTTTCATAGATTCACATGCTTGAATAGAATAGAGAGCAGTACTAGCCGATAAAGGCCCGAATTGCCATGCAACAGGACGGAAGAAGTCAATGAGACAATAATACAGTCATGCAAGTAATGATAATAATCATATAAAATCATAGTTTGGGAGGGAAGACCGAGGCTCACCTTAGTTAAAAAGATGGCGAAGCACTGCCTGTCCAACTGCTGTATCCGCCTCGTTGATGGCATCCAGGCAGTAGTGTACCGTGAACGTGTGCCTGTTGGACCACGTGGCTGCTCTGCAGATCTGATGAAGCGGCACACCAGCAAACAGGGCAGTAGAGGATGACATCGCCCTGGTGGAATGAGCCCTCACTGAAGATTGTAGAGGCTTGGCCGGTTTTCTGATGGCAGAAGACAATGGCTGAAGAAATCCAACGTGCAATAGTTGGCTTGGTAACAGGACGCCCTTTACGCATGCGTCCATAGGCAATGAACAGTTGATCGGACCTGCAAAAGGGGGCTGTCTTGTTGATGTAAAATTTAAGGCATCTTTTAATGTCCAAAGAGTGCAATCGTTGCTCTGCCGGAGACTGAGGATCGGCAAAGACGTTTTTTAAGAAAACAGGTTCATTAAGATGGAAATCCGTAGGGACCTTAGGTAAAAGGTTGGGTTGGTGCGGAGCACTACACAGTCAGATTTGAATTAGAGAAAAGAAGGTTTAATGGTGAAAGCGTGAATATCACTCACGCGACGTGATGTCAGAGCAAGGGCTACCTTCCAGGTCAAAAACTTTAAGTTCGCCTTGTGGATAGGCTCGAATTGCGCCTTCATCTGTTGGGCCAAGACGACATTGAGGTGCCAAGTTGGAGGAGGATGCCGAATAGGTGGGAACTTCCGGAACAGTTCTTTGAAAAACTGACAAATAACTCTGGGAGAGCAGAGAGAGGAGAGCCATCCTGCCGGAAACAAGAGATTGCCGCCAAGAAAACTCTCAAAGTAGAATGGGAAAGCCCTGATTGAGCCATTTGAAAAAAGAACGGGAGTAGCTGATCTGGAGAGGAATGGATAGGATGGATATTAGCAGCTGGGCACCAATGACAGAACCTCTTCCATTTGAGCTTGTAGGCCTTAATGGTAGACGGAGCTCTGGTCTGAGCGAGAATGTCTCTGCATTCCGGCGAAATATTCAAATAGGCAAATTCAAGGTGCTCAGGTTCCAGGGAGACAATTGCAGAGAGGAGGGGTTCGGATGGCAAATCTGACCCTTGTCCATCGTGAGAAGATCCGATGGAGGATGGGCTCGCACTGGGACAGAAGAATCAGCCCCAAGAACCACGCCGGTCGGGGCCATCTCGGGGCGATCAGGAGAATGTGGCACGGCTGTATCCGCATCTTCAACAGCACGCGAGGCACCAGCGGAATCGGAGGAAAAGCGTAGGTGATTAGATCGCACCAGTTCATCAAAAGGGCATTCCCGCACGACCCGTGGGGGGGGTGCCAACTTGCGTAAGATGGGCATTTCCGGTTCTCCGGGGTTGAAAAGAGATCCAGAGAAGGACGACCCCATCTTTGAAAGACTAGGTCGAGAGTTGGTTGATGTAACTCCCAATCGTGGGTTGACGACGTGGATCTGCTGATGGAATCCGCTAGGATGTTGGAGATGCCCAGCAGATGAACTGCGGTCAGGGTTACCTGGTGACGGAGTGCCCAAGCCCAGATCGACTGAGCCAGCCGAGACAAGAGTGGAGACTTGGTGCCGCCCTGCTTATTGACATAGTGCATACTGGTGGTAGTGTCCGTCTGAATGAGCACCGGCTCCCCCTGAATCACAGGATGGAACGACTTGCGTGCCAGAAAAATGGCCATCAACTCCAGCCTATTGATGTGCCAAGAACGTTGAAGCAGAGTCCATTTGCCTTTGATGGAGGCCTTGAAAGTGTGCACCCCAGCCTTCTAAGGCGGCGGCCGTTGTAAGAGTGAGTTCTGGAGTGGTGGAGAGGAAAGATGTCCCTGTTGCAAGGTTGGATGGCTGCGCCCACTACTTGAAAGCTGCCCTCATGCGAGCGGTTACACTGACTAGGTCGTTGAAGGAACCGGTGACCTGACGCTACTGTACATCTAATTCCTCTTGAATGGGGCGAGTCCGCAGCCTGCAATTTGGGATCAGCGCAATGCATGATGATGCCATCCCCAGAAATTACTTTAAGATCCGGACTAAAACTGACTGTTTTGCACGAATCAGAGACACCAAGCAGAGGATCTTTAGTTGACGCTCTTGTGACACGAATGCCTTGGCAAGCGTTGTGTCCAAAGTGGCTCCTAGAAAATTGCTGCAGGGAGCTGGGTCTACCTGGGACTTGTTGGCATTGATTGAGAGGCCGAGGGAGCGAAACACGTCCTGACAATGGTGAGTGTCCTGAAGCAGCTGGTTGAGAGACTGATTTGAGGAGGCAGTAGTCCAGGTATGGAAATATTTGGACGCTGCAGAGACGCAGGTAAGCCACCACTGCAGCCAATACTTTTGTGAAGACACGAGGGGCGGATCGGTGGCCGAAAGGCAACACTCTGAACTGGAAGTCTCTCTGTTCCACCCGGAAGCTCAAGTACTTGCGATGCCATGGAAGAATTGGAACATGGAAGTAAGCATCCTGGAGGTCAATGGTGGTCATGCAGGCGCCCATGGAGAGAAGACGCAAGATCTCCACAAGTGTAAGCATGAGAAAGGATTGGTATTTGAGATACCTGTTGAGTGCTCGCAAATCCAGGATCGGTCGCCTGTCTGTCTTCTTGAATATGAGGAAAAAACAGGAATATAATCCCTTTCCCCTTTGAGACTTGGGAACCACTACGACGGCACCTTTTTGGATTAGAAGACAAACTTGATGGCAAAGCTCCTTGAGGTGGGGTGGAGGCGGGCCAGACGGTGGAGATGAGGAATCTTGATGAACTCTAGAGCATGGCTCTGCGCTACAATGTCCAGAACCCAGCGGTTTGAGGTGATGGAGGACCACTAAGAAGAGAACAGGGAGATTCGACCTCCAACACTTGGGGGGGAAAAGCAAGTCATTGTTGTTTGGGAGTAGATCCTCTATATAAAGACTTTCCCCTGTAGGATTTCGAAGATTGCTGCCGGATGAACTGCTGTTGGTTGGAAGAGTATCGCTGATTACCCTGGTGGTAGGAGCGATATTGAGTGCTTCCTCCGTGAAAAGTGGAAGAGGTGCTGTGTCCGCGTGCACCACGAAAAGGTTGCTTACGAAACTGTAAAGTCATAAGAGTGAGCAGTATCAGTGTCCTTCTTGAAGGACTGTAATGCCTCATCAACATTCGCCCCAAAAAGCGACTCACCGTCAAACGGCATATCAAGGATTTTAGCCTGTACCTCCTGGCGGAAAGAGGTGGACAGTAACCCACCCTGCCTCTGCAAGACCGCTGCCCCAGCAAGCTGACGAAAGCCTGTACAAGCAAAGTCAACTGAGCAGTCAATAATTTCCTCAGACGTTCTCTCCCGTTCTCTCCCCTTCCTGAAGAATTTTCAAGGCTTCCGCCTTGGAAGCGTCCGGGACGAGGGCCACCAGGGCAGACATGTCCGACCACATCTGGCGGTCGTAGAGGCCTAAAATGGCTAAAGCATTAACCGCCCTCACCGTAGTAGAGGCCATTATGGAAAATGTACGTCCAATAGCGACCCTCCCGATCTGGAGGAGCTGTTATGGGAGAAGTCGGATTTCGGGAATGACGTTGTGCAGCCTGGGTGACCTCTGAGTCAGGCTTTGGCAGGGCAACCAGGCACGCTGGAGATCCAAAGGGCACCTTATATTTTTTCTCAAAGCAGGGCAGTTGCGCCGGTATTGAATTTGGAGTTTGCTTTAACTTCACTTCTTCATTCCAAATGAAATCTATGATGGGTATGGTATGGATTTGTTTGAACGGTTGATTTTTGAAATCGTAGAGGAAACAGTCCTCCTCCCTCTGGACTCTGGGCAGCTTAAAGCGTTGAGCCACTCTATCCATCTGTTGATGGAAACTTGCAATGTCCACCGGAGGAGAATCCCCTGGCATCACCGGAGGAGGGGATGGCGTCTGAATTTGATAGTCGTCCCACTCAGCCATGTGAGTGGCGTCATCATCATCGTGAACTTCACAATTTTCACGTTCTGGAAGGACGTCGTCATAGTCATCAGCATACACTGTAGTGTCTATTTTAACTGACGCCTGAACCTGAGGAGAAGGCGTTGGTGGCTGTGGTAGTGGAACAGCAGCAGGAGCCGCAACAGCTGCAGGAGCATGTGGCATAGGCGAACCCTGTTGAGAATGCACAAAACGCCAGTTGTAGTCCTCCAACATATGCTGGAGATAGAAGATGAGCGACAGAGGCAGTCGCAGTTGGAACCTGCACAGTACGTTCCTCTGCTTAAAAATATTGGTCGTCATCGTCTTCACCATAGTCCTGGCATTTGATAATTAAGTTGAAGGACTGCGTGGCACTCTGAAGGAATCATCCACATCATTGTCTGAATCGGAGTCCTGCTCAGAACCCGTGGCAAACAAGGGCAAGGGAGGCTGTGGATCACTTGGGATGGACAGCTGGTCAACTGGCCGCTTGCGACGTTGGTGCAGGGGGTCGACGGTGGATGAGCCAGACCCAGAGGAAGAAAACGGCACCAAAGGCAAAGAAGCAAAAGAAGATGGATTCGGCGTCGACGAGGTAGTCGACGGTGTAGACGACTATGATGGCATAGGCGTCGACGGAGTCGCAGCAGAAGGATCCACCGACCATAGTCGACGGTACAGACGTCGACAAAGTCGTCGTCTATGAAGCCGCCGTCGACGGAGCAGTCGTCTACGGGGCCGACGACGAAGATTTAAGAACTTTCATCGACGATGATTTAGCTGACGACTATATAGATTTCTTCGTCGACGACGAAGCAGTAGGTATCGTCGACTGAACAGTCTTAAAGCTGAGGGATACCTTCATCGACATGGATGAAGTCGATATTGCCGTAGTCAACCATCCGGAGGCAGATGTTGTCGTCACTGTCGCCGACGATCCAGAGGCAGATGTCATCACTGTCGCCGTCGACGATCCGGAGACGGCAGAGCTCGTCGTCGGGACGATCGTCGACGATAAAACATGTTTCTGAGCAGAAACATGATGGGAAGCAGAAGGGACGCCTGAGAGCCAGGTCTTGTGGGCGTGGACGTAGCAAGAGGTGGTGAAGACACCGCAGGAGCCACAATTTGGAGGCTGCTTTTGAAGGTCCAGACACCAGGCTTTCTTCGTCTGAAAGTGCGGAATCCTTATCCTTAAGTCTTTGAAGCCATAGGAGGAGACTGCCTTCTCTGTCCTAAGGGTCTTTGTAGAGAAGGTTATACAAAATTTGCATTTACCAACCTCATGGTCGGGATAAAGACAGTAAATGCACTTCTTGTGGGGGCCCTCTGAGTAAAGACTTAGTTTCGCACAAGAAGAACAAGGTCTAAATAAAGACTTCTTACTTGAAGACATGCTGGAATTCACAGGAAAACTTGAAGTTGAGAAAACTGAGCAGAGCTCAGGGAGACTCCCTTCACACGACAAGTGGTAGGAAATCTGAGGGACTGAGCTCTGAGGAGAAGGTTCTGGAGAGGTGCTGGCGCCTGATTGGCTATAGTTTGGACTAGCATAATTACAGGAATATGTGACAGGCGCTTTTTCTCTCTACCATGTATTCCTATGTAGGAATTGTGTTTGGGTAATTACTACTTTTTCTAGTGTATATTTTATATGTTATGTATTTACATACATATGTTATTGGTATGTTATTGCTATTTTATTTACCGTGGGACTCCCACTTCGACGACGGGGAGTATTCAAGAATGTGAATCTATGAAAGACACCCTAATACTGGAGAAAAAATTTTCTGTTTCCTGAGTTGATTAATGCCTTCTAGATGGTCTAATGACTTGCTGAATCTCCTTTTTATTCCCGATTATGTTCTCCCCCATGTGCCCTATGCTTATACTTTGTGACTTTATAACCACATAGTGATGTACCATCTTATGACTGACATTATGATTGTGAGAAGTTGGCCTGATATATGGTGCTCACTAGTTCTAGTGATCATCTCGCACCAGTCCAAACAACCCTTATGGTGATGGTTGTAAGTCAACCTTATAGACTAGCTATCCTAGAGGTAGCGTGGACAGAACAGTCTTAGGCTAAAAGACTCTTGAGGGCGTTTAAAGCCAGCTGTTTTACCATATGAAACCCCTTGAATACCAAATGAAAGGACACCACACAGGATATATATAAAATATATATGTATTTATTCACTAACACACTCTCTGAACTCTTTATGAGGTCAGAGGCAAAAGCACATAACAAGTTACTCTTAGAAATACTTTAAATAGCACAATTTAAAGTTAGGCCCTAGGGGCGCGTAAAATCATATACTAAGTAAGTGGTATAAGAACCATGACTTGTGAAAAGGAAAGGCCTAGGGAATCGTTGGGGCTACACTATCTGACCCTTAGGTTGGAGTAGGAGGCCCACAGGCGGCGCGGGCAGGGTCTGTACACTCACGCGTGAGTCAATAGAAAGTCAATGGAAACCTAAACGGTAAGTAATTGAAGATTTAGGACACTTCCGGTTTAACTAGGAGGATACAACTAACAAAACTAGACACAAGGATAGTCAATCCCTACAGGAGCACCGAAGTACTCGCGTTACCTCTCCCACGGGCTGCCGGTGCATAGGTGTCAAAGTGTGTCGGGTTTTCTCGTCGTTGTAGGAGAGTAGGGTCTGCAATCCTATGATCACCTCAGATTTTTGCTTTTTTGCTTCACTGGTTTACGACGTCTCTGGCTGTGGGCCTGCTAATCAGACCCACAGTTTTGCTGTTCTCTCACTAAATTGACACGTGTACCTTAGGTGCATTTACCAATTGGTAATGGGCCACCTTATCAGACCCTGTAACTCAGGGCATAGGTGTACCCAGGGCCTACCAGGGGCTGCAGCATGTATTATGCCACCCCTGGCTGGCCAATCTAAATCTGACACAACTGGCTGCACGACAGCTGGGGCAAGGTGGTGTAATCACCCTTTGCTTTAGATATAGTATACCTATATCGAACCCTAAAATGGACACAGATTCCTATCAGTCACTCCTATGGCAGGCCTTGACAATCCTGAAGGCAGAGTGCTTGGAATCGAGTGAGATGATGCTCTGGCATGAGCTGAGCCCGTTTGCAGCTTGCGGAACCAAGTCCTAATAGCTGTTCCATGATAATGCATACCATATACTCTTAAGTAAATTATAATCCTCGCGGTTATATGCTATCTTTGGTATCGCTTTATCAAAACATGTCGAGTAAGGTGTCATACGAATTGGAATACTAACCCCTCGCCAATTCTGGCGACGGGGTTAGCATTCCACCCTTCTAGAGGGACACGACATGTATGTAACTGTGAACCCCGGTTAAAGTTTAACTCAAGCCTCAGCATCACAAAATGGATGCTGCCACCACAGACACAAGTCTGACCCCCTGCAGCTGGGAGTCCTTCCAGCGAGGGGAGCTTGGACAAAGGGTTTCCTGTCAGGGGCGGTGCTAGCACCATCCCAGACAGGGTTTTGTGTATCCTGGGTAGGCAGGGCTTTAGAGGAAGGTGACTGCAAGTGGCTCCCCGGTGCTCATTATGCATCTGCCGGCTAGAACCAGTTCCAGGGGCACACCAGCCCCTGAGCTGGGGAAAGTCCGGCATGGGAGAGGGGTGTAACCACCCCCCTTCCTGGTCCCACCCATGGGCAGGACCTAGTCGCGTGCCAGCCCCTTTTCCTAGTATAAAGATAGGAGCGGGCCCCCTTCCAAATTAGATCATCTTTGAATCAAGAAACTACTTTCTACGAAAGGAACTCTCGACTTCTTCTCAAGATTTCTCCCTTGTGGCTAAGGAGTAGTCAGCCTGCACCCGCAGGCACCATCTAAGAACACTGCGGTTTGCTGCACGTCCTTCCTCCGGAATCCGACTGACCAGCATGACGAGACCCGGCTTCCCTGGCACCTCTGACCTCTACCTACCTCTACAGCTAAGCTGAGAATCGTAGGTGCGACGAGACCTCGAGGGACCGGCCATCATCAGAACTGCACGACTTCTATCCAGCACGACCGCCGAGGGATCCTCGTGTGAGTGCTTTGGGGTCCGAGAAGCCCCAACCCTGAGCAGCTCCAGCACCGAAGTCCAGCCCTCCAGCATCCACCAGATCTGCGTGGGGCCCTTCTGCTTTTTGCTGCTCACCGCGTTGTCTGGCTACTAGCCCGCTGGCTTGTGGCCTTCCCGACGACTACCGACTACTTCAACACTGCTAGTCTGGTTGCTCCAGACTGGCCCTTGCTCCCTTCCAAAAGAGGAGCACCCCGGACCCTCCTGGTCCACTCCAGACGCCATTTTGAGTCCACCGCGTGGGCTTGAATTTGCCAAGACTTGTTGCCCCAATCCTGGGTCCAGCGACGTCGACAGCAGCAACCATCGTGGGACAGCTCGCACCTCCATCCTGGTCGCCGACAACGCCTCCTGGTTCGTGAGACTGCAGAGCCCAGCGTCGCCCACTCACCTGGTCGAGGTGACTTCAGCCGGTGCCATCCTGGTGCCCATCTAATCACTGGCTAGTGATTCAGAACTTGGTCCCCTCTGCTTACAGGTGTCTTCCATCTTCGATCCAGGCTTGGATCCACCGAACAATCTTCACTGGTCGCCTGCCAGCAACAACTTCTTTCAGGCTCCATAGACTGCAACGAGGATTCCCGACGTCTTTCCAGACCTATGCAGCCGCAGCCCCTGAGCTAGGTAACTTGGGCATTTCGGTGCCCCAGCATAGCCTCACTATCCAAGGGTCCAGATCCTTTTTCGTTTTCAGCCTAACTAGTCGGGTTCGCCCGAGAACACTAACTTTGCTTTTACTAGCTTCCATAGACTTTGTCCCGCATCCCGCGTGAGAGTGCACACTCTGCACCCGAGTCCCCTAGGCCTCCTACTAGTAATCTGAAGGTTCAGTAACGTAGTCCGAGCGATTCCAAAGCCTATTAGTACAGTACTTACCTGCTAGTAAATTCGCATTCCACTTTTGTAGTATATGGTTTTCCGTGCCCCTCGGGCATTTGTGTAAATTGTGCAACTTAAAGTATTTTCGTAAGAGTTTTGTTGTGTGCTTAGTACCCTGTCCTCATAAAGAGTACAGGGCTGTTGTGATCTAAATAAATACACTGTTTATTTTCATAACACTTGTGTGGTGTCCTTTCACTTGGTGTTCAAGGGGTATATGTGATGGTATAACAGCTGGCTTAACACGCCCTCTAGAGTTTAGCCCGAAGACTGCTCATATCCATGCTACTAGGATAGCTGGTCTATAAGGTTGACTTACAACCAATCAATAAGGGTTGTTTGGACTGATACAAAGTGCTCACTAGAATAGTGAACATTCCACTCTGAACAACCACGATACTATGCAGCTTCTCACGGACCTTTCAGCTGCAGGCCTAATGCAACTAATAAACTCCCCTACGCATCAGGCAGGCCACACATTAGATGGTATCTTTACTAATAGTCCTCTTGTAAATGTCACCCAAATAATTCCACTCATCTGGACAGACCATTCAGCCATTTGCTTCACAGTGCAAACAAACCCCACCAAACCGAGCTTCACTGCACCAGCTTGTTCAACCTACAGAGACTGGAAAAATATCAATACAACTCAATTAGCAGAGATGATGCAGGATAATCATATTCCTAATGAGCATGACCCTACTAAAGCATCCTCTAACTACCTGACAAACTTAGATATGGCCTGTAATAAGCTAGCCCCGCTCAAATCATCACACCGGAACAGGAAAATACCTTCAGCCCCATGGTTCACTGAGGCCCTACGCATGCAGAAACAATACTGCAGGAACCTTGAAAGACAGTGGCGTCGCAATTATAGTCCTGCAGACAAAATGAACTATAAAAATGCCCTCTCCATCTACAAAAGATTGATAACCACTGAGAAAAGCCATTACTTTACCACGCAAATCAATCAGGCAAAGAACTTGGCAGGAGAACTATTCAGGGTAGTTACTACTCTATCCAACCCCCCTACGCCGCCCCTAGAAGGCTCTAAGTCACTGGCAGATGCCTTGGCCAGCTTCTTCGAGGAAAAAGTCAGCTCCATTTTCCATACTTTCTCTCACTCTGCCCCCCTTCCATCTCCGATGGCACTCCTTACGGGCACTCAGCCCACCTTATTATCTTTCAACCCCGTTGATCAGGATCACATTCAACGCCTGGTAGCCAGCACTAAATCCGGATCCCCCCTTGATCCATGCCCCCCTTCTATTCTGAACCTCATCCCGGAAGCAATCTCCCCCCCGTTGTCTACCATCTGCAACGCTATGTTCTCAACAGGTATATACCCCTCAGTCTGGAAAGAGGCTATCATAAAGCCACTGCTGAAAAAACCAACGCTAGACCCTCTCCTCCCTGCAAGCTACAGACCCATCGCCTGTCTCCCATTCCCAGCAAAGATTTTCGAAAAGTCCATGAACATTCAACTTTCGAAATTCATTAACGACAACAATTTGCTTGATGACACCCAGTTTGGTTTTAGACAAGGACACGGGACAGAAACAGCACTACTGAAAGTCGCAGACGAAATCAGAACAACCATGGACAAGGGAGGGGTGGCTGTCCTGATACTCCTAGATCTCTCCGCTGCGTTTGACGTGGTCGATCATGTCACTCTGATCGACCGTGTCTCAGCTCTGGGAATAGGAGGTACAGCCAAAGATCTGATTGCCTCATTCCTCGCCAATCGTCCCCAGACTGTCAAAATGGGCAATTTCACCTCCCAGACCTTCACTCCCCTGCGGTGTTCCTCAGGGCTCCTCGCTAAGTCCGACGCTTTTTAATATCTATGTATCGGACTTAGCGAGGGTGATAAAATCCTATGGAATTGCCCTTACCACGTACGCCGATGACACGCAACTAGTACTATCGGTGTACAACAACGGAGCAAGCGTTGCAGGCAATTTTCAGGAGGGAATGAAGGCGATAAGCTCCTGGATGTCATCAAACTGCCTCAAACTTAACTCCGACAAAACGGAGGTGATGACGTTCGGGAGCTTACGGCCAGCATGGTCCCCACAATGGTGGCCACCTGAGTTGGGATCCCCCCCCCCCCAACCAGTGGTAAAGGTCCGCAACCTAGGAGTCACCTTTGATAATAAGCTGACTTTCCACCATCACGCCAATGCCGTTGTATCATCTGCCTTTCACACCTTCAAAAAAAATCAAGAAACTCCTTCCTTACCTACCACAGTCAGCCGGCAAAACACTTATCAGCACCTTAGTCTTTTCAAGAACGGACTACTGCAACTCACTTCTTCTGAATGCTCAGGAAGGGGTTCTCAACAAACTCCAGACCGTGCAAAACGCGGCGGCTAGAACCTTACTTTCTATTCCTAAATTCACATCCACCTCCCATCACATCAAAAAGCTCCATTGTCTCCCAATCAGGAGTCAAATAAAATTTAAGGCTCTGTGTATAGCCTATAAGACCCTTAATAACTCAGGGCCAAAGTTCCTAAGAGAAGCTCTTCGACCAGTGGAGCAACGCAGGACTCTTCGATCCTCCGCAGCCTTCTTGCTGAACGTCCCTCGGACAAAAAAGGCCACCTGGTGAGACAGGTGCTTCACTACAGCCACAGCTAAATTGTGGAACACCCTCCCACTCCATATCAAATCCGCTCCCATGCTTCTTAAATTCCGAAAAAGCCTCAAAACATGGCTCTTCTCTTCCTCCTAACTCCCCGCCATACTTTAGGGAGCTCTGTGATCACCAGCGCCGAGACACCCGTATGGGTATTTGTGCGCTTTAAAAATTGCAAAAATAAAATAAAATAAATAAAATAAAATAACATTATATATCAGGCCAACTTCTCACAGTCGTTTCCTATTGAGCCTTGGAAGAAGATGCTGCAGGCGACCAGAAGGAAGATGCCGGGTGGATCGGAGTTGAAGACCTGAAAGCAGAGGGGACAGAGTCTAGGTCACTTAGCCAGTGACCGGGTGGAACCAGGAAGGAACCAGACATCGTCAAGGAGCAATCAGGTGCTGTCGTGAAGCTGGTCTTTGCAGTCACGCGGACCAGGAGGCGTCGAGGATGACCAGGTGCTTGAGAGGAGCTGTCCCACCAAGGTTCTCGCAGATCGAGGGGTCGACTTCAAGATCGGAGCCAACAAGCCTAAGCAAAGGCAACCCACGCAGGATACAGAAAAGGCTTCTGGTGCAGATCAGGAGGGTCTGAGGTACTTCACCTTTTCAGGGAAGCAAGGGCCAGTCTGGAGCAACCAGGCCAGCGAAGGATTTTCAAAAGGATCGTCGCCACCGGGCTACTAGCCAACTGGCCAGCAAACGGACAACGCATCGAGCAGAACACAAGCAGAAGGGTCCCACGCAGATCTCGTGGAGTGTGGAGGGCTGGTCTTCGGTGCAGGTGGAGCTCGGTGTCGGGGTGTCTCAGTCCCCAGTGCACAGCTTCGAGGATACCTCAGGAGCTGCGCTGTTAGCAAGTTGCAGGCTTTCCAAGATGTCCGGTCCCACGTGTCTTGATACCTTCCACAGTGCTCAGCTGTGCTGGAGTCGTGCAGCGGGGTCAAGGAGGTCTGGGAGTCTGGATCTTGTCAGGCTCTGCGCTCGGGTTCTGGCGGGAACGGGACAAAGCAAGCCGTCGAATAGCTGGATGGTGCCTGGTTGCCCAGGGTGGTCACTCCTTGGCCACAAGGGAGATTCTTCAGTCTTCAGCTCAGGTAAATGTCAAAGGGTCCAGAGTTTTGTTTCAAGTCGATTTCAGGATTAATCTAAAGTTTCCTGGGTCAGCTCCTACCTTTATACAACTAAAGGGGGCTGGTTTACTCACTAGGTCCCTCCTATGGGTGGGACCAGGAAGCAGGGTGGTTACACCCCCTTTCCTTTGTCCAGTTTCGCGCCAGAGCTGGGGCTGGAGTACCCCAGCAACCGGTTTGAACTGGGGTATGCATGGAGCACCTAGTGTGCTCCAGGCAGTGTCTGTTTCTTTTCAGTCCCAGTCCAATACACAAACTTCTGTCTGGGGTGGTGCTCGCACCTCTCCAGGCAGGAAACCTATTGTCCAAACCTCCGTGACTGGAAGGACTCCCAGCAGCAGGAGGTCAGACTTGTGTAGGGCAGCAGCATCCATTTTGTGAAGCTGGGGCGCTGGTTAATTTAAACCGGGATAGTAGGAACTAACATGTCTTCTCCCTCTACAAGGGTGGAATGCTACCCCTGTCGCCAGAATTGGCGAGGGGATAGTATTCCAAAGTGTATGACACCTTACACGACATGTTTTGATAAAGCCAAACCAGAGGTAGCATTAACCGCGAGGATTATAATGCACTTAAGAGTATAGGGTATGGCGTTATCATAGAACAGCTATCAGGACATGGTTCCGCAAGCTGCAGACAGGCTCAGCTCATGCTAGAGCACCATCTCACACATAACCAAGCACTCTGCCTTCAGGATTGTTAAGGCCTGCCATAGGAGTGACTTATAGGTAACTATGTGTCTATATGTAGTAGGTATAGAAATATTACACCTAAGCAAGGGGTGATTACACGACCTTGCCCCAGCTGAATGA
This sequence comes from Lissotriton vulgaris, assembly GCF_964263255.1. Lineage (NCBI taxonomy): Eukaryota > Metazoa > Chordata > Amphibia > Caudata > Salamandridae > Lissotriton > Lissotriton vulgaris. The sequence continues at coordinate 830,504,148 of NC_141687.1, read as the reverse complement.
TCAGCCAGTTATGTCTATTTGAGTGGCCAGCCAGGGGTGGCATAATACATGCTGCAGCCCCTGGTAGGCCTTGGTTGCACCTATGCCCTGAGTACCAAGGGTACACTTAGTAAAGGGGCTGACAAGGTGAACAAATTCCCAATTGTGGTTGTACCTAGGGTACATGTTAAATTTAGAGAGTGCATCTGTGCTGTGGGGGTCTCATTAGCAGCCCACAGTCACATCTAAGTCAAAAACCAGTAAAGCAAAAAGTGGGGGTGACCATAGGAAGCAGACCCTACTCTCCTACAATGATGACATTCTTATAGCTCTTGTAAACTTGTTTCTTTAACCTGTAAAGCACTATGTTACCCCCAGGTCCAGCTAGCGCAATATAAAACAAAATAAATAAGCATGCCGGTAGGATTATGAGCATATTTAAGTGCTTTACTGTGCGGACTTTAAAAGTCATTGCATGTTAAATAGACATTGGCATTCTGGTTAATTTTTCACTTCCTGTATATTTGTTCATACTTGGAGTGGGGTGTGTGCTGTTTTTAACAGGATAGCTTTACATGCAATCTGTGCACTATATAATCGTCATTATGCTCAGGGAATTCTCAGAAAATCTCAATCCACATACAAAACTACAGGTACACATGATTTAATAATTCTCTGGTCTTGCTCCCTGCACTTCTTCCACTCCAGTTTGCCCTCTCAAAGGGATGAGAGCAGAACTCAACCTCTAAGATCGAGTAGGAGCAAAGGAGTCAAAAGCAATGGCATGTGGAGAAAGAACCTCTATGTCCTTAGAATTAGTCAAAACTGTGTGGCTATCCAGGGGCAGAAAAGGGTTGAAATAACAGGGCCACTGCCCGGTCATCTACTTCCGCTAAAAACAAGACCTATTTTGTTCTTTCCCTCACAATTGGAGGAAGAGAGGGAAAGACAAAAGTCTACAATGGTTGCTATTGGGGAAAGTGCAAGACTTATTCAGGGGACGAAGAACCAAATGGGAGGCTGTTAGAAGGAAAGCTAGAGAAATGTACGGAGACACCCACTTATCCATAGCCACTCCTAAGCTTGCCAAGCTTTCAAGAAGGCAGGCAGCAAAAGATAGGTCTATTGTTTTAATCATAGCTGCTGCAACCAAAAACTGCACCATTCTTCTGAGGAGACATTAGATGTAGAAGGGAGTACAGTGGCAGGACCAAACGCCAGCACCGACTGCAATGGAGACCAGGAGCTCAACATCCAGAGGGAGACGAGTCTGATCGTCAATCTATCAAACAGAATCCTTTCTTCAACAGAGAAAAGTGTTTTGGAAAAAGGCCTTGGATTTGTCCCCACTCCAACCCCTGATACTTTCCAGGAAATGATTGAACTCAAACAGTTTTTCAGGAAAATACGCCTTCGAGCCTTCTTTGACAATCGACCTGAACCCCCTAGCGAAGACACAGGCCTGAGGAAACCTTCCACCTTCACCTCCTCTGATGGGATGATACCACCTGAAGTCCTGACTTTTGAGAGAGCGGTCCTTAGAAGCATGCGGAACAAACCAACCATCAAACCTTTCCATAATTTATCTACTGCGGAAAGACTAGCATCCATTTCCTTGGGCAAGGATGACTCCATTGTCATTAAGCAGGCAGATAAAGGGGGAGCCACGGTCATACAAAATTACGACGATTATGACCGTGAATGTAGACGCCAATTGGCAAATACGACACATTACAGACCTCTTATTGAGGACCCTACCAAACGACTGACTACGACCATCATGGCTCTTGTCATTGAAGCTGAGACAAATGAGTGGATCAGCAAGAAGGAAGCAGAATTCCGGGTGACAACGGACCCGGTCACACCTTATTTTTACACCCTCCCCAAAATACACAAGGGCACCACTCCAGTCCCGGGGAGACCTATCGTATCCGGTATCGGTTCGGTGTTGGAGGCTCTGTCCCAATTCTGTGAAGCCTTTTTTCAACCTTTGGTGAAACTAATCCCTTCTTATTTACAAGATACCAGAGACGTCCTGCGTCTGATCGATGACATGGATGGAAGAGAAGACATCGACCTTCTCCTGACCCTAGACGTGGAAGCGTTGTATACGAATATTCCACAACAAGCCACGCTAGAGGCGGTCGACTCACTGATGCGACAAGAAGAATGGGTGTCCCCCACCCCTATAGCCTTCATTATGGAGTTGGCACACATTGCCCTCACTGAGAATTTTTTCAGATACGAATCCAGTCTATACCATCAGGTCCGTGGAACCTCGATGGGCTCGACCTTTGCGCCGAGCCTAGCATGCATTTATATGGCCTCGTTCGAGAAGAACTGTATCTACCCTCCAGAACACAACCCGTTTCGAGAAAATCTTACCTGTTGGGGTCGATATATCGATGACATTTTGGTGTTCTGGAAGGGTGACCGACCAACTTGCGAGGCTTTCTGCGTCTGGATCAATCAACAAGACCCATTCTTAAAATTCACGGGCACTATTTCTGAAACGTCTATACCATTTTTAGATCTAACCATCTGCTTGGATCCGACGACGATCAGCACCACCCTCTTCAAAAAGGATACTGACAGGAACAGTTTACTCCCTTAGAACAGCCACCACACCAGGGCCCTGAGGGATAATTTACCCTTCGGCAATTCCTCCGCTTACGGAGAAACTGCAGCTCCATCAAAAACTTTAAGCAAGAAGCTAAGACTCTGCAACACAAGCTCCAGGATAGGGGATACCCTACACGACTGTTAAAAACATCATTCAAAAGAGCCTTAAATAACAACAGAGAGTCCTTACTTGAAGTTCATCCCAAAGAGCAAGATGACACTATTACATGCGTGACCTCTTTCACCAAGCACTCAACGTTCATAAAAAAGACTGAACTCACACTGGGGCATTCTAAATTCCGCAGGGATGGAACTACCGCGCCCACGCTTTGCATTCAAAAGGACAGCGAACCTAAAAGACACGCTGATCCATACCCGCCCCAAGAAAATGAGCACTCAACCAGTCAAGACCCTCTGGGACCTCCCACCGGTCACTGGGCATTACCGCTGTGGCTCCTGCGTTGTATGCCCCCAGACCATCTAGGGAAAAACCATCGAACTCCAAAGAGACTTCACATGGACAATTAATAGACACACCAATTGTAATAGTTCAATGTGTATCTATGTTCTTATGTGCCCTTGTAAGATGCTCTACATTGGGATGACGATGCGCTCTGTGAAACAGCGCATTATGGAGCACAATAGCAATATCCGCTGCCTCAAAACACACCAAACTCTATGAACACTGCAAAGAGCACAACCACTCTACAGAGAGTATGCGGTGGACTGTCCTTGAATGTCAACCAGCAATAATTAATTGAATTGAATTAATTAATTAATTAATTAATTAAATTAATTGTGTGCTTATATAGCGCAGGAATCACTCCCGAAGGGGTACCTCCGCGCTTCGACCGCTGCGAAACCCTTCCTGGCCTCCCTGAGAGATGGTCCCTTAATGTTATGTTATGTTATGTTATCTATTTTTTATATAGCGCACGGATGCCGCAGCTAAGAGGCGTCCCGGCGCTTGGAGATCTGAATAACACAACACGATTAAGAAGGCTAGACAAGAGACAAACTAAACTGTGGAGATGAGAAAAGTCTTCAAGGTCTTCCTAAAAAGAAGCAGATCTGAAATTGAGCGGAGTGGAGCTGGAAGAGAATTCCAAAGAGCAGCCGCCAGCACTGAAAACGAGCGACCACCCACTCTAGCCCTTTTAAAGCGAGGCACTATGGCGAGATTTAGTCCGGCAGAGCGAAGAGCTCTAGCAGGAGCATAGTGCAGAATAGTCTGTGCAAGGATCGGGGGAGAGGCTAGGTTGAGGATTTTAAAAGTTAAGCAGAGGGCTTTAAACTTAACTCTTTGCTCAATCGGAAGCCAATGAAGATTGCGGATGGTTTGGCGAGCTGAGACAAATTTCGGGAGGCCGACAAGCATCCTAGCCGCCGCGTTCTGAACCCTCTGAAGACGGGACAGTTCGGCCTGATTTAAGCCCAGAAACAGAGAGTTGGCATAGTCCAGTCTGGTAAGAACCAGAGCCTGGACCATAATCTGTCTTGTCTCAGCATCGAAAAATTTAAAAATGGGTCTCAGACCATGCAAAGTACCAAAACATGCGCCAGCCACGCGTTTGGTATGGGAAATAAATGAAAGCTTGTCATCGAACCACACCCCAAGGTTTCTGACTTCACTCACAGGGGTAGGCACAGGGCCAAGATCAATAGGCCACCATTGATCTCCCCATAGACCACTTTCCTTACCGAAAATAATGACCTCGGTCTTAGAGGCATTTAGTTGTAATCGGTTGTCCGCCATCCAGCCAGAAACAGCTTTTAACGCTGACTGGAAGGTGGAGGCGTCCATGTTGGAGTCTCCATTTAGTGCCACCGCCAGCTGCGTGTCATCGGCGTATGACACTAAGGAAAGACCAAAACTGTGGGCTACCTCCGCCAAAGGCTGAACATACAAATTAAATAAAGTGGGGCTAAGAGCCGAACCTTGGGGAACACCCTGAAGAATAGGACGTGACGCAGAAACAAAAGGGGGGGTGGACACTTTAAAACCTCGATCCTTAAGAAAAGAGCGGAACCACTCGAGTGCCGTCTCTCCGACTCCAGCCTCCATCAGACGATGTAATAAAATCTGATGGGACACCGTGTCGAAAGCGGCACTGAGATCTAAAAGGATCAGTGCCGCCGTCTGACCCTGATCCAACATCTTCCTTATGTGTTCCACCACAGCCAAGAGAGCTGTTTCGGTGCTATGACCTGCACGGAATCCATTCTGGGAAATATCCAGTAGATTCGTTTCTTGCAGGTAAGCAGATAGAATGCGGTTAGCATGAGCTTCCGCTAGCTTGGCTGGCCAAGGAAGAAGGGAAATGGGCCGGTAGTGTTCTGGTTTAGTCGGATCGAGGGTAGGTTTCTTAAGGATCGGAATGACCATAGCCTGCTTCCAGGCCTTGGGAACACTGCCGGAGCTGAAAGATATGTTGATGAGATCATGAAGGGCAGGATAGCAGCATTCAGCAAGTTCCCGGAATTGAGCGGGTCGCAAAGGATCATCCGGAGAACCGGATTTGACTTTAGTTGTCAGAGCTAAAAACTCATCCCAAGTCGGACTAGGGATGGTTATCAATGATTTTGGGGCCATAGATGTAGGCATTTCCTCCCTGATGGGAAGCTGAGAAAATGACCTGTAGATGGCCTCCACCTTTTCAACAAAAAACGAGGCTAAATCCTCGCAATGCGCCAAGGAGGGCTCAATAGTAACAGTGTCCGTCCTCTTACTGGTAAGGTCCTTACATACCCTAAAGATGACCTTAGAGGGGTTTGTACTATTTTTTTATCTCCTTGGGTATCTCCAGGGTGAGACCAGGCATCCCCGGCGGTCTGGTGGGGCCGTTAGTGAAGATGAGGCAAGCTAGTGCCCAGAGTTGCCGAGTGTGATCGCTGATCAGAGTGGGCACCGAGGCGAGAGAATTATCGAGTCCGCTGACCCTGGTCCAGAAACCTGCCGCGTCGGGAATCGAACCCTGGTCCCGGGCCGTCCTCTGCTCTCGGGTCTGCCGCCTCTAACCAGTGAGCCACACTACTTCACACCAGTGAGCCACACTACTTCATAAGCCAACAAGCCCTCTTTAGACTAGAACAGAGATGGGTACATCGTTTACACACCGATGAACTGGGTCTTAATGATGCGGTGCCTTGGACGTCGTTAGCCAGATAGTTCCTGATTCGGACTTTATTGTCCTGTTCCCAGTAATCACCATTGCGTTTTAGGTGACTATTTTCCCTTTCCAAGATGGCGCCTATGTTTACCTCTCTAGCCGAGCAGGAGCATCTTCGCTCTCTACACTCGCGTTACGTTACCTAGCAACTTAACGGACACGCCCCCATGGCGCCCGCGCAACTCGCTCTCATATGAGTCGGTTGGAGCTTCGCGAGTGCACCGGCTGTCCTGCTATCATCGTGACGTGGGTGGGGTAGGTGTCGAGAAGCCGGCTGCCAGCAACTTATGAGGTAAGGTGCCCTGACCCCCCTTGAGGACCTCCGCGTGCGCTTTATTGTGACCGCCGCGGCTGGACTCTAAGCAGCACTTCACAAAACGGTAAGCCGCGCCGCTCAATCACCACCTGACCCTGCGGTGACTCTTACTCGTTTTTAGGTGCTCCACACTTGTTGCTGGCCCCACCAGGTCAGCCTGTGGAATCTTCATACGGGAATAGCGGGTAAGATTCCTAATGTCTACTCCTTCCCTTTGAGCATGGTGCTCTATGCTGAATACGTTTCCCACACCGGTGCTAGTCACCTTTCACCGATATCAATCTACAGAGTGTCAAATGGTTCTTTTCTTTTGCTGTTTTGCTGTTTTACAAATATGTTTTTTTAAATTCCTCACGTCACCTTACTATGTGGGGTCAAATACACTCACTGATGCTTGTGTGATTTAGACACAACACATGGCATGTTGTGTGACGCGATAAAGGCAATAACTATGATGCATGCCACCCTTAGAGCATGCCAGCCACATACAGGACGCAGTATTACCTCGTTCTGGCTCTATCCTCTAACCTACTCTCTCACATGAATGCCACATACTGACGGGGTCTGTGCAATCCTCTCAACATCCCGTTATACATCACTAGCACGTTCCTTTGGCACATTATGATGTACTCGGGCAACAGACATAGCAGTAACTATAACCTCCTTTTTTGTTTCCTTCCTAGTTCCCGGGAGGTCCATAAAGAAAGGGTTATTCTACGACAATATCCAGGTCGTATTTTCGATTCCTCTTATTATTGAGGGACCGCAAGCAATTATATGAGCACTTTTGGTCCTGATGAATTGCCTTAGAGGCAAGAAACATGTCGACCACACTCACACTAAGGGTTGAATGAGGCTTGATTACCTTACCCGTCACGCCTCAATACCGCTTAATTTCCTTTTTAATAAAGCAGTGAGCCATGCTATTAAAACTTTGTTTAATGGACTCTACTGACTTTTTTTAGACTACACTCACGCTCACTATTGCACTTTTTTAGGCCCCTCACACTCACACACCCATTGGCAAAGGAATAAAAGAACTCCGCCAAAGTGCAGCACTTCGTGCTGCCCGACGGGCATTGCACCGCCAGCCTGTCGCAGGAGCAGGAAACCAATGATGACGCTGGACGGTCATCGGATGGGATGACAGTAGTCGTCCAACCGGTGACTTGTGTGAGGTATCCTTAATTCCGCAAAGGGTTCACATCATTCACTTTCCCTGTCATACTCAATGAGAGAAAGGTTAGTTTGAGCCATTTAGTCGGCTCACTCTGGGGAACTCTGTACAATTACTTTGCTTACTATTAGATGTAGAAGTGTCAATCAAAAAAATAAAAAGAGAACTTCGGAGGAAAACGGAAGGTATGAGTCCTAAACAGTCTATGTCAAATAGGATGCTGCTCTGTATCCAGTCCGCCAGACAGAAGCAGAGCAGCGATATGGCAAAAATGTAAGGAACAGGATTAAAAGACACACTACTAAACCTTCATTTCGGAGTTTCTAACAAAAATAAAACTAACTAGAGATGTGGTCCAAATGGAGGTTGTTCAGTACACTCCCCGTAGTCAGTGAGTGAGAAAAAGAATTATTACAATCAGGGTACACAATACAGCACTGTACTAAGAAAGAACACTGTGAATATTAGATGCAGCCAGAGACATGCATCCAGAAGCCATAGGCACAGTGGCAGAACACCACGGTACTAAAAAGATGAAATGTGGTCAATCAAGATAGGTCACACATGCCAAGACGCACAGTAACACTGTACAGGAGTAGGGCTGTGAGGATCTTCGAGAATGTAGTGGGAAACAGATGTCTAAAAGGGGTAAACCTGGAGGCCATACAAACACCCAAGGTGCAGATGAAAAAGAACACCTGGTTCCTTTCAACAGATACATGGAATCACAAGTCTATAGAGAAAGCTAGCAAATGGAAACTGAAGGTCTATAGACTGTCTCTTTAAGAGGCCATGGCACTGCAAGGATTAAACATCACTCTAAAAGGTCAAATAAATAGAATAAGGGTCGTACTGAAAAAAGTCAGAAATGTGGTAAAACAATCTGAGAAATCGCAGGTCGCCTGGATGCATCTAAAAGAGAGAGCAAAAGCACAAACTTAGAGGCCAACAGGTCAGAAAACAATGGTCAGGAAGCTAGTAAAGATAGGGACACCATCTCCGTTTTATTCTTGGCCAGGCCCGAAAGCAAACTTCAACAGGAAAGTCAATCATGATAAGGCAAAATCCCACCTGTAGAGGGCTGGAAATGATACAAAACATCTGCAACAAAACCATGGTGATTAGAGTGCCAGCGATCCCAAGTGTTAAACTGCCAGAGGATAAAAATGTGTACGGGACAGAAGGCCGAAAAAGACTCAAGTCATCAAAGGTGAAAGTCACCAAACAAAGATGTTCATCAAGGGGGTTCAAACCCAGGATCACCAAAAATCTATTCCATGATGTGAGCAATGGCAAGTGGGACTAAAAACAGACCCCTGGGTAAAGTCCCTGATGCAGTGTCACAGGCAAAACCTCGTACAGAAACACAGGTTCTAAGAGGTAAAACCAGACCAATGTGCAAAGAGTGGAAGCCTACTAACCCACCAAGATTAGAGAGAGCCTCAGCTGAAACCCACTGTATTTGCCAAGCAAAGTTCAGTCCGAAGGATCTTGAAAAGACCTTTGAGTTGCAGCTTGTGTTAGACCACAGAAGGCAGGCACACTGGGTAGAGCGCCGTTGTGAAAATAACTACAAGGCCTCAGGCAACACGAACCTTGAGCTTTAAGGGCACCAAACCCTGAAGACGGAGTGAAAAATGTGTAAAGCACGAATAAGAAAAAAGTTAAAAAAAACAAATTGCTCAACACCAATGAAGAAAATACAATTCCAAAATGGGATCTTAAAGGCATTGAGTATTTATGTTGCACAACATTGTTTTCATGTTGCAACGGTTTAATGTGGCTAAAAAAACACAAATTAATTAAAATACATTTCAAATACAGACCTAAAACAGTCTGCCAGCTGCCGACATTCTTTAGGACCAAAAAGTACTTTGAGCACCATCACTTCCTCTCATCACCACAGACTGTCCTGATTTAAGAGTGGCGAAGTAGATTGTTTATTTGATTACATATTTGTAAAATACTCAATCCAATGCTATAGAATCCAAACTCTGATATTGTATTAAAGCTGCAGTGACTCGAATAGTGGTGTGCGAATTATAGTGTAACCACCCTGAAGAATAATCCTACATAACCAATATTTATGTTCTGCAAACACTAATGTACATATGATTCTAAACATCAATGTACAAATAAATGTTTATTTTAATTTCAATGACTTGCAAATGAAAGTCACCTTTATACAATTGCTGTTACAACAAACTGCTTTAAAAAAACATGCATTTGCAATGCAATCAGCCTCGCCTTTGGGACCTTATATGTAATTAGCTATGCAGCACATTAGCTTGGGTCAGGGCCGGACTGGCTACCGGGCTGTTGTGTGTGCTGCCGAGCTGGGGGCTGTTTTCGTTGATAGGGACCTGCGTGTGAAAAACGAAATTCGTTTTGCTTTTTTCATTTCAATGCGCACGCAGGTCCCCATCAACGAAATAAGCGCCCACCACAGAGAAATTAGCCCCCAGCTCGGCAGCACACACAACTGCACGGTAACCAGTCCGCAGGGCCGGGCCTAGGATTTTTGGGGCCCCGGGCAGACTAGGAACATGCGAGGCCCCTATAATTTGCATAAGATTTGACCTGACAGGAAGTGACCTCATAGGGTCAGGAAATAGGCCCAGCACAAAAATAAAAGTGGCCCCCATTAGTGAATTAGTTAGCTAGAAAAAGTGTTAAAATTAGGGCAGTTTTTAACTTGTAAAGACATGCTGTTTACGTTTTTTGTAAGGTATGAGAGATTGCAAAGATTTGATTTTGCTGCAGGCAATGTTTGTTTTAATATCATGAAAATCAACATTAAAAACATGTTCATCTGACCATAAAGCAGGCAAACAGCCCAAAAAACAGGTCAAATACTAACCTGGCAGATTGGACCATTACACACTGCCTGATTGCCCTAATGTCCAACCCGGCCACTGTGTTATACAATTATTGTGCTGATACAGGATCATTGTTTTTGTAGGTAAAGTAAAGGACATGAATATAGGGTCCGGTAGGGGCCTGTTTCAATATCGATTTTAATTTACCACCAGGTAAAGACTCGAGGGACCTAGCACACTGAAAGCCCTAGTCCAGCCAATTTTACATTCTGATTGTGCTCCTCTTCCTGCACCTCTTGTCTGGCTGCTATCACACCTATCTGCTCCCCCCGCCCCCTCTCACTTGATTCCGTCTTTCATACCCCTTTCATTTACTCTGTGCTCAATTTCACTAGTCCTGGATGAGCTGAGCTGTTTTCATCAGTGTGAGGCGCCGTCATTCTATCTTTCCTTTAGCGCCCTGCAGTATATCCTGCTTCTTATTCAACCAGGGGCAGGGCGCACTTGAGACGGGAGGGCTCTTGAATGACCTGTCTAATCGCTGCTATCCTCATGCAGATGCAGCGATTAGGCCAAGAGAGACGGACCGGCAGGCAGATAATGATTCAATCCCTTGGGCCTCCTGGGCCTTCTGGGCCCCCTGGGCCTCCAAACTCTGAAGTATTTGAAAGCGCGAGGCCCCCTGGCTGCGAGGCCCTGGGCAGCTGCCCACGCTGCCCATGCCTAGCGCCGGCCCTGACAGTCCGGCCCTGGCTTGGGTGCTGAAACATCTGTTCTTTAACATGGAGGGAAAGTAAGCACCAAACTGCGTGACACGCCAGGTACGGGAACACATGGAAAGAAATATTGCTTTTCAGCAGGAAATGGTATAGTCCAAAGCTCTGTTTTTAATATAAAATAAGGGCCTTTGGTGGTCATATCACTGAAAATACAAAATTTGAAAAAATATTATTGTCTACAGGTGCTCATTTCTATGGACTGGAATCTAGAGAATGCTAAAGTGAATCTGGCATTTTACTTACATCTGCAGGTCGTTTTCTATCAAGAAAGTTAAATAGAGGCAGTTGCCAGAAAAATAAAATAAAGTCCCTCAGCAGAAAGCAATTCTGGTATTTTACTGACTTCTGCTGGTTGTTTTCTATCAAGACAGTTAAACAGAGGCAGCTGAACAGAAAAAAAGGTCCCTAAGCGGAAGCAGACAAGTCCTAGGGCTGATCTCCAGACCCACAAAGTACACACACACACATATATATATATATATATATATATATATATATATATATATATATATATATACATATACATATACATATACATATATATATATACATATATATATATATATATATATATATATATATATATATATATATATATATATATATACACACATATATACTAAAGTATATACAAGAGGTCTCGAATGCTCGACCTAATAATCAAAGGCCCTTTAACTCGTAGTAATTGACGCATAAGCAGAAGCTCTACTGTTACAAAGCAATTGGATGCCTGTGTTTTCTAACAGAAGAGGGAAGATCTGCTGATCCCATGGAGCTGCAAACATGACCGCGGCGTCGCCAATGCATGCCCATGTTGCACTCTCAGTCTCGCTCACCTGCTTAGAGGAGTCCCGAACCAGCTCGAGGAGCCGCTCCACGGCAGTGCGCAGGCGCCGGCTTATCTTCAGGATCCGGCTCTCGCTCTCCGCCAGCAGCTCGGGGGTGCCGAAGAGGCTCTCGCAGAGGTGCTCCGAGAGCTCACAGCCCTCGTCAGTCAGGGTGGACAGCTGGCTGTGGTCCGCCATGGTCTCGCCGTCGGGACTTCCCGGCAGCCGTTCACCTGCAACGACAGTCCCAGAAAGTTACAAGGGCGCAGATTCCTCCTCGTGTGAGGGAAATGAACAGGCCAGTGAGGGGAGCTGGACGGCTCAGGGAAAAGGAAAGCTGTGAACAACATACTAGGGGCCCTGAAGGTAGCAGGACACTGAAACTAGGAAGTGATTCGACAATGAGGCATGGGACGAGAGGAGCAAGAAGTGACCTGTAAATTGAAGCAGTCATTTCTGACTGGTGGGGGCGCGGTGCCGCTGCAAACGATCTGACGTTGGGGATAGTGGGCACTGATTTTAATAGCCCCAATTGAATGTCCTCTACTAAAAGCAACAACGTCCAACAATCTCTTGCACTCATTAGATTGTTCGTGGGACTAAACGTGAAACATGCGTCTGGCAAGAAGCTCATCAGACTTCATACAATTCCATTAACAACGATGACTATGGGACTTACCTCCGACATCAATATCTAAGTATTTTGGTAGCAATGCAGACATAACTGGGTGCATCCATTTCCCCGTGTGCTGCTAAGGTTACCACTTAGCATGTGTAGAACATAGTGCTCTTACTGTTATCCTGCTCCACCTCTTCATCAGCACCTCCCAGGGATTCTCCCACATTCGCAGAGTCACTCCCGGCACCAGCGGACGCCAAGCTGTCATCCAGGCACAAGCCAACCTTCCTACTGATCAGGTCCTCCGTTGCTATAGTGGATCTCACCATCTCTGTGAAGAGCTTCATGACTCGCTGGTAAGAATCCTGCCACGACTTTCTGAGAGGAAGAAAAAAAGAGTTTGTTAGCTTCCGTCTAAATCGTAGACAATATGGACCGTAAAAAGGTGCATACGCAACAACTAGAGCACATGCTCCGAAGATCTCAAGAAAATGCAAAGTGTACATGGGGCCCATCGAATCACCCAGGCCCGGTTTATTATGTGTAGGACAATGCATAGGTAGCATGTGAAGATTTTACAGGATAAAGCTAGTTCTGCTTCAGTGTCTGGAAGACAACACAGCATGATAGACCTAAATTCACACCGTCATCTGCTTATGACCACCACCGCTGGTCAAGAAACACACATACATTCCAATGTTCCACACAAAGGCAGTTACACAAAAACTACTGAAGAGATCCAAGGTTTTGCAAGATATTGGAAACCTGTGCTGGTGTCCTCTCAACATGCAGCTGAAAGTACTGCCATCCCTCTCGGCATTCAAGGAGGCACAAGTCTTTACACTCTTACCGCCCACCTGGAAATTAATGCATTTATGCAGTAACATACACCTCTGCCACGCCACATTCTTGCTACCTCTATTTAATCACAGCCAGGCTACTTCCAATGCTTAACCACTGGTTAACAGTTTTTCTGATAAAGACGGTAATTTCATACAATTACAACCAATCCAATCAGCCCACATTGCATGTGCAAAGGTGCTGGAAAAACCCCAGGCTGTTTGTGGGATTAGTGGGTTGTATATATTTTTTCAGACGTACAACGGCCCTGACTTCCCTGTCCTATCACAGATGGCGCTGCCCTTGATTTTCACAGACTGTCAATCATCCAAGTGAGAATAGAAGATCACCCTACATAATACCACCCTCAGGCTACTAGTACCCAAACTGTCTGTAAAGCCATTGAACAGATAAAACAATTCGCACTCCCTGCACATTCATAGTCAAATTTGAACTGTATCCATTGGTTAAAGACCTGTATCTCACAGCAAAGATAATAGGTTGCATTCCAACACCATGTAAAGAGTTCGTAACCCCAGCACCACAGAGCCAATCTCTTTGTAGCCCCAGAGGGGATTTAAATAGCTCTTCACAACACTCAGAATGTACTAACTGGTTATTGTGAGCAGACTCCGCGTCGGATCTCAGCATGGCCACCAAGACCTCACACTCTTGGTTCTCTCGGTCCCGTCTCTGCACCAGGGCCTCCAAATGAAGGTGAGATTCCTCCATCTTCTTGTTTAAAGAGGAGAGCTTCCCCTCCAGCTGTGAGAATCCAAATAAGGAGACAATAGATAAGAAACCAGTCATCGTGGGTTGTAGTAAACAAGACAGGCATAGGGAACAAGACTGCAAGTGATGCAGGGGTACAGAGGCCAGCACGTTTCTACAGCGCAGGGTAGCGGAGAGATTAAAGCACAGATCTCAAACCTCCCCGAAGTTTCAATGGAGTTCCGTCTATGCCAAGCTAAAAGGGGATCTTGGTAAACATAGCAACAGCAACATTTCGATTTTGGGGAGGGAAGGATATAACGGCGGTTCAAGTTTTCTTCTAAAGAAAACTTCCTCTCAAAGTTGAGAATAAAGGCAGCACTTCCTTGGCAAAGACTACAGCACAGAGACAAAAACTCCACACTGAGTATATTCAGAGCAACAGCAACTATGCCAACTCCCCTCCCCTCCAGCAAGGCTTTTTTTGCGCCTGCACCCCTTTCAGAACTGCTTGAAGTGTACACACAAGCATTCACAGGCTGCTCGAAGCTTCAGCTTGCACATCAATGTTTTAGACACCTTGCACGAGATTAAATGTTAAAAGCTAATTTCAGTTTGGAGGTCCCACTGGTATGACAGACTATTCTTCCACAGACATTTGCTCTCAGAAGTTGTCTCAAATCCTCTGCCACTTCAGTACTGCAAGATTTTCAGAGAATGACCATTAATTCTTTCCCTCTCTCGTGGGGGGGGATGTCTCACCTTTGAGCCCAGCAGTCCTTGTGCTCTCGGAGGATTAGTACACAGGTGCGCACATTCGCTTGCTACTGGGAGAGCTCTTCACGTTCTCAATCTTTAACTCCCACGACACGGACTACCCTGGGCACACCTGCTTAACGCACTGGCATTGTCAAGGCAACAGCGTGGGCCATGTAAACACACAGCTATCCGCTTTCCTACCACAGACACGGGGAGGGAGTGTGGGCTGATACTTCCTTGCCAACTTACTCTTTGCTGAATGCGATCCCGCTGACAGCAGAATAATTAGCATTTATTCGGTCAGGAAAACATAACGAAACCATTTCAGTATTTGGAAAGTCCGCATTACTTAAACTTGGGCGGCAGCCATTAGATAAAGCAAGCACGATTCTAAATTATGAATTAGGGCACACAGCATGCTCGCTACAAGGAATAGGAACCAGACAACAAACCGCCTGAAATGGTTCAGAACACAAGTCTTGGCAGTACATAATCAACCAGACTTAAAATGAAGGTAGCAACAGCTGAATAAAAGCGCTGGTGATTGTGATCAATTAATAAAGCAAAAGCATTCTACGCCCAGTTTATCAAAAATACTCCGTAAAAAAACAAGAGTGCTCTTCTATTTTCTCTTCCTACTTTTAATCCAAACATGCTGGCATGAACAGAAATCCTGCCATCGGCAATATGCACAGTTCAATGGTATTTGTTAAATAGGATTTAGACTGCATGCACAACCAATCTAGATACTAAAAGCGGTAAAATATCCAAAATAAAAAAAGAACCCTTACATTGTCTGCTCGGGCTACAGCTGCATTTTGTGGCTTACAAACAAGAGTGCGCCAGTTGCTTCGGCGTTCAAGATGGTTTTAAGACGTTCCTCATGGGCATATTAACTTTTTGAACATCTTAGGCCTTCAGTGACCACCAACAAATTCCTAAGTGTTTCATGCTGGGGATACCTACTAGAAGTTATGGGTGGGAGAGTTACAAAATGTATTGGGCATAAAGATGGCTCCATGCCATCTGGATACCACGTTTCCATCCCCGGACTTAGCTTTTACATATCAGTGCATCGGGTGAGTTGAAGTCTTGGTTAATTTTGATTGGGTCAACTGGACCGACACATCTGATAACAATAATAAGTAAAAGCAAAGTCTAGCAATGGAAAAGCAATGGAAAAGCAATGACATGGAGCCATCTGGTCACCGTAAAAACGTAATCTAAATCACTTGTACCTTAGTGATAATAATGAAATAGGAACTGAAGATCTCAACATAGTATCATATAACTTTAAAACAAAAAAAAACTCTAAATGGAAAGTAGACAGAATTTCATTTTCCTCACTTTCAAATAAAACTCAACAAATAAAAGATTTAACTTCAGTAATCATCTTTTGAGTACATATCATCTCCCTGTAAGTTCCTCACCTCTTGAATCCCTCCAGGGAGCAGGTGGAGCCAGAACATTTGCAATAGCTCTTCTGTTCAAAAAGGTACCCACCCTCCACCACCCCAGCACACCGATTTCAGATTGCAGTCCCTTCTTCATGTCCTCTAAGAAACAGAGGAGGCAGTCATGATTTACAGAAGTTGCAGTGCATCTATGACCAGTCCTCAATTTGGGGAGATGGGATGGATCGTGAGGAATCTACAGGCAGACCAGGTATCCACCAAAAAGATAATTGCAGAAGGAAAGCAACTTGTTCCGATTGACACTTTTAACGGATTGATACATGAATCAGTAAGCAGTACCCCAAACAAGATGTCCTGCAGCAAAGATCTGAATAAAAAAATATACCTGCAACCTCCAGAGTCCATACTCAAGGTATGGGCTGAAGTCTGCATTGTCAGCAGACATGCCCAGGACAGAAACCTCTGGAAACTGCAGAGGATAGGACCTTCGCCCTGGTGGAATGGCCGCGGATGATTTTACGACGCTCCTCGGCAAGAATGTAGCAGATCATGATGCACAGCAACAACCAGGAGAAATAGCTCGTTTCTGAGTTGTGACACCATTTTTGAACCAATCATTTCCCTAGAGTTGATATCATCAATACAGTGCCAGGAAGCGCAGTCTCTCCTCATCATTGGTGGGATGAGGAGGCAGTTAGAAAGTTGGTAGAATAATGCATGTTTCCAACATTAAACGGGGAGAAGCATTTTGACAAAAGGGAGACCTGGTTCTAAGAACCAGCTTATCTGGATATATGTGATGAGAGGAGGATAAAGAGAAAGCTAAAGTTCACCAAAATGCTGACCGGAGGTAGGGGGAGATAAAAAAACAGTGTTAATTTAAGCAACAGCAAAGGACAGCTGTGCATATGCTCAAATCAGGAACGTGAGCACCAAGGTAATGTCCCAGTGAGGGAAAATAGAAGTGAGAAAACAAATGGGGCAACTCTTTCAGAAAATACTTAACTATTTATTTGCAAAGTTTTATATAGCGCTGGCTAGACCCGGAGGTATCAGAGCGCTTTACCTGAGGATCAGCAAGTTACAGGATACATACTTATATCAGTTGAAACAGCGAGTTACAGGTTACATAGTTACAACCGTTTGAATCAAAGAATCACAGATGGAGGGGGAGTGAAGGAGACCCGAACGGGGAGAAGAGGAAAACAATGTCAGATCGGCTGGGTAGGCGACGGCCACGGGGCCAGACTCCACTATAGCTGCATAGGACAGCTCCACCGGCCATCGGCCAATGTTGCTCGGTCTCCGCTGTAGGTACAAACAGATTTGTCATCCGCCCAGGGGGCGTAGTCATTGTTCCATCAAAGTGGGAGACAAGGAGACAACGGGGAGACGAGGAAAAACCATGTCAGATGGCCGGCTGGGTAGGTGACGGCCAAGGGGCCAGACTCCTCTATAGCTGCATAGGACAGCTCCACCGGGCATCCGTCAAGGTTGCTCAGGCTCTGTGGTGGGTACACACAGTTTTGTAATTTACATCAGTTGAATCGGCGAGTTACGGGTTACATACTTATATCAGTTTGAATCAAAGGATCATAAGAGGGAGGGGGAGGGAAGAAGACACAAACGGGGAGACGAGGAAAAGAATGTCAGAAGACCAGCTGTGTAGGTTACGGCCAAATAGATGCTGGAGAATAGTTACATGAGTTGCAAAAGCATAGTTTTTGTTCTTAAAACATAAATAAAAGGCAGTGTCATTTACAATGCCAATAGCTTAAACGTGTGTAAATGCGAGACCTATTGCATTGCAAATGCTTGTTTCCCTACTCGGAGAGAAACCTCCCCCAAAGAGCCGCCCTTTAAGATCAGATCCCCAGGAGGGTAGGGAGAGAGACAACAGCTCTAACAGTGCTTTGAGCGGACAGTATAAGTGTCCCTCTGTGAGTATGCGGTAAACATTAAACAAAGGGTGTTGTATTTTGCATGTGCGGGGGACACAGTTGGTGCAGTAGGGTCTCTTACCTGTTCCCATGCAACAAGTAGCTTCCTCTCCTGTTGGCTCCGCCCACACAGACATTGTGGCACACTCCTGGGTCAGGTGACTGGCCCACGGTGACGTCACGCCGAAACCTAGACCAGGCACTGGCTTACCTGTACAGTAAATGCTTCCAGTTTCTTCCCAGCCTGTCGGCTCACAGCAGGCTAGTTGGGGCTTGCACGCCCACTTTCATGTGTATCTTTCTCTGGGGTAAAAAAGTAATGAGCTTCTCATGTAATATTGAGCCTTGAAAATCGAATACTAAATGTCAGATGCCAATGCGAATAAAATATAATGTTAGATAGAGAAGCCATGTCTGCATTTGTGGCCGACTGTTATAGTTTAGTGGCCTCATTTCAAGTGTGACATGTTAAGTCTACTTACTCCTGGCTTTGTAACAAGGAATGCATTCTGGGTCTGGTAGTTTCACATAAAAAAAATGAATACATTAATTGTACATCCTAGTATGCAAAGAGCTGTCTTGGTAAAAAACCTGGACCGGCTGAAACAGTACCACATACAAAGGGCGTCTGTTTAGTTTTTATTTAGAAAGTTATTGCTGTTTCTATGTTCCTATTTACAGTTGAAAGAGCTCCATGAATTGAGTGGAACATATCTGTATTACAAGAATTCAAATCACGAGAGTCATAGAGAGAACATTGCAGAACTAGAGTCACGGAGAGAACGTTGCAGTGCGAGTTTTTAAAAAAAATGATAAATTAGATCGGCAGTTTCTTTAGATGTCCCTCTAGGAATGTGAGCCCTAAAGGAACAAAGCCATCCCGTTAATATAGTCACTAGTGTGTCACAAGTGCAGCGGGGGCATTGTTGGAGCGCACAAAAGTGAAAGTGCGGTGGGAGCGCGCAAGACGCCGTAAGCGTGCACATCGGCTGTCCGGGCAAGAACACATCTCCTGTCCCCCTTCGGACGCAAAACCCACAACAATAGATCTCGCCAAGCAGCGCATGCGCTGCATCGCTAGGCAAGACCTAAAAAGAGAGGACTAACAGAAGAATACTGACCCAAACAATGGATGGTGGATTAATGCACCATTTCATTTTGATTGATGGCCATCTTTTTTTGCTGTATAGTGCAGATTTCTGTTGTGATGTAGGTTATTCTTTCCTTGGTGGCTACTTCATTCTTCCAGCTTGCTTTTACCACTGCTGCTCTTAAAGCACTCATTACAGCTTTGAAATAAAGATCGACCCATTTATCACGTATTTGAGGTGGATTGTGCCCCTTGATTGCTTACTTTCATTGGTGCTTAAAACATTAACAATGGATCATGGTGTAAATTAACTGAGCTGTGTTTTTTTGATTTGGGGTTGTAGGGTTCTGTGAAGAAGTTGTTGTAGCTGGTCATAGACTTTGTAGCTTGTTTATTTACATGAGTTATCTTTTTTTCCAGAAGTTTACATAGATGCATGAGGTTTTAGATAAAGGGTACAGCAGCTTTGCTTGTATTTTATTTCCCATACCTGGGCTAGTTCTTGCTGGAGCCTTGTTCTAAGGATTGCTTGAGGGCAAGCATTGCCTGGTTTGCTCGACTTGTCTAAGGTGCACAGGCTTTTACCTGATGAGCGGATAAAAGGGGTTTACTGACCGAAATGTTTGCTGGGTCTACACCATATCGGGTGCAGTTATTTGTTCTTGCTATAATCATATTCTTTGGGCGTTTCAACATTTAAAAAAAGTTATTGAACACTTTAAAGTTCTTATCACCCTTTCTTGTTAGTTTTCACCACAAGCACAAGTTACTACTTGTGTAACGATATATCTGTAAGAGACATTAGTTAGTGATAGATTCCTTACCTTAGAATATCCCCAGGCGTCAGACTGGATCCGGAAAGTTTTGCGTAGCAGTACCCTTGCGCGTCGGTAGGCGTTGTCTGCGGCTCCGCGTCCGTCGTCGGCGTCGTGATGACGTCGTGATGACGTCGTCGGAGTACTTAGACGCCGCCTCCGCGTGCTGACGTCCGTTCTTAGCCACAGCTTTTCCGCGCCAGAAGCGCAGAGCCATGACAAAAACCGACACTGGTGCCAAGAAACTAGGGCCCTGAAAGGGGAAGACCTTAACCCTAGATATCGGTTCGCAGAACGGGGAGGATGGGTGGATCGGTAAGGAATCTAACACTAACTAATGTCTCTTACAGATATATAGTTACACAAGTAGTAACTTGTGCATCTGAAAGAGACACGTTAGTGATAGATTCCTTACCTTAGAAAAGATACCCCAGCAATACCATCCCCGTGGTGGTGGGTCTGCGAACCAATATTCACACCAGAAAGTCCTGGAGAACGGAACGGCCGAAGTAGCCATCCCTCCGGACTTGACTGTCCAGGCAGTAGTGCCTCGCAAACGTGTGCAACGAAGCCCACGTAGCAGCCTGGCAAATGTCCAGCAAGGGCACACCTCGGCCCAAGGCAGTTGTAGTGGCCGTGGCTCGAGTGGAATGAGCCCGCAGCCCAACAGGTGGTTCCTTCTTTGCCAAGGAGTAACACGCCTGGATGCACATGATAATCCATCGAGAGATGGTCCTCTTGTGCACCGCTTTCCCTTTCTTAGCGCCCGCGTACCCAACAAAGAGTTGATCATCCACCCGGAACTGGCGTGTGCGATCCAGATAGAACGAGAGCGCACGTTTTGGGTCCAGACGGTGGAGCCTCTCCTCCTCTCTCGAGGGGTGCGGAGGCGGAAAGAAGGTGGGCAATGTGATGGACTGCCCCATGTGGAAGGCCGTGACCACCTTAGGCAAGAAGGAGGGCCTAGTCCTCAAAACAACCTTGTCCGGATGGACTGAAAGGAAAGGAGGCTTACAAGAGAGGGCCTGGAGCTCACTCACTCTCCTGGCAGAGGTGATGGCTACCAGGAAGGCAGTCTTCAAAGAAAGAAGGCGAAGTGGACAGTTATGAAGTGGCTCAAAGGGAGCGCACATCAGAAATGTTAGAACCAGGTTCAAGTCCCACTGAGGCATCACGAAAGGAACAGGAGGAAAGGTATGAGTGATGCCTTTCAGAAATCTGTTTACTATAGGGGACTTGAACAACGAAGGTTGGTCAGGCAGCCTCAGAAAGGCTGAAAGAGCCTAAAGATAGCCCTTGATAGTGCCCAGAGCAGAGCCCTGCTGGGCAAGAGAAAGAAGGAAGAGAAGAATCTCAGAGAGAGGGGCATTGAGAGGATCCACAGCCTTTGCTGTGCACCATGCCACAAATCTGTTCCACCTGCAGGCGTATACCGTTTTTGTGGAGGGACGCCTGGCTGCCAGAATGATGTTGCAAATTTCAGGAGGAAAGTCAAATGGCCTCAACTGTCGCCGCTCAATCTCCATGCATGGAGGTGGAGACTGGACAGGTTCGGGTGGAGGACCGTCCCCTGCTGCTGCGACAGAAGGTCCTCCTGAAGAGGCAGACGAACCGGGGGGGATCGACTGACATACTAGCTCGGGATACCAGTACCTTCGTGCCCAGTCCGGAGCCACAAGGATGACTTGTGCCCGGTCGCTCTTGATCTTCTTCAGCACTCTGGGCAGAAGAGGTATAGGCGGAAAGGCGTACAACAGACCGCAGCTCCACTCGCGACGAAAAGCGTCTCCGAGCGAGTGCCGCCTTGGAAATTCCAACGCGCAGAACTGATGACATTGCGCGTTCTCTTCGGTGGCGAATAGATCTAACCAAGGCTCTCCCCAACGCAGAAAGAGGCCTTGCGCCACGTCCGAGTTCAGACGCCATTTGTGATCCATCGAGCACCGACGGCTGAGTACGTCCGCCCTGGCGTTCAGAGAACCTGCCAGGTGTTGAACCACCAGAGTCACGCCCTGATGTTCCAGCCATTGCCAGAGGCGCAGAGCCTCCTGGCATAGGGTCCACGACCCCACACCGCCCTGTTTGTTGCAGTACCACATGGCGGTGGTGTTGTCGTGAACATCTGCACTGCACTCCCTCGGACAGACGGGAGGAATGCTTTCAGTGCCAGACGAATCGCCCGCAGCTCCAACAGATTGATATGGAGCCGGGACTCCGCCGGAGACCAGAGTCCTCTGATCTCCGCCTCTCCCAAGTGGCCACCCCAGCCCTGGAGGGACGCGTCCGTCACAACTACGTGCTCCGGTTGGGGGAGGGAGAGGGATCTGCCGCTGACCCAATCGCGGTCCGCGAGCCACCACTGCAGCTGTCTCGCAGTGCCCTCCGAGATCAGGACATGGTCGGACAGGTTGCCCCGGTGCTGGGCCCACTGAAACTTCAGGTCCCACTGCAGAGCCCGCATCCGCCACTGTGCGTGATGCACCAGAAGGATGCAGGAGGCCATCAGCCCCAGAAGTCGCAGCGTCAACCTGACCGAAACCCGGGATAACGGCCCGAAGATCGGAATCAGGGCCTGTATATCCCAAACCCGCTGTTCGGGCGGATAAACCCGAAACTGCGCCGAGTCGAGAACTGCTCCGATGAAAAGGAGCTTCTGAGAGGGGCACAGGTGTGACTTCGGCACATGGATGGAAAATCCCAGCCGGTGCAGGAGATCCGCCGTAGTCTGGAGGTGGTTGACGACTGCCTGGGGCGAGCCCGCCTTCAACAACCAGTCGTCTAGGTAGGGGAAGACTGAAACCCCTAACCTGCGCAGGTGAGCTGCGACCACCGCCATCACCTTCGTGAACACCCGTGGGGCGCTGGTAAGGCCGAAGGGGAGCACGGTAAACTGAAAGTGCTCAAGGCCTACCGTGAACCGCAGGTAACGCCGGTGGGCCGGCAGGACGGGGATGTGGAAATACGCATCCTGCAAGTCCAACGCTACCATCCAGTCTCCTGGGTCTAGGGCAGCCAAGACCTGAGCCAGTGTCAGCATTTTGAACTTCTCCTTCCGGAGGAAGCCGTTGACGTTCCTCAGATCCAAGATAGGGCGTAGGCCCCCTTTGCCCTTCTTGGGTACCAGGAAGTAGTGGGAGTAGCAACCACGACCTACTTCTGGCCCAGGAACGCGCTCGATGACCCCCTTGGCCAAGAGGGCTGAAACTTCCTCCTGCAGGAGCCGCAAATGATCCCCCGATACGCGGTGGTGTTGCGGTGGCATGGCTTGAGGGGTCGTCTCGAAGGGGAGGGAGTAGCCCCTTCGGACGATCTGCAGCACCCACCTGTCCAAAGTGACTGTGCGCCAGTGAGAGTGGTGATGGCGAACCCTGCCCCCCACTGGCGTTACATTGGCCGCAAAGCACGGACTAGGAGGGTTTAGAGGCGGATGCTGCGGGGGCAGGTGTGGACTGGCTCCGCTTGCCTCCCCGACCGCCTCCACGGCGGTTTCCACGGCCGCCGCCGCGCTGGACGACAGTTTGCGGCGAGTGGCTGGCGGCACATGTGGGGACGCCCCTTCCTTGGCCACGAAAGGAGCGAAAGGCACCCACTTGCTGGCGCGGGGCCGAGAGGCCCAAGGACTTGGCTGTAGCCCTGGAGTCCTTAAAGCGCTCAAGCGCGTGGTCTGCCTTGTCGCCAAAGAGGCGACGGCCATCGAACGGCCAGGCGACGGCCATCGAACGGCATGTCCATGAGGGTATTGAAAACGTGGCTTTTTACTAAATAATTTTTTTTCCCTTTCTTCTGCCTGCATTTTAGTTATGTTGTTGTCTTACTTGCCGATATTCTTCGTCAAAGCGCCGGGATGCTCCCTGGAGTAGCCGTGCGCTATAGAAGAAATAAACTAACATAACATAACATAACATATTCTGGACATCAGCCGAGAAGTTGGCGGATCGGAGCCAGGCGTGGAGTCGAATCGCCACCGTCGTAGCCATCGCTCTGCCCAGCGAGTCAGTTGTATCCAGTCCGCACCTGATCGAATACTTCGCTGCGTCCCGGCCCTCCACTAGGGCTTGGCCGAGTTTGGCCCGTACCTCCAACGGACACTCTGGCAGCAATTCCGCCACCGTTTCCCATATAGAATGGGTGTAACGGCCCAAGAGGCATGCGGTGTTGGAAGACCGCAGTCCCAAGCTGAGGGACGAGAACACCTTTTTGCCATAGGCCTCGTACCTCTTGGATTCCCGATCGGGGGGAGCCGTCGGGAAGGCGGTCTGGGAGTTAGAGGCCTGGATAACCAGACTCTCGGGGGTGGGGTGGGTGGACAGGAAACATGGGTCGCCGGGCGGTGGCATCTGGCCACGTTCCTATCTACAGGCGAACCTATAGCGGGCCTGGACCAAGTGCCCAAAAGAACGTCCGACAAGGCCTCATTAAACGGCAGCATAGTCTCCATGGAGCAGGACTGCTGCTTAAGGACCTCAGTGAGGGGGTTAGTCCTCACGGCCGCGACGGGGAGCTAAAGGCCCAACGCCTTAGCAGCCCTCATCAACACCACACTATATGTCGCGCCCTCCTCCGAAGCCACGGAAGGAGGAGAGACGAATCCAGGGTCTGGAGAGGTGTCCAGGCCACTGGCCTCCCCAAGGTCTCCTGTCCAGTCCATGTTAGACTGACATTCCCTTGTCAGAGGGTCCTCAGACCCCTCCCAATCCTCCTCTTCCCCCATCTCCTGAGACTCCGGGTCGTAAGTGAATGAGGATGGATCATAGGGATGGAATTCCCCGACCGGCGTCGAGATCGGCGTCGACAGGCTCCGTCCCGACGCTGGAACCCATAGAGAGGAGGCATTGGGGACGGCGTCGGCCTTGGGGACGGCAACGGCCGAGGCCGACGCCGGAGGGGACACCACACGGACCGACCCCGGGGGGGTCGTAAGGTCCACCGGGGACGGTCCAGCGCCCGACGAGGGCCGAACGGCACCCTGCGGCGTCGGGCCCGAAGGCACCGACGACGCCGGGACCGCTGAACCCTGCGGCGCCGAGCCTGAGGGCAGCGGCGGCGTCTGGATCGTGGAGCCCTGCGGCGCCGGCGGCGAAGACGCCGGCGGCGTCGAGGCCGAAGCACCCGACGGCGTCGGGGTCGCAGCCCCCGACCCACTAGGGCCCCCAGACGGGTTCGCTGGGCCCGAAGGCGCCGCGGAACCCGTCTGAGAAGAAAGGGACCTCATGGCCATGAGGAAGCGCTCTTATCTCCTCCGGCGTCGCGTTCAGCCCAGGGACCGGGGGGTATGGAGCCGAACGTGGCGCCCGCGACTCCTGAGGAGCCGCGTGGGCGGTGTCACCCGAACCCCCGGCCGCATCGCGCGAGCGTCGGGGGGGGAGTCGGAAGAGCGATGATGTCTCTTCGACTTCTTATGCTTCTTACCCGACGACTTGGACCCGGAGGAGTGGGGCAGACTCCCGGAGCTGTGACGGCTCCGCCCCCGCGACCTGTCCCTTGACCTCCCGTGGGACCGGGACCGGGACCTCATACGGCGCGGGGCCGACTGGCGGATCTCGAGTCGCCTGCGGGACCGCTCCCGCCTGGCCTTCCTCGAGAGGGCCCGACAGTCGGAGCAGGCCTCGTTGTCATGGTCGACACCCAAACACGTCAGGCACAGGCGGTGCGGATCCGTAATCGACATGAGGCGTTCGCACTCGTCGCAGTGCTTGAAGCCGGGCATCCCTAACGGCACCGTCGGAGTCGTGAAGACTTCGAAATAGATCAAAAGATCCAAAAAGTTAGTCAAAAAAATGACTAGGGAACTGCTTTTTCCAGATCTGCGCTGGCTGGCGCGGAAAAAAGAAGAACTGACGTCAGCACGCGGAGGCGGCGTCTAAGTACTCCGACGATGTCATCAAGGCGCCCACGACGGACGCAGAGCCGCAGACGACGCCTACCGACGGGCAAGGGTACTGCTACGCAAAACTTTCCGGATCCAGTCTGACGCCTGGGGATATTCTAAGGTAAGGAATCTATCACTAACGTGTCTCTTTCAGATAGAGCTTTTAGCTATATGTTGGCAAAGACCTATTGTGGACATTACCTATACTCCGTTTTGGATGAGCCTATTGCTCAATTTTGGCTTTGTTGTCCATGGCATTTGCTTTCATCTTATTCAGTGGCTTTTCTTTCTCTTGTGTTTATGTCTATGATGGTGCCTACCTTATTTATCATCCTTTTGATTAGATGAGTTGTGCTGTCCACAGCCCCACCTCCGGAAACTAATATTTTGTCTCCAGCACTCAATTGGAGTGCATATTGTCCTTCTATATCGCATGTGCGCTGCTTCCCACTCACCTACCTGCCCCCACACGCTGTTGCTACGCCTGCCACTAAACTCAACTGTTTCCACCTCTGCCATTCTCATACGGCTGTTTTGTAAGTTTTAAAAAACATGTTTAGTCCTCTCCACCAAGATCCTCTATTGCTTCCCTCACTCACCCTACTGTTTCCTCACTCCCCCCCCCCCATTAGTTGGTGTATACTTCACCTCCCCTCGGTTGCTCCCCTCTCCCAGTCTCCCTTGAAAAATATATGTATATACGTTTGAAGGGCCTTGCAGAAGCAATGGGCTACCAGGCTGCTCCCTTTAATATTTCTTTTAAAGGGGGCATGGTACACTCATGCATATGTATTTTTATAATTCAATTTGTTTTCACACTGCAGGCGAACAAAAAAATGAACAACTCCTACAAGCTAGGCCCCGGTTTAAGCACAAGGCAACACATATTAAGCCATCAATGGTACACATTCCAAATGTATGATATAGTTGCCTGTCCAGTGACAAGTGAGTTCACTGTACAATAGGAGAAAGGAGCCATCCAGTATCCGTTACAGACTCAGTCTTCAGGGCCTTTGAATCTTGCCCATGGGCCCCACATTTGTTCGTATTTGCGAGGGACTACTCCTGTTTTGTACACTAGTTTTTACATTGCTGCGCAGGAGTCCATGCCTCTAACTCATCCATGTAGAGGTGGCGCCTGTACATCTCTCTAATGCCTGGCAGGTCTCTTAGTCACCAGCTACGCTATAGCAATGAAGGCATGTGCAGCTCTAGAGCCCCCCACTGTGTCCATTATTGCAAGCAGAATAGTCTTATGGTCAAAAGCTAGTGGTAATCCCACCACCTGCCCAATCCGACTGTTGACCTTGGTCCAGTACACTCATACCACTGGGCAGGCCCAGGAAACATGTTAAAGGGAACCCGGAGCTTGACTACACCGTAGACACACAAGTTCCGGAGCACATTCCATGTCACAGAGGCATGCCTGGGAGTAATAGATCCGAAGAAAGAACTTGAACTAGATCAAGGGGAAATGCACGGAGATTGCAAGTGTTTTTGAGGACCTTATTGCCTTGAACCTCATCCTTCATGGCCCCACATGTCCTTCTCCCACTGCGACCTTAAGCCCCCAGGGGGTCTGGTGTGTTGATAACTAGCAATTTATATGAACGTGAGATGCCCCCCATACCCAGTGACCAATTTACATTCCAGCACTTTGAATTCCGGGATGGCCCCTAGTTTACTTTTGTAGCCCTAGAGAACGTGGCACAATTGGAAGTAGCTATAGAATTGAGGAGTGAAAATGGAACTCTGCTGCCAGTTCCTGAAATGAGTACTGTACCCCTCCCTCCAGACATCTGTATTGAGAAGCCAATAAGGTTTCATAGATGAAACCCTACCAGGCCCGCCATTTCCGCCATTCACATCCTATGCCACAGGGAAGTCTCCACGTAAGGGTTCCATACCATTTCATGCGGTGAAGAGCAGCGTAGAGGGGCCTGTGTGTTCAATGGTAATGAACACGGGGTGTCCTGCTGTACAGCAAAGAGAGTAGACTATATGGATGTAGCAAGTTCAGTTCCAGTTTATGGTCTGGGTCCCCTGTATCAGCTCGGAAATAATTGATGATACTGACCAACTGCGAAGCCCAATATTATAGCCTGATATCTGCCCATACGTAACCCTGCCTCGAATGGGGAGAACCGGCACTTCTTGAAGGACACTCTGGGTGTTTACCCACCATGGGAAATTGGTGATATGCAAGTCGATGAAGAAAGTTTGGCGGTAGTGTATGAGGGTAGTGCTGCAGTACATACAGAAAACGAGGGAGACAGCATCTAAAAGAGAGCCCGCGGCCTGCTAAGGAGAGCAGCAGCATGGACCACTCCTCTGTCACTCCGTGCCCTTTCCATCAACAGGGCTATGTTGCGGTTCCAGTGGCTCGACCTAGTAAGGGCTCCTGTCATGACCAAATAGCTGAAAGTGCCGTTCTCCATCCACAACAGAGGATCCACCTACTCCCATTCCCGTACCTCTGGAACAGGTACCAAGGTCGACCTACCCCAGTTGACTTCAATCCCAGAGGCCTCCCCATACATCTCTTAATATTTTGTGAGCCTCAGTAGGGGGTCGCTAGGTCTCTGAATGAAGAAGAGCATGTCTGCCTACAGCGAAACATGACCTCCCCACTGACTCTGACCTGGGCTCACAAATCCGTATACTGTAATGACGCCCACCTTTGGAATCGGGGGCAATACACATTTTGCGGAGGACCGCCAAAAAATAAGGCTAATGTACCATATTGAATGTCCGTTCGATCGCAACGATAAGGGGTGCTGAGTCACCCAACAGCTCCTCCGAATGAGCAAGCACCAAATGTAAATGATGCAGGCAGTGCCAATTGCCCCTGCCTGGCATAAAGCTTTTTTGGTCTGTGTGTACCACGTACTACTGATTATATGACCCACACTCCAGAATTATTAGCTTTCAAAATACCCATAATTGTCGTGCCTCGAAGGTCTGGCGGAGCCTCCCACTGGTGTATGCATCCGAAAATGCGAGGCAAATCCAGCACCATGAGGTTGGACACCCTTTGTGTCTTGCCCTACGTAGCTCGGCTAGCACTCTGCATGGGTGGTTTGACCGTCGCCAGCCAGTAAGTCCGCTTACCCTCCCTATCTCATACAACCTGCCCTGGGAGTGAAACCAGCTTAGTTTCGTTGAGTATAAGAGTTTGTGGCGAAGCTTCAGGAGAGTCTGGGCTAGCGGCTTTTTTTCCACACTTGAGGTGGGAGCAAATGGTGGCTGCTGCAGGGAGGGAGGGTGGGGGAGGGTAAGAGAAGGGGTAGGGGATGTTAAAAAAAAAAAAAACAAGAATCAAAGAACTGGGAAGTACTCACATCAGGCACTAGACCACTGGGAATTTCTAAGGTACTCGCACCGATCACCGAACAATCTGGAATTTCTGAACACACATCACCTTGAGATCTCTGTTTATCTCAGACCAAGCACAGGACGACAACAAGTGTCTTAACTACACTAATCTCACACATGAAACGTGAGACCCATGAACCATTCACACCCAAAGTGAAACAGCTTGAGATCCCTGAACAGCTCATGCCTATCCTGGGATATCATGAGACCTTTCAGGTACTCACACCAGAAATGAGAAAACGTGAAATCAGAGGTACTCGCAATACAATATTTCTGAAACACTCACAATTGGCACTGAAACATGGACACCAGTTCACAAATGACAAAATGACAAACTTACTGACCAGGTGCCAGGATTTTCGGTGGCTGTACCAGCTGCACCTGGGGGAGCTGTCCACCCCGTAGCCCACCAGAGGGGTGCAGATGCCGTCTGCCACCTAGCCCAGAAGCAGCAGAACCCCCACATAGGTGGTGTTGAAGCCCAGCACCGAGTGGTAGTAGAGCAGAAAGTAGGTGAACCACATGGAAGCGCACAGGTCGTTCAGGAAGTGGCCGGTGGAGTAACTCAGCCGCTGCCGAAGCGGCATGGACTCCTGGTCCGGGTTGTGCCACCTGGGGGCCGTCACACCATCAGGAAGGTGGTCATGTGAGGGGTACTGACAGAAAGGGACTGGCTTTTATAAAGTGCCCCTCATGCCAACTCTTTATAGCCTGGCGGGTGCACTGGCTCGCCACTCGTTTCATAAACATCCTGCCGGCCCAACTTGACTTTACACTCACCTAAAACAGCTGCAATACGCTGGGGCCATAAAAACCAGAACAGATTAAACCGGTGGTGTGCGCGTACCACAGAGGAGCAAGGCCGGGAATCGAAACTAGTGGTGCGCGTGCCCAACAGAGGAGCGGGGGCGAGGGAGCACGGCAGCGAGGCAAACATGCGCTGCTGAGCGCAATAGACACGGACAGGAGTGGGCGATGCAAAGGCGGGACATGTGTCCGCCTTTGCCCAATTGTGTGCCAATGCCTGCCGGCGAAAGCAAAATCACATGCACGAGTGTGTGGTCAGCTTTCAGAACCCCGTACAAGAGGTCTCGCGCTGTGCGAGCAATGCTGCGCACTGCAACGCTAGGCAGGAGACCTAAAAACAACTTGGTAGAGGGGCAACAAGCTAACAAAAATAAAACATTAAAAGCACACCACACCTCAACAGGCAGATCGCGCTTCAAGCATGAAGGTGGAGACTTTGGTAGCTCGGATGTAGAACTCCCACTACAAGAGGAGATCTGCACTGAGGAGAATCGGCAGGACAGATCAGAGTACCACACCCTCTACAGACAGTCCAGCCCGGATCGGAAGTAGCTCCCTCACAAATCAGAGGGACTGGGTGAAATTACCTCCCTAGACAAAAAAAGTCAGAGGAATCCTTGCTGAAGATACTGCTGTGGAAACCACTACAAGCAGTGCTTGTTCTTGTTGGTGGCAAAAGGGTCCAACCAAGAAGTGTTACAGAGTGATAAGATGGAATGAACCCCCTCCGGAGGAAGGTGTGAGTAATGGTTGGGTCAGATAGCTTAATAAATCGTTGGCCTGCACATTCAGGTGGCCCATCAGATGGTTCATGATCAGCCACAGAGCATGAGCCGGTGTCCGAGATCATAAAGTCAGTGCTTCCATATAATGGAGACATGAGCTCACACTCTTGCTTGTAGCAAGTCATGTTTTCTTTTAGGACTTGAACTGACCGACATTGGACAGAATGCAGGAATGCTTTGAAGGTAAGGAGAATCGTGCAAGCAGGATGACCAGATAAAGAGGATAAAAGCACACTGCGTCACAAGTGAGTGTTCTCATGCAATGCATTTACCACAATGCTTCTGGGCTAAATGCGTGCTGGTATGCCAGACAGTGTGTTCCCTCCTCCTTTTGTGATTGGCTCATTGCTGAATTATTGGGCTGATTAACTCTGGGATGCACCTCTGCAGCATTGCAAGCACCCCCAAATTAGACGTTACTCTCTACTGAAGGACAACAATCCTGAAACACCTGTATTGAGATACCCAGCAGTGGCTGCACAAACAATGGTGAATACTAAAGACTCAACTGAAGTGAGGGTTCACTGCACTTACCACAATGCATCTGGACTAATTGTGTGCTGTTATGCAAATGCTACTTACCAGTATGCATCTGTTCTTGGCATGTAGGGCTGCTGACATTCATATCTGTGCATAGATCGCCGCCTAGTGTTGGGTCCGGATGATTGCACATTGTTGTCCTGGAAGAGTCTTCGAAGTATCACGAGATAGGTGGCTCCTCCCCTGGACTACAGTGCGCATGGCCATCGCCTCCATCCCCAGATTGTTTTTTTCCGCCATTGGGTTCGGATGTGTTTCGGTTCCCTCTGTCGGAATCGATAGTTGTTTAACTGTTATGGCAGGCACTGTGCTCCCTCCTTTTTGGGTTTACATGATACTTCCATTGGGAGACCAACGGCCTATGATCCCCAGTACAGTGAGAGGACCACCACAACACAGGGAAAAGGCTTCAGTCACCACTGTGACAACCATTAGCAGACTGGATTCTTGAATGTGATGAGCTATCACTGTAGGTCGTAAGCCACCCACCATGAACTCCGACTGCTGCCCATGAAAACTTTCACATTTTATTAGTTACTGGAACAGCACACACCACAGGAGAACACATGTACCATAAAGCATGAGGCACCAGAAAGATGCATGCTCAAGGAGGCCCTGAAGGCGCAGACCATGTGCCAGAAAAGAGCTCCCTCCTGAAACATCGGATCATAGCATGCATGTCCCAAAGGCATTAGCGATGGAAGAAAACCTTTAGGGAGACCGTATTCAGCTTCACTTCAATGAAGAGGAGACACAGAGAGGGCGAAGAGGAAATTGCTACAAAAAATCTAAGTCAAACAGCAGGGAGATCGTGACCCATAGGTGGTAAAACCCAAGTTACTGTAAAAACATGCAATCAGCAACCATTCACAGAGTTACAGAAATTCCAAGGTTCTCTGATGATGTGTGCCAATCACCAAAATCACTTTCGTTAAGACTCAAAGTACTTCTGTTAATCCAAGCAGGAGAACCACACATTTATTGATGGCTGAATCAACCACAAAGTGCAGATAACTCCTGCAGGCTCATTAATGTGAAACTATGCACCCTGCAGTTGAAGGACATCATTCAGTCTTTCAGATTTAGAGCCAAGAAAACCTGTGCCAGATACAGCATTTTGAACTTTCAAATCAATGCATTAAAAATGTCAAGATAAGGCATGGGACAAAGGCATGCAATGAGGACCGTTGCTGCTGTCCACGACAGCTGCCCGAACCACCACATCCCCCAGTAGCTCTGAAAGGGCTGCATAGGCTATGAGGGTTGATGCCGTCGAAAGGTTGGACCAAGGGAGCAACACATGAATTTCTGATACAGCAGGGGAACTGGCGTACATGGGCTGCTAGTCCCCAGATCGAGCGATAGACTCTGCTTGAATCAATCCAGGGCATAGTCTTCAGTATTGCTGAAAATAAAAGCACCTTTGGAGTGCATGCCCAAAAAGACTTGTTCAATACCACCGGAGAATTCAGGGGAACACATCAAAGGATGGTGGAGAGTGGCAAATGGAGGAGCCAATACACCATACTACTGAATCCACATAATCCAATCCTGGTCACAGGTTCTGGGTTACATCCTACCCAGGTTGCGCAACCACTACAAAATGGTCCGAAAGATTATCAGGAAGGTGCAGTATGACAACTGCACCATTCCCCAAAGAGCATGGGCCTAGCAGCCAGGCCAGGAGGCAAGTCGTATACAAGTAGCGAAGGGAAAGGCTCCTTGAAGAAAAGACCCTCCCCCCAATCAAGGACCTCAATTCTTGTTGATTCGCCGTTAGAAGCAAAAACTGGATATGGATGAAAGGTTCTGTTTCGAGGAAGAGTGCGCTTAAACCACATCTCAAACGACCCCAGTTTTGAGTTTACTGGACTCGCTGTATCTTCAGGATCAAATTCCTTTTCAAATATTTTCCTCCAAATTACATGTGCTCAGGACCCCATTGTCTATTAGAAAGGAACGTTTTTATATGGCATCTTGGCACCACGGTTCATAGATAAAAAGCTAGGGGGAGGGAATTCAATGTTTAGGCAATTCCAAGAGAGGAGTAAGTTGCAGGAAACATTAAGTAAACTGAGCTATATGGCTACCCATAGACTCATTAAAATTAACTTTCTTGGCTGGACTTTATTACTTCTATTAACTCTTGTATTTGCCTTGTAGTTTGTAGTTTCATGTCTATATTGTCCCAGTTGTCACAATAACTCCGCCATAAGTCATTCTCAGAAAACCTGCTGCAATTCTCCTGTTTAGATAACAGTTATGAAAACAATATATAGCAGAGAAGATTAAGTTCCAATTTATTTCCCAAAGCGCTGATAAGAACTCCATCTTGAAAGCCATGCTCTGTGTCTGATGGTGTAGACAAAAAGAACAACTGAAGTTTGCATGCAGGAGTATCTCCAGTAGGTAGTTATGTCACTTCTATAGGTGAGACAGTGTCACAATGGATGCCACTGGATTCAAGCAAGCCGGGCTGAAGACGGCTGAAATGCCAAAAACCAGTCCTCGGAAGCTTGTTTCTGGTCCAGGGAAGGCATGGCTTGGCAGTTCGGGCTGGACTGTTCCCATGAGGCACAGGGTCAGACTGATTTGCATATGGCCATGTCTGAACTGGGGTGGCAGAGTGGGCTAAAGAACGGTGATTGATTAAACCCAGATCTGTTGATTGGGTGTGAGTGTTTGATTGGTTCAGATGCTCTGTCCATCACCACCCCCTTTTGTACCGCTTTGTTCGCCATAAGTTGGCAGGGTATGCTCAGACGCGAGTCCCTTGCTCACTTTGCCACTTGATTCAAGCAAGCCGGGCTGAAGACGGCTGAAATGCCAGAAACCGGTCCTCAGAAGCTTGTTTCCCGTCCAGGAAAGGCATGGCTTGGCAGTTCGGGCTGGACTGTTCCCATGAGGCACAGGGTCAGACTGATTTGCATATGGCCTTGTCTGAACTGGGGTGGCAGAGTGGGCTAAAGAACGGTGATGGATTAAACCCAGATCTGTTAACTGGGTGTGAGTGTTTGATTGGTTCAGATGCTCCGTCCGTCACCACCCCCTTTTGTACCACAATGGATGTTGATGCCATCACCTGCCAGCACACAGGAGCGCATGTAGATGTTTTTGTGATTCAATCTGGCGTTTTGGGAGGTTCATAAGATAAGAAATCTGCTGTAAGTGATGTGTTTACCCAAAATAGTACTACATTCTGCAGAGAGTAAATACATTCCTAAGTGTTCTTAAATAATGCTCTTTTCGCTACAGGATGTTAAATATACTTAGCTTTTTTACTCCATTGTGGGCATTTTTAGACGCACCTCTGCATGTAAACAGCATCTGGGGTCGAGTAAACAGTGAATTTAATACTTACAAGCATTAGAACGGATCCCAAGACAAACATAACTAAATGCGTTCGAGATAGTTCTGTTGTCACCTGCTTCTGCCCTCTTTACTTGGGTATGTTCTTGTACAATGACACAAAATTGACAAATATAGGACACTACGAAGAGGTATTGGTAGGGCACACAACATGTGTTAGTCTATGTTTGGTGTGTTAACAAGGTAGGTTGCATACCCAACCTACCTTGTTATCGATTACACTCCCTGTCTGAGAGTGATACTCCAGAGCACCGAACAACACAAACATAGACTAACACGTGTTGTGCGCCCTACCAATACCTCTTCGTACGTCTCTTTCCTGACACT
The DNA here is from genome assembly GCF_964263255.1 of Lissotriton vulgaris. Classification (NCBI taxonomy): domain Eukaryota; kingdom Metazoa; phylum Chordata; class Amphibia; order Caudata; family Salamandridae; genus Lissotriton; species Lissotriton vulgaris. Next base: position 830,469,198 of record NC_141687.1, on the reverse strand, counting down.
GATCGGGCAGCACACCCTGTGAACTTTCATCAGGCAATATGAAGAAATATTCGACATGACAGACATTAGAACAGAAACTTTTGCTTATGGAGACGAAGCATCGAGAATATATGCACTCATTAATGAGGATATCACTGAAGTCGCCACAAATCGAACAAAGGAACAAAACATTAGACAATTGATTTACCTTTCCAAAAAAGATTAACCAACGCTTGCACGCGAGCACTATGATTAAATACCACAAGGCACAAAGAATTCCGAGAGGCCTAAGGATACCATTGAAACCGTCACTATGCAAGAAATTACAGAAATTTAAAGATAGGTGGCTTGCTATCTTAAACAAGTGCTCATTAGACTTAATACTTTTGACTATAGAGGAATTGTCAAACATTTTGGAAGACCTAACCAAAGCGATAACAAAAGGTAAAAACTGAACTTGAAAATAGTTTCTCTCCGGAGGAATTAACTAAAATTCTAGAAGACATCAACATTCAACTCTCTAAACATACTGCAGAAGTTAGTGAACGTAAACTAAGAAGAGATACCATCGATTACAAGATGGGGGAGGTGTATACGTGGGCAGACATTTATGCCAAGCGTCGACAAAACAAACCATATACAGCAAACACGGATACCTCGTCATCTGAAAGCGACTCAAGCAACAAACAAGGGAGAACCGGACGATGTCCTACACAAAAACCATCGCCTAACATTCCTTCAACCGATAAAAACATAGCTACAGCTTCCACATCAAGTGTGCCTTTTTTAGAGGTAATATTTACAACAAGGGGTGGTGAGGGACAGAGTCTCTGAATTAAGCAGAAAGCTCTCACCCAGTCAAGAGATCAGGGCTAGATCCAACACCGTTTTTTAGCTCACTGCACCATCCCAGTTTCAGAACCTGGCTGTATGCAAATTAGTCTGTTCCTGTCCCAGTGCATGATGGGAACAGGGCAAACCAAACTACAAAAGCCAATTCTTACACTGGGAAGGAAACAAGCTCCCGGGGACCGGTTTCTGGCATTACAGCCGTCTTCGGCCCGGTTTGCTTGAATCCTGATGGTGCAATGAGCAAGGGTCTCACATCTGAGAATACCCTTCCACGCTTAGGGTGGACAAAAATATTTACAACAAGGGGTGGTGAGGGACAGAGTCTCTGAATTAAGCAGAAAGCTCTCACCCAGTCAAGAGATCAGGGCTAGATCCAACACCGTTTTTTAGCTCACTGCACCATCCCAGTTTCAGAACCTGGCTGTATGCAAATTAGTCTGTTCCTGTCCCAGTGCATGATGGGAACAGGGCAAACCAAACTACAAAAGCCAATTCTTACACTAGGAAGGAAACCAGCTCCCGGGGACCGGTTTCTGGCATTACAGCCGTCTTCGGCCCGGTTTGCTTGAATCCTGATGGTGCAATGAGCAAGGGTCTCACATCTGAGAATACCCTTCCACGCTTAGGGTGGACAAAAATATTTACAACAAGGGGTGGTGAGGGACAGAGTCTCTGAATTAAGCAGAAAGCTCTCACCCAGTCAAGAGATCAGGGCTAGATCCAACACCGTTTTTTAGCTCACTGCACCATCCCAGTTTCAGAACCTGGCTGTATGCAAATTATGCAAATTGGTCTGTTCCTGTCCCAGTGCATGATGGGAACAGGGCAAACCAAACTACAAAAGCCAATTCTTACACTGGGAAGGAAACAAGCTCCCGAGGACCGGTTTCTGGCATTACAGCCGTCTTCGGCCCGGTTTGCTTGAATCCTGATGGTGCAATGAGCAAGGGTCTCACATCTGAGAATACCCTTCCACGCTTAGGGTGGACAAAAATATTTACAACAAGGGGTGGTGAGGGAAAATCGTTTTTGGCCACTATAGGTGTGGCAGGGTATACTCAGACATGAGTCCCTTTCTCACTGCTCCATCAGGATTCAAGCAAGCCGGGCCGAAGAAGGCTGAAATGCCAGAAACCGGTCCCCGGTAGCTTGTCTCCTTTCTGGTGAAGAATTGGCTTGGTAGTTTAGTCTGCCCTGTTCCCATGATGCACTGGGCCAGGGACAGACTGATTTGCATATAGCCAGGTTCTGAGCTGGGATGGGGCAGTGAGATAAATAACGGTGATGGATCAAGCCCTGATCTTTACACTGGGTAAGAGTGGTCTGCTCAATTCAGACACTCACTGTTCATCACCACCCCCTTTTTGTAAATCGTTTTTTAGAGGTAAGCCACGAAGAGCAAGAAGACCCAGGAGGAGTCAAAGAAAAAACAAAAGAACCACCTCAAACGCGCACAGCGACAGCCAAGAAGGACAAAACCAAAACGGTAAAATAGAGGATAATCTTGTTATCAACATTTCGGATTACAAGTTAACTGAAACACAGATAACAGTCCTACAAAAAGGCACATCATTCATCCCTACGGCTAACACTAATAAACTTGAGCTTGATATCTCATTTTTTAAACTTATGAGAAAACTTCGCCTCAGGCATTCCTTTGAGAACGTGGTGGAAAAACCCATTAGAAACGAGGAAGATCAGCTCAAAGGATTACGCCCAGCCAGCACTTACATGGCACCAGTCTCTCACAAAAGTTTATATATGTTTGAAATCTTGGTTAAAAATGACATTTCCAAACTAAATTGCACCAAACCTACTAAACATAAAAACTATACCATTAAGGAAATGGGTACCCTGAAAGCCATATCACGCAACAAACACATAACTTGCACCAAGGAGGATAAAGGGGGCGCTATTGTCATCCTCAATACCACTTACTACAATTCACAGGTATCCCTACACCTCTCAGATCAAGAAACTTACATGAAGCTGGAAAACAATCCTACCAACCAATTCATGGAAATCCTTGAGACTATTCTACAGAAAGCATTGGATAATGACATCATCAATGAGAAAACCAAAAAATATCTCACAACTGCATCCTAAAAGTCCTACATTTTTTATGGTTCCTAAAATACATAAAAACCTAAAAACACCACCTTGCAGACAGATTGTTACTACACGTGGAAGTAAACACAAACCCGTGGGAAAGTTTTTAGATAAGTACTTGCAATCCACAGTTAGAGCCACAAAAACCTACATCAAAGACACGACAGATTTTCTCCAAAAACTGAACAACATTTCCCTGGATGACTACGACAGCACTCTCCTATGTACAATAGACGTCAATGCATTATATACCTCCATCCCACATCAAATGGGGATTGAGGCCATCAAATACTGTTTGATCAGGACTGAACTCCAGGAGGAGTTCAAAATATTTCTAATAGAACTCATGGAATTCACGCTATTACACAGCTATTTTAAATGCAATGATGAGTGGTACCAACAAAAAAACGGAACTTCTATGGGAAATTGTGCAGCCCCAGCCTATGCTAACATCTTTATGAGTAGGTTTGAGGAGGATCACATACTGTCTGTACAACCGTAGATCAACCATCTGAAAATGTTTGTGAGGTTTACAGATGACATTTTTCTGTTGTGGCAAGGACCAAAACAGATACTTGACAAGGAACTCAACAAACTCAACAACATAGACTCACGCATCCAATTTACCCACGACATTCAAACTGAATCAATAACTTTTCTGGATGTAAAAATCAACAAAACTTCCACAGGGTTTCAAACAGACTTATATAGGAAAGCTACCGACAGAAACAATACGTTACATTATTCCAGCTTTCACCCAGAACCACTCAAACAACATCTGCCATACAGCCAATTGATAAGAGCCAAACGGATAGTCTCCGACCCTGTGAATTCGGATCTACAGCAGACTGACATGATAACAAGATTCCAAAAACGTGGTTATCCTAATCATATTCTCGAGCAAGCAAAGCAACGTTGTGCAAACAAAACACAAACAGAATTGTTATCCGCCACACAAAAAGAAACCAAGGAAGCCATAACTATCGTATCCAAGTTCTCCACCATGAGCAAAACCTTCAAGAAAAACATTGGCAAATCCTCAGAGCAGAGCAGGATTTTAACCACATTTTTGATCCAGAATCGATTTTTGCATATACTAGAGTGAAAAACATTGAAGAACTAATAAAACATTCTGAATATGACCAAACCAACATAAAATTTAAAGGAACCTTACCCTGCTGGAATTGCAACCATTGCAGCAGCGTAATAAAAGGAACGACTATCAATCACCCTATGAAGGGTCATAAAATCAAAATTAGAGCAACAGCAACCTGTGATACATCTAATCTGGTATACATGCTGAAATGCCCTTGTGGCAAAATTTACGTAGGACAGACTGAAAGAAAGATTAAAACTAGACTCAATGAACACAAGTCCAATATCCGAACGAAACAAACCAAATCTACAGTGGCCCAACACTTCGTCGAAGCCGGACATAACATCAGCCAAATAAGATTCTGTGTTCTTGAAAACGTTGCGAAAATGGAAGGAAAGGACAATCATAACTCTCTATTACAGAGAGAGAACTATTGGATTTCATTATTATCAAGCATGAAGCCACATGGTCTTAATGACCGTATGGAATACAGCTGTTACCTATAAATACACTTTTTCCTTTGTCCGTAATGTGGCACAGCTAACATTTTACTTTACGTTTTTTTATTCGATCATATATAATGTGTTCCGATATCTTACTCTTGATTTATTGAAATATTACTCATGACACTTGAAATCGGCACTTCATTTTTGTTGGTAGGTCATAGTTAGAACATTATTTGCATTTCTTTTGATTTGCACCTACACTTTGATTAACGGGTTGCTAGCACACAGACTCTTTTTTCACCATTGTTGCATGTTTTTTGTCCATTGTAAACCGTCGTTTATTTTCATGCCTAAACATTGAGCTTCCCGTCCGAGCAACCGTATATATGGCTGCCTAGCATATCCGGGGTAAATCAGCTTAACTTCCGGGTTATTCGTGGGTAGACGCTACGCCAAGCATTGAGGTAAGCTCCGCTTCGTTAACTGCTAAATCTGTGCCTTAAAAGGGTATGCATGCTTGTACCTTGTTTAAATCTAACAGCACGGGAATTTATTGTATGCCGCTAATCGCTCAGAATCTGTTCACGTGCATGGCCCCATCGTGTAAATCATAACCAGACACTTCACCCGTCGTTTTCAGAGCACCACTTATACTTTGTTTGCTTTTCTTCTTCTGTTAAGTGTACAGCGCTTTGTCGCTTAGACACAGGTTTCATCTATCTTCATCTACACCTTTTTTTGGGGAACACCACCACAAGTGTTGTCTTTACATTCGCGCACCTTTTTAAATCTTTTTTTCACGGCTTCCTCATACGAGAGTGCTAAATTAGATACTTCATTTTTCTTTAGAAATATCCCCAGATGAAGGCATATTCCATGCCGAAATGCATTGGGAATTATAAAATGGGTATCTGAATTAAGAATGAACCATTATATGCATTGAAAGAAATCTTGTGAAATACAACGAGATCCTGAAATAAACAGAATACTGTGAACCAACACAAATGCTTTCAGCTTTCATTTTAAAAGGATAAACCTTCGCAGTGAAGGTATCAACGGAGCCTGGGGGACATATCCCACGTGGATGGGTATGCAACCTACCTTGTTAAATATAGGACATTAGACATGTTTGTTTTTAAAGTAACAATGCCAAGTTTAAGGTGGGTGAAAACTGGGTAATTGCTCATGTTGAAGAATCTAATGCATTGTAATTTCTTACTGCAAACTTCACCAGTATAATGGTGTTTCACCTGTGATACTATGTAAAGTATTAGAGTTTACAGACATTGTAGGACGGTAGGATCCTTCTGCATGGTTACCCCAACTTTTTTGCCTGGTGATAAGCGGTTTTTGACTAGTCTGACTGAGATTTTGCTAATCAGGACCCCAGTCTCTCGGCTTTCTCCCTTAAATGGTTATGTTCAGTACTTCAGTACATCCCAGATTGGATAATGGGGTACCCTTATCAGTCCCTAGTATATGGTAATAAGGCACCCAGGGCATAGCTATCCCAGAGGTCCCCCATGGGCTGAAGAATGTATTATGCCACCCATGGGAGAACATTCAAACTGTAACTACAGTCCTGCCAATGCAGCCTGTGTAAGCTGGTGCTAGCACCACTTATGAAAGATATAGGTTTTCTATATCTAGGGTCACTGCACTTAAAACCTGACACCTATAGCAGGCCTTTGCAATCCTGACGGTAGGGTGATGGGATCCAAGTGTGAGGGTGCCCCTACATGAGTAGGACACCCCTACAGCCTATGGAGTCTATTCTCCCGAGTTGTCAGTGAAGCATCGATATACCATATAGAGGGGCACCACGTAACTATGCGATGGCCATCTCGAAAATGACTGCAACGAATCCTTTCATGTTCGGCATCAAACATGTTGGAATCATACCATAAATGGTGTGGGAGGTAGGATTCCAAGCACTGGAAGAGTCCCCCGTTAAGCTCTCCATGCTCCCGGTACCAGTCCTCTAAGTAGCCCCAATCTCGAGCATCTGGAGTGAACAGAATCTTTGTCCACACCATATCGTTTGTATCATGGCCTGCATCTTTCGGAGAGCTGCTAAAGGTCTTCCTGCAACTCCAGTCCCCATGGCCTGTGGGTCCTGTTGAGGGTCACCTTTGTTTCTTTTGGGCTCCCCCGATTGCTCGGAGCCTGCCCAGAATCCACTGCTGGTGGTGAGTCCCATGGACCTTGCTGGTCCCTACACTGCACCTTCTTTGACAGCCACATTGTTTGCAGTTGCCAAGACTTGTTGGTGCTTCAGACAGACACCGACTCCTCAACTCTCGACATCCAATGTGGGACAGCTCATGCATGGTTCCTGGTCTTCCTCAGCGTCGCCTGGTCCTCACAGCTACAGAATCAAGGTCACCATCAACTCTTCTGCAACACCAGACATCGGTGGGCATTAGTCTTCAAGGTCGCCGGGTCACTCCTGAGGTAAAGACGCTGTCCCCTCTGCTTGCAGGAACCGCTCAACTAGAATCCACCTTCGGATTTCATCAGACACCTTCTCCTTCTACAGCATGCTCAGCTGCAGCAAACAGACAACGAATAAAGAGCACTAACAGATCATACAGGAAACTATCCTGAGGAACAGATTTTGAAAACATGGACTGCAAATGACAATGATGGAGGAAACCCTCTGGAATGATGTAACAGATGCTCACTGAAGAGAAGGAAGGTAAACTACAGAGACTACTGAGACTTACACTATACAGAAGACCAGACGACCATATTTACAAAACAAGCACATATACCTGAAGTAAGAGACATCTACCACAGATCCATTCAAGAGAGAGGGATATACATGCAGAGACATATACATACAAAGATAAATGTATACAAGGATAAATATTCATATAAAAAAACTAAAATTCCTGTAGACACACAAAACAAAGGGTACAGCAAAAGTATGTCTACTCCTCCAAAGGCAGCCCACGTCCTCCACCAGTGAGCAGGAGGATGAGAAGTGGAGGAACGAAGAACACTCCAAGAAAAGTGGTAACCAAGGAAGGACAGAGATAATACATCCTACTGTCATAAAGAAGTTACAACAGTAACTGGGTGGAGACAAAGACAAGGCAGGAAAACAGCAAAACAATGCCACATAAGAGTAGAAGTGGAAGGCACTGTTTACTACAGGAAAACAATGACAAGCATCCAAGAACCAATGCCACTGAATGAGGAATGGTGCCAAGCAGGTGGTAACTGGTGAAATGAAGGGTAAACAGCATGTGGGAAGTCCATGAAGAAGTAGAGGAAGAGGACTGTCCAGAAACTAGGGACAACACATAGTCAATTTTGACAATCCCTCATTGTCCAACCCGTGGAAGCTTGAGAAACTGGTAATAAGCCTAACACAAGCTCTAGACAAAAACTGGGAGTACAGAGTATTAGGGGAACAAAATCCAGGAAGTGGGAAAAAGCCCCCAACATTGGATGACAGCGCAGAAGCAGCAGAAATAAGTTGTTGGACAGAAGATAGGATATGGCCAAACAAAATATAATTAAATACCCCCAACATAAAAAGTAGGGTAAACGGAACCTCTCCCAAAAGGAAGGAGGGAAAAAAGAGAAAGTAGTTCACCACATAGAAAAACAATGCCACAAAAGCCAGGAGTGGCATACAAGCTGTGAGGGAAGAGAACCGTATCTCCACCTGCAAAGAGGAAGAAAGATACAGGAAAGAAATAGGAAACATAGCCTCCTGTGAGATAAGCATACCAAGACATCTATCCAAACAATCAAAGGGACTGGTGTCCCAGGGGAACAGAGCTGAAAAAAACAGCAGACACAACAGCTACTTCACGGGCGAGATGGCAGAATGTAAATATACTCCCCTCCACCCCGCAGGAAGCAACAGCAGTGGCAGCAAACAAGATGGCTGCTTAGGCTCCCGGCTCCGCCGACCTCCGTAACCCGCCGCGATATCCTGTACATTATCCTGACTTTACGCCCGATCTCTGTGTGCATGAACTGTTCCGCACTCCGATGGTGGAATCCGGAAACTTTTATCGGCTTATTGGAAGAAGTTCTGTCGTGTTGAAGTTTGCGGCCTGCTCCAGCGGTGAAGCCGGGGCCTCGAGTACTTTCACAGCCGGGCTGCAGTGCAACAACATCGGCCAGAAGAACCAGGCTGGGTCCGGTCAACCGGAGTGGAGGCTTTGTTTAAGCCCGAATTTGGCGGCAATCGTTTCAATTGCTCATTATCGATGGAGGAGTGATCCTGCTTATTGCTGGCTGTGAGTGGGGGTTCCCGTCCCGCGGACCCGGTATCGGGGCCCCCGGAGTTCGTTATTCGGGGCCTCTGGCCTACGGCCTTAACGGTGTGGACCGTGGCTGCGAGCAAAGACCGGTCACCCTCCGCATCTGCACGTTCGCGATCCTGTTTGTCCCCCCCAGAGGATGCCAGATTCGAGCCGGGGAGGTGATTGGGATTGATATCGGGCATGAGACCGTGATCGAACGATGCATGAGCCATCGCTGAAGTCAGTACTGGCGGAAATTTGGGCGTTTCGATCACAGGTTGATGTCTTATTGAGCAACTTGGACTCGCGCCTATCAGAGATGCTCCTGGTAGACCCGGACCCGGCCTTACGATTGAAACAGGAATCTGCAGCCATTCAAACCGTGGCCATTTTGACTCTGTGCGAGAGCCCCGTGAGGAAACCGGCATTGGAACCATCGGATGGTGCCCTGGGAGACGATGTTCCCGAGGATGTTATGGTATCACCGAACCTTCCGCCGCTACCGGCTCTGGAGATATCAAAAGGCGTTCCCCTCCCGGAGACTTTTGTTTGTGACTTTCCTTTCACTTTGTGGTCGTCTTCTCCTCTCTTGGAGACTCTACGACTCCTGTGCAGAATACATTGGGACTATTCGTCCAGGAGGGAGAGGTCTTCAGCGTCTAAAGGTCCCGTGGACCTACTGCCTGCGAGTCGCCATGGATTGCTTTTTGATGACTTTTTCTCCTTTATTACCTCTTTGTGTGCCTTTGGGTCTTGATGGGAGGGGTCCGTGTTCTTGTTCGGAAGGGCCAAGGGTGACTTTCACAAGTGTTCGACCTGTAACGGCTTGCTCTAAGAGGCTGGGCAGTGTTTTCCAGTACCCTTTACTCTCGTCTATAGTGTTGTCATAAGTGTTCTTTTATTGATAGGGGGTGGCTGTATCTGGCGGGGGGTCTAATGGGGCTGGGAGCCTGAATGTCTATGCACTCCTCCATTCTTTTTCCTTCCTTTAGGGTTTTAGTTATTAGGGGCGACAGGCACGCTGCTAGTGGGGTTAGGCTGTAGCCATCTGCAGGGGTGCAGGGTGGGGGGCTGGACGGGGTTTTTTTTATATTGCATTTTTTATTTTCTATGGCCTTTTCTTTTCCTTCTTTCTCTTGCTTAAGGATCAGTATAGCTACGATTCATTCAGGCTTTTATCGTATGCTTGCATCTAGTGCTCATGCTTTTCTGATATCCGATTTCCAGGTGGGCAGGCTCCGAGAGTTGGCGCAACATGGAATGTATATTGTGTGTTCATTTGCATCGATCTCCATCCTTTGGCGCCGATTCTCCATCACAGTGGCTATTATGTGTCTATCCTGTTTCTTACCCTATCTCCCGCATTATCTGGTTTGATTGTATGGCACCTGATCCTCTCATATAATATAAAACGAAACCTTTGACTCATTCTGAAACTTAATTATGCATTCTTTTACCAGTTTTGTCCTGAATCGCCGCCGAACCTCTGGGTTGTCGGCTGATGGGCTGTGTAGAACTGTAATATCAGTGGTCTTAATCTAGCTAGCGGCCAGCCCCCGCGGTTGTAGGCCCATGCCTGTATTTTCTTGAACGCTATAATATAGGTTTAAAGAAAAAAAAAAAGAAAGAAACCTGAAGGGTAAAAACAGATACAAAGAACACCAAACATCTTAAGATTAACAGCAGCAGGAGCACAAAGTAGAAAAAGGGCCTACACAAGAAAGCCGTACCCAGGCCAAAGAGTCTGCCTGCCTTTGGTACCATTATTGCCCATGTGGACATAAGGAGAAGAGAAAAGATGAGGTTTAAGTCCCTATAAGAGACACTAAGTGTATAGGTGCCTCACAAAATGCCCCTAAGGCATACAAAATATGGTCCTCAGAAAACAGGGAACATATCTATACTGCATCCGCACAACAGAACAGAATTCCTGACAGAGCAAGTAATCAGACAGAAAAAAAATAAAGCCGCAAAAAGAAGCTGTAAGAACAGGGTCCCACGATCCTGCAAAGTAAGAACAATTGTTACTTACCTGTAAACGGTGGTTCTCCAGTATTGGGGTCTTTCATAGATTCACATGCTTGAATATTCCCCGTCGTCGAAGTTGGAGCCCAACGGTAAATAAAATAGCAAAAAAACCAATAATATATGTATATAAAAACATAATTAGATACATTCCAAAACCATAAATACTTATAAGTACCAAGGTTAGCATTAACACATAGGAATACATTAGAAGAAAAAGAACACTTTTATAGCATTTCCATGTCATTATGTTAGTCCAAACTACAGCCAATCAGGCGCAAGCACCCCTCTAGAACCTTCTCCTCAGAGGCTCAGGCCCTCAGATTTTCATAGCACAAAAGTGACAAAACAGTCTAGAAGGAGAGGCGAGCCTCTGAGGGGAGGTGGGTGAGTCGCATGTGAATCTATGAAAGACACCAATACTGGAGAACCACAGTTTACAGGTAAGTAACAATTGTTCTTCTCCAGTACTGGGGTGTCTTTCATAGATTCACATGCTTGAATAGAATAGTGAGCAGTAATAGCTGGCCGCAAGACAAAATTACAGTGCATTAGAATGAAAATGCAATGAAATGACAATGCTGCCAGACAGATAATAGTAGAAACCATACAGGCGGAGGGAAGGAAAGAGGCTCACCTTATTTAAAAAGATTGGAAGCACCGCTTGGCCGACTGCTGTATCGGCTTCAAGTGCGTCTGCTGGACCACGTGGCTGCTCAACATATTTGGCGAATCGGCACACCAGCAAACAGGGCAGTAAAGGATGACATCGCCCTAGTGGAATGAGCTCTCACTGTAGATTGAAGAGGCTTGCCGGCCTTCTGATGACGGAATGGCATTGCTGAGGAAATACAACGTGCAATAGTTGGCTTGGTAACAGAACGCCACTTGCGCATGCGTCCGTGAGCAACGAACAGTTGATCAGACCTACGAAAAGGCGCTGTCCTGTCGATGTAGAATTTAAGGCATCTTTTAACGTCCAATGAATGGAAACGTTGATCTGCCAGAGATTGGGGATTAGCGAAGAAAGTCTTTAAGAACACTGGTTCATTGAAGTGAAAATTAGTTGGCACCTTAGGCATGAATGCCGGGTTGGTGCGAAGTACAACACAGTCTTATTTGAATTGAAGGAAAGGAGGCTGAATGGTAAAGGTGTGGATATCACTCACGCGACGTGAGGAGGTCAAAGCAAGAAGGGCCACCTTCCAGGTCAAAAATTTCAAATCCGCTTTGCGGATGGGCTCAAAAGACGCCTCCATCAATTGCGCCAAAACAACATTGAGAAGTCAAGTAGGAGGACGCCGCCGAATGGGCGGGAACATCCTGAACAGCTCCTTAAAAAACTGCCGAATTACTCAGGAAGGGTAGAGAGGAAGACCCATCCTGCCGAAAACGAGATATTGCCGCTAGGAAGACCTTCAAAGTGCAGTTGGAATGTCCTGTTTGAGCTAACTGCAGAAAGAATGGCAAAAGCTGAGCAGGAGAGGAGTGCACGGGATGGATGTTGGCAGATGCACACCAGTGGCAGAACCTTTTCCACTTTAGCTTATAAGTCTTTACTGTGGACGGAGCTCTCGCATTGGCAAGAAAGTCCCTGCATGCTGACGAAATATTCAAGTGGGCAAATTCAAGGTGCTCAGGTTCCAGGCCGATAATTTGAGAGAGGAGGGGTCCGGATGATAGATCTGACCGTTGTCCATTGTGAGGAGATCCGCTCGAGGACGAAGGAGGATGGGTTTGCACTGTGAGAGAAGCAGCAGTTCCGAGAACCACGCTTGTCAAGGCCATCTGGGAGCGATCAGGAGAATGTGGCACGGTCGTCTCCGCATTTTCCACAACACTCGAGGAACCAGCGGAATCGGCAGAAAGGCGTAGGCAAATAGATTGCACCAGTCCATCAAAAGGGCATTCCCGCATGACTCTTGATGGGGAAGCCAGCTTGCATAAGACTGGCATTTCCGGTTCACACGGCTCGCAAAAAGATCCATGTCCAGGCGACCCCACAGCCGAAAGATGAAGTCCAGAGTCGGCTGATGCAACTCCACTCGTGGGTCGAGGACGCGGACCTGATGAGGGAATCCGCTAGGATGTTGGAGATGCCCGGTAGATGAACCGCTGTCAGGGTAATTAGGCGACGGAGTGCCCAGTCCCAGATGCTCTGTGCCAGCTGAGAAAGGAGCGGTGACTTGGTGCCGCCCTGTTTGTTTACATAGTGCATACTGGTCGTATTGTCGGTTTGAATGAGCACTGATTCTCCCTGGAGTAGAAGTTGGAAAACCTTGAGCGCCAGGAAGATGGCCATTAGCTCCAGTCAGTTGATGTGCCAGGAACGTTGAGACAGGGTCCATTTGCCCTTCGTGGATAGCCCCTGAAGACGTGTGCCCCAGCCTTCCAGGGAGGCATCCGTGGTAAGGACGAGATCCGGAACGATGGTTAGAAAAAATTACCGGCAGCGATGTTTGACGGTTGAGCTCACCATTGGAGAGCGGACCTCTTCCGAGCGGTCACCAGGACCAGATCGTTGAAAGAGCCGGTGACCTGACGCCACGGTTTGTCCAGTTCCTCCTGAATTGGGCGACTCTTGAGCCTGCAATTTGGGATCTGGGAGATGCAAAAGCTCGCCATCCCAAGAAAGGACTTGAATACACGAACTGAAACGGACCCTTTTGAACGGATGAAAGCCACTAGGCGTAAAATCCGCAGCTGACGCTCGTGAGACACGAATGCCTCCGCCAGCAAAGTATTCAGAGTGGCGCCTGTGAGAAGTTGGCCTGGTGTATAATGCTCACTAATTCTAGTGATCACTTTGTACCATGCCAAGCAACCCTTATGATGATGGTTGTAATTCAACCTTGTAGACCAGTTATCCTAGTGGTAACGTGGACAAAGCAGTCTTAGGCTAAACTCTGAAAGGCATGTGAAGCCAGCTGTTATACCATACACAACCCCCTTGAATACCAAATGAAAGGGACACCACACAGATATATATTGAAAATATATATTGATTTATTAACTAAAAAATCCCCTGGACTCTTTATGAGCACAGAAGCACAAGCGTTAAATCACAAGACAGTTTAAAATACACAAAAGTTGCACAATATGGATGAGCCCTAGGGGCCACCTAAACCATATACTAAGAAAGTGGTATAAGAGATACCAGGAGGAAAGTGAAGAGGCCTAGGGCCTTGGGAATCGCTGGAGCTATTCGAGACTAGCAATGACTAAGTCGAGAGAGGCCCACGGGACTCGGGTGCAGTGTTCAAAGTGCACGCACTTTCCAATGTAAAGTCTATGGTGCGTAAAAAGTACAAAGTTAGAAAGTTAGGAACCTTCCGAGTGACCTACGGAGTTAAAACTTAAGACACAGGCCCTTGAGATGTGTACCAATGCAGGAGCACTGGCGGAGCTGAGTTACCTCACCCACAGGAAGCGGGTGCACAGGGTCGAAGTAGTGTCGGGTTTTGTCACGCCGGTCGATGGTGCTTGGAGCTGGAGATGCTGCAGGCGGCTCGATGTGAAGAGTTCCGGTGGATCCAAGGGTGGATCTGAAGATGTGAAGACCTGAAAGCAGAGGGGACAGTGTTCAAAGTCACTAGCCAGTGACTACCATGGAACCAGATTGGAACCGGGCGATGTCGGGTGCAAACAGGCGTTGTCGGGTAGCTTCTTTCTGCAGCCACGTGGATACCCGGGGTCGAGGACGTCTAGGAGTCGGTCACGAGCTGTCCCACGCAGGCTTCTCGCTGTTGGCGGTGTCGGCAACTTGATCGGAGCAAACAGGCCTTGGCAAAGGCAAGCCAGGCAGAAGTTGAAAGATGCTTAACACTCGGACCAGCAAGGTCAGAGCGGGTGCTCCTTTTTACAGGAGCTTGGGTAGGTCTGGAGCAACCAGACCTGCTGTGTAAATCGTCGGTTTCGTCGCCAAGATGGCCGCTGACCACGTGGCTAGTGGCCGGGATGGCGCGTCGAGTGGCACAATGCAAAAGGGCCCCACGCAGATCGTGGAGATGCTGGGGGGCTGCTCTTCGGTGCAAGGGCTGCTCGGTGGTGGGGGTTCTCAGTCCCCAAAGCACAACGTCGAGGATGCCTCAGAAGCTGCGCAGTCAGCTGTTCGAGTGTCTTCCAAGAGGTCCGGTCCCACGTCACTCGGTGCCTCCACGGGACTGTGGATCGGGCTCTGAGAGGTCTGGGAGTCTGGTTCTTGTCGGGCTCTGGGCTCGGGCTCCGGCGGGAGGCGGCGGCAAAGCAGACGTCGAGTTGCTGGTTGGTACCTGTGTTCACAGGGTGGCCACTCCTAGGCCACAAGGGAGATTCTCTTCAGTCTTCTGAGCAGCAGAATGTCGAAGTCCAGTCTTCTTCTTCGTGTAAAGTTGATTCAGGATGATCTGCTGTGCAATGGCACTGCTCCCACTCTTATTCCCAATCTGAGGGGTGGATCACCTACTAGGTCCCTCCTCTGGGAGGAACCAGGAAGGGGGGCGGTTACACCCCCTTTCCTTTGTCCAGTTCCGCGCCAGGCCTGGGTCTGGAAAGTCCCAGGACCGGTTTGGACTGGCCTATGCACGGGGACACCTTGTGTGCCCTGGGCATGTCTGATTCTATTCAGCCCTGTCCTACCCAATACACAAAATCTTGTCTGGGGTGGTGCTCGCACCTCCCAAGGCAGGAAACCCTTTGTCCAGGCCACCATCTGCCGAGTTTCGGTCAGCAGCAGGAGGCCAGACTCGTGTCTGTGGTGGCAGCATCCATTTTGTGATGCTGAGGCTCTGTTTAACTTTAACCGGGGTTAAGGCTACACACATGTCGTGTCCCTCTAGAAGGGTGGAATGCTATCCCCGTCGCCAGAATTGGCGAGGGGATAGTATTCCAATTTGTATGACACCTTACTCGACATGTTTTGATAAAGCCAAACCAAAGATAGCAAATAACCGCGAGGATTATAATGCACTTAAGAGTATATGGTATGGCAATATCCCGGAACAGCTTAGGGAGTGGTTCCCGACAGCTGCAAACAGGCTCAGCTCATGCTAGAGCACCATCTCACATATTTCCAAGCACTCTGCCTCCAGGATTGATGAGGCCTTCCATAGGAGTGGCTGATAGGAACATATGTGTCCAGTTTAGGGTTAGGCACAGACATACTGTACCTAAGTAAGAGGTGGTTACACCGACTTACCCCAGCTGAGTGATCAGCCAGTTGTGTCAAATATGGAGGCCAGGCCAGGGGTGGCACAATACATGCTGCAGCCCCTGGTAGGCCTTGGATACACCTATGCCCTGGGCACCTAGGGTGCACTAATACAGGGGCTCATAAGGTGAACCAGTTCCAATTCGTAATGCACCTAGAGTGCATTGGCAGTAATTTAGAGAGAGAACAGCAGGCTGTGGGTCTGATTAGCAGGCCCACAGCCACATTAAGTCAGAAACCAGTGAAGCAAAAAGCAAAAATTTGGGGTGACCATAGGATAGCAGACCCTACTCTCCTACAGCGCCTATAAAAGTCCTGCAGGGAGCTGGATCGACCTGAGACTCCTCGGTGTTGACGGAGAGACCGAGGGAGTGGAATAGAGTGACAGAATAGAGTGTCCAGAGACGCCTGATGGTGAGATTGTGACTTGATGAGTCGTCCAGGTAGGGAAAGATTTGAACGCCCTTCAAACGTAGATATGCCACCACTGGGGCCAGGACTTTCGTGAAGACGCGAGGGGCGGAGCGAAGGCCGAAAGGCAGAACCTTGAATTGAAAGTTTCTGCGCCCTACCCGGAAGCACAAGTACTTCCGGTGTTTTCGAAGTATCAGCACGTGGAAATAAGCGTCTTGGAGATAGATGGTGGTCATGAAGTCGTCCTTCGAGAGAAGGCGGAGAATTTCCTCAAGCGTGAGCATGCGTAAGGATTGGCACATCAGGTACTTGTTTAAGGCTCTTAATTCTAGGATCGGACGCCATTCGCCGGACTTCTTGAGGACAAGGAAAAACCGGGAATAGAATCACATCCCCTTCTGAGACTTGGGAACCACTTCGATGGCCCTTTCTGAATCATGAGTCAAATTTGTTGAAAGAGCTCCTTGAGGTGAGCCGGAGGTGGACCAGTTGGAGGATTGTTTGGAGGGAACGTAACAAACTCCAAAGCAGGGCCTTTTGATACAATGTCCAGCACCCAACGGTCTGAGGTGATTGAAGACCAATTGAAAAAGAAAAGGGAGATTCGACCTCCAACTTTGAGCGGGGAAGGCAAGTCATTGCTTCTTAGAAGCGGAGCCTTTGTAGGAAGACTTTCCTCTGTATGACTTGGTAGACTGTTGCAGGTAGGATAGCTGTGACTGGGAGGAATATCTCCGATTTCCTTGGCCATAGGAGCGGTACTGGTTGGATCCGCTGCAAAAAGAAGGAGGTGCCGCATCCACGCGCGCCACGAAAAGACTGCTTGCGAAACTGCAATGTGCCTAGGGCACGAGCTGTGTCATTTTTGATGGTTTGAAGTGAATCGTCCACATGCTGGCCAAAGAGCGATTCGCTGTCATAGGGCATGTCGAGTATTTTCGCCTGAACCTCCTGGCGAAAAGAGGTGGAACGTAGCCAGCCCTGACGACGTAAAACGGCTGCCCCCGCAAGCTGGCGAAAACCAGTGCACTGAATGTCCACAGAGCAGTCGATTATCTCTGATGACGCTCTCTCCCCCCTCCTAAAGAATCTTGAGACCTCTGCTCTGGAGGGCTCAGGAATGAGGTCGATAAAAGAAGACATATCCGATCACATCTGGCGGTCGTAGCGCCCCAGAATGGCCAGAGAATTTGCAGCCCTCACCGTGGTAGAAGCCATAGTAGAACATTTTCATCCAAAGGCATCAATACGACGTCCCTCACGGTCAGGAGGAGCGGTAATAGGAGAAGACTGATTCCTGGTACGGCGCTGTGCAGCCTGGTTGATCACGGAATCGGGTTTAGGCTGCGCTACCAGGCAAGCTGGAGAACGCTGGGATGCCCTATATTTCTTCTCCAAACGAGGAAAGCGCCGGAATAGAATTTGGGGTCTGCATCAGTTTGACATCCTTGTTCCAAATGAAGTCAATTATGGGCACTGTCCGGGCCTTTTTAAAAGGTTGACTCTTGAAATCATAAAGAAAACAGTCCTCATCCTTCAGAACCATAGGAAGCTTAAAGCGCAGCACCGCTTATTCCATAAGTTGGTGAAAACCAGCTATATCCACGGGAGGAGAATCCCCTGGACCCAAAGGTTGCGGAGACGGTGTCTGGATCTGATCATCGTCACAATCCGCCATGTTTCCATCATAATCATCAAATTCGCCGTTTTCCCGATCTGGGCGAACGTCATCATCCTCAAAAACCGTTGCATGGACCTGAATAGAGGTTGTAGATGGTGCAGAAGGCGCAGCTGGCTCTGGCAGTGTAGTAGAGGGAGGAGCTGCTGTAGTTGCAGGCACCCTAGGTTGAGGAGACCCCGGTTGAGACGGTGGAAATCGTCTATTATAACCCTCTAACATGTTTTGGAGATTAGAAATGAGGGAGAGTGGTATTTGTGCTGTGGGAACCTGAACAGAAGGTTCCTCCTCATGGAAGTAAGGATCTTCCTGATCATCCTCATAGTCCTGACATTTAATGACCAGCTCCGAAGGGCTTAGAGCTGCCCGGAATCCATCATCTTCCTCCTCATCAGAACCAGAGTCCTGCTCCGAACCCGTGACAAAAAGGTGATGGAGGCGGAGAGTGACGTGGAATCGGAAGCTGATCCAAAGACACATGTCTATGTTGGTGCAGAGGGTCAACAGCAGAAACCCCAGAAACGGATGAAGAAATTGGCACCAGAGGCAATGATGCAAAGGTAGACGTAGACGACAGTAACACCGGCGACGGGACAACCACCGTCGAAGCAGTAGACGTCAAGACCACAGCCGTCGACAAAGCTGCCTTCGACAGAGCCACAGTCAACAGAGTCGCCGCCGACGAAACCGCTGTTGACGGAGCACCCGGCGACGGAGAGGCTCTCTTTACAGCAAGCGTCAACGAAGATTAGATGTTGACGAGACTCCCTTTTTAGACGTCGACGAGGAGGTTGGGATCGTCGACGAGACAGATTTGAAGCTAACACACACCATCATAGACACAGACTACGTTGACGCAGCCGCCGTCGACGACGACCCGCTGGCACAAGTCGTCGTCAGAGACCTGGAGGTGGCAGATTTCATCGTCGGAACGACCGTCGAAGCACCCGTCGACTATATAGTATGTTTTTTAGTGGAAACATGGTTAGAAGGAGCTGTGGACGCCTGAGAGTCAAATCTCTCAGGCGTAGGCGTAGCAGGAGGAGGTGCAGACACAGCAGGAGCCTTCTGGAGTTGGTTTCCTCTTATTTAGGATAAGGAGATGGCAAATCCTGCACACTGCTACCTTTAGAAGTGGCACTAAACGCAGCTGACGCAAGGCTTTCTGCATCAGAAAGAGGTGAATCCTTATCCTTCAACCTCTGCAAACACAGGAGGAGACGCCCTTCCCTGTCCTTAAAGATCTTGTTTGAGAAAGTCCTGCAAATTTTCAATTTTCCTACCTCATGCTCTGGATAGAGGCAGTAAATACACTTCTTGTGAGGGTCCTCTGAGAAGAGCCGCAATTTCCCACAAGAAGCACATGGTCAAAACAGACTTCTTACTTGAAGACATTCCAGAAAACTGTAGAAATCCAGAAAGAAGTTGAAAAACTGAGCAGAGCTCAGGGAGACTCCCTCCACATGACGTGCGGTAGAAAATCTGAGGGCCTGAGCCTTTGAGGAGAAGTGTGAGAAGTTGGCCTGATATATAATGCTCATTATTCTAGTGAGCACTTTGTATCAGTTCAAACAACCCTTATTGATGATTGGTTGTAAGTCAACCTTATAGACCAGCTATCCTAGTAGCATGGATACGAGCAGTCTTCGGGCTAAACTCTAGAGGGCGTGTTAAGCCAGCTGTTATACCATCACATATACCCCTTGAACACCAAGTGAAAGGACACCACACAAGTGTTATGAAAATAAACAGTGTATTTATTTAGATCACAACAGCCCTGTACTCTTTATGAGGAAAGGGTACTAAGCACACAACAAAACTTACGAAAATACTATAAGTTGCACAATTTACACAAATGCCCGAGGGGCACGAAAAACCATATACTCTAAAAGTGGAATGCGAAATTACTAGCAGGTAAGTACCAATCTCATAGGGTTTGGAATCGCTAGGACTGGCCTACTGAACCTTCAGATTACTAGCAGGAGGCCTAAGGGACTCGGGTGCAGAGTGTGCACTCTCACGCGGGATGCGGGACAAAGTCTATGGAGGCTAGTAAAAGCAAAGTTAGTGTTCTCGGGCGAATCCGACTAGGTAGAGCTGAAACGAAAAAGGATCTGGACCCTTGGATAGTGAGGCTATGCTGGGGCACCGAAATGCCGAAGTTACCTAGCCCAGGGGCTGCGGCTGCATAGGTCTGGAAAGACGTCGGGAATCCTCGTTGCAGTCTATGGAGCCTGAAAGAAGGAGTTGCTGGCAGGCGACCAGTGAAGAAGTTCGAAGTGATCCAAGCCTGGATCGGAGATGGAAGACACCTGTAAGCAGAGGAGACCAAGTTCTGAATCACTAGCCAGTGATTAGATGGGCACCAGGATAGCACCGGATGGAGTCACCTCGACCAGGTGAGTGGGCGACGCTGGGCTCTGCAGTCTCACGGACCAGGAGGCGTTGTCGGCGACCAGGATGGAGGTGCGAGCTGTCCCACGATGGTTGCTGCTGTCGACGTCGCTGGACCCAGGATTGGGGCAACAAGTCTTAGCAAATTCAAGCCCACGCGGTGGACTTAAAATGGCGTCTGGAGTGGACCAGGAGGGTCCGGGGTGCTCCTCTTTTGGAGGGGAGCAAGGGCCAGTCGGGAGCAACCAGACTAACAGTGTTGATGTCGTCGTTAGTCATCGGGAAGGCCACAAGCCAGCGGGCTAGTAGCCAGACAACGCGGTGAGCAGCAAAAAGCAGAAGGGCCCCACGCAGATCTCGTGGATGCTAAGGGGCTAGACTTCGGTGCTGGAGCTGCTCAGGGTCGGGGCTTCTCGGACCCCAAAGCACTCACTCGAGGATCCCTCGGCGGTCGTGCTGGATAGAAGTCGTGCAGTTCTGATGATGGCCGGTCCCTCGAGGTCTCGTCGCACCTACGGTTCTCAGCTTAGCTGTAGAGGTAGGTAGAGGTCAGAGGTGCCAGGGAAGCCGGGTCTCGTCGTGCTGGTCGGTCGGATTCCGGAGGAAGGACGTGCAGCAAACCGCAGTGTTCTTAGATGGTGCCTGCGGGTGCAGGGTGACTACTCCTTAGTCACAAGGGAGAAATCTTAGGAAGAAGTCTTGAGTTCCTGTCGTAGAAAGTAGTTTCAGGATTCAAAGATGATCTAATTTGGAAGGGGGCCCGCTCCTATCTTTACACTAGGAAAAGGGGCTGGCACGCGACTAGGTCCTGCCCATGGGTGGGACCAGGAAGGGGGGTAGTTACACCCCTCTCCCATGCCGGACTTTCCCCAGATCAGGGGCCGGTGTGCCCCTGGAACTGGTTCTAGCCGGCAGATGCATAGTGAGCACTGGGGTGCCACTTGCAGTCACCTTCCTCTAAAGCCCTGCCTACCCAGGATACACAAAACCCTGTCTGGGATGGTGCTAGCACCGCCCCTCACAGGAAACCCTTTGTCCAAGCTCCCCTCGCTGGAAGGACTCCCAGCTGCAGGGGGTCAGACTTGTGTCTGTGGTGGCAGCATCCATTTTGTGATGCTGAGTCTCGAGTTTACTTTAAACGGGGTTCACAGTTACATACATGTCGTGTCCCTCTAGAAGGGTGGAATGCTAACCCCGTTGCCAGAATTGGCGAGGGGTTAGTATTCCAATTCGTATGACACCTTACTCGACATGTTTTGATAAAGCGATACCAGAGATAGCATATAACCGCGAGGATTATAATGCACTTAAGAGTATATGGTATGCGTTATCATGGAACAGCTATTAAGACTTGGTTCCGCAAGCTGCAAACGGGCTCAGCTCATGCCAGAGCACCATCTCACACGATTCCAAGCACTCTGCCTTCAGGATTGCCAAGGCCTGCCATAGGAGTGACTGATAGGAATCTGTGTGTCCATTTTAGGGTTAGATATAGGTATACTATATCTAAAGCAAAGGGTGATTACACCACCTTGCCCCAGCTGTCGTGCAGCCAGTTGTGTCAGATTTAGATGGCCAGCCATGGTAAATGCACCTAAGATACATGGAATCCATTTTACAGAGAGAGCAGTAGGCCTGGGGCCCTGAATAGCAGGGTCCCAGGTCAACTAAGTCGGAAAACCAGCAAAACACCAGGCAAAAAGTTGGGGGCAACCATAGTCAGGTATCCACCTTCCTACAAGAAGGTTCTAGAGGGGTGCTTGCGCCTGATTGGCTGTAGTTTGGACTAACATAATGACATGGATATGCTATAAAAGTGTTTTTTCTTCTGTGTTAATGCTAACCTTTGTACTTATAAGTATTTATGGTTTTGGAATGTATGTAATTATGTTTTTATATACATATATTATTGGTTGTATTGCTATTTTGTTTACCGTGGGGGTCCCACTTCGACAACGGGGAATATTCAAGCATGTGAATCTATGAAAGACACCCAAATACTGGAGAAGATATTTTCCAGATGGCTGGAAAGTAAACTGGTCACTGGCAGCATAAATGAGAAGGAAAGCACCTGCAGCAAGCAGGAACACCACAACGGGTGTAACCCCAGAAGGGAGATAAGTACTCCGCCCTGTGAAGGATTAGAAGAGCCAAAACAAGGGGAAACAAACTATCCTGAAAAACCTACTACAACGACAGAGTGAAAACTCAGTACCACCATAACAATCATTGAATTGGCATAAAGCAGAGTCAGCATGCGCGCCAAAAAGGGAAGACACCATCAAAGGGCATGTCAACCTCAAACCTGGAAGTACGCAATCATGCACACTGATGTAGAGCTATGGAAGAGGCCATAGCTCAACCAACAGAATCAGTGGTATCCATACCACAGCAGGGGCTAAATAGGCAGCTTTTTGCCATCTTGTTCCGTTGGAACAAGAGCATTCTGGGCTTTCTCCAGAAGGGAGGGCAAGAGGCACTCAACTGACTCCTACAATGTAATGGAGAAGCGGGTGAGGACACAAAGTTTTCAGAGCTCGTACGGCAGAGCTAGAAGAGAAAATACACTTACCTTAAGCGTCACTTTTCCTGACCTGTCCTTTTGGAGGGACAGGAGGGATAAAAATAAATATTTGGGGTGGCTAAAGCAGCCTGAACCACAGAGCTCAGATTAGATGGATTCTCCGGGGCTAGGCGATGCCTGTGAGAAATAGGGCCATCGACAGGGAGCCCAGTTTCAGGTTTAGTCAAGTACCCAACAGGATATCAAAAAAGCATTCACTATAAGCAAGGACAGGCTCTGTGTTATACTGGTCAGGATGTAGAATGCAGAGTAAAGAGTCTGTTGGCACTTCCACAGAAGAAAGTTGTAAATCGAATACAGCCGGGACTCGCCTCCATAGCCAAACCGGGAGTAGATAGGAGGCTGGAGAAGATTCTAAGCTACTGGCATCCCCCGAGTCAAGTAACCAGCTAGACTGCATAGTGGTTGGAACAGTGTCCGGGATGTTGACACACCACACCTGCCTTAGTGCCTCCACAACTATGGTCCTCAGAAGGATAAAATGGAGGAAGGGCTCCAGTGAGCAGAGGAAAATTGTCGGAGACCGTCGACTACATCGGCGCCGCATCAGACACCATAACTAAAGCCGGTCGATGCCAAGAATGTGACGCCTCGACATCGGAAGGAGCGTCGAGCGGCATCAACAGCGCCACAATCAGAAATGATAGAAAAGAGACATACACCGACATTGCAGTCTGCAGACCAGAAGCCGGAGCCGAAGGGGATAGCCTCGACAGACTGTGCACCAGCATTGCTATGGCAACCTGAAGCAGAGGTAGAATCCGCTGGCGGGGACGAGGCATGACCTCATGCACCTTTGTGGGGCTCAAGGGTGCTCCAGAGAAAGGGGACAAACCAAAATAGAATTAAGAGATATATAATATTTTCTCATCTGGGTCAAAGTCGCCACGGCCCCAGGATAAGTGAGGAGGAGCGGACCAGGCTCATGCCCTGACTTCAGCAGAAGATCAGGGGCTAGCAGTAGACGACGTAGGCAGGAGGCAAAGCAATTCAACTGCCTACATCGAGACTTACCTCCAGATGGCAAAGGAAAATAACGCTCGCAGATATGGCTCCTACAGCAGATGTGTAGTCGGTCTGTAGAAGGCATGGAAAAGGAACGAACATCAGACTGTCAAGAGAGGGCTTATATGGACGCCGATGAAATCACATTCAAGAGACTAGGTCACTACGGTGTATCTAGACACTCTCTACCTGCGCACAGAGGCACTGCTGAAAACATTTCAAGAACCAGTCTGGACACTGGGGAGGATTCTAAGATCAGGAATCTGCAGCTAGAGGTCTATCAGATATGTAAGTCAATCAGGCTGCATTATTAACTATACATTCTCTGCTGAAATGAGTTTTCTCTACACTTGGATGCTGCAATGTAGTTCTATGACATTAATCGGAAGGATTATTTTGAACATGTATGAAAAAATGAGTTTTCTGTTTGGCTTGCATTGCACAGCCCTACTTATGAACGTATAAAGACATTTTGGGATGCTGCTTCCATGGAAAAAAAGAACAATTGCAAAAACAAAAGTGTTCCAGGGTCCACACACACACAGCAGACAGTTATTCCAGCATTTATGACTATGGAAAAAGGTCCTAAGATGAAAAAAATATGGCACTGCGGGAGCGATGAGCTGTAACTGCAGTCACCCAAAGGGGATGTATGCTCTCTTTAATTTAAAAGCACTGAGACTACCAGTGGGTGTAAGTTTGGTACAACAAGGACCGCCATACATGTGGGGAGCAGGGTATGTGTAGAGGGAGTTAAGGTGACCCACAAAGTCACAAATGACGGGTAGTCGTAGTGGTAACTACTCCTCTTAGCTCAACATATGGAACCATCACCTGAAACTAGAGCGGATAACATTAGAGCAGGGAGCTGGAACCATGCTCAAGAATATCCGTGGTGCAAATATATACCATGATTGAATAAAGAATAAAGAAAAATAGCAGTTTGAAGGAAGTTAGTCAATGATTTTATTTTTGGTTTTCAATGCTTGTTTTTCACATTTTAAAAATGCTACTAAAGATAATTAACAAAAATTGTAATATTTCTTGGCCTACTACAGAGCGCTTTAAACGGAGATCTGTGCCCCAAGGGCCAAGCTTGAAAACCCTATTATCAGGGAGCTCCCAATCTGCACCCTCTCCCTCAAAGACAAGGATGAATTATATCTTTCATTACCAAAAAGATTCGACAAGCCACTTTAGCAATGCCTTCCGGGAAAAACCCAGCCTCAATGAATTCCTCATGGAATTTTCCATTTAGGAAATTTACAGGACACCTTAAATCGAGAATGGTCAACTCCTATACAACCTATGTGGGTTAAAATAATTCACACAATTTTTTTTTTAAACAACTACATAGCTTAAAAATCTTATAAACGGACAGGAGAAAACATACACAGTTAACTTTGTCTTGCAGTGGTTAATTTGGATTATTTTGGCACAAAAGAGGGCATGAGTTTTTATTCCCTGTCACCACAATTCTGTTGACCCTTCAAAATTTAGTGGTATTTAGTCGATAAGACCACCTTCATCAGGACAAAATTAATATATTTCTCCTCCTAACTGGTATCACCCGTGCACCAGCACATGTGTGAGTCCTCCCCGTTTGTTTTTTTTAAAAAAAGGGTATTTTGATGTCACAGTTAAAAATCGTTTTCGTTGTTCCGTGGTGATTATATATTTACCATTGGATGGGCTGTCTCTGTCCCATTTGTTCTCAGTGAAGTCACCATGTTTTGGTCACAGAACCATGAATACAATATTTTTCTGGTTATTTGGACCAGTTTTTTAAATAATCCTGCCCAAGCTTACCTTACCCTAACCTACCTTTGTTAATATCAATTATACCAACAATATCATAATATATCGTCCGTCAAATGAACAAAGCCACAGGTGACTGAAAATAATCTCACTAACCAACACAGGACATTAACCCAACCCTATAGACATTTTTTTTATGGAACAGAACTAACTCAAGCTGCTCAGTTCAAACTGGGTAGACTGTGCATTCCTAAAGCCAGGACAATCTGCTTGTACGGCTAAAATAGCTGATAGCTGTGTTAACTTGTTATAATTAATATTACCTTGGTCCGTTCCTGTTAATTCCCCTCCCCCTGATTCACTGTCCACAACTGTATGTTCAACCTTCTCATCAAGAGCCCGCTAAATTTACCAAGGATGATTTGCCCTGCCTTGACAGCGAAATACTCACCCGGATAATTAGCTCATTTTTTTCCTGGATCTGCTGCAAAAGCTGATCCTGTTTTTGCTGGTGAATTGACTGCTTGTGCTGCTCACAATCATGCAAAGAGGATTTCCGTTCTACTTCAAATTCAGCCTACATGCAAAGAAAGGCCAGAATACATGATTAAAAAGCAAACTTCAAAGGGTATGCAATTCCTACTGAATACATTCAGTTAATTTGGTGCTTGGAAGTAATCAGTCACTGGTTTCAAAACATACAAATGTAGATAAATATAGCCACACGGTTTGCTGCAGCGAGCTAGACTGGTTGTTAGAGGCCCAGAACCAGAGTAATAGGCCCAAACCACAGAACTGGAGAGAGCCTTTAATAACTAGTATAGTCAGAGGCAGGTATTTGAGGCTTTTGGAACATTCCAACACTGTGGGTAGAATGCTCTAAATTAAAGAGCGAGAAACAAACAAATAGTGAAATGTGGCAGAAGACTTCTGTACACCATTATTACCCCTGAGCCACTTCATTGTCTTCATTGAAGCTACCAGCATTCCAATGTTCTAAACAAGCATTCAGCCAAATCTTTCAATACCGACCCCATTAATTTCACACCACACAATTGCAATCCACTAGTATGCATGTGTAGTTATATTGTGTGTGATACATACACACACACACACATATTCCCTGGCAAAAAACAAAGGTTACAAGGACGTTCTAGTTAGGCGCAGGTTTCACTCGTACAAAACCAGTGAAATTCAGCAGATAAGTTAGCAGAGCCAACTACTCGCACTCTGGCAATGCACTGCTTATGACCTCACATATTACATCACCCATGACATGGACAGTGACTTCACTGATTAAATTATCCAGTGACTGTTTTTAAAATATTTATGAGTGTTAAATATATATACACCAGGGTGTGTTGGTGAATCAGTTGGTGCATGAGTGCCTATATGGATGATTGAGTGGGTGCATGACTGTATAAGTGAGTGATTAGGTGTCTCAGAGAATGTATGGATGAGTGGTTGTTTGACTATCAGTCTGTCAGTTGGTATCTAAGTGGCTGTATCGGTGGGTAATTGGTTGTCTGAGTACCTGTATGGGTGTTTTTGTGCATGGGAGAAGGTGCGTGTGACTGTATGGATGAGTGAGTGGGTGAGCGAGTCAGTGGCTACATGGGTTTGTGATGACTCAATGTGTGAGTGGCTGTATGAGTAAATATCTCAGTGGTTGTATTAGTGAGAGTGGGTGTATGAGTAGCTATACGAATGAGTGGATGTGTGTCCAGAACTACCTCTCCTGTTAACTCCAACACAGCTCGACTGCTAAGAGGTCTCCAGAGGCCACGCCCCCCTTTCCCACCACTCCACAAACGCGACTCCTGGAGCACTACTGGTTGGGGGATAAATAACACTTTACTCCGGAGGGTCCTTGGGGGCCAACGACCCCTCCTATCACCTCTAGTAAGCCACACAGCTGTACTGATAAGAGGTTGTTGAAGGCCATGCCCCCTTTCTCCACTACTCTGCACACGCGCCTCCTGGCGCACCACTGCATGGGGGAATCAGTCCAGTTTAGTCCTGACGCCTTCAGAAGTAAAGACCTCTCAGCAATCCCGCTGTGTGAGACTTACTGGAGATTACAGGAGCGCTTGTTGGCTTCCAAGGACCCTTTGCAGCCAAGGGGACTTGATCCCCCACACCCCCACCAGCAGTGCACAAGGAGGCATGTTTGCAGAGTAGTGGAGAAAGGGGGCAGGGCCTCCGGTGACTTGCAAGTTATTTTTTCCAATGTTGGTTTTTTAGGGAGGGGACAACGTGCCCCCTGCCTTCCCTGGACAGTTTTGGAGCCTGGGTGGAGCCCTTTTTTAGGTCTCACCTGACCCAGTGCATGCGCTGGCCTGGCGAGACTTTTAGTAGGGGCATATAAAATGCTACCATGGCAGGCCTACAGCTTGCGTGCATGTGCGCGCGCTTACGAGCAGAGGCGCCATATGGCTTTCCTCGTCATACTCATTAAGCACAGCGCTCGCCGCGCTTGATAGCGATCTTTCACTTTTGCAGCCGCTCTGACGTTACTTTTACGCTAGTGATAACTATTCAAACATGTGCATTCAATACTTCCAATATGAACGTCAAGCTCCAGGTCATGAAATGCACATTTGACACAATCCCTGAGGATGGAGCATCATGGAATGCAAGGGTGGTATCGGCTATAAAATGCAAACTAGAAGATACTAGACTATAATTAGCCTGCAGGTACTATGTCCTTCTTGAAAGCACCTACTTGCTGACGTGCTACACATTCGTCAGTTTCATTAAATTCTAAACCAACTTTGGCGGATTCCTGTTGCTACGATGGATTACTGTCCAAAGCGAAGAAGGTGTCAGAAGACTTTTTAAATTGTGTATTACGAAATAAAGATGCAGTTACACTCTTTCTTTGACACGGGGTTATGTTCTAGAATACTTAACACAGCCAAGTAGCATCAGTGAATTTTTTTAGTTTAATTATTATTATTTTTTAAGAAAGAACATCGTACTCAGGCTACTATTAAAAACATAACATAGGGCTCATAAGCACAGTGTTCTCCAAGCAAATGTACATAAAAACCCCAACAATTCGGCATTATTTTCTTTTTATGTGAAATACGTGAAATAGACTCCAGCCAGCTGGTCTGAAGACGCCGTTAGTAGAAGCAAGCTCTATCCGCATGAGGTATTGACTGACTTTTGGAAATGTTAATACTTGTGAAAAATAAAAAACAACTCAGTGATATCTAACAAAAGGACCTTCTACCTCGAGTGACAGTTTAAACCTACAAGAATTCCTTTAACTATATTATATATATATATATATATATATATATATATATATATATATATATATATATATATATATATATATATATATATATATATATATATATATAAGAAGAAAATAGATGTGCCTGATATTCTGAAGATAAGGGTACCGGATACACGGAACTAAAATACTGCAAGTTTGAGTACAGCAGTTAAAAATATTTATCTGGCTTGGACACCTAAATACTAACAGGTGACAAACATTTATGAATCTTTAATGTAACCTATAACATTATAGTTACTTCGGGATAAATAGACTGAAGATACCCCTACCTCCAAGAACAATGTATATTTATTGGCCCTGATGAAGGTGGCATAGTTTTATGTTCGCACCGAAACGTACGTTGGCCACTTACAGACAACAGAAAATCCAACTAAGAAGGATCCCCAAAAAAAGAAGGATAACAAATGTTTAATTATAAAAAATGTTTTGGATCTGACATCTAAATAATATCCCCTGTGGGGGCTCCTGTAAATTTAGTTGATTGTCTGATTTTTTTTTATTGATCCTTTGTGTGTTGTATGCAAGAAATAGTATGTATGAACAGTATGATTGGTGAGATTGATTTGGATGAATGACTGAAGCAATTCTTTTTTAGCTTTACTTTCTTATATTGGAATGTTTTGGTGGGGGCACTAATTGAAATTTTGTATTGTGTATTGATTGTATAATTACTCTTTTCAAAAATATAGGAATGATCATATTTATGTATTTGTATAAAAAAAATCCTTCTGAAAAATACAAAAAAAAGGTTTTTTGAAATGAACTCTAAACTAAAAGAAATAAATGATAAACAAAGCCTCTATACTGTGTCCCATATATTGATCTAGTTTTGCTTTGTCCTTGTAAGAAAATGGTTTGAGTTATACCAACTTGTTAAAATTGGATAGGTCAGTCCAGAGGTTTCTATTTCACATATTTTTCAGGTTTCTTCCCCCTCCTCTAGACCTAAAAGAAATTAATATTGGGGGTACCCTTAGCTATGTTATATTATTTTCTTTTTATGGCATGCTGGACTGAGAAATGTCCATCAGATTTTGTTAAAACTAATGGCCATCACATATGTTTATTAGGAAGCCACCAGCTCCAGGAAGTTGAGTAGACAAGATATGCACCAAGAGTGAACACAGTCAACAGAAGAAGGAACACGTCACATAACTTTGCTCTGGTACAAAAACAGTGCAAATCCATTCTGGGCTAGTTCGCTGCCTGCGTAAGATGTAATAGAACTAGCGGAATTTGTGCAAAGCAAAACACTAGCATTTCTTCTGAAGACAATACTAAAATACATTTCCTCCACGTTCCAAATATGAACAAGCATTGGCATAGCCAATAGGTCTCGCATTTGGGACCTTATAAGTGTTTAGCCATACAACAGTTGGTGTTGTTGCACCAAGGATATTCTGCTGCATAACTAAATACTTATACGGTCCAAAAAGCGAGACCTATTGGCTATGCCAATGCTTGTTTGATAGGGACGCAGGCCGTGCGGCTCCCCTCCCCGGGTTGATTTCAGCCCTGGGGACCTAGGGGCTTGGCCTTCCAATTCTGCTTCACTTCTAGAACGCAAAAACATTTTTGTGCTTTTGCCTACTAGAAGTGGAGCAGGGTTTGCTCAATCAATATAGTGGCTACCTTCATTCTCATCTGGTGGACCTCCCAATACTCTATCCCCCAGGTCGGAAGGTAATAGAATCTTAGGAGGGGATCTCTCCAGTGGTGTACATTCTCCAGAGGCAGGCTCTGGGTCTTTGAGCGAGCCAGAGCCTGGGAGGCTCTGGTTGATGCTACAAATCAAGCAAATTCCCCACCGGGCATTTTGAAACAAAACTCCTCCTTCACATCCCGGCCATCTCTCAAACTCTTTCTTCCACCTTACTATTTGAGAACCCTATATTGATTTTGAATGTCCCCTTACTTAAACCTTTTAGCTAGGATAAAGGCCAGGTCCTGAAATCTGCTTGTAATCATTGTATTGGAAGTATGAGGAAACGGGCCTAGGTGACAGAAGGCTAGTGAGCACGGCCTTTAAATGATTGCTGCCACCCATTTCGTGACTTTGTCCCAGGACATATGTCCAGATCATGTGAAAAATTTCTCTGTGGAAATATTTGTTTATGTGCCCCGGGGTGAGGTACGCCCTGAGCAGGATAAAAACATGAATGAACTAAAATCTGGCATTTCTCGATATCTTAGGGTTCCCAGCCTGGGTGGGCTCCCAGTCTTTATCCGCTATAGCAGTACCTAAGTCAGTCGCACAATGGTCTCTCAATGTACTTTGGGGGCAGTAGTGTATCCTTTCCTATTGCTCTTTAAGGCAGTTAACTGCTCTAATCCTGGCCCCTGCTGTGCCAATGTATCTGAAGGTGTTATGATGTTGCAGTTCCAAGGTGCTCGCCCTCCAGTGCCGTCAAATGGCCGCTGTCACCCCTCTATGCAGCAAAAAGTGGCCCTGGGGATGGTCCAAACCTTCTCTAAAATTCTCAAATGGGAGCAGCTTTCCGTCTCCATAAAGTTGTCACAAGCTATTTGCCCCTGCCTATGTCTAGTCTCTAATACCCTCCCACTGCCCTCAATTTGGCAGGATATGTAGTACCATCATGGGGAGGCATCTCTTCCAGTAGCACCTCACCGCCCGCATCTCGCCAGGTTTCTTGTAGTAAAGCAATGTGCAATCCGCGTCTTCAGGTAGAAGAATATGTTTCATCACTTGGACACGGTATGCATCCCCCTAATGTTCCATGTGAGAATTTTATTTAATGAGTGGATACCCACTGTTGTGTTGAGAAGAGGGCCCAGCATTTCCCCTCTAGTCATGTGACCATCTCCCGGAATGGCTGAGGCCCATCAACATTCCCCAAGATTTAGGTCCCCAGCATTTGTCAACTGCAGATCCCCTAACTAGTAACCCTATAACATCCCAACGCCCTCTCCTCAGGACAAGTGAGCATGCCCCTCTCATCCAAACTTATGCAAACAGTGCAACTATGGGAAAGCCCTTGAGGTCCTTGGAAGCCTCCTAGGTAAAGGATTAGTCTTCGCTCCCAGATCCCCAAGGCCTCTCCCACACTCAGTGAGCACTGTATGTGCTAATGGTGCCGGCCCTAGGGACCCAGTTCAGTCATTCAGCCGCAGTTCTGTGCCTTTCATCTGCAAGGGCCCATCGCCCCCATACCCTACGCAATACTTGTGGTATCATAGTTTTCAGATGATCTCATTTGCAATTCTTGGAGTCAACATTAGAGGTTCCTGGCTGCAAACTCCACGCCCCCCCTACCCCTCCCCCCAACCAATGTGCTGGAGCTGTGGTCCGAGTCTTTAGCGTAGTCTCCAGTTAGGTAGAACGTTTCGCCAGTTCCAGAGGCGCTCAATGAAGCAATTGCTGCCACTACCCTGCTGCGCTCCTGCTGAGTTACAGCAGGCGAAGGGGCTGCCAAGGTCCTGAACGATCCCCCATTCCATCTGCTTCTCCTGCCAGTGTGTTGCTCCTGTGGGGCCCAATCAGGGTGAAGAGGAGCCTATTGATCAATACAGTCCCACACCTCCTGTGGTGTGTTAAAGAATTGTGAGTCAGTTGGGGGTCACCTCCCTGAGCCTCGCAACAGCATCGCATATTGGATTTCCATTCAACGTAGTTTCTTTGTTGCCAGATAAGAAGAGCGCTGGTGCTGAACCTCCCTCGAGAAGCCTGGTAATATTTGGACTGTGCTGTTGTCTACCACCAACTGGCCTTTTTGTCTGGTTTGTCTGAGCACCTGGACTCGGATCTAGTAAAACCGCTCCCTTGCAACCACATGTGGTGGTGACTTCCCGGGGGAGGGGGCCTCGCATGCCCTCTGGGAGCCCGCTCCAGTGCATAGTACGGGGATAGGCCTTTCTCCGCCAGCACCTCCCAGAACCATTTCTGTAGATATTCCACCATATTATTGCCCTCCACTTTCTCGGAGGGTCCAATTTTTTCTCCGGTTGTAGCTGCGCAATCTTTTTTCTGCGTCTTCAGCCCTCAGTTCGAGTATCCGTACTTGCGCCTCTAATGCAGACAGCCTGTCAACTGCAGTAGAAAATGTTGGTTTCATATATGTTATTTTAGTCTTGGTTGCAGTAACCTGTTCCTCCAGTCGACGGAGGGTGCACTCTCAGGAGCTCAGGTCCTCTCGGAGGGTGTCTATCAGTCTTTACAGCGGTCTTGGAGGCCGCTATAGCCTGGAGGATATCTTGCAGCACTGGTCGTGCAGTAGGGTCCTGTCGTGATAAGCTGACGAGCTCTGCAGGTTGCTCCATAGCCTCCTTAGTCGGGCCTGTAGGTTCAGGATCCCATTTTCTAGTAGTCTTCCCCATTACGCCACCAGCCATGGATGGAGTCTCCCACTGCGTACATTCGGGACCATTCACAAGGGCCTGGGCGCTCCACAGCGGGCAGTGAGCGTGGGGGCCGGAGAGTGCTCCAGCACAGATGTTGGCTCCGTGAAGTGAGTGTTGGTGCCAATATCTCTCAGGGTGCCGAGGTAGGTAGAGTCCAGTCTGGGGGTGCTGGTGTGGATGTGGCAGCGGGGGGGTCTATCTGTAATCGAAGGAGCCACCCCCTC
Source organism: Lissotriton vulgaris (assembly GCF_964263255.1). Lineage (NCBI taxonomy): Eukaryota > Metazoa > Chordata > Amphibia > Caudata > Salamandridae > Lissotriton > Lissotriton vulgaris. The sequence continues at coordinate 830,435,515 of NC_141687.1, read as the reverse complement.
CCCCCAATCACCCGGTTTCAACCTCTCTGTTTCCTGCAGGGCCCATTCTTTTCCAGCGGAGTACTCGTCGCATCTGCAGCAGCTGCGCTCTCGCCCCAAATGGTAGGTTGTAGGGTTGGAGAGGCAAAGGGCATGTGCCCTTCACTTGCTTCGCAGGGGACTGCGGAGACGCAAATAAAGTTGCCGGTTGTGAGAGCAGGGAGCAGAGCACGCAGGCAGATCGCTTTATTTCCTTATATAGCGCCTGATTCAATTCCCGAAGGGATATCTCTGCGCTTATGCCCCTCAGTAGGGCTTTGTTAGTTTGAGGGTGCTGTGAGAAGGTGGCCTGATATGCAGTGCTCACTATTCTAGTGAACACTATGTATCAGTCCAGCAACCCTTATTGATGATTGGTTGCAAGTCAACCTTATAGACCAGCTATCCTAGTAGCGTGAATACGAGCAGTCTAAGGCTAAAGACTCGAGAGGGTGTGTTAAGCCAGCTGTTTACCACACATATACCCCTTGAATACCCAGTGAAAGGACACCACACAAGTGTTATGAAAATAAACAAGATATTTATTAAGAATCACAACAGCCCTGTACTCTTTATGAGGACAGGGTACTAAGCACAAAACCAAACTCTTATGAAAATACTTAAGTTAGCACAGTATATACAAATGCCCGAGGGGCACGGAAAACCATATACTCTGAAAGTGGAATGCGAAATTACTAGCAGGTAAGTACAGTACTAATAGCCTTTGGAATCGCTAGGACTTGACTATAGAATCGTTAGATTACTTCTAGGAGACCCAGGGGACTCGGGTGCAGAGTGTGCACTCTCACGCGTGATGCGGGACAAAGTCTATGGTAGCTAGTAATTGCAAAGTTAGTGTTCTCGGGCGAACCCGACCTGGTAGGAGGAAAACGAAAGTGGATTCTGACCCTTGGATAGTGAGGCTATGCTGGGGCACCGAAATGCCGAAGTTACCTAGACCAGGGGCTGCAGCTGCATAGGACTCAAAAGATGTCGGGAATCCTCGTAGACGGACCAGGAGCCTGGAAGAAAGAAGTTGCTGGCAGGCGACCAGTGAAGAAAGTTCGGTGGATCCAAGCCTGGATCGATGGAAGATGACACCTGAAAGCAGAGGGGACCAAGTTCGAGACTACTAGCCAGTAGTCAGTGGGCACCAGGAGGGCACCGGATGGTAGCCACCTCGACAAGGTGAGTGGGTGACGCTGTGATCGCAGATCTCACGGACCAGGACGCGTTGTCGGCGACCAGGATGGAGGAGCGATCTGTCCCACGATGGATGAAGCTGTCGGCGTCGCTGGGCCCAGGATTGGGCAACAAGCCTTGGCAAATTCAAGCCCACGCGGTGGACTTAAAATGGCGTCTGGAGTGGACCAGGAGGGTCCGGGGTGCCTCTCTTGAAGAAGGAAGCAAGGGCCAGTCTGGAGCAACCAGACCAGCAGCAGTGATGTCGTCGGGCGTCGTGAAGAAGGCTACAAGCCAGCCGGCTAGTAGCCACACAGCGCGGTGAGCACACAAAAGCAGAAGGGCCCCACGCAGATCGTGGAGATGCTGGAGGGCTGATCTTCGGTGCTGGAGCTGCTCAGGGTTGGGGCTTCTCGGACCCCAAAGCACTCACCAGTGGAGCACACGGTGGGCTTGTTGCAAAGAAGTCGTGCAGTCTTGGCGATCGTCGGTCCCTCGAGGTCTCGTCGCACTCACGGTTCTCAGCTTTGCTGTAGAGGTGAGTAGAGGTCAGAGGTGCCAGGGAAGCCGGGTCTCGTCGAGCTGGGTCGTCGGATTCGTGAAGAAGGACTTGCAGCAGACCGCAGTGTTCTTAGGATGGTGCCCGCTTGATGCAGGGTGACTACTCCTTAGCCACAAGGGAGAATCTTGAAGAAGAAATCTTGATGTCCTTTCGCAGAAAGTCGTGTCTTGATTCCAAAGATGATCTAATTTGAACAGGGGGCCCGCTCCTATCTTTATACTAAAAAAGGGGGCTGACCCGGTGACTAGGTCCTGCCTATGGGTGGGACTAGGTGGGGGGTGGTTACACCCCTCTGCCATGCCGGACTTTCCCCAGGCCAGGGGCTGGTGTGCCCCTGGAACTGGTTCTGACCGGCCTATGCGTAGTGAGCACCGGGGTGCCACTCAGCAGTCACCTTCCTGAAAAGCCCTGCCTACCCAGGATACACAAAACCATGTCTGGGACGGTGTTAGCACCGCCCCTGACAGGAAACCCTTTGTCCAGGCTCCCCTCGCTGGAAGGACTCCCAGCTGCAGGGGGTCAGACTCGTGTCTGTGGTGGCAGCATCCATTTTGTGGAGCTGAGGCTTCGTTTAACTTTAACCGACCCCTCAAATTACATCACTGATAACGACATCCAGTGACTGCAAGCATTTTTAAAAAGTTCATGAGTCTTAAATATATATACACCCAGGTGTATTGGTGAAGAAAACAAGTTACTTACCTGTAACTTTGGTTCCCCAGTATTGGTAACTTTCATACATTACTATTCTTTGTATCATTCCCCTGTGGTCGGATTGGGAGCCAAAATACCAAAGCAATAGGCACAAAAGAGAAAAATTAGGCCTAGGCCTCATCTCATTTTGTAGCTTATCCACCTCTTTTTGTAAAAGAGCCCAAACTTTCTGCAACAACCAATCAGAATAGCCTCACCCCATAGAACCCTCCTGAGAGAGCCTCAGATTTTCGTAGCCGTTGTGCAACAGCCACTATCTCAGTAAAAAGGCCAAGCTTTCCCAGGGGAGGTGGGTGGGCGCATGGGAATCTATGAAAGTTACCAATACTGGGGAACCAAAGTTACAGGTAAGTAACTTGTTTTCTTGCCCCAGTATTGGAACTTTCATAGATTCCCATGCTTTGTATCAAAGTAGCTAGCAGTAAGCCCTAAAAGCACATTTTGTTATAAGAATATCACCACCTTGCTACATAGATACTCACATTGGAAAATTATATATATATATATATATATATATATATATATATATATATATATATATATATATGTATATATGTATATATATACACACATATACATATTATATATACATACATATATATATATACATACATACATACATACATATATACACCTTAGCAAGGACTATCACAAGAGATACAAAATGTGCAACATAGGAAGGAGGGATTGTAGGAAAAGCTCACCTCTCATTGAAAAAGATTCCTCAGGACTGCCTGTCCAACAGCTGCGTCATTCTTCGTAGAAGAATCCAGGCAGTAGTGCTTCGTGAAGGTATGCGTACTGCTCCACGTCGCTGCCCTGCAGATGTCTTTGATAGGGACTCATGAAAATAGAGCCACTGACGATGCCACTGATCTTTTGGAATGTGCATAGACTTCTTTCGAGCCGTTTGCCCGCTTCTTGATGGCAGAACTGAATAGCACTTTGAGATTCAGCGAGAAATGCTGTGTTTGGACAGCGGAAATCCCTTCCGCGGGGCACTGTAGGAGACAAACAGTTGTGAGGATTTCCTAAAAAGGTTTCGTGCGCTCCAAATAGAACTTTAGGCACCTCTGAACATCCAAAGAATGTAAGGACGTCTCTGCTGGAGTAGTAGGTCGCGGGAAAAAAAAGACTTCAAAATTAATGGTTCATTCAGATGGAATTCAGATGGAACCTTCGGGATGAACTTTGGATTCGTCCGTAGGATCAGGACATCTCGCTTGAATTGTAGGAAATGCTCCACGATTGTCAGTGCCTGGAGCTCAATAATCCTTCTGGCCGATGTCAATGCCAACAGAAGAGCTAGCTTCCAAGATAGGAATTTAAGGTCTGTTTTGTGAATGGGTTCAAACGGTGCTCTCACTAGCTGAGCCAAGACCAAATTAAGTTGCCAGACTGGTGGAGGAGGACGGACTGGAGGAAAAACCCTAACCAGGCCTTTCAAGAACTGCTTGACAATCCTAGCGGACCAAAGCGAAGGACCTGAAGACGTCCGTCTGAATCTTGAGAAGGGTGCCAGATTAACTTTAACAGAAGAATGAGCCAACCCAGATTTAGCCAGCGACAGGATATATGGCAAAATCTGATGCGGAGCTGAAGTGTAAGGGTGAAGATGCTGTTTCCGACACCAGAAGCAGAACCTTTTCCATTTTGCCTTATAAGTTCTGTTCGTACTTGGAGGTCAAGCCTGAGACAAGATGTCCCTACACTCCTTGGTGAGGTTCAGAATCTGAAATTCTCTGTACTCAGGAGCCACGCTGTCAAGTGAAGCGAGCTCAGGTCCGGATGGAGCACTTGACCCTGAGGTCTCGTCAACAGAGAAGGAACCGGTTGCAGCAAATTGGATGGTCCTGAGAAAGCAGAAGGAGTTCCGGGTACCAGAACTGTCGGGGTGATGCCGGTGCAATCAAGATCATTCTGCACGGCTCCGCCTTGATTTTCCTGATCTACCTCGGGATTAGGGTTATTGGAGGAAAAGCGTAAAAGAATGCGCGGTACCAGGCAATCGAAAGCGCGTTCCCCAAGGACCCCGGATGGCGAGCCCTGCTTGCATAGAATAGGCATTAGGTGTTCTCCGGAGTTACAAACAGGCCTATGGTTGGGGTTCCCCAGACCGACAATACCTCCTCCAGAATGGTTTGGTCTAACTCCCATTCGTGACTGATCGATTTCTGACGACTCAGCGCCTCCGCTGTTATATTGAGAGAACCTGCAAGGTGTTCTGATGTCAGAGCAATATTGTGAAGATTCGCCCAATCCCAAATCAGTTGCGCTTCTTTGGAGAGAATCTGGGATCTTGTCCCGCCCTGCTTGTTGATATAGTGCATGGCTGTTGTGTTGTCCTTCCGGACCAGCACTAAACGATTTTGAATCCGTGGCAGAAAAGCCTGCAAGGCTAATCGAATGGCTTTGAGTTCTAACAGTTTGATGTGGAACTTGCGTTGAACTGGATCCCAGTGACCGCTCACGTGCAGTTCCTGGAGCACCGCTCTCCAGCCTTCTAACGAGGCGTCCGTGGTGAGAACCATGGGACGGAGGAAGTGTGAATGTTAATCCCTTTGCGATGTTGTCTTTCACCAACCACCAGCCACATGCTTTTTTCATTGCTGGTGTTACCGTAATCCTGTCGTCGAAAGAGCCCTCCGACTGGTACTATTGCTTGTCGAGCTGCTCTTGCAGTGGATGCATTCGCAGCCTGCAATGCGGAATCAGTGGTATGCAGGATGAGATTGATCCGAGCAGGGACTTGTAGAGCCGTACTGACAGGTATTTCCTCTTTAGCAAGAGGCGAGCCAATAGCATACATTTGTTTTGACGTTCCTCTGTTGGGTAAGCCTTGCAGAGTTTCGTGTCCAGAATGGATCCCAGAAACTTTGCTGACCTGGATGGTTGAAGATCCGTTTTGTCCTTGTTGAGCTGAAGGCCCAAGTGGTTGAACAGTTGGATGCAGGTCGTAATGGCCTTGGAAGTTCCCTGGAAAGATGGAGCCTTGACCAGCCAGTCGTCCAGGTAGGGAAAAACTTCCAGAGATTGTTTCCTGAGGAATGCTGCCACCGGAGCCAACACCTTTGTAAATATCCTTGGTGCAGACCGGAGACCAAAAGGAAGTACTTTGAACTGAAAATGGCTCTTGCCTACTGTGAAGCGCAAGTATTGTCTGTGAGCTGGATGGATCGGCACATGGAAATAAGCAGCCTCTAATTCCATAGTGGCCGTATAGTCTCATGGATTTAGCAGACGAAGAATATCCTGGAGAGTGACCATCCTGAAGGATAGCTTGATGAGATAGGATGTTGAGCTCCCGTAGATCTAATATGGGGCACCATTGTTCTGTTTTGCGAACCAGGAAGAACCTGGAATAAAACCCTTTCCCCCTTTGTGAGAGAGGCGCAGGTTCTATTGCCTCTTGATAAAAAGCTGGTGGGCTTCGAGACGTAGCAATCCCAGATGTTTTAATTGGCTGGTGCCTGGAGCTCTTGTTGGAGGAAGATGTTGAAATTCCAACATGTGGCCACTCTAAACGATATTCAGGACCCACCGGTCTGATGTCATAACCTTCCAACTGCTTAGACAATGAGAAATCCTGCCCCCCACTGATGTCACCGGAGGGGTAGGAACAGTAGAAAGAGCCGTGAGGCCGCTAGTGTCGTTTGGAGTTATCACGTCCTTGATGTCCTCTATGTGATTGGCGAGAGAAAGAGGCCGACTGGCCTTGGCGTTGATTGGAGTACTGGGGTTTGCAAGATTGGGAGGATTGCGAATATGAAGAGTACCGCTGTTGGTTGCCACCTTTGTATGAGGAAAAACCCCTTCCTCTCGCACCTTTGAATGGAACTTTGCAGTAATTTAAAGACCAAGGACTTCGCCATGTCCGTGTCCTTTTTGATGCCTTGAAGGGCTTCATCCAAATGCTTTCCAAAAAGCATTTCACCATCGTACGGCAAATCTAAGATCTTGTTCTGGACCTCCTGGCGAAAAAAGGTTGCCCGCAGCCAGCCTTGGCGCCTTAACACAGCTGAACACGCCAGGGCACGAAAAGCAGTAGTCGCTATGTCCATAGCACAATCAATCACCTCCGAAGAGGAACGCTCTCCTTCCATCAGAACCTTCCTGGCCTCATCTTTCGCTGCCTCTGGAAGCTGATCCACAAACAGGGATAAATCGCACCACATCTGGTAATCATACCTGCCCAAGATGGCAAGAGCATTGGAAGCTCGAACTAAGAGGCTGGCCATAGTAGAGAATCTTTTGCCCACATTGTCCAGACATCTCCTTTCTTTGTCTGGCGGTGTTGTAAGTGGTGTCAATGGATTTTTAGACTTGCTCTGCGCCGCTTGGGAGATGACGGAATCTGGTTTTGGTTGTCCAATTAGGCAAGCTGGACTGCCCTCCGGCGCTTTATACTTCTCCAGCCGGGGAAGAACAGGGATGACTGTTGCAGGATTTTGCATGACTTTAATACCTTCTGACCATACATGTTCTATTATAGGGATTGACCGAATGGACTTCCTGTAAGGTTCCTTAAAGTCATAGAGGAAGCAGTCTGTTTAAACAGTAGAAATCGGCAGACCAAATCTCTTAGACGCCCTCTCCATAATGTTATGGAAACCTCCAATGTCAGCTGGAGGGGAGGTAGCAGTATCCGGCACTGGAGCATCCGGATCCTGAAGGCCATCATCATCATCATAAGTTCTATCTGGATCATGAGGAGGATCAACCTGAAGATTTTCATCAGAGGAGACATCGTCATCCTGAACGGTCACCACTTCTTGGTAACTCTCTCTGGGTTCTGGTTCCGAAACTCGTGAAACCACAGGTGTCACTGCCACCGCAGGAGTAGTAGGAATAGATGGAGAAGGAGGACGCTCCTGTTGTACTGTAGTTTGCAATGGAAACCTCTTCCTATAATCCTGCAACATTAACTGCAAATCCGAAATTAAAGAAGACGGCATTGCCACCATATACTGACCTAAGTTCTGTGGATGCCTGTCTTGTTGGACAAATTGGCGCAATTCCTCGTAATATTCCTCAGAATCTGTCTCCCGACACTTTACTTGTAAGTCCAATGGGCTGTAGGCATCCCCATAAGGACCATCATCATCCTCGTCAGACTCATCATCCAATAGCAGAGTGGGAGGCAAAGGTGTTACCCGCCTAGGAGAGGTCATCTAAGGGTTTATTTGTTGCTTCCGTATGGAAACGCGGAGTTTTTGGATCGTCTTCGACGGAAAGGTCGGCGTAATCGTCGTTGATGGAACCGTCGACGGGACAGTCGACGGAGAAATGGATCTCGTCGATGGAGTTTGTCGTCGCCGATGGATTGATTGTCGACGAGCTCGTCGTCATCACCATTCTAGCCGCCGCCGTCGTCCTCGTCGCCGACACCACCTTTGCTGTCATAATCGTTGACGTCGAGAACGTAGACACCATCGCCGACTAGCAGGAAACAGGCACTTTAAACGTCGACGTAGCTGTCAAGGCTGCATTCGTCGACGAAGCCACCGTCGACGGTCCCTTCGACGGAGCCATACGAGAACTTGGGTCTTTCCTTGAAGTTGTCGTCGACGTACCTGCTGATTTCGTCGTCGACGGACGTTGTTTCTTGTCAGGCTTTCCTTCCTGAAGGACAGTAGAAGCTTTCTTGCCTTCCTTCTCTTTTAGAGATGGTGGAGCAGTAACAGAAACATATTTTTTCACTTTCTGGGCTGTGTCAGTCTCCGCAGCCTGTCCCAGCCTCTCCTTTTCACCTCAGTGAGGAGATTTAATGGGACTAGCCCTTTCAGACCTATCGGAGGTCTTTTGTAAGGCTTTGACAGGGGGCTCAGTAGCAGTAGAAGGGGATGACCTACCCCTCTTTCTGGAGCTCCTGGAGGACGCAGCTGATGAAGAGTCATCAGATGAAATAACTTCCTTACGTGATTTCATCTTCTGCAGCCAAGTGAACAGGCGGCCCTCCCGGTCTCTCAAGGTCTTGGTAGAGAAAGTCCTACAGATCTTACAATCTGTGGCCTTGTGGTACAAGCAGTAGATACAATCATCATGCTTGTCCTCCACAAATAGTCTCTTTGAACAAGTGGCACAAGCTCTAAATAATGCCTTCTCCTTGTCAGACATTGTAAATTTGAAGAAAATGTAAAAGAATCCAAGTTGAAGAGAAAAAACTGAGCAGAGCTCAGTGGAGACTCCCTAGCACAACGTTCGGTAGAAAAATCTGAGGTTCTCTCAGGAGGGTTCTATGGGGTGAGCCTATTCTGATTGGTTGTTGCAGAAAGTTTGGGCTCTTTTACAAAAAGAGGTGGATAAGCTACAAAATGAGATGAAGCCTAGGCCTAATTTTTCTCTTTTGTGCCTATTGCTATGGTATTTTTTTATTTACGGAGGCTCCCACTCAGACGACGGGGGAATGATACAAAGCATGGGAATCTATTAAAGTTTCAACACAGGGGCAATCATTGGCTGTGTGACTGACTGTATATAAGTGAGTGATTATGTGTTTCAGTGAATGTATGGGTGAGTGTCTAGGTTGCATGCATGTCTGTATCAGTCTGTCAGTTGGTGTCGAAGTGGCTGTATGGGTCGGTGAGTGGGTACGCGAGTGGCTGTATGGGCTATTGATTGGTGGTCTGAGTACCTGTATGGGTGTATGTGTGGATGTGTGGATGGGTGGGTAAGGGTGTGTGTGACTACCTCCATGGACGAGTGAGTCAGTGGCTGTATGGGTTAGTGAGAGCATCTGTGATAGGCTGTATAGGTGACTAAGTGTGTGTATGGCTGTCTGGGTAAGTGAATGGATGTGTCAGTGGTACATGGGTGAGTAACTGCATATCTGAAAGGCAGTACAGGTGAGTGATGGGGTATAGGAGTGAAGATATATGAGTGAGTGCTTGTGAGATTGGCTGTATGGGGAATGTGTGCTTGTGGAGAAAAGGGGCTGGGCCTCTCACCAGCTCCCAATGATCCTGCAGTGAAGCACTTACAAGGAGGTACTAGGAGGGCTTCTTGACCCCAAGGTCTCAAGTGTAAAGTGGACTTCATGCCCCAACCAGTAGTGCACAACAAGCGGAGTTTGCAGAGTTGTGGAGAAAGGGGTGTGTGGCCTCCAAAGATCTCTTAGCTATCCCAATTTGTGGGACTTCTTGGAGATAACAGGAGGGGTAGTTGGCCCCTAAGGACGTCATTGGGGACTAACTACTCCTCCTGTTATGTTCACTAAGTTCTACACCAGGATTGCTGAGATCTGGTATGAGGTCACGCCCCCTTTCTCCACCACTCTACAAAGGCACCTCCTGACACACTACTAGTTGGGGGATGAAGTCCCAGTCACTCTTGAATCCTTGTGGGCCAACTAGCCCTTCTATTACCTCCAGTAAGACCCACATAGCTGGACTGCTGAGAGGTTGTCAGAGGCAACGCCCCCTTTCTCCACCACTCTGCAAACGTGCCTCTTGGTGCACTCTAGTTGGGAGAAGAAGTCCACTTTAGTCTGGAGGCCCTCAGGAGGTAAGGGGACCTCATCCCCCACCAGCAGTGTGCTGAGAGGCGCATTTGCAGAGAAGTGGAGAAAGGGGGTGTGGCCCCCGGCCACCTCTCGGCAATCCCACTGTGTGGGGCTTCCTGGAAGTCACAGGAGGCCTTGTTGGCCCCTAAGGTTCCTCAGCAGCAAAGGGGATTTCTTACCCAACCAGCAACGCGCCAGAAGGCGCATTTGTAGAGTGGTGGAGAATGGGGATGGGGCCTCGGTGAGTGGTCTGCTTTTTTTCTTCCTTTTTTGTTTCTATATTTTTTTCCCGGTGATACACATGAAATTTAACAACCTAGGCAATTGATTCTTAATAATCACAAAGTAAAAGACATGAGAGGAAATTTTGTAACCAACGGTTCAGTAGTTAGAAATGTATTAACACAATAATAAAAACTGGTTCCCTAATACAATTAATAAAATCACATCAAAGATAATATCAGCATTATAAAGTACAGTAAACTAAATTACAAATTGAAATTTGTTGCTTTATCCCTGACCTAGGAATTACTGTATCTAATTTTCAGGGGGAGTGTCCATGATACCTATGAATAATTGGATCCCGGGGATCCCATCCTCTGGGGCCTGCCTCAGGTTTGTATTTTTTTTTTTTGTAGATGGGAGGGGGGTCCCAGGGAGACTTCTTTATTAAAATTATTATACTTTTTTTTTTTAAAGGACGTGGGGGGGGGTTTGGAGAGGGGGGGCTGCGAGGCCCCTTCTTTCCTGGGCCATTTTTGGCAATAGGGCACCCATCTCCCAGGGCCCTGCCTATTCATTTTGAAAAAATATTTTAAAAATATCCTCCCGGGCCATGGGAACCCAAGCCAAAGGGGCCTACCCACTTTTTTTATTTATGGGATGGAGGCCCCCTACCTCCCAGGCGAATTCGGCCCGAGGACCTCATCCCCCAGTCCCAGCCTGCAGTTTGAGGGGGTGGTTGGTGTCTGTGTGCCCCCCCCCTCCTTGCATCAGTAGGGGCCTGCACCGCGGAGGTTGTTGTCCCCAGGACAAGTTCAACCGAGTCACAAGATGGCTGCCAACCCTTCCTGGTTTGAAGTGAATCAAATCTCAGGCACCAGTTCGGGAGGGGTCGCAAATCCAATGCAGCCTCAGTTGTATATCTAAGAAATCTTTACATTTTACAGTAACTACTGAACGGATTTACACCACTTAACAAAAAAGGGCGCTTTCTGCACCAAGAGCTTCCTTTCTGCCAAATGTGGTGCAATTACATTCAGCAGTTAGGGCTGTAGCAGTTTTTAAAGTTTACTATGGAAATGAACATGGAGAAAAAGCATTTTGAGACCAACCCTTTTCCTCGGCCGTCGCTTGACAGATCACCACAAAATTTTCAAGGCAGCAGTAAAGTACATGGCGTATTTGCTTTTGAAATTTTGCGAGGATTTGTGAAACCACGCCAAAGTTATTGGCAAATGAAAAAAAGCTCTTTCTATGGAAAATACATCCTAACTACAGGTGACCGCCTATAATTTAAAAAACTTTTTTTTTACCTTCGGTTGCACCTTATCTGGTAGATACTATCTATCTGTAGATTCCTTACCTAAAAATTATCCCTAGGCAGCAGACTGGATCTGGAAAAGTTTTGTGACCAGATGAGTTGTGCATGGTGCCTATATAGGAGCTGGCCCAGTGCAATGATGTCAATTTCTTTACTCTACTTTTCACGCCAAAAGCGTCGAGCCACAAAGAACACTGTTCACTGGTGTGGAAAACTAGGGCCCTGAAAGGAGAAAAGCCCTGTCCCTAGACATCCGTTTGCAGAGCGAGAAGGATGGGTGGGTCAGTAGGGAATCTGCGACTAGGTTGTCTCTCTACCTCTTCTTTAGTCCTCAGCGCCGAGACACCTAAGGTTATTTGCGTGCTTTACAAGTTGCTTAAATAAATGAGATAAGGCATTTCTGAAGGTAAGTAACTTGTTCAAATGATACATTTCTAGCTGCAGATTCCATGCCTTAGAATAGATTCCCAAGCAATACTTTCCAGGAAGTGGGTCTAGGAACAGGATTTAAATCAGAAAGGCATGCAGGACAGAATGGGCAAAGTACCCGTCCCGATGGACCAAGACTCTGTGTGCTAACTCAGTGGTAGCAGCTTTGGCCCTTGTAGAATGAGCGCGCAGTCCTTTTAGAGGCTGGTTTTTGGCAAGTGTGTAGCAGATCCTAATACAGAGCATGATCCAGTGGGAAATGGTCATCTTTGCACTGCCTTTATTTTATTTTTATTTATTGAGTTTTATGTAGCGCTGGCTAAACCCGTAGGTATCAGAGCGCTTTACATGAGGATCAGTGAATTACAGGTTACAAATTACATTTGTTACAAAGCATAATCAAACATAGGATTAAAAAGCAGTGTTAAGGTAAATTTGTCTGAGGGGAAGGCAGGAGACAGAACAGGGAGGCGGGGAGAAACTGTGTCCAATGTCCGGCTGGGTAGGTGACGGCCAAGGGGAAGAACCAGGGCTGATCTCATCTATAGCTGTCTGGCAGCTCCACCTGGCGTTGGCCATAATGCTCAGACTCCGCTGTCAAAGGGAGTGGGAGGAAGGAGACAAATCAGGGAGAACAGAGAGAAGCTGTGCTCAATGTCCAGCTGGGTAGGTGACAGTCAAGGGGATGAACCAGTGCCGATCTCCTCTATAGCTGTCTGGTGCCGGGCATCTGCCATAATGCTCAGACTGCTCTGTCAGGGGGTGGGGTGGAAGGAGACAAAACAGGGAGATAGGGAGAGGATGAGCCGGATGTCCGGTTGGGAGTTGGAGAGCCTTAAAAAAATGTTTGCTCCAGAGAAACACACCAATAGCTGATCGCTCACCCGGAGGTCCTTGGTACGATCACTGTAAAAGCAGAGTGCTATTTAAGGCAGAGGAGAGGTTGCATCACTTGGACCCAAAGAGAGGTGAGGTGGAGCATAGAATGCCAACAGGGTGATCATTTGACTGACAAGGAACAGTCACATTTGGTAGGAATGATTCTTGCACCTGGAGAACCTATTTGTCTGGAAAGAACTTAGTGTATGGTGGATTAACACAAAGACCGTCAAGCTCACTCATGCCTTGCTGAGGTGATAGCGAACAGTAATAATCTCAATAGTAAGAAGCCTTTAAAGGACAGCTGTGAAGATGCTCTAGTAAATGAGAACAGATTAAGACCCCATCGGGGCATTACAAAGAGAAAAGGGGAAAACATGCTGAAGCCCTTAAAGAAATTGAATCGTAACTGGTCACTTATAACGGGAGGCTTAACTGACAACTATAAAAATGCTCAAAGGGCAAAAAGATAACATTTAAACAGGCTCAAAGCCTTGCTGGGCAAGACACAAAACAAAGTTAGATAATCTGGCCTGGAGGGGGTCAATCTAGGGGGTAACTGTTGGAGACCAAAGGTCTCTAATCTCCTCCTTTCCCAGATAACTGCCTCCAACTAAGAAGCGATGCAACAGTCACCACTGTGAGCTGTGGGTGAGGTAGATAGAGGGGCTATGCCGCGGACCCAGTCACAGTCCAGCAACCACCACCACTGCATGTCTTTTGTAGTCCGTTTCGAAATCTGAACGTGGTCAGAGAGGTGCTCTTGAAGTTAGCACACTGGGCCCATATACGCCACCGGCATGCTTGACTGTCAGCCCCAGTAGCCTCAGCGTCTACCTCACTGAAATCCAGCACAGATGCAGAAAGATCAGGATTTTAGCCTGAATGTCCTGGACTCGCCTCACTGGGGGAAAGGCACGAAACCGAACCATGTCCAGAATGGCTCTGATGAAATGGAGCATCTGAGGAGTCGGGTGCAACTTTGACATATCTATATTGAACTCCCAGGGATGAAAGGAAGTTTGCTGTGGTCTGGAAGTGGTTATCGACTCCCAGGAGCAAACCCGCCTTTAGCAGCCGGTCGAGGAACGGGGAAGACTGGCACCACAGGCCTCCAAAGCTGTGCTGCCACTGCCTTCACTTTCGTTAACACCAGAGAAGCACTAGTGAGATCAAAGGGGAGCAGTGCAAACTGGAAACTGAAAATGCTCCTGTCCCACTACAAGCCACAGATAGCTCACCTGGGCCGCCAGAATGGGCTTATGGAAATGGGAGTACTGCAGGTCCCAGACACTATATAGTATCTAGAGTAGAAGACTGATGAGACCTGGGCTAGGGTGAGCATTTTAAATTTCATGCTAAAGATGTCTGGAAGTTGGGGCTGCAGGGTATGTAGTAGACTGAGTGTCCATTGGCCTTGGCTGGGCGAGCAGGTGGGTATCACGGCACAATCGCAAAACTGCAGGGTTTCTTGTGGATGCTGGACAGGCTAGAGGTACAGGTCATCTCAGCCGAATCCACACAAAGAGCGGTGGAACTGTTGCAGTTGGCGAGGTAGAGCGGAGAAACCTAGAAAGCATGCAGCAGCTCTGCTCCCTTTAAAACGCTCTAGAGTGGCATCAGCTTTGTCCCCAAATAGGCAGGTCCTGTTGAAGGGTATGTCCAACATGGAGGACTGGACGTTAAGTGAGAACCCAGTTGACTGCATACCAGGGAGGACTTATGCAGCTGCTTCACAAAAGGCATGGGAATAGTGTCCCGACAAGCAGCTGGTGTTAACCACTTCCGCGCGGATGACAAAGCCAGCTCGTCATGAGCGTTACCTGCGCTACGCGCATGACGAGCTGGCTTTGTCACGTAACCCGCGATTTTTGAAAATCCAGCGCACAGCGGGAAAACACGGTAGCGCGGAAGCGGTTAACTGATCGGAATGCCAGACTGGTTGAGGAAAACACTTCTTTCCCAAATGCTTACACTGACTTAGATAAGGGGAGTGGTGAGGAATGTGCTGGTGTAGCCAGGCTTGTGAAGGATTGCACCAATATGCTTTCAGGGGAAGATGCTGCAAGAGAAAAGCATCGACGTTCACGGTGCCAGTGAAGTTTCTGGTATCAGAGGCGAGGTCAGGATCTAAGGATCCAACTGAGCCGAGGATGAACCCACCAATAATACTCCAGATGAAAGGCCTTTTGGCTACTTGGGGTCCACAGGCTCAAAGAGGAAGTTGGTAGGCATCCGTAAGAGGTGGAGTATAGCTGTGCGAAACTCTGATCACATGTGGAGGGGCTAATGGCCCTTGAAACTTGGGATGTGTCGGAACCAGCTGCAGGATCGTTTCTGAAGTTGGCCTACTTCAGGAGTGAGATCACCAGTTGTGCCACGGACCCCACGCCTGTTCAGGTGAATGAGTGGTGCGAGGGAGCAGAATCCCACTTCTATTTCTTGGTGATGAAACGTTTTGCGAAGCTGTCCATGACGGCCTTCAAGTTAATCGGCCCGCAATCCCTGCAAGCATTAGAGTCCTGACCCCCATCCCCAGATACCCCAGTCATGCCTGATCCGGATAAGTCACAGACATGTGGTTGCAATAGTCCCTACAGGGCTTAAAACCGGTTGTATTTTGGGTTGATATTGCTTGGACACTGAAGAAAATTTCAAGGTAAATGTCTGTGAGGCACAAAAGGAGCTCTGGATACGTGTATAGAGGTTGTCTTGGAGGAATAAATTGCCTAGAAGACAAGGGGAAGGGGACTTTGCAGCCCAGTTTGACTGCACGAATCCAAGAACACGTGTCCCCATGAGGATAGGAAACAGGAGAGAAAGATTCCAAGAGTGAGTGTGATGAGCTTGAATACTCTGAGCTACTTCATAAAACCCATAATTTTGTGTGAGGCCTTGTCTGCCAATCTCAAATGCAAAATAATACAATTTCAAAACTAAATTCGAAAAATAGAGTAAAATGTAATAAGCAACATGACACCCAATTAACAAAAATCCATTAAGGGGAGTGGGAGCTGATCATTTTTTGATCAGTAATAGTGTCAATAAACCCAAAGCTCATACTGAAAGAAAGGAACTCATGTCAGCACACAGACAGGTGGCACCTATATATACTCTGCACGCAATTTCCAGAGAATCGTTGGTGCTGAGCTGCACAGTGCCACTAGACGGCACACCAGGGTACAGCAAAAATGTTTCTGAATCCAGTCTGACAACCGAGGAATATTCAAAAGGTGAGGAATCTGCGGCTAGCAGTCTTTCAGAAAAAGGGTGGCAAGGCAACTCCTGCATACCCAACTGTCTGGTTGCTGAACACTCTACTTTTGTTCTGCCAGACTTCTGTTTATTGTGGGAACAGAGATTGTTTAAAACTGAATTTTAATGTTTGGATGTGGGAGGACACCAGGGTTACCATAGTGCACTCCATACACACACCCAGTACTCAAAGCCCAACATAGAGTGTTCAATGACTTTGGCCATCTTGAAAATGTGGGTACAGTTGGTCCCTGGGCTTTTACAACATTGGTTAGTGAATGCCCAAAAGTCATTCCGACCCACTGGCTCATGCCAGGCATAAATGTGGCATATCCATGCACTCACTTAAGAACGCTCTAAGTAAGAACAGAAGAGGAACAGAACTGCTGTCTGACCTGAAATGAATCTCTAGAGGAGTGGACCTGCTCCTTCTTGTACCTTTGACCAAGAAGTGGTCTCCAAGGGTTATAAGGCTGACCTATTCAAGCAACGGGGATAAAACAATCTACAAAAGGCCTTCCCTGCAACCGCCCATCTTAACAGCGGCAACTGGATCTGAACTGGACCCTGTTGTTGGCTGCAGCCTAACAAGCGGAGAGTCACGAAGGGCATAACCCAGATGTCATGGGTGACTTTGGAAGTGTAATCCTATTGTGGACTGGAACTTGAAGAACTAAGTGAAAATATCAAATCTTTGACCAGAAAGAACCTGGTTGGTGTATTCGACCTGCCATCTAATGCGGTCAGCCTCAAATTGTGCTTAGGCCCTGGTCTAGGCGACCATCCACTATCATTGGAGCTTTGGATGTATTGGTACCACTATAGATCAAAAAATGATCAGATCACACTCCCCTTAATGGATTTTTGTTATTTGGGTGTCATGTTGCTTATTACATTTTACTCTATTTTTCGAATTTGGTTTTGGAATTGTATTATTTTGCATTTATCATTGTTTTGGTACTGTAAAAATACTTTACACATTGCCCTAAATTAAGCATGGCTGCTTTGTTTCATAGCTAACAAGGGGGTAACCTCAGATTAGTGACTTTGAAACCTCACATTGACAAACGTTGTGATTATTCCTTGGGATGTGCAGTGCCTATAATAATAATCCAATTTTTTACAAAGATTAAGAGAAAAACGTTAACAGTTGAGATTGGCAGACATGGCCTTACACCAAATTATGGGTTTTATGAAGTAGCTCAGAGAGTATTCAAGCTCATCACACTCACTCCTGGAATCTTTCTCTCCTGTTTCTTATCCTCATGGGGACACGTGTTCTTGGATTCATGCAGTCAAACTGAGCTGCAAAGTCTCCATCCCTTTGTCTTCTACGCAATTTATTCCTCGAAGACAACCTCTCTACAAGTATCAGTCAGGTACACCCTGATCTTTACCCTTCATTCTTCTGTTTTAGGGCCTCCCACATACACTGCTTTGAAGGTCCCTCTTATTCCAAGGCAGATTGTAGCTGCAGAAGGGCTCATTCAGAGCTGTACCCCGGTTTCTGCCTTCAGGGAAATTGCAACAGTCAGAGTCCTGCTTCTGCTAAAGCATCTTTCTGAATATGAGCAGCATTCTTTCAGTAGTGTATTGTGGCTCTTAAATATAGCTTGAGGTCTGGATGGGCCCGCTTTCACTCCATCTTCAGAAAACTGTTCTAGTCAGACCAGAATGCACTTTATCAGACTTGCATCTTCTTTGGGTTTTCTAAAAGGCTGGGGATAGGTTGCTCAATGGAATCGAGATGGATCCCATATTATGAAAACTCGTTCTGCTAAAGCCTTTTAATTGCTAGGCATTCAGAGTAGCGCGCAGGTAAGCAGATGCATATTTCCACCAGACACCAGCAGGGTCTCGGGGACGAACATCATGCAAGTGGTCATTTCCAGAAGAACACAGTTCATCAATCCAACAATATCCCCCCCTTTAGAGCGTAGGATACCTTTCACCCCACACATGGTTTCCCAGGTATACAGCATGAACTGTACTCAAAACAATCACACAACACACTTGTCTTCAGTCCAGTCCTCTCTCCTTTGAGACATTAAATGGATCAGAAAGTAAAACTAACACAAGATACAGGAACTGGGTAGATTTGCTTGGTGAGGAACAGTAGTGCCACCTTCAATCAAGGGGATCAAATAAATAGGACTGTGCCTCAAAAAAATAGCAATCACTAGTCTGGAAATAAGCTGGTTTGTGGGGTCATCTGTCAACCGTGAATACAGGTCGGGGTACACTTGGGTTGCACCCTCTTATCCCCACAGCCAAAGACTCTGTAGTCAAATGTCAAAAACAATCATGGACCACCTACAGTGGAAAATTAATTTCCAGGCAAAAAAAACAAAGGACGTGACAGGAAGTCAAACCGGGACAGCGTGGTACAGATTTGCCAGCCATATAAGAATCCTTGACCTACTACACAGGTATCGTGGGTAGGAATTCAAACCAATCATTCTGCTCACTAAATTAGTCTCTTATTTTGGAAGGAGACAACCAAGGCCTTCCAAAAGGATGAGTAAAATCAGCTTCTCTTGGGCCACATACAGAATTAAAGAATGGATGTGGAAAAATGGGTGTTTCCTTCTGTCTCTGTAACATAGCTTGCACTTGGGTTCACACATTGACCCTTGTACATGAGTGGGGATTGGGCCTGGAACCTAAAACAGTCAAATATATCCGGTGCACAACAGCTCTTGCAGCTTTATGAGGAAGACCCCACCTTGCTTTGAAGAGGTCTTGATTGTAATTGCCTAAGACACACAAACTGTAATTTTCGCCTATGCTTTAATTGCCCTCCTCTACAAACAGTAACACCCATATAGAAATCTGACAACGTTCCCAATGGATAGGTATTGTGGGTGTGAACAGTGCACAAATCAACTGAATATTGTTCAGCAGTTCCCCTACACTTATAAATACTGACAAGTGCTCAAGTTCTGATAAAAAAAACGAACAGATGGATGGCTAGCTTTCACCTTTCTGCAGCTGCCCTGAAGCTATAAATAAGCCTTAAAAGCCAGTAAGAATGGCATGGGGCTTCTAGGCCATCCAAGCAGAAGGAGCTAGTCCACTGCGCAGAAGCCTAAGACCAGAAGATGAAAGGAAAATTCCAGCTGAAACAGGCATGTAGGATGTATTAAAGAAGTGCCAATACCCAAATCAAAAGGGCTTGCAGCTTCAATAAAGTGGATCAAAATTCACATGGACAACCACTTCCATTCTGCCAAAACAACTGTCAAAAGTGAGTAAGCAGCGATTCTGTCTAGCAACCTTGCTCACCTGTGCTGCAGTCACCCGACAGATATTCTGCACATTGCTTTACCAGAGGCTGATTTAGTGAATTGCAAGAGGGACTACTTTACAACTATAGCCCACCGCCCCCCCCCCCCCAACTTGCTTATTACTGGGTCTCTCTTACTAATGTGATAATGCTATATGCACTACTGCATAAAGTCCAAGTCTACTAGCTTTGCCAAACCATGTTTACATTTCAAAATAGCTCACAGTTGCAAACATACGTTTGTTGATTGGTGCCGTTTGGCAACCAGGGACTTGCACTACATTGTTTAAATATAGCCATATAGTGATGACACAAACAGTTCTAGAGTTGAAGAATCGTCATTAGCATGATACAGATGAACATGGAAATCTGAAGAATTATCAATTAAAAGTTATTAACTTCAGTAATAGTTCATGTTTAGGCTCATAAGTAGGCTTCTGAAGGTGCTTGGTACTCTGAGTTTGTTTGTATTTATAACTGTTCTTGCTTGCTAATACCACCACATTTCTTTCTCATTGACCTTGGAGCAGTCTAATTATTGGGTTTACTCCAACTGGACTCCAAGTTATTGCACCTTCTACAGCAAGAGCTTCAAATACTAGGCCAGGCTACCATTTCACTCTAAAGTATAATAAAAGAAATACCACATCCATTACCATTAATGAGAATACTTATGATTTTGTCCTGCTCATCTAGCTCACCCATAACACAAATGTCAGCAATTGTGAATAAATGGCAATGTGGCACTTGTGATTTATCCCATAATGCTGGTGCTGTGTGATACAGACATAAGGCTCACAGGTGCCGGTTTGCAGACAGAGTGCAGGATGTCCACTCACACTCTAAATGCACTGCTACCACCAGATGACACAGGACTGATGGTTGGGGTCCCACCAGCAAACAATATTACCCCATTGTTATGTTCCTGCCTGCTCCTTTTTGGATAGACACTGGGTGGGTGGTCTAGATTTCTTTACCGAAGCATATGTAACCTCAATTTCTAAACAAATCCTAGAATGACTGAATGAATGACTACCAGAAGGAACTACTAGGCACACAGTTTCTTATGGCATTTTATGGGATTATAGCTTACATTTTAAAATCCATCTATAATACACACTATTACCAGAAAGATTTTTTGGCGCACCCTCTGGTGGAAGGGTGCTAGATTTTACTTCGAAATATCATTAAAATCAGTTTTTTACACTATTTTAATGAGAATTTCTCTCTGGATTTCCAAAATGCAAACAGGATTTCTTTATTTTAGTTCCTCAACTCGCTGGATCATGGGAGTCGTTCATCTGTAAAAACAACAGCCAAGACAATTAGAAAACTAACCATACTGATAAATCTGAGAATGTAAACTTAAAATCTGAGCTCTATTTTATTTTTCAAAAAGGAGAATATTGAAATTGGTTTAGCAGGTATACAACCCAACTCCGGGGTCAGAAAACAAAGTCTCCTAGCAACACTAACGCCATATCTAAAACACCTCAACTATGCGGAGAGCCCTAATATGCATATACATCCAGGACAATACAAATGATAAGAGGCTATTATGGTTGAAAATCACCACTAATGTATAATCTACAGCCACTTTAATGTCAGTCTATTTCAACATACATTTCATGTATGACCGTATGCTTCTCTGTATCTAAACTGTTAAAATCTATAAAACACATTTAAAAATATGAGAATATTAGAGAATAACGGTGAAAGCTTAAACTGGAGGTTGCATATTAGTGCAACGAGTGGCCAAGTTGGGGAGAGGGCTGAAGGAAACTGGCGTGAGCAGTATGGAGACATCAGCTTGGGCAAGGGAGAAGAGAGGTGGCAAAGAGCCAGCTGCTTGCATGGGATGAAATGGTCTTCAGCTTGTACAATGCAGCACACAACCTTCCTCTTAGGGAAAAGGCATAGACTTTTCTCCAGCTCTTCAGCTGGGATGGACGAAGTAACCTTAAATGGAGACTTTAGCTCAGGGGAATCAACCGTTTCTTTCCTTTAGCTAAGAGGGACACCTTATCAGTCTTGAATGCTCAATACTCAAGGGAGTACACAACGTGAAAACTTTAACAAGTTATTATAAAATAAACACAATATACATTATAGAATGAGACCGCCTCAACCTAACAGAACAACAAAGACCATTCCTGCTGACTTGGGCCAGACACGAATTCCACAGTAACCAGAACTTCGGCTCAATCATTAGTGCTCACATTAAAAGTTAATTAATCACGCCATACCTTAAGCTGGGAAATTTGCTGCTCCAGCAACATTTCAGACTGACTCTTGAGCATCTCCATCTCTTCCTGCAAAACCAAGAGTTGTTTGGACTTCTCCTCAAGCTGTGTTACAAGATCCCACCGCAAAGCCTCCGCCTCGGAGACCCATGTCTGCAGAAGACAAAAGCACTACAATCAGTACCCAGGAGCCGATGAAGCCAGCTTTAAAAAATAAAAATGGCTTAGAAGAGACTATTATTAATTACTTAAGTACAAAAGGACACTGGCACTAATACAATCTGAAAGAAACAAGGTTAGACGAATGTTTTCATTAGCAGCACAAAACTTGGACAAGCTTGGTATTGACATAAGTAAGATGGGAAGCTACTGGCATTAAGGCAAGCGGGTTTTAAGCAGGCAGGCTTAAAATCCAGGATGAGAAAATGCAGCTGTGAGCTAACATTTTATGTAATAAGCAAAAAGAAGAACCGCATTTAAAACATCAGGCTTGGCATCAATGCAAACAATGATAAAGGACATCTGCCATTCTCACTGCCATTAAGATGTAACAAGTTGCACTGCTAGTGGGCAAACGTAAGACTTTCATCACCTTGAGTGAGCTGATGAGTCAGAAGTGTTGAGAGGTGGTGAACTTTTTAGTTAATATTCATAAATCAGAAGGATTGAACTTTGTGGAGCCCAACGATTTTAAACTAAATTGAGTAATGTACTACTTTTCGTTTTAGAAGGGCAGGGGGCTGTAACATAAGATCAAATTGACCACTAATATTTGCCACTGTGCAGCTGAGATTTCTCTGCCCTGTTCTGCCTGGTGAAGCGTGTGATACGGTCTTGGGATAACCAAACGCTATTTTGGGTGAGGAGACCAACTGCCTTGAAAATTAAGCTTCCACCGACAATACTTCAAATATTACAAGCCTTGCCATTGCGTACACCATATAGTGATATCACGTGCTTACAAAGCATCTCAAGTACTTATGTCTGGGAGGAGAAAAGACAAAGGTTAGGCCGAAAACAATTCACTGCACACAAGAGACATGGTAGTCTAGGGGTACCAAATCTTCTACAGTACTATAAAGCATTCCAACAGTGGTACTTGACTGAATGGTCCTGTGGAGAAACTGATAAATTAAATTGCTTTAAATATCAGAATCTAGGGCCCTGCCTTGTCAGGAAGATGCCTAGGATCACAGAGATATTTTCGGCCGCAAAAACCATGTTGAAATTGTCACACACAAAAAAGCTACCATATAATCCATCACTTTCACACCTCACATCTGGGTTGTATAGAGGATGTTTCCGAAACAGGGACAAGGCGTGTGGTTTCCGATTAGGCAACATCTTTCGTACAGGAGAAATCAAATCATTTGAAGTGATTAAGGAGTAAGAAGTGCTTTCTGAAGCAGAGTGTTACTGTTACCTACTACGTCACTGAGTTGCTTCTTCCTGAAGTTCGAGCAGGGGTGACAAGCACTCACTCCCTTAGAGAAATTCTTACTGACGCTAACATCACCTAGTAACTTGGTCTCTAAAACATGTAGCCTTCTCAATTCACTAACTCCCCCTGCACTGGCCTCTAAAGTTGCCTTTCAGGTAGTATGAAACTGGGGATATATCGAAGGGCAAACGATTCTGCCAGGCATGCCTAAGTTAGAGAGGAATTCTAAGATTCTATATAGGCAGCACTACACTCCTAACAGGCTACAGACCAGAAGAAGACACGTCAATGCTGGAGGGGAGGATGCAGACAGACAGACATGCTCACACATATTGTATTAGTTTCCTAAAGGCTTTTGGGTGGACAGCCTGGGAAGTATCATGTAGATGACGGGGATGGATGTGGAGCGGTGCAACGGTGCCCCGAGTCCATTCTGCTGGTTAACTTTGAGCAGATAAAATATATGCTATACTCAACTAGAGCCAAGACTACACCCCACCTACAACAGTCACAGACTATGGCGCAATGGGCACAAAAGGTTGTGGTTTCTGCTCGGAGTCGAGAAACATACTTACTCACCCCTGAACTTCCATCAGGTGTTCAGCAGGTTCTCCAGTCTTTTGCGTTCTTATGCAAATGAAAACTTCAGGGGGATGACTTACACCAAATGACTACAAGTATTGTGTCTTAATGTCGACAATAAGTGAAGGGGGAAGACGTCACGGTTTTGGTAGAAAAGCTTCGGTGGGGAAGTAGGAATAAACCAGGTGTGTGCAGGATAGTTTATAGTTGGATAGGCAGGTATGCCCACCTTATAATGTTCCACTGCTAAAAAATATTAACAAGCATTTGCAAATCAAATACATTTCGCCTAAGCCTAATCTATTTGTCTTTGCCGATGTTTTAATACATGGTGGACAGCAAGTCATTAACTGAATTAGTTACTTGAGTGTTTGTGATTTAGTGCCAGACTAAGATACTTTCCCATATTTTGGAACAAGGGGTTTCAGATGAGCGTGGACAAGGAATGCAGCAGTTTAAATGTCCATCCATTGAACATACAATCAACACCGATTCACCCAACCCACCCATATGCATCACCTCAAAACACAATATGAATAGAGAGGGGCGATCCTGATCGGGCGTGTCATCAACCACGCTGCATGGCTGCTGTGCGGCTGTACAGGAAGCCTGAAGCAAAATCGCAGCAAGCACCCAACTGGACAACTGCAAGTAATGTGTATCAATATCATTTAAAAAGACCGTTTACATCATATTGACATCGACGGAAATTCATCTATACCCATGTGCAGCAGCGAAACCCTTTTGAACAGAATAGGACATTTGAAACGTTTAAAAAAAAGTGTAACACTTGCCTTTGAACATATGTGTATTAATCCTCGCGAAAACACTTTTTTTTAACGGTTGTTTTGGATGTTTATTCAATCGTAGCACATGAGAGGCCATTCTGCATGTGGAGCTGTAAGCCTTTAAGCTGCTTGGCATACGCTTAACTTATCCCCAACACTACTGTCCTGACTTTTATAAAGAACACTCTAGTTTATTGACAACATTTGCTCTACTTGGTGATTTTACTTCATGTACGAGAAAGACGGAGAAAGATAGACTGGCGTGAAACGTAATATAGAGATACGGGCAAGATGCGCAGAAAGAGAATATGAGATACAACACAAGCATCAATCTGTACTTGGTCCACTCGCCAGAGAAAAAATAGGAAGTCTCCGGCTGAATGGGAGGGACTAAATTGCTATAAAAGTATAAATTGTTCTTTGTATGACGCTTGGATTTTTCACAGGTCATATGGCGACTATAACTTAACAACTAACACTCTGAAAATTGCTCCAGCACTCTAAACTGCTTCCCTGGCATCAAGGCAATTTAGAGGCCACATGCAACTTCACTGTTCGCTTTCTCAGCTTTGGACGTTTTAATGCGAGTTTTAATGGTGAATGTGTGTGTGAATCTTGCATATTTGCAAATGAACAGTGGCCATTTCAATTTATGTACGCGACTATGAACTAACCAGAGATGGTAATGAGTGCTGATCACTGCCGACAGGCAGAGATGCAGGAATAAAGTCTGCAGCCTTGAGTCAAAACGTTTATGGGGGGGTTTATGAAACCTTAAATTTGCTAGTATGGAGAACGGACAATTTAATGCAATGGATTTACAGTACAGTGAGGAATGCAATGGAAACAAACTCCCAACTACCACAAGATAGTGCTTTCAGACCATCTAAACGAGAGAAGAAACTAAAATGCGCACCATGAAAACACCACAGTAACAAGCATTTACAATGCAATGGTTTCGCCTTTTGAAAAGTTTGAGCTATTGGCATTGTAAATGACAACATTTTTATTTATGTGTTTGTTTTGAAAATAAATAAATAAATAAATGGCATTATCATTTACAATGCCAATAGCTTCAGAAAGCTTAAAAAAAGGCAAGAGTGAACGTCGTGCAGGGCCAAAACACAATTATGCTCAACAAACTCCTAAATAATTTGTTGCATGCAAATAATAATAGGAAAACTAAAACCGAATCATGCTGCACACTTACTAAAAAAAAAATCTATATTGGCATTATTAAAACACTAGTTCGATTTCTGAACTCTAAACATTATACATAAACGCAATAACATCAGTGCACCAAAACCTATAAATAAGGCACATAAATCATGTCTTCTACTATAAAGGCCTATGTTTGGGGTAAGAAACTCAAAGTATACATTATACCAAGGGATAAATATTCATCTAGGGCCCTTACTACAAATTTTAGGTAAAATCAAGGGGCATATTGAGCAATGTGGTGTAATTGCATAACTTCGGAAATTTCATAACAGGTGCAACATGAGTTTATCAAAAGTATGTGAGATTATGCCAGCAGAACAAAAATGTTATCTCGGCCTTCTACAAAGCGGCCAGTGACTGTGTGAAGGTGAAACAAAAGAGCTAGATGTACATCGGCTCAAAATCAACTTCAAATATAACAAGCAACACGAAGGAAGCCCTGTGAGTGAGGTTAAAATGAGGGCCTGTGGATCTGGCTATGCAGTGGAGGAATTGGGCTAAATTTGGGTATATCTGAGAGCCACGTGAAGGGGCACTAATCACTACTGTTTTGTAGCACAATGCACCCACAGATACAAATATTGTTTCGCACAACATTGGTTCTGTTGCCTTTTAGGCGACATACTTCTAATAATGAGTACATGTAGTGACACTGCTCGCTCCTCAAAGTGCATCCAACAAAAAGCTGCTGGTATAACTCTCATTGGCAATCATTCTCGATTTCTGAAACATAGGAGACTAGGTGGGCCAGCAGAGCGATTCGGGCCTG
This sequence comes from Lissotriton vulgaris, assembly GCF_964263255.1. Classification (NCBI taxonomy): domain Eukaryota; kingdom Metazoa; phylum Chordata; class Amphibia; order Caudata; family Salamandridae; genus Lissotriton; species Lissotriton vulgaris. Next base: position 830,409,102 of record NC_141687.1, on the reverse strand, counting down.
CAGCCTTCAAGATGCACACAGTAAGGGCCTACAAGTCCCAGCATGCAAGCTTTTCTTGGGTTTGGCTAAAAGGACACACGTGGTATGAGGTCACTCAGCAGCTGTGGCCTTATTGACAACTCATGCCATGCATGCACTGATGTGGGAGGCTCACCTGACCAGAGAAGTAGCTTGTCGTGCGCATCCTCCTGGGAGCTCGAGTTCTGGGCCAGGGCGGTGGAGGTGAGGCCGTATGGCAGGTGGGACCACAGGCAGGCGTTGTACTTCAAGGCTTCGCAGGAGGCCGTCTTCTTGCACCGGTCAAAGTAGAAAGTCTCGTTGCCAGCTTGGACACCTGCTTGTCGAGGCAGCAGAAGCACCAACGCCCACAGCACCCAGAACCCCCTGCCCAGGACCTGCTCTCTCCTAGAAATTTTGGGGGTCCTTTTCTTCACGTGGGCAGGACCCCGGGGGTTCACAACTGCAAACACATCCAGGAGGAAGTCATGGTTTACGGTCTTGACGCCGACTGATAACCTGGGTTACTTTCTACTGTCACCTGTGTGCAAGGCAGAGAGCTAATCAGTCAGTATCTAGACATTAATGTCTTTCACGTTGGTTTTGTAACTGTTGAGGCAGCTCAGCTTCCATCACTTACCCAATTATCTATACATTTGATAAGGAGTGTTCGGTTCCTAACTCTGGGCGTTATAGGTGTGCCTTTGTAAAAATATTGTAACCACTTCCATATTAAAAGGGGCCAGTCAGTGCAGCAGAAAGAAGAAAAAACAAAATATCTTTACACAGGGCTGTAACTCTAACCATCACCATTCCAGAATGTTCCTTTGCATGATGAGGACTACTGTCTTGAGCCCTACTTTAACATCATTCACTAGGTGGCCCCTTCAAGTTCTTCATCAAAAAACAAAGGGATGGATAGAATGGTTGAATTAATCGCAGCCACTGGTGATCAATCGGGCCACATCCCAATCGAACATGTTTTGGCCACCATGCCACCCCAGTTTGGACACAGCCATATGCAAATGAGTTTTGACTCTACTTCAGTGGAGACAGTCCAGCTCAAACTGCCAGGCCAGGTCCTCCCTGAACAAGAACACAAGCAACCTAGGACCGATTTTACCTTTATTAGGGCTCATCAGCCAGGTCCAGTGGCACAACCGTAGTTACAGGCACGGCTGCAGTTGACCGTGAACAGTTAATTAATTTGGTCAGAAGGTTGGGGGAGGGGACATACCAATGATACCTGGATTTTTCTTAATGTGTAGGACAAGTGTCGAGTGGGGACGATAACAAATCCTAGTTTAACCTTGGGGTCGACTATTCTAGTGACACCAGACTCCATTTTTCACAAATAGCAGGAGATTGCATCATCTGGGTGAGACTTTCCCCATCAGGGAATGTTATATAAAATGGTTGAGATTTTGATGCTTTGGTAGACAAAGTCAATATAAGAAACCCCATAACTGAAGCGGGGGGGGTCACAATAATTCTAAAAGATAAGAACCACTTCAACAAATAACATGACTTGTGTCGGTTCCCATTCCAGTTTCTGTAAATTGAGACCCTCACACATTTCTGTTGATCTCTGCACAAGGAAAAGGACAGAGAACCAGACATTGAAATCTTCTCATATTAATTAACCTGTTAGATATAGAAGCCAGTTCAATCACCTGCACGATCAAGACTTCCTAAACCCTGGAGACCCTACTACGATCTACACCACCCCTACTACTCACACTAACCAAGGAATACAGTGTTGTGTTTACAGCTTGAGTGTTCATCTGTAAAGACTAGTCTCAAAGCGAGAAACGGATTGAGACAATAAGAGGCCTATTGGCTTTGGCAACATTTACTTCCATGTGGTGAAGGCAGCACATACAGCTGCTTGTCGCAAAGATGCTGACTTATAGCCACCTTCGTGACACGAATGCTAGGCTGCATGAGACGAGGTAGCCCTAAGGCGTCCAGACACAGGAAGACCCAACCCGCCTAGAGCCCAGCTAGCAGTCATTTTCCTCCGATTTATTTAGCAGTCAAATATTTGCACAAGACGTTTGTCACGAGTTACTGCGGGTCATTAAGCTCAGTCTACATTGGCACTGATTATTTAACGCCCATCCATTTTTTTCTTCCGGTTTGTCTTGGACGGGTGGCTAGCACTGTGGATAATGCGTACACTGTAGAGATAGAGTAGTTATCCGATGGTTCCAGCCTCGGAACGAACACCGTGGGACTGACAGGGTGTCTCATCTTAACAATAAGGTTATAACGAGTGCTGTTTGCCCCCCAAAAAAACATATTCTTAGTGAGTTTCACATTAAAGCCATCACTTTTTGATCAGGGAGGACATATACGCAAAAGACGTATATGTTATGTTTTTGTTTAATTAAGATTTATGATGAATATCTCTGTTATTTGATCTGGTCTGTTGTGGAGATCTGCATTTCGAGCAGCGACATCCTCCCTGGGGCAATTTAGCAATTACATCCCCCCTTTTGTAACAATGCACACAAAAGGATGTCTAAACACCTGCCCCTCTCTCTGAATAGCCCACCACACTAACCCAGTAGAAGACTTAGAAAAGGGGTGCTTTAGAAATCCATAGAATTGAGCAGAGATGTCAACTTACCTTCATGCTAGTGTGTGATCTTGGGTCATTCACACATCCTTAACCTCACACGTGATCAGTGATTGCGATAGTCGTGCATGTGGTTTGGTATATCTTTCAGGCAAACTGTTTACGCCAGGAAGCTACAATATGCAAAATTCCCTCGAACAGCAGAAGCGGCATCAAAGGAAGTCCTTCGGGTCTGGGGTGTAACTGCGGGGCAGGGGATTAAGGGAGGGGTTTATACTTTTCCGGTCTCCCTCTCCACACGGGAGACCGGCAACGAACCACCAGCAGGCTTCCCCCGGGTAGGGGGAAGCAGAAATGGCCGCCTCGAGGCCCCGCCCACGTCGCACCACTGCGTGCCTGGCCATCACTCACCGGGCGTCTCTCGGGGGACTCCAGCACTCTACCGCTCGGCTTCTCTGGTCATCTCTGCTCCCCTCGCAGCCCTGGGCCCTCTCTTCACTACGGGAGCCCCGGAAGAGGCCAGGAACAGTGCTGCGTCCGCCGGTCACCACAATGCAGCCGGCAGCTCTCCTCTCAGCGCGGGGCTCCCCTTCTCGCACTGGGAGCCCCTCAGGACAATGGCCACCCTTCTTCTCGCATCCGCGGCGGCTTCCCCAGCAGTTCCGGTCTCCCTCTCCACACGGGAGACCGGCAACGAACCACCAGCAGGCTTCCCCCGGGCAGGGGGAAGCAGAAATGGCCGCCTTGAGGCCCCGCCCACGTCGCACCACTGCGTGCCTGGCTTCCTGCGCTGAGGGCCGCCAATGGCAGCGCGGCCCTTGGCAGGGAGGCGGGCGCAGCTCCTCTTGCTCGATCTCGGGGCCAGCGGCGGTGAAATCAACACGGAGCAATGCCGGGTGGGCACCGGCCTCCAATAATTAAATAAAAACGGGGTGGCACCCGTAAATAAAAATATAACAAGCGGGAGGGGGCTGGAAAGGGGGAGGAGAGACGCTGACGACGGTAGGCGGGTGCCGGCAATGCCGGACCAGACACGGGGGCGTTCCCGGCGTCGCGTGACGTCGGCAAAAGCCAAAGAATCTCGGGAACGCCCCCGTGTCTGGTCCGGCATTGACGGACGCCTCTCTGTTCCAATGGCTAGCCTCCATTTATGGAGCTAGCCAATGAAGCAGAGAGGCGTGTTCAAGTCACCCATACTAGAAACTACAGATTTCTCTGGAGGAGGAGCCTAACGGCTCCGCCCCCCAGCGAAACCTAAAAAGGCCCTTAATTGTAGGTTTTCTAATTTCACACAGAGAGCACTAACAGAGCAGAGCGTTTTTTTTAAAGGCTCATGCGATGGGGATGTTCCAGCAGGCAGGCTGAGTATTTGGATTAAAATGTTTTTGTGATGTCTAATCACCGAAAGCTAGGGAAAAAAAAAGAAAAAACAAGCAGCGATGAGGGAACAGGAGCCCTCTGAAAACATAGTATGATATTTGATCTCAGTGTTTGAATGCTCAGCAAATGTGACAAGATTTACAAGTCTGTTTGCAGAAAAGAAGCAAAGCCCGGAACGAGTGAAAACGGGACCGATCGTCTGGATTGCTTTTCAACAAAGAAACATGTATTCCCTAAATCAGGTGCTAAAATTAAACCAGTGGACTGATATAGTAATTGGTCTATGCTCTCAGGGACGGCTTAACACAGGAAGCGGCATGACATGCATGCCAGGGACAAAACGGGAGAATAAAAATAGGAGAGTGAAGATAGAGCCAGCAAATGGGAAGCCTATGGGCGAGCAGAAGCCTACAAACAACATGTCTCAACGAGACAGTGCAAGCGCTGTCTAGCCAAAACCTAAACATGGCTCAGTGGAATTCTCTGGGAAGGGGCAACCCCACCAGTGTCTTTTTCCAAGTGTAGTCCCCTTATGATGGACTTTTGGGAGTCGCAAACCTAAGGTTCTAATATTGGCCCACAGTGCTCATCCCCATAGGAGAGACTGAATTTTTGGCAACATTGATGACCCTCCCCTAGTAAATGGGAAAAGGGAGTATCCCCCAACTGCCAGAGGTGTAACTCTTCCCCATGGCAAATACTGCTAAATGATATAGCATCCATATCGCTGGGAACAAATTTACCTGAATTGCTAACTTCCTTTCTCCAGGATATCGCCCCTAGGAGGTCATTCTAAGACAAGCTCAAATAGTAGCAACCAACTGTTTATAAGTGTGTTGATATTAGGCCACACACTGATGCTTTGTCATAGTTCTATTAATATAGAAGAATAAATAAATGTACAAAAAAAGGCCAAATATAATTTTAATTTCCATGATTGGCGTAAGCGTTGGTTACAAAACCTGTGCACTGAAATGAATATAAAAATGTGTGGCACACAGTGCCATTTAGGTATTCTGTATCATCCTGTCCAGTCCTAAAAGATCATTCGACATCTTTAAATGGTTTATAGGATTCAAGCATTTGGTTTGGGTATTTCAAAGAAGCCTCTGTAAAGGAAGTAATATCAAATTGAAGAAATTAATATTCACTTGTCCTGGTCGTGCATCACAGTGACTTTCACCAAAGCCACACGCTCGAATAATTCCCACATGCATGCAGGGGACTAGGAACACTTTCTACAAATAATACCAAGAGAACGTCAATTGAATGTGAAAAAGTCACTCTCTAAATAGCCTACCCACGAAAAGTTTTCCTGAATTTATGGGCCATATGCATCAACACATTTTCCCATTGACACAGAATGGGCAAAACACTTTGATGCATCTGGCCCTATACCCCTCAAACAAACATACATAACTAGATTGCAACAGCCTGCTATCTGAAACCCAGCGACAGTGCCAAGGTAAGACAGTACTTACAGACAGAAATGTCCTAGGTTTAGTGATTCGGTCCCCTACATCAATTTCCAAAAGTCAACTGTATACCCAACTCAAAATCCTGAACTACTTGGAAAGGACCTTACACACAAAACAAAGAAAAGGGTTCCCTTCAGGCTAAAGAGTTTCATCTTCCATTCTGGAAAAGTGTCTTTCTTATGAAGTCTCCAAACCCAAAACAGCACACCAGATATCTTCCCGTCAGAGTTTGATTACGTAATGTATAGCTATTTACCTAATACAAGGCTACATATGAGCCCTCTACAGCAACGTTTAGAAGACTATTATAACCAGAAGGAGAACTGGAGCAAGCTAAATTTGTCACATTCAGCAAGACAGTGGGGCAAGAGGAGACATCTATTACAAGGAGTTCCATTTCACCAATATCCACCCTACTAGATAATTGCAATGGACGGCTCACTGCTAGGATGGACTGCTCACCTAAGACAACTGACTGTTCCCGGCCTATGGATTCCAGTAGTCGCATCTTGCCACATCATATTTCTTGCAGCTGAGCAGGCCACCTAGCTGTCAAGGCATTTATGCCATCTCCAACAACAGATCGGATTTTGGTGTAGATGAACAATGCCACTACAGTGCACAATCTAAACAAACAAGGTGGTACCGCATTGAGACCATTGTCAACATCTGATCAGTCACTAGCCCAGAATCTTGTGATAGTAGGTACATCTTTCAGGACAATAAAACCCAAGGGCACATTTTCTAGGAGTATATATCAAAGGACATCACAGATGAGGCATACACAAGAGTCTTGCAAGACCACCTTTCAGACTTTGTGTGTCTGGAGATGGAGCTGTTAGCCACCATACTATACTAGTTTCCTCTCTTACGGGGTGGGAACTGGTGTCAATAACAAATGACAGAGGTGCAGGAACACTGTTCAGAAATAACAATTTCTGTAAAGCGCTCTAATATCTGCAAAGATCTTGTTCACGCTATATAAAACTTCTTAAATAAATAAATAAATAACAGAGGAGAGCTTTCGTTATCCCAATCTTGCCCAGAACTCCCATACAGCATTGATCAGTCCCACATCAGAACCCAGGTGTACACAGGGTTTTTTTTACACTTCATGTCATGGAGGTTTATACCAATGGGTAGGAATGCTCACCTTGATTCGTTAATATTTTCACATCATGAATTTACAGTTGAGCCATACTAGTCTTAAGAGTTACTTACCTTCAGTAACGATGCATCTGGTAGAGACAATTCTAGCCTCAGATTCCTTAACGTAGAATTATCCCCAGGAGTGAGACTGGATTCGGAAAACTTTTCTGCCACAGCATCCCAGCACGCCGGGGGCACAGCACCACGCGAATCCGCCCTGATGTCATCCGCGTCTGACGTCAGCGAGGATACATAAGTCCCACCCCGGCGCGCCTATGTCAGTTTTCTTCAAATAATTTTTCCGCGCCACAAAGCGGAGCCATCACAAACAAAACTGAGAATACTGGAACAGTGTGCGAAGACCCAGCTATACAGAAAGGAAAGAAATGAATGGTGAGGAACAGCACCATTGGAATAGCACCAGGTACCAAGGCACTACGTCATGAAATGAAAGAATAGAGTTTAGCTATTGCAAGCTAACTTGCAACGAACATAACAACCTCCCTGGAGGTAGAAAGCATGTGAAAAAGAAAGGGCACAGCAGAGGAAGAAGTCTGCAACCCCTGCCCAGAGCCAGAGGGGTTCCAGGCCAGAATGGAAGATCAATGACAAGCATCCCCCAACACCACCAGCAAAGGGAGGGGAGGGGGATCTCCCAAAAGGAACTGAGGGTAGAGGCCCAGCCAGGGGACCTCCACCCCAAGGACTGTAGAAGTCAGAAGTGCAAGCAACAACAAGGAAGCGTGAAACAACAAACCCTCTATTGGAGACCAAATGCATGGGCGCAGAAGTACCCAAACATTCGCCCACCAATCACCAGAAAGGACGGAATGGAGCAGCAACAACAGCAAGGCAAGCATCCCTCTAGGGAGGGAGTAAGGAAAAGGCACTCGCAGAAGACCACTGCCCTGAAGCAGGTGCAGAAGACTGAGAAGGGTCCTCGCAGAAACCGGGATGAAGGGTGGGTCGTGAAGGAATCGGCGGCTAGAATCGTCTCTACCAGATACATCGTTACCGAAGGTAAGTAACTCATACTACTAGCCGCAGATTCCTTAATGAAGAATAGATAATCTAGCCATACCCAATGGGAAGGAGGGTCTGCGAGAATACCTCTCCAGCTCAGACGAGCCCAAGACCCCCAACAAGGGACCAGCCACGGGGACAGGGAAAAATGGCCACGTCCCCGCAATAGGGGAGGAGTCACAGGCCCAAAGCTTAAGAGAACCTCAACATCGTGAGGGTGGGGCAGGTGTTACCTCACGATGTTGAGGTTCTCTTCAGCTTCGGGCCTGTGATCAACATTGTGGAGGAACACCTGCCCCACAGGGGATGTGTTAGTACGACAAAAGAGGCAATCCGGCCTTCAAACCAGGAGAAAGAAAGGGCAAACGAATGAGGCCAGAACACTCCCAGCCCAGTCAACGTACCAGGGACCTCCTCCGGAAGCCCCAAGGTACAGGCAGCGCAGAGGAATAAGAGCCACCTACAGACTCCAAGGAGAAGAGACCGAAATACGGCAAGCCCTCCACCAGGAAACATACCCAATGAAGAGGGCTGCCCAGCCCATCACAGCTGAAGCCAGAAGTAAAGATAGAAGCATGCCTCAGCAATAAGCAGGAACAAGAATAAGAATGGAAGCTCACAACTGGCCCGCAGGACAAAAAGCAGGAGCTCCAGGGCCCACGCCAAGGTCGCCACCCAAGAACAGAAGAGCAGGCGGGGGCAGCCAGCTGCTGACACGCCACGAAACTAAACGTCCAGACCACGACAGGCTCAGAACAAGGGCAAGGCTAGGAAACCGTCCCGTGCGACCCTAAAGGGGCCGCCCCGAACAGAACAGACCCCCTAAGTAGTGAGAGCAGCTAGAAGATAAGAGGAGTAACAGGTAGGACGGACCAGTCCGTCAACACAGGAAACTATACCCCAGAAATACCAGACGGAGGCCCAGACCAAACTGCAGGTAAAGGCAAAACACTGCAGCACAACGCCGTAGATGACCAGGCCACGCCCCAGTAAGGACCAAAGAGCGCACCATCGTAATATAGCAACACCAGAAAGGGCAAGGAACCTGCCAGGGGGGTCCACACCCTCCCCGCAGAAGGCAAGAGCTATACAGTAGCTACATATACCCCACATAGGTTAGGACACGTCCCAGGAAAGCATGAGAAACACTTAGCGAAAAAACAATCCTGCATCAGAGGACAAATCATTGACCTGCAGCAGAAACCACAGAAGAGTTGATATTCAGACAGAAAACACATTCTTACAAGAAAAGGGGGCTGAACCAGCAGCCAACTGAAGAGCGGGGCCAACCAAGGACCTCAGGGCACAGTATCCCTCAAAAAGTGTAACAGCTCTCTGAAAACCAAATAACAGGAGCGCACACAAAGTGTTAAGCGCCCTCAAGGCAGCACTGGAGGAAGCGAAGGTATTACGCCCCCATGAATCTAGCCACCGACGGAGGGAACACCACAGGCAAACTTGGAAAGGCATTGCGCAGTAGAGCGCCTTGAGTAGAAGTGTGGAAATAGAGAGACCGGATTGTGCGGAGCAGGGCGATGACGGTGCAGTAGTGCCTGAGGCACAGGATCGCCTCTGGCAGGGCGCCTCCATAGAGAATTATGGAGTGATGCTTCAAAGGGAAGGAACAACTCCCGTAGAAATAGCCCGAACAAAGGCAACACTGGCCTCAGTAGGGCACCGCAGAGGAGAAAGTAATTCCTCTGTGTGCGACAGTTGCAGACTGATCCGCCCATCCCCAAGTCCAGGGGGAAGCGGCTAGCCCCAGCATATAGGAGGATCCACAGAGGAATGGGGAACCTGAGGGGCCTCAGGGGAGGACGGAGATGCCAGTGGAGAAGCCAGCCATGAGCCACGGAAGGAGGGGTTCGAGGATTTAAAACGAGGGTACGGCGAAGACCCTTCCCTGGAAGATGACGGTGAAAAGGCAACTACACGGCACCCTGTCTCTGGAGAAGCACACCAGCAGGTGACGACCTCCGGAGAAGAAGGGACCTCAGGAGACTAATCCAGAACCCGGCGCGGCTCCATGGAGTCCGCCATCGGCACCAGATCAGCGTCGACTGGCGCCGGAGTGGCCTTAAGTGGCGGTGGGCAGACTTCTGCCACCACGTGCTCTCCAGGAGAAAGGGGCGAGGCAGGCGCCGAACCAGGGGGAGCCGGTTGTGAGAAGTTGGCCTGATATGCAGTGCTCACTATTCTAGTGATCACTATGCATCAGTCCAAACAACCCTTATGGTGATTGGTTGTAAGTCAACCTTAGACCAGCTATCCTAGTAGCGTGGATACGAGCAGTCTTTAGGCTAAACTCTAGAGGGCGTGTTAAGCCAGCTGTTATACCATCACATATACCCCTTGAACACCAAGTGAAAGGACACCACACAAGTGTTATGAAAATAAACAGTGTATTTATTTTAAGTCACAACAGCCCTGTACTCTTTATGAGGACAGGGTACTAAGCACACAACAAAACTCTTAGGAAAATACTTCAAGTGCACAATCTACACAAATGCCCGAGGGCACGGAAAGTTTAGTGTTCTCGGGCGAACCGGATAAGGTAAGTCGGAAGCGACAGTGACTCTGGACCCTTAGATAATGAGGCTATGCGGGCACCGAAATGCCGAAGTTACCTAGCCCAGGGGCTGCGGCTGATAAGTCTTTACAGACGTCAGGAATCCTCGCTGACGAACCAGGAGCCAGAAGGAAGGAGTTGCTGGCCGGCGACCAGTGGCGATAGTTCGTAGAGATCCAAGCCTGGATCAGAGATGGATGACACCTGAAAGCAGAAGGGACCAAGTTCGTAACTACTAGCCAGTAGTCAGAGGGTACCAGGAGGGCACCGGATGATTGTCACCTCGACTAGGTGGGTGGGCGACGCTAGGCTCTGCAGTCTCACGGACCAGGAGGCGTTGTCGGCGACCAGGATGGAGGTGCGAGCTGTCCCACGAAGGTTGATGCTGTCTGCGTCGCTGGGCCCAGGATTGGGGCAACAAGCCTTGGCAAATTCAGGGCCACGTGGTGGACCTAAAATGGCGTCTTGAGTGGACCAGGAGGGTCCGTGGTGCTCCTCTTTCAGAAGGGAGCAAAGGCCAGTCTGGAGCAACCAGACCAGCAGCGTTGTTGTCGGGCGTCGTCGAGAAGGCCACAAGTCAGCGGACTAGTAACCAGACAACGTGGTGAGCAGCAAAGAACAGAAGGGCCCCACGCAGATTGTGGAGATGCTGGGAGGCTGAACTTCGGTGCTGGAGCTGCTCAGGGTCGGGGCTTCTCGGACCCCAAAGCACTCACCAGAGGATCCCTCGGCGGTCGTGCTGGTTTAGAAGTCGTGCAGGTTCTGATGATGGCCGGTCCCCTGAGGTCTCGTCGCACCCACGAATCTCAGCTGAGCTGACGATGTGGGTAGAGGTCAGAGGTGCCAGGGAAGCCGGTTCTCGTCGAGCTGGGCAGTCGGATTCCTGAGGAAGGACGTGCAGCAAACGGCAGAGTTCTTAGATGGTGCCTGCGGATGCAGGGTGACTACTCCTTAGCCACAAGGGAGAAATCTTGAGAAGAGTCGAGAGTTCCTTTCGTAGAAAGTAGTTTCTTGATTCAAAGATGATCTAATTTGGAAGGGCCCCCGCTCCTGCCTTTATCCTAAAGAAAGGGGTGGGTACGCGACTAGGTCCTGCCCTAGGGGTGGGACCAGGAAGGGGGGTGGTTACACCCCTCTCCCATGCCGGACTTTCCCCAGGTCAGGGGCTGGGGTGCCCCTGGAACTGGTTCTAGCCGGCAGATGAGTAGTGAGCACCGGGATGCCACTCCGCAGTCACCTTCCTGTAAAGCCCTGCCTACCCAGGATACACAAAACCCTGTCTGGGATGGTGCGAGCACCGCCCCGGACAGGAAACCCTTTGTCCAAGCTCTCCTCGCTGGAAGGACTCCCAGCAGCAGGAGGTCAGACTCGTGTCTGTGGTGGCAGCATCCATTTTGTGGAGCTGAGGCTTCAGTTAACTTTAACCGGGGTTCACAGTTACGTACATGTCGTGTCCCTCTAGAAGGGTGGAATGCTAACCCCGTCGCCAGCATTGGTGAGGGGTCAGTATCCCAATTCGTATGACACCTTACTCGACATGTTTTGATAACGCGATACCGAAGTTAGCATTAAAGAGTATATGGTACGCGTTATCATGGAACAGCCATTGGGACTTGGTTCCGCAAGCTGCAACCGGGCTCGGCTCATGCCAGAGCGCCAATTCACACGATTCCACGCACTCTGCCTTCAGGATTGTCAAGGCCTGCCATAGGAGTGACTGATAGGAATCCGGGTGTCCATTCTAGGGTTAGATATAGGTATACTATATCTAAAGCAAAGGGTGATTACACCACCATGCCCCAGCTGTCGTGCAGTCAGTTGTGTCAGATTTAGATGGCCATCCAGGGGTGGCATAATACATGCTTCAGCCCCTGGTAGGCCCTGGGTACACAGATGCCCTGAGTTACAGGGTCTGACAAGGTGGCCCAGTTCCAATTGGGTAATGCACCTAAGGTACACATGTCAATTTAGCGAGAGAACAGCTAGGCTGTGGGTCTGATTGGCAGGCCCACAGCCAGAGAAAGTCGTAAACCAGTGAAACAAAAGCAAAACATCTGGGTGATCATAGGATTGCAGACCCTACTCTCCTACACCGGTGCCCGCCGCGGAAGGAGAACAAGGCCTCGGAGACATACTGAAAGACCTACAAGCCGGTGAGCCACGCCCAAAGGGCTGTGGTGAAAGGCGGTTCCGCAGTCTAAACCGGCGGTTCCTTGCCCCCGAAGTAGGGGACGGACGCTGGGACAACACTGACCTGGACAAGCGTGCTGACAAACTTCATCTGGCGCTCCCGCCATGATTTAGTCTTAAAGTGTTGGGAGTCGTGGTGCTCACACAGGCACCACATGCAAATCGGGTGAGGGTCCGTCGCCGACATGGGACATGCACAGGAGGTACACAACTTGAAGCCCGAAGGCATTCGCACACTGTCCAATAACGTCAAAGCGTAAGAAAGAATTGAAGGCCTGAAACCAGGCCAGGACAGTAATCCGGATCCGTGTTGCACGCGGAAAGAGAAAAACGAACAAAAAAATCTGTCCCAAAAAAACGTTACTGTGCCTGGCCGCAAAGTACATGCTTCAGAAAACTGGTGTCGTACAATTATTTGTGGTTGGTAATGCCACTTCACCACTTCATACCCATTTTGAAACTGTAAGACCAGTTTGGTCCTGAAATACTCCTCCCAGAAATGATCATGCATGACACAAGACTAACCCGGGCGCTATGAAAAATACTAAGTTTTACAATAGTTCAGCTTCAATGTGTGGATAAGTGTCGGCCTCTCATATGAGATACTTACTATGCAGTCAAACTCTGGTATTGGCAACCAACCAACTCTCCCTGATCATGATTGTGTGGCCGTCCACTTTAGATCACCAGGGATGGTGAGGAAACTTCTTTCTCTTAGGTGACTTGACAGTCTCCCGCAGCAGGGTAAGAGCATTACAGTTGAGTTATTTTTATGTGTTTTAAATAGGTAATGGTATGCAGGAATAGCTACCAGCCTTTTTATTGGTACAGCACACCTCCTTCCCTATGAATAAAATTGGTTAAGAGATTTGGTTGCTGTGTTGTGTGCACTGATTTATGTTGTGTGTTTGTCACTAGCAGATGCTTCTGCTTTCCACTGTTCGTCACACTTCTTTGGTTGTTTGTTTTGGACACTCCCTTTTCTATTTTTCTTTGAGAATCAAGTGACTACTGATGATGAGACAGGGGCTTGTCTGGAAATTACATACCAGTTACCCCGTTGGTGGTGTTTCCGTGAGGTGTCTCTTGTTTTCTCACACATTTTTTCTAAACAGATATTTGTCCAACATTGTTGGTGTGGATAATTGGTACGGACCGTGAAGGGTCAGACAAGTTGCATTTTGTGTTCTGTGTTTCTGTCAAGGAAGTTGGGCCTCTTTTAACATAAAAATTGGGATGCAGCGCAGTGAATTACCCCCTTATAAACCATAATGGATTGGAATAGTTATCAGTACATTCAGACTGTTCTATTTCTGAGTAACTGACACATTTGGACATCCGTTCAACAGGGTCTTTTGTTGTAGGTCTAGTTTTGAGTGGAGGGCGACCCTGTTTGATTCCCTCTGTGCTCCCATTGATAGTTGGGCCCTCCGTTATGTGACAATTATTAGACTCTGACCCCAGGCATAGAAGGTTTAGCCCCCTTACCTATCACTAAAAACACAAGGACCCTGGGAAACAGCGAGGGGATCGGTTCCCAAGAGACTGGCACAAATTCCCCCTTTAAAATTCTATCCAGGAATATTAAAGGGTCAATCAATCAATCAATTGTTTGTTAAGCGCAACTACTCACCCGTAAGGGTCTCAAGGCACCAGGGGTAGGGGGGTGCAGGTTCGAGTCCATCAAGGAGGGGGTCTGTCAAAGAGCCAGATTTTGAAGGGGCGAAGATGGGGAGAGACTTGGCTGTCTGAGGTGGAGCGGAAGGGAGTTACAGGCTTTGGCCGCAAGGAAGGAGGAGTGGTCTCCTGATCTGGTCTTTCTGGGGAGAGCTGGGCTGATTGTAGGGTGCGTGGAATTTGAGTCGGCTGTTCAGGTAGGCTGTCCGGTGTCGTGGAGGGTCTTGTGTGCGTGGGCGAGTATATTGAAGGCGATTCTAGCCTTGACCGGGAGCCAGTGGAGTGTGCGCAGGTGCTGGGAGATGTAGCAGTGTTTTGGCAGGTTGAGGACAAGTCTTGCGGTGGCGTTCTGGGTGTTCTGTAGCTTGCGGGGTGAGGTTTTTGTTGATCCGTAGTCAAGTCTGCTGGTGACCAGGGCGTGAGTGATGGTCTTTCTGTGCTCGAGGGGGATCCATATGAAGGTCTTACAGAAGAGGTGGAGGGTGTGGAAGCAGGAAGACGAGACAGTTGATCTGGCGATCCATTTTGAGCTTGGAGTCCAGGATAATTCCCAGGTTCCGTGCGTGGTCCGTGAGGGTTGGCGGGTTTCTGAGGGCGGGGGGAAACCAGGTGTAGCTCCAGGTGTCTGGGTTAGGGCCCATGATGAGTCCTTTTGTTTTGTGGGTGTTTAGTTGTAGGCAGCGGTTTTTCATCCATTTGGCGACAGCTTCCATCCCTTCTCGAAAGTTATGTCTGGCAGTGTTGGGTTCGTTGGTTAGGGAGAGGGTGAGTTGGGTGTCGTTTGCGTATGACACAATGTTGAGTCCGTCTGTTCTGACAATGGGGATTAGTGGACCCATGTAGATGTTGAAGAGCGTCGTGCTGAGGGAGGAGCCCTGGGGGACTCAGCAGGTGGTAGGTGTAGGGTCCGAGAGGAAAGGGGAGAGTCTGACCTGCTGTGTTCTACCAGAGAGGAAGGAGCGGATCTAGTCGAGGGCCTCGTCCGTGATTCCTGCGTTGTGGAGTCTGCATATTAGGGTGCAGTGAGAGACGGTGTCGAACGCCGCTGAGAGTTCGAGGAGGATGAGGGCTACTGTTTCTTTTTTGTCCAGTAGGGTGCGGATGTCTGTTGTGGCAAGGAGGGCGGTTTCCTTACTGTGGTGCTGAGTTTGTCGCATAGGTCTTGGGTGGGGGGGTGGAGGGGGGAGTGGGGGGTGTCAGTAGACTCGCTGGTGGGTTGGGCGAACTCCAGATAAAATTTCAGACACCTCTGAACATCTAAAGAATGCAAAGACCTCTCCGCTGGTGTAGTAGGTCGTGGGAAAATAGACTTCAAAATCACAGGCTCATTCAAATAGAATTCAGATGGGACTTTCGGGATGAATTTTGGATTTATCCTTAGAATCAGAGCATTGTTCCTGAACTGAAGAAAGGGTTCCACAATAGTTAGCGCCTGAAGCTCACTAATCCTCCAGGCTGATGTTAAGGCTAATAGGAGAGCCAGCTTCCATGACACAAATTTTAGATCTGCTCTGTGAATGGCCTCAAAACGGAGCTCTCATCAGATGAGCTAAAACCAGATTAAGATGCCAGACTGGTGGAGAGGCCGGACTGGAGGTAACACCCTGAACAAGCCCTTCAGGAATTGTTTAATAATCCTATCGGACCAGAGTGAAGGTTCTGAAGACGTCCGCCTGAACCTAGAGATGGCCGCTCGATGTACCTTAACAGAAGAATGAGCTAAACCGGACTTTGCCAGAGAAAGAATATATGGTAAAAGCGGATGCGGAGCTGAAGTGTATGGATGAATATTCTGCCTCCGACACCAGAGACAGAATCCCTTCCATTTCGCCCGATAAGTTTTATTCATACTTGGAGCTCGGGCCTGAGACAGAATATCTCTACACTCTTCTGAGAGGTTCAAATCTTAGAATTCTCTGTACTCAGGAGCCACGCTGTCCATTGGAGTGAGCTCGGATCTGGATGGAGCACCTGACCGAGAAATCGTCAGAGACTGAATCGGCTGCAGGTAAACCGGTTGCTCTTGAGACAGTAGGAGTTCCGTGTACCAGAACTGACGGGGCCTCGCTGGTGCAATCAAAATCATTCTGCAAGGTTCCGGTTTGAGTTTCCTGATCAGCCTCGGGATCAATGGAATTCGAGGAAAGTTGTAGGCAAATGCGCCGTACCAGGCTATCAAAAGCGCATTCCCCAAGGACCCCCGCTGGTTATCCCGGCTTGCGTAGAACCGGCATTTGATGTTCTCCAGGGTTGCAAACAGGTCTATAGTTGGGGTCCTCCAAACTGAAAAGATCTCCTCGAGAATGGTCTGGTCCAATTCCCACTCGTGACTGATTGATCTTTGGCGACTCAACGCATCCGCTGTTGAATTGAGCGAGCCTGCGAGGTTTTCTGCCGTAAGAATAATGTTTTGGAGAATCACCCAGTTCCAAATCTCCTGAGCTTCTTTTGAAAGAGCCCGGGATCTTGTCCCGCCCTGTTTGTTTATATAGCGCGTGGCTGTTGTGTTGTCCGTGCGAACCAGCACTGTGTGATCCTGAATCCTTAGAAGAAAAGCCTGTAGGGCTAAGCGAATAGCTCTAAATTCCAATAAATTGACGTGGAACTTGCGCTGATCTGGATCCCAGTGACCGCTCACCTTCAACTCTTGAAGTACTGCTCCCCAGCCTTCTAGTGACGCCTCCGTGGTTAAAACCATGGGTGATGGGGGAAGCGTTAAGATTAAGTCTTCTGAGATGTTGTCTTTTACCAACCACCAGCTGCTTGCTTGTCTCATTGCTGATGTAACCGTGATTTTGTCGTCGAACGAGCCTCCCGCCTGATGCCATTGCTTGTCCAGTTGCTCTTGTAACGGACGCATTCGAAGCCTGCAGTGCGGAATCAATGGTATGCAGGAGGATATTGATCCAAGCAGGGACTTGTAGAGATGGACCGACATACTTCCTCTTTTGCAAGAGAAGAGCTGACAATCAGTTTGCTTTGACGTTCCTCCGATGGAAAGGCCTTGCAGCAATTTGTGTCCAGAATAGCGCCTAGAAATTTTGCCGACCTGGATGGAAGAAGGATCGATATCTCCTTGTTGAGTTGCAGGCCCAGCTGGTTGATAAGTTTAATGCAGCTTGAGACCGCTCTGGAAGCTGCCTTGAAAGATGGAGCTTTTATCAGCCAATGGTCTAGTTAGGGAAAAACCTCTAGAGATCGTCTTCTGAGAAACGCCGCCACCGGTGCCAGTACCTTCGTAAATATTCTTGGTGCGGACCTGAGACCAAACGGAAGCACTTTGAACTGAAAATGGCTATTGCCTACTGTGAAGCGTAGATATTGCCTGTGACCTGGGTGGATCAGCACATGGAAGTATGCATCTTCTAAATCCAGCTTTTCCATGTAGTCCCCTGGATTCAGTAGACGTAGAATATCCTGAAGGGTGACCATCCTGAATGATAGTTTTATGAGATAGGTGTTGAGCTCCCTTAGATCTAATATTGGACGCCATTTTTCCTTTGTCTTTCGAACCAGGAAGAACCTGCAATAAAAACCTTTCCCCCTCTGGGAGTGAGGTACAGGTTCTATTGCCCCCTTGATGAAAAATTGGTGGGCTTCGAGATGTCGAAGTTTTAGATGTTTCGATTTGTTGGCGCCTGGAGCTCTGGTTGGAGGAAGTTGTTGAAACTCCAAAGTGTGGCCACTCCGAATGATATTCAGAACCCACTGGTCTGATGTAATGACCTTCCAGCTGCGTAGTCAATGAGAAATCCTGCCCCCCACTGATGTTATCGGAGGGGTAGGAACAGTAGAAAGAGCCATGAAGCCGCTATTGTCGTTTAGAATTGTATCTCCCTTGACGCCCTCTTGGTGGCTGACCAGAGAAAGACGCCGATTGACCTTGGCGCTTGTAAGATTGAGAGGACTGAGAGTACAAAGAGTAGCGTTGTTGATTGCCACCTCTGTACGAGGAAAAACCTCTCCCTCTCGCACCTTTGAAAGGAACTTTGCGGTAATTAAATTACCTCAAGGACCTTGATATGTCCGTGTCCTTCTTGATGCCTTGAAGGACCATCTACATGCTTTCCAAAAAGCATCTCTTCGTCGTAAGGTAAGTCCAAGTTCTTATTTTGGAATTCTTGACGAAACCAGGTTGCCCGTAGCCAGCCCTGGCGCCTCAAAACTGCTGAACCCTCCAATGCACGGAAAGCTGTTGTTGCTATGTCCATAGCACAATCTATCACCTCTGAAGAGAAACGCTCCTCTTCCATCATTGTCTTCCTGGCTCCATTTTTCGCTGCATCCGGAAGTTGGTCCACAAACAGGGATAAAACACACCACATCTGGCGATCATATCTGCCCAAGATAGCAAGAGCATTAGCAGCTCGAACAAGGAGGCTGGCCATAGAAGAGAACCTTTTTCCCCACATTGTCCAGACGCCTCCCTTCCTTGTCTGGCGGTGTTAGTGGTGTCGAAGGATTCTTGGACTTGCTTTGCGCCGCATGGGAAATGACGGAGTCCGGCTTCGGTTGACCTGTCATACAAGCAGGACTGCCTTCCGTGCTTTATATTTCTTCTCACTTTAGTGCCTTCCGACCATACATGTTCAATTATTGGAATTGAACAAACTGACTTTCTGTAAGGTTCCTTGAAGTCGTAAAGGAAACAGTCTGATTGCACAGTCTTAATTGGAAGGCCAAATCTCTTGGAAGCCCTCTCCATAAGATTATGGAAACCCCCAATGTCAGCTGGAGGGGAGGTTGCAGTATCCGGCACTGGTGAATCAGGATCCTGGTTAAGATCATCGTCCCAATTTCTATCCTGGTCATTTGAAGGATCAACCTGAAGGTCTCCATCAGATGAGACATCATCGTCTTGAACTGTCACAACCTCCAGACAGCTCTCTCTGGGTTCCGGTCCCGAAACCCGTGTAACCAGAGGAGTCACTGCCACTGCAGGAGTAGTAGGAATGGATGGAGAAGGAGGACGCTCCTGCCGTTCCGCAGTTTGCGACGGAAACCTCTTCTTGTAGGCTTGTAACATCAATTGCAAGTCTGCAATAAGAGGACGGCATTGCTACCATATCCTGCCTTGTTTCTTGTGGAGGCCTTACTTGCTGAACAAACTGGCGCTCCTCAGTATGGCACTCATCAGAGTCCGAATCTTGATATTTCGCCTGTAGTTGGGATGGGCTATAAGCGTCCCCATAAGGACCATCCTCATCTTCATCAGACTCCTCATCCAGAAGCAAAGTGGGAGGTAAAGGCGTTACCCGCCGAGGAGATTTAATTTCTGGGGTAATTTGCTACCTTCTAATAGATATGCGGGCTTTTTGAATAGTCTACGACATCGTGGACGGACTCGTCGTCGACAGTAACAGCGGTGGAATCGTCGTCGACGGGACCGTCAAAGGAGAGATGACTTTCGTCGACGTTGGTCGTCGACGGTGGATTGATAGTCGCCGGAGTCGTCGACGAGCTCGTCGTTAGAATCATCTTGCCCGACGCCGTCGACGCTGTTGGCGTTGTCCTAGTCGTCGTCGCAGCCGTCGACACTACCTTCGCCGTCATTACCGTCTACGTTGAAGATGTAAGCACCATCATCGACGAGCAGGAAACGGGTACTTTAAACGTCGACGAAGATATCACTGCCGCCGTCGACGAAGCTGCCGTTGACTAAGTCGTACCTGAACTGAAGTCCTTTCTGGAAGCCGTCGTCGACGTACCAGCTGTTTTCGTCGTCGACGGACGTGGTTTTTTGTCAGATCTTCCGTCCTGAGGGACAGCAGAAGGTTTCTTATCCCTTCTCCTTTTCAGATGATGGAGAAGTTACAGATAAACTTTTCTTCACCTTCTTAGCGGTATGTGTCTCATCAGTCTGTCCCAGCCTCTCCTTTACACCTCGATGAGGAGATTTTATGGGACTAGCCCTTTCAGACCTATCAGAGGTCTTTTGCAAGGCTTTCACAGGGGGCTCCATGGATGGTGAAAGGGATGACCTACCCCTCTTCCTGGATCTCCTGGAGGACGCAGCTGAGGAAGAATCCTCACTGTCAGAGGACATAACCTCCTTACCTGACTTCATCTTTTGGAGCCAAGTCAACAAGCGGCCTTCCCTGTCTCAAGGTCTTTGTAGAGAATTTCCTGCAGATCTTACAATCTGTGGCCTTGTGGTCCGTGTGCAAGCAGTAGATACAGTCCTCATGCTTGTCCACCACTAACAGCCTCTTCTTAGAACAAGTAGGACAAGCTCTAAATAAAGCCTTCTCCTTGTCAGACATATTAAAGTTGAAGAAATGGAAAAGAATCCAATCGGAAGAGAAATCTGAGCTGAGTTCAGTGGAGACTCCCTAGCGCCACGTGCTGTAGAAATATCTGAGGCTCTCTCAGGAGGGTTCTAAGGGGTGAGGCTGTTCGGATTGGTTGTTGCAGAATTTTTGGTCTTTTTTACAAAAAGAGGTGGACAAGCTACAAAATGAGATGAGGCCTAAGCCTAGTTTTCTCTTTAGTTCTTACTGCTATGGTATTTTTTATTTACCAAGGCTCCCATTCAGACGACGGGGGAATGATATAAAGCATGGGAATCTATGAAAGTTCCAATACTGGGGCAAGTTAAAGAGTTCTTTGCTGTTGTGCACGTGGGTGGAGATTCTGTCTTCAATTGCTTTTTTCCTCGTTTCTCTGATGAGTTGGTGGTGGGCGTTTGTGGCGGGCGTTGGTGGCGGCTCTGAAGTTGTTGTGGGCTTCTGTGGATTTGGTGTTCCTCCAGGCCTGTTCGAGGCGGCGGCAAGTGCACCTAGACTCTCTAAGTTCGTGGTAAATCATTTGGCTTTCTTGGTACGGGTATTGTTGCTTTTCTTGAGGGGGGCTATGGTGTTGGCGCTGTCCGAGATCCATCTATGCAGGGTTTGGGCTGCGATGTTGGGGTCGTCGTTATCCGCGATGGTTGGGGTGGAATTGTTCAGTAAGGAGGTGAGCTGGTTGTCAGTGATTTTGGTCCATTTTCTTCGCGGGAGAAGGTGCTGGGGTCTGTGGATGGTGGGTGTTCTGAAGGTCAAGTGAACGCAACGATGGTCAGCCCATGGAGGTTGGGTGGTGTGGCTGAAGGTGATGGGAGTTTCCTGTAGTGAAGAGGGGGTCGAGGGTGTGTCCTGCGGAGTGCGTGGGCTTGGTCATGATCTGGCAGAGTCCAATGTTGTGGAGGTTGTCCAGGAGGGATGTGGTGTTGGGGTCCGGTTGGATGTAGAGTTGGAAGTGGAGGTCTCCCAGCAGGGTGTAGTTTGTGGATGCGATGGCCTGCAGGGAGATGATACCCGTGATGGAGTTGGCGAAGGGTCCGCGGGTTCAGGAGGTCAGTAGATGAGGGTTCCTTGGAGGTGGGCAGTGGGGCTGGCCAGTATCTTGAAGTAAAGGTGTTCCATCAGGTATGTGGGTTCAGGTACAGAATGGATTTGTGGACGATGGGGATTCCTCCTCCTGGGCGGGTGGGGCGGTCCTTCCTGGAGATCTTGTATCCTTGGGGAATGGCGATGGTGATGTCCGGTCCCGAGGTGGTGTTGGCCTAGGTTTCGGTGAAGAATTCTATGTCCGTGGTGGTGCTGTCAAGGAGTTCCCAGATTTCAGTGGAGTGTTTGTGGAGGGATCGGAAGTTGAGGAGGATGCATTGCAGGGTCTTTGGTTCGGTTGTGTTCTTGTGGGCGGGTTGAGCTGGGTACGTGTTCTTGGCGGTGCTGTAGGTGTGCCTGCAGCAGTGATAGCTGAAGGGTTCGTGGGTGTGGGCTGGTGATGCTAGCTTGCTGTTGCGGCCAGGGTTGAGTGTGTGGAGTGCTGCTGGGTCGTATTGTTGGCGGGGCGGAGGTCCAGGGCTCCTGGTACTGGTCGGGTGGCGGACTGGCGTAGGCGGGCTTGTCTTTGGCGCGCCAGCGACGTGGCGGCACAGCAGCCGCCATTAAGTAGGGGTCGGGGAGGGCTACACAGATGGGAGGCGGGGGAGGGGGCGGGGTTGGGGTTAGCGGGGGGCAGCAGGAAAACTGGTGAAAAGAAGGCCAAAATAGCAAGAAAAAGAGAAATACAGAGAAAAAGTGGGAGAGAATAAAGGGTGAACCGGAGCAGAAGGCAGAGAAAAAGAGGAGAAGAGAGTGAAGGGTCAAGAGGCTGAAAACAGAGCAGAAAGGAGAGGAAGAAGAGGGCAGAAAGCAGAGTGAGAGAAGGGGTCAGGGGTCCACTGGACCACCAGGGATGAGGCGCAGGTGTAACCTGCGGGTGGAGGAGGGCATCGAACACCAGCACTATGGGGGTGCAGGGGCTCACAGAGGGCCTCACTTAGTGGTGGAGCTGCCAGGATGGGAGAGCAGTCTTACTGACAGTGAGCCAGTGGTCTTGCTCCAAGCTTGGAAACGAGGACTGGTTGAACTTTGTTGCAAGCCATGAGCTGATTTGTCTCCAGGAGACATGGTCTTGAACGGATTTCCATTTGAACGGGTACCGTTTTTATTGTAATGCTGCTATACCTGCTACTTCAGGGAGGGCGAAGGGGGGGGACTGGCTGTTTGAATTTCACACAAATGTATCAATGTGGAAGTTAAACTCATCGCACTGGTTCCAACTACTGATAACTGGCGGGCACAGAGGACAAACTGGTTTTAAATTGTTACGATAATATATTTGATCAAATAAATACTCATGTAGCTGACACCCTGTATGAGGGAACTGTGAAAGGTAATACTTCCAGCCGCACCCTGCTTACTCTCTGGGTACAGGATTTTAATTGTTTGCTTTGTAATTTTAATAACATAAGTGTCTGTCGTTTGAAAATTGAGGATGGTCAGCCAATAACGCATTTCAAACACTCACAAAATAATATTACTTTCACAGATTTAGCCTTTCTGCCAGATTGCGCAAAATTTAATTCACTATTGCACCATACTATCTAAGGAGGTCAAAAACCAAGTACAATGAATTTCATGCTTATTTCCAGCACTCATACTGATTTTAGTGCCACTCCGAACTGTGCTAACAACCACAATCCTTTAATTGCTCACCTAAATATTAAACAGAGGGGAGACCGCGGAAACCACTTCAGTCACTAGTACAGCACAAACCAGGGCATCAGACTAAAATGGGAACGGGTTGATCCACTGTATAAAGACGACTCTTTATATATTATACCAAAGTAAGGTAGAGTTGGCACAGAGTCCAATGGATGCCAAGAGGTTTACAGAGGCTTACGTAGATAATACCAAACGCTCCATTTGTCGTAGTGTGGTCGAGCAGCTAGGCTTATCAGATGGCAGAGCCACTCAGGATCAGGCCATGGGCATCGGGTGCAGAGTGGGCAGAAGCCAGTTTCACTTAAATCCAGATTAGGGTAAGTGGGAACCACCTCCACCCCGAGAAGGCTTTGTTTCTGCTCTACGAGAGCACAAGGGCTCTCACCTCAGGGTGTCAGAAACATGTCTCAGTATGTCAGGATGGTGCAGGCCAATGCGCTGTACACTAGTGTGTCATTTTTCAAGGGGCATCTATAAGATGCCCCTCTGAGTGCATTTTTCAATAAATCCACCACTGGCATCAGTGTGGGTGTATTGTGCTGAGAACTTTGATACCAAACTTCTCAGGATTCAGCAATGCGATCATGGAGCTGTGGAGTTCGTAATGACAAACTCCCAGCCCATGTACTCATTATGGCTTCACTGCACTTACAATATCTAGGAATTAACTTAAACCCTGTAGGGTATATTACTCATGCAGCTATACACTCACCTGTGCTACAGTCCCCCCCTGCCTTAGGGCTGCAGGACCTGCTAGAGGGGCGACTTACTTATGCGACAGGCGGTGGTTGCGGACATGGCACACAGGGATGTGTGCCATGTCGACTCTTAGGTTTTGTCTTCATCAAAGAACACAGTATGCAATGGCAGTGTGTATGTGTTCGGTGAGCGGTCTTGGGCGGTGGTACAATACATGGTGCAGCAGTTAGGAGACCCCTCTCTGGTCACAAAGCCCTTAGTACCACTTGTACCTTTTACAAGGGACTTATATGTGGGCCAGAGGGGTGCCATTTGAAACAAAGGTACAGTTTTGGGAAAGAGCACAGGCCCTGGGAACCTGTTTGGCAGAGAACTAGAGTACATTCATCCATCATAAATCTGGCAAAAAGAGGGGCCGGATGGGACGGATGGGAGTGGTTTTACTGCAAAAAAAAAAAAAAACACTTTCCTACACAAGCCCCCACCCAAAGGCCAAGAGACTCAACCAAATCTGGGAGAGTCTTCCTAGTCTGTCAGGTGAGGAAGAGTAGAGGAAGTGGTTCGAAAGTTGCACTGCCTAGTCTAACTTACATCTCTCTAACCCGGTCAGTCCCTTTGAGGAGCAGGCCTACCTCAACAGTTTCAGGACCAAACTCCCAATGCTCCTTTTCAAACTCCTTGGTATCTTTTCCCAATCTTTTTAGTGTGAGATCAGGTGTCCACCTCTGCAAATTCTATTTTAGCCAAGGCAACACCCAGCTTACCCACAGAGATTACCCACAGCTTGTGTAACCCAACTATGACCAACAGGGTCAGGGGGCCTAACTTACTATATGGCATGGGGCTAGACCACCAAGCCAAGGACAGTGCAGACATGAAGACTAATACCCAGCAGAGGCCATTGACAGCTGTCAGTGCCAAAACCACACCTTTAGCTTTACACTGGTAGGTGAAGGGGCTAACTTATAGGTTTCTTTAGGTTCTGGTTGCCTGTCTGTTTTAGAGTGGGGGGGTCCCAACACCTTGTAGCAAACACCCTTCTTCCACCTTCTCTTCTGTCAGCTGAGGAGCCACCAACTTAGGTTGGACAGTTGCCTCACTAGCCAGGTCTTTTTGTGGGTTAGGTAGGACTTCATCAGTGTCAACTTAGGAGTTTTCCCCTACTGGGGTAGAATCTCCTTGGTCCACTGGAACTGTTGCTAACAGCTGTCAACCTTTCCTACATCTTCTCTTTTTCTTTTGGGCCTTATCTGCAAGTTCAGCACCCCAGACTCATCGGGTGAAGACTGCACTGGACCAGTACCTCACTTTGGCTCAGACCGACCTCTAGGTGGTCATTCCCAAGGAGACATCTGGGTCCCTTCATTGGAGAATGGTAGTCAAAGACATCACCATTGAATATTTCAAGGGGCAACACAGCCAGAGGTCTAATAGTGACCTCCCCTGGGACAGCCCTTACCCGTTAGGTCTCCCCTGGGACATACTGGTTGGAAAGAACCAACCAGTCATGCACCACAGTGTGACTGGCACATCTATCACTCAGGGCAGTGGCTGGGATTCCATTCACCAGTAGGTAGAAGTGTCTACTCCCCTTTGGAATCTCCAACTCAGCCTTCAACTAGAAAGTGGGCCCTAAAGGTATGTGGATTTCCTCATCTGAGGGACTACCTTCAGAGGCTACACTGGCAACCCCTAGAGTTACACTCGGTATTGGATTTTTAGGACAGCTAGGGTCCTTGGTGTCTTTTGGCCCACCCTACTTTTTTTGGGTGGAGTGGGGGCAGGGTCTTAACACATGCATTTGTCTGTCCCTCGACCCTCACATGATATTTTGGTGAGCGGTGTAGATACACCATCCGGCTACCTTATTGTGAGTTTTTATCCATTCTGTATGCAGTACCATCTAAGGGTCTATGCACCAAGTTGTTGAACACAGCAAGTTGGGCCACCCAATAATATCTATGGAGTTAAGGAAGTGACATGCCACCGTCATACCATTGCCTGGTCAATTTTGTTAGGGCGATTCGGGGCACACCACCATCCCATAATGGGACTCCTAATTTTTATCTTCTCCTGGAGAGGATATGTAACCCTGGGTCTACCAGATACTGATGCAACTTTTCATTGATGCAATACCTCAATATGTGTTCTTTCATAAGCAGATTATAAAGTCCATCATAATCATGCACTTCACTTCCAGTTAACCAGCCATCTAGTGTTTCTACTTGGTAGTCTATGAAGTCAACCCAGTTCTGACTCAAGGTGTTGTGAGCCCCCCTAATTCCAAATCTATATTCCTCAGTGGTGAGTCCAAAGCCCACAATCAGGGGGCAGTTCATGAGGTCATAGGACTCGGCATTTGCCCCAGTAAGGGTCAGGAGTCTGTCCCTGCAGTTACCAGTGAACAGTTTCCAAAGCAATGCTCCCCAGTGTGACTCTTCACTATTCTCATTCCACAAAACCTCTCAAAGGCTGTTAACCATTTGGAGATTTCATCTTCCTCATTTTTGGGGACAATCCCTAGGGGAATTTTAGTGTCATAAGGATTCTGTCACTAGGTATTAAATTGCTGCCACCATATATGGGTGTTGGACCCAATTCTACTCTTTATTTTTCTAAAGCTAAGAGACGTACCTTGCTTACGTCTAGGGCTAGTCTTCTAGTCAACGTTGCTAAAAGGAAGCCTTCTTCATTGAGGCTGCTCAGGCTGTACTCAATTTCACTTGGGGTGCCTGTCCCATCTGTGTGAGATCTAGGTACCCTATTACTTTTGGGAAGATGGGTGCAGGGACCACAATTGGGGGATGGAAATTGTCCCCCTCATCGCTACTCTCTCCTTCAGGGAGGTCATCCTCATCAAAAGTGTATTCCTATTAATATTTTGCCAAGAGATCCTAGAGCTTAACCTTGGAAGGATTGTAACCAGTTTTTATGTTTTTCTGAGTTTGCAGAGGGTTCCATCCTCATTCCATTCAAGATGGAGGTAATAGATCAGGTGGAGTTCAACAACCATATCATCTGAACCTTTCATTATTTTACTGATAGTTGGGGCCGTTTTTAAAAGAACTGAATAAAAGCATCCAAGTCTTTTCCCCCTAACTAAAGTAGGCCTTTTAAACTACTAAAGGGACTTAACCTAGGCCCTAGCAAGACCTTTAAAAATTTGAAAAAATTGTCAATTCAAAAGTACAGTAAATCTTAAGGCAGTTTTTTGGAATGTAGTTGTGTCTTCACTTACTATCAGAGTGGTCTGATAAATGCAAAGTCGTAGACCCCACCGCTGATCCACCAATGTAGGAAGCTGGTTCTGTATATACTATACCAAAGTAAGGAATAGTGTGCAGGGTCCAGTGGATCCCCAGAGGCTTAAGAAGATAATACTAAAAGCTCTATTTGTGGCAGTGTGGTCGAGCAGTTAGGCTTATCAGAGGGCTGTGTTGAGCGTTTCTTGTACGCATTCAGGCAAGACATGATTACACACACGAAGACTGAATGCAAGACCAATTGTTTTGTATAAAAAGTTATAACTTGTTATTTATATTTTAGAACTGAGAGGAACTCGGTTGCAGGTAAGTAAAAATTTAACGAATGGTAATACTTTTTATATGTAGTAGTTATTTTGTGAATGCAGTCAAATACAGAACAGTAGTATGAAAATACTTTGGCAATGTCAATCATACAGTGGCAAACTTAGCAAATGTAAAAGTTAGACAGTAAGGGAAATAGGTAGAAATTCAACGCAATCCTATGGAAGGAAAACAGTTATATGCAGTTACATGTAAGTACTCAACTTACTTGTCCAATCTTCGGGGGTTTGGAGCAAAACTGGGCAAGGGTCAGATCAAGGTAGGTACTGCACCACCAGCGACACAGGGACGGCCAGGTACAGAGGTCACTGGGTGCAGTGTTAGTCAATGGAGACTGGGGGAACCAACAAGAGGTGCAGTTTGCAAGGATGTTCCCACGGTTTCAAGGTACAGGCCCCAGGGTGGCCACCAGGTAGCACCGACCTTACACTACAGGGAGGGCCAGGTGCAGGGTGCAAATCATCGGTGGGCGCCCAATGCTTTTCAATGGGGACTATCGGTCGCACAAAGAGTCTGCAGGCTCGGACCTGGAGGCTGGATAAAGGGGACCACAAGCCGGGAAGATAAGTTGAGATGTCAAAAGAGGGCTGAGCACTGTCTGCTGGGATCCCCAAAGTCTTAACACAGGTATGTGTCTGTCCCTCGACCCTCACGATATTTTGGTGAGCGGTGTAGATACACCATCCGGCTACCTTATTGTGAGTTTTTATCCATTCTATATGCAGGACCATCTAAGGGTCTATGCACCAAGTTGTTGAACACAGCAAGTTGGGCCACCCAACAATATCTATTGAGTTAAGGAAATGCTATCCCACCGTCAAACCATCCCCTGGTCAATTTTGTTATGGCGATTCGGGACACACCACCATCCCATAATAGTTGTCGCACTGCAGAGTCTATCCGCCTGAAGCAGGGTGGGAGGACAAAGTACGGCGAATTATGGAGTACATACACAAATCTGGGTAGTAGCATAATTTTGAAGAGTGCAGCCCTACCCAGGAGGGACAGCGGCAGTGACCTCCAGTGCTGGATATATCTTTTCAGGCGATCCAGTGGGGTCAGCAAGTTTTGCCCAGAGAATCCTCGGGCCTCTGGTAATATACATCCCTAGGTACCAGAACCTGCTTGAGAATATACAGATCATACATCGTCTAGGGAATTTGGGAGGGTCTCCCGCTAGGATGTATAGCACTGATTTCTCCCAGTTAATAGAATAACCTGAATATTTACGGAATAGGTTGAATACATGCAGTATGCTAAAGATCGTTGCAGTAGGGCTAAACTTAGACAGTAAGATGTCATCGGCGTATAGGGAAAAGTTACCTTCCCTCTCCGGGGGTCCAAAGCAGTCCCCGTACCATGGGATCTCCACGTATCCATACCACCAAAGGTTCTAATATCAATTCGAACAGCGGGGGAGAGAGCAAGCACCCCTGCCTGGTCTCTCTTCGCAATGCAAAGACCCTGGATACGTTCCCATTCATTGAGAGCTGTGCTAGTGGTTCCGAATACAAGAGCCTAATCCTTGCAAGGAAACTTGGCCCAAAGCCTTTCGAGCACTGCAAATAGAAAAGGCCATTCTACTGAATCAAACATTATATCGGCATCCAACGATACCACCACTGCCTCCTCTTGGATAGCCGCCCTTCCCATGCCCCATGTAGCCTGAGATTGAGTGCTATGCTTCGTCCCGGGATAAAGCAGAGTTGATCCAAGTGAACTAAAGTTTGCATCACCTGGGTTAGGCGGGTTTAGAGCAATTTGGCCAAGATCTTTACTTCCGCGTTGAGAAGGGAGATAAGCCTATATGAGCCACATTCATTGGAATCCTTATGAATTACTACAATATTAGCTTTTTTTTGGTCTCTTGGAAGTCTCCCTCTATCATAGCTCTCATTACACATGTATCGCAAAAGGGGTGCCACTTTCTTTGCAGTTGATTTGTGCAGTTCAATTGGTAGGCCATTGGGGCCGCCCGCTTTACCAGATCGGTCTTGAATCGCCCTGGATATCTTGGCCTCTGTCACTTCCTGTTCAAGGAGGTCCCTGGTCTCCGATCCTAAGCAAGGCGTTTGGAGGGTAGCAAGCAACTCTTGTGATTCTTCAAGTGAAGCAATGGAGGCCAGAGCACAGAGTAGCTCATAATAATTAGCAAACGTGTATTTGTGCCCCTCCCCGGACCCCAGCTCCCTCACTCCCCTTCACTCAAACACTCATTTCAAGGCCACAGTCCTATTATCCAGCCAATCCATGAGCTTGCTGCCCCTGTCCCCCTCCTCATAGAAGTTATGCTGTGTCACACGGTATCTGGCTTTTGCAGTCTCTTCAGCTACAGCCTTATGCTCGGCCTGCTTAAGTGTCAGGTGATGTCTCACCTGAGCGTTACTGGTAGTGACCAAAAGAGTCTCCAGCTCCAGGATGTCTCGTTCTAATGTGTCTAGCTTTAAGCGCTTCTCTTTTTTTTTCTCCCGCTATTAATGAAATGCCCTGCCCTCTAATTAAGGTTTTGTACGGCTCCCAAAGTGCACAGGCTGAGTCTACCATACACTCATAGTGGGAAATATATTGGTTGTTAGTTCTTGGTTTGTAGCCTTAAAGAGGGTTATCTGGAAATACCAGGAGCCTATTTCCGCTCCCCCTCCCCTCGCTCCCCACCCACCTCCAATACAAGATTGATGTGTCTCGTCCAGTTCTTAAGAGACACACACGAGAGAGTGGTCAGAAACTCCTCGGGCTAGATGATGGGCATAACGGAAGCCGGGTAGCTGGTGGGCCAGGGTATAAGGTTAGTTTCTTCATGATAGGCTGCCATGCTCTCAAGAGAGGCATGTGTATTGCTGTAAAGTAGGGTTGAGGCCCCTCCAGATATTTTGCAGACCCATCACCGACAGAAAAACTTTTAAGACCGTGCTTGTTTGGTCATGTTGGCGTGGGGGCAGTCTATCCATCGCTGGAGACGGGGCCCTATTACAGTCCCCCTCCCCCCGTCCCCCACCCACTCCCCCAATTAAAAACCTGCCCTCAGGGAGTCCCAGGAGCATTGACCCCAACTCCGACAACACCTGGGATTGCTGTATGGGAGGGATATAGATCGAAATTATATTGAAGGGCTGACCTTCCCAGCAGCCGGAGACCACCACCAGCCATCCGTCCGGATCATTTGTAATCTTCTGGGTCGTTAAGGGGAAGGAAATGGGCATTAGAATACACACCCCCCTTGAGTCTCTGGTACTCTGGTATAGCCTGAGTGTGCCACCAACCTATAACCCCATCTATTAAGTGCTCCATAGTGTGTTCCCTGGACACATGCCTCCTGCAAGAAGACTCTGTCCGGTACATGTCTCTTTAGGTTCTGCAAGTCTATCCTCTCTATTTTGTAACCTAATCCATTTACGTTCCAGGTGAGTATATTGACTTTTTTTATTACTTGGGAAAACATAGTACTTGGTATTGCAGAGCCAGCTGAGGGGAAAGGGAATATCCTTCCCATTTCGTAGGGCCTCTGCGAATTTAGGGCTAGTTTCACCTACCCCAGGGGGTAGCGTCCCAGTGTTCGCTGCGGAACAAAGGAACAGGTCTGGCGTACTTTATATTATTTAAATACATATTGCAGGACCAGA
Source organism: Lissotriton vulgaris (assembly GCF_964263255.1). Taxonomy (NCBI): domain Eukaryota; kingdom Metazoa; phylum Chordata; class Amphibia; order Caudata; family Salamandridae; genus Lissotriton; species Lissotriton vulgaris. The sequence continues at coordinate 830,378,120 of NC_141687.1, read as the reverse complement.
TACAAAAAGACCCTGTTGCCCTCCCCTTGCAACAGCACTGGAGGTGAGATTACTTACTGTTCCTTGACAGCAGGATCAAAGTATGTTTTACTATGGTTACTAGTAAATAAGAAATCCACTGCACGCAGTTTAAAGAGTCAGACTTGATAATCAGAGAAAGCTCTAGTGCAATGCATTACAAGCGTACACAGAAAATTGAGGTGTCTGGAATTTTGCTTAAGAGGTGATTAATAGCTCAGTATTAGTCTTCAACTCACTGTGACAGGTAACATGGACACCTTGCTCCCCAACTTTTCAGAATTACAAGAAGACAAAGGTATAATCTACTGCACCCATTACTAGAACAGCACAAAGGCCCATTCTACCTCACACAGGATACAAAGACAAGGTCTTTGGCTTCTCAGATGTAGGGAAATAGCCTTTGCATCGGCCGCTCAATGGTGCAGGAGACACAGGCTTTCGTAATAGCTTTTTAGACGTAAAGATAATGTTAGACCTACTCCAATGATGCTTCTAGTCATACCTAGGTCTGCATTATAATGATACTAAAAGAGTAGGCCTACTTCCCAGGGGTGCAAAATTGGTGCTTTTCATTGCCACAGGAGAACTAGGCCACATCAACGGTTTCCAATCACAAGGCAAACTGCTTTCTAGCCCTCATAAAATTGGAGGCTCAGGATCCCTATATAATATTTTCCGGATAGAAGGTATAGTTAAGCTCGCCCTTCTTCAGATTCACAATGTAAAAAATGTTCATATCATTAAAAAAATGCATGTCCAATAAAAACACAGAGGTGCTAACCTTTTGATGTTGCTCATGCTGCGATCTTAGGTCCTGTAGTTGCTGTTCGAGATTTGCCTTCTGCTGTTGGATCTCTGCAGCATGGAGATGCTGTAACTCCTGCATGGCACTTTTATGCTGCTCCGCCAACTTCAACACCTCCTCCCGTAGAATGTCCAGAGCTTGGCGATGGTCTGCCTCCAGCAGACACTTCTGATTGTTAAGAGCTTCATTTAACTCCTCCTACTCATAAAATAAAAAAGTAACATTTGCTACTGATAGCTGGCAAGATGCTCAGGTCGCAGACTGAAGTCAGAAGCGCGTAAGAGTACAATCAAATCCTGTGTGTCAGCACTCTGAGGGCTATTGAATACAACATGCTTCATAGTGTATTCATGTTGTCGTACTCAAGGACCAGAGACGTCCGACTATAATGTGAATATAGCATTCTCACAGCGGTTGAGATTCTATAGAGATTATCAGGTAGGTACAATACTTCATTCCTATACAGGCTTAAGACATCAATTCTCCTTCAATGTAATCATAGGTGTGTGAAGACCCATGATCTATGTCTTTTCTAACGCATCTCTCAGCCATTCCATCACTTTATGAGGTATGCAGCCATCACATATATGTATAACTAGCTAAGACCAATGTGGTTGTATTAGGGTCATCCAAATTGCACTCTTTGGATGTAGGGGGATAGACAAAAAAAGTCTGGATTACGATGTGGGAGGAAAGGGGAATCCTTAACTCGGAAGGTTATATCAATTTTGCGAGCCACCAGCCTCCCAAACATTTGGGATTGGGTAGTACCAAATCTGTGTATGTTATGACTGCAAAATAGTAATTACTTGAGCTTATACTCACTATAAACCATATGTTCATATATTTTATGGGATGGGACAATTCTTTTAACCTGGTCTTTCTTTTATAGCATAGGAAAGTTATACAGAGGCAGAGGAAAGGGGAGAAGCAGTCGATGGATTAAAAGAGCTCATCTACAAGTACAAAATCTGTGTTGTATGGAATGCATGAACTAATCATTCCAATACACTGCTACTTGCTCACATTTCCTTTATATAAAATGAAAAACCTATTAAATTAAGTCTAGGCCCAACCCCAAAAATGTCTGTCAAGAGTACATTTTCAAACCCCTCCAGAACAGTTTTTGGCTCATCATCAGCAAATCAAATTACCAACAATGACTGGCCAATGGGCACCCAATGGAAGACTTTACATTTTGTGTTTCTCTGAAACTTGGAAACCACTGAAGGAAAATGGACTGAGAAAGATCGAAAGCTGCATGCCCCAACCCCAGAACAGAAAGGAGAATCTTCCCCAAAAACATCTGAAGTAATCGAATATGCATGATCAAGAAATAAAGTGCATTGCTATAACAGAGAGAATAAGGCACGAAACTAAGACAGCACAATGGCAAAAATAAAAACTGCTCTATTGGAAATTACTAGAGTAAGTCCCTCTTCTGTGTTTGTGAAGATGGCAGCGATATTACAAAGTGTTTCCCCCATCCTTGAATGGGACAATGTTTTAGGATACACTTAAAAACTGTAAAAATTGCCTTCAGCTCACGTAGCAAAGTTGCCAATGAAGGGCACTTAGGGCTCTAAACTATTTTAAGTGCGCTAGCAAGGAGACTTCGGCGTCAACCTCAGGTTGAGATCATTTTTAAGTGGCAACAGCATTGACTGCAGGAGTTCTACTTGCTTCCAGAGATTCAAGAGGCCATCATTCATCACTTTTGCTAAGGAGCCCACATACACAAGCGGCATAGAGACCGAACAGTCCCATGCAGAGGCATGGTGACAGAACCAAGAATACAGTGGTGTCTTGACTGGCAGTTTTCCTGCATAGAAGTGGGAACATCGTCCTCTTCTTTTGGACAGTAAAACCACAAAACCAGGCACTGAAGCTGTACCAAAGGGGTGCCTAACCATTTCCATTCTTATTCACTACCAGTACACATTAGAATGGTTTTCACCAGTCTCTGTGTAAAAGGCCATTATTAACTATTACAAAGCTCTCTGCTGGCAAACATTATCCTAGCAACGGTTATGACCATGGGAACTAAAACAAACAAAAGCAACTCTTGGAAACTTGACTCCTGAGAGAAAACTAGCATCAGTAAAGCCAGCAGGTGTCTTGCAGATATGTGTTCGTACAGTCTGTAACACTGAATAAAAACGTGAAAAAATGATCAAAATAACATCCTGACAAAACATGACAATTCAAGGATAAACTGAAGTCTCATGACGTACTAAAGACCAGCAAAAGGTAAGATCTGCCAAACAAAAAAACGACTGATTCACCATACAATCAGAAAAGCAACGTATAACAAGTACATCACGTTAGATCAATCAACTGCAGTTCTTAAGAGTCTCCTCATTCCCGAGAAAATTAACAAAAGTATAAATGACAATCCAAATGTTGGCATTAAGAAAATCACTTCATCTCAACCTATTATCAATAAGTCTTTCAAATGTATTTCACTTGGCAATGTTTGCATAGTGCACACTTAAAAACGTACTGCAGGCAAACCTATGTCAATTTTCACCAACCCCTGAACACTAGGTGTTTCAATTTTTTTTGCCACACACTTAGATAGATTAAATCGTTCCTCTTTGATTTACTGGGCAGCAGACGTTTCCTCTTAGTGATAGCGATCACATCATTTCGTGTTTAAAAACCCAACGTGATGACTTCCTCTCTAATATTGTGGAGTTCGTGTTGCCTTTGTGGTCGAATAAGATTAGTATTTAGTACATTTTTAACAAGCAGGTTCTTTTCAGATACTTCACAAAAGGAAACCAACTCTCAGGATTACTAAAATTCACAAATTATAGCCTCTAGCTTGCATGAAATTGGGACGAGTGAAGGTAGTCTTACAATAACTCGTTTTGGGATTCATCACTACCAACGTGGGGAAAGGCGAGAATGTAACTACAGCTTTGTTTTAAAGGGAATTAATCTACCCTTTAATGTGGATATTACACTGCTGAACGTTGGTATGTGCTGTCAATATGTACTTGGGACATGCTCTTGCTGATCTGTAAAGCAGTAACTCTTATCACAATGTCTGCTAGGATTTTCTCTTCCCTCTGTCCCCCCAGCGTTGATATAAAGAACATATTCTCCTTTAAACAAAGTTTTCATGGTCTCTTACCACTCTTGGGTGAATTGTTTCAAGTCCATTGCTCCCAACATGGCAGCTCTACGGCCTCATTTTAATTTCTTTCAGAACTGCTGCTATCGGAAGAGGTTTTCCACTATGCAATCAAAACTCTTTCCTGAAACATCTTGTTGCAGGCCAAAAAGACTCACTCCTACCTTCACCAATGGGCAATGTCTTAGGCCTTCACTGACTATACTGCAATCAAGACACCTTTCCTAGCAAATTCTTGGGGACCACAGTTGCACTCAAATGCAAGGGAGAGCAATCAGCATGTAGCTGCTCTCTGGATGGCTCCTTCCCTGGTCTCTACAGTGTAAAGGTCATCTGATGCTCATGGATCAGCATACATAGCTAAGCGGAACATCTCTGGTCAACGTGCAGCCCCTTAATGTTGGGAGATGTGTTTCATGCTGCTCTTCCATTTCACTCGGCTACCTGTGCCCTCATCCAGGCGTCAACTCTACTCCTGCCAGTCAATGCAGCCCTATGAATAAAGGAGACACAAGAGACTGCAACCAAGAAGCCTGCAAGCATGGACATCAATGTCCCTGACCCAAACACCTATCAATGTTAACCTTTTTGTGAACACACTTGGACCTTCTTAAAGACTTTCCTTTTATAGACCATCTTACGCACAATTCTATTTGTGTATCCAATGAGGGAGACTAGTTTGATACACTAGTGTACTGTATGAAGATAAACCAGCAGCTGATGCTCAATATTTGTTTGCAATTGAATGCCCACAAAACAGGTTGCTTGGAGCTAGCGGAAATGAAGGAGCGATATCATGAATATTACTTCACTGGCAGGATTAACAATTCTAGTTGGTCAAAAGAAGAAAAACATGGGTCATGCTAAACACTCGATGAGAAAAGTTATTTTGGAGTACATCAAATTAGTACACTTTCGCTCTGGAGGTTGCCTGTAACTTCAAGTAAGGAGTCAGTCTCAACCAAAGACTATTCCCACTCCTTCCGGTAGCTTTTATTTTTTTTTAACCCTCCGCTGCTTGGTTAAACAAATGGGAATCACTTCTGGCAATACATTTACAAATCTGGTCTTTAAATCAATCAACATGACAAAGGCAGTTGAGTGAGGAAAATAAATGTGCCCTTTAAAGAACTAATCTCACATCTTTGCTTTTGCACTAAGCACCTTGGTGAACAACAGTGCTGGTAATACTCTAAGAAGAGACTCACTCTGATAAGTCCAGCCTAAAAAGCACACTTGCTTTTCAAACATCTTGTGTAAGAGGGGAAAATAAGTTACCAAATGCTACAACCCACCAACGAAATCTTGCTCTGGTTATGAAAAAATGAAAGCACAGACTGAGGAGAATTTTGTAGCGGCTTATTAAATCACCTGTGTAATCTCACTCCTGGTAAGAAAGAAAAGAGGCTATGGATGGGTATTTAATAACAAGCCACAGTAGGGTAAATCGTATTTAGCACTGCTGGATAATTATACCAGTTTTAAAGGATGCAATAAGGGGGAATACACTCGTACAACATGAGCCAATTTGGATCAGTAGTCAGCCTAATCTACATAGCTTTCCTTCCTAACCGAGAACTTGTGCTAAAGGTTGTTTCAGATGGGACTTGGGGAATAAGAAGATGCCATTGAATATCTACTCCACTCATCCCTACAAGTACAGCACCCATAGTAAAGTCTAGTCAAAGGAGAAAAGCACTGCAACAAAATGACTAGACCAGGAGTTATAAGATAACTACTTTTAAGCTACGAAGTTAGTACTAAAAACAGAGCATATATCCTGTCATATCTAAAAAGCACAACTCTATGGTAAACACACACACACACACAATTGCTAGAAAAGCAAAAAGGCCGATATAACGAAACAAAGATGATTTTCCAAAGTTGGAAGCTGGTGTTAACACCCAAATTAACTACAGCCACAAAGTGAGAGACTGGCCTCGCAGGCATCTCCCATAAGAAAACAAAAAAGCACCTCCTTATAAGGAATTAACAAACTGATGTAAAAAAACAAAACGCTCAAAACTGAGTAGTTGACTATTTTGAAGGAAGCAATATAGCATTCCCTTTCATCTGCAATTAGGTATCACGAAACAAACCACACCAGCTACTCCTAGTTCAATGGACAGAACGAAATCAAGGTGCGATTAGAGACCCACAGGATTAACTGCATTCATTTCACCGAACATAACATATTTGCATGCAACTGACTTGTTTTGTAAATTGTCCTAAAATCACCACTCAACTCCTCGGTTTTATCGCATGCACTGCATCATGCCATTCACTAAGGTTCCACTGTTTGTGACGTACCTTCTGCACCGCCTCTAGCTCAGCAACCATGGCCTCAATCCTCTCCCTGTGAAGGGAGGCCAGTTCTTTTCTCAATTGCTCCTGTGCAAGTTGCAGCTCTTGGTCATGCTTAGCATGGAGTCTATCGGTCTCACTGGCCAGGTGCTTGGCTGCCTCCACATCCTTCTCACGCAGGCGTTCCAACAAGCAGACCTCAAGCTCCTGCACAGAGCGTCTGTGCTCATCTCGGATGGTCTGTATTTCAGACAAGTAAGAACACTCCAGAGTATCCAGTTTGGACAAGTGCTTGGCTTCCAACTCCTCAATCTGACTTTGATGTGCAGCCTGCAGTTGTGCAACAAGAACGTCCAACTGAGACTGCTGCTGAACCGACAGCTCAATTTGGTGTTTTTGCTTTTCTGCTCTGTGCTCAGCAAGCAGCTCTTCGGGGAGGGACACCATCTGTCCCTGATGCAGCTCCAACACGTGTGACCCATGGGGATTCAGCTCAAGCATGTTCTTGCTTCTCAGCTCCTGCGAAGCATCCTCATGCTGGGAAGAGGGTGTTACCAACAACGGATCTTGTTGTTCCATAAACCTTAAAAAAAAAAAAAAGAATAAGAGTAAGCAGCTAAAATATAAACCTCACAAACTTTTAACCTAATAAAGAAACACTGCATGTAACATTTAGTAAAGAGACGTTCTTGCCAAATACAGCTGAGTGGGGTCAAGAAGTAAATATGACAGCTACGCAAGCAGAAGATTGGGTTTGAGGGGTCCGCTATTAAGGGACACAAAGCCGGATGTTTTAAAAAGGCAGATGCTTACGGATAATGTTCAAAGAGACCTTGTACGTGGTGTATATTTAATTGAAGTAGGGTATTTGAATGTTCTACTTGCTCAATGCATTCTTTACAAACAAATTATATATCTAACGGAGTCCTGGACGGCTTCTGATTTGTGTGTGACAGAGCAGTCCATGAACTACGACAATATATTTGGAAGCTTACGTAGTACGCACAGCAGATAGGAATTCAAAGAAGCAAGGAGTTAACTTGCATAGCTCAAAACAAGTTTAAAAACAAACAAAAAATGAAGAAAAAACTGCTTACATGGAAACGTAATTTATTTCTATTTCACAACATCATACACAATTTCACTGACTCCATGATATAAGGTTCCAGAATTTTTTAACGAGAATACATAAATATTTTTTTCTTTACACAGTGAGCACTGAATCCAGGGTGGGGTGACTTGAATGGCTCTGACCGAGTTTACTTACCCAGAAGCCCCTGCAAACCTCAAACTTTGACCAAAAACATATTTTTCTCATATTTATGTGTAGGAAAGTACTGGAATGTTGGATGAGCCACAAATATCCTACTATCTAGTATTCCCAAATTCTCCTGACACAAATGGTACTCCAATTGTGTGGTTAGGCCTAGTGCTCGCAACAAGGAAGGGCCCAAAATACAATGTGGAGACATCAACATTTCCTCTAAAAAAACAAAGGACCGGATTTGGAAATGGAGGTAGGTGAGGTAATTAGGGGTGGGCCCAACAGCCACACAGGGAAGCCAACCAACTCAGACATTTCTGAAAATTAGACACCCAGGGGAATCCAAGGTGGTGTGTCCCATGTGAATCCCCAATATTTTTTACCCATAATGCCTTGTAAATCTCAAATTGTGGCTAAATTTGCAAATGTGCCTTGTTTTCTTGTAAACAACTCTTGTCTGCCACCAAGGGGGTACAAATTACTGTTGTGGTTCGTTTGAGGGGGTAGGGCAAGCCACCCAACTCATTTATTTATTCCTAAAAAAAAAAATGCCTGGTGTCTAGTGGGCATAATGATTTTTGGGGCTGGGGAGAACTAGTCCAATGCTTGGGGAGCACTAGTCTAAACGCCGGGGGAGACAAACCCCCCTCCAAATAAAATCTCTGGGCTCTAGTAAGCTTCTTGCTCCTCACCAGGGAGGCAGATTGGAGGAAAGAACCTTTTACCCACTGGGGAAGGTGGGGGTGAGGGCCAGCAAGACTGTTGGGGGCAGGGGGTGGCGAGGCTTGATGCACGAGTGGGCCACCATCCCCGCCAATTTTTGTATTACACAATCCCTGGTGTTTGGCTGAGCTTTCTGTGCTCCATCTGGGAGCACACTGGAAGTAACAAAAACAAGTCCAATCTGCCTGGGAGTTTGGGTGGGGGGCTGAGGAGGGGTGAAGGCATGGAAGTCTTTAGGGTAGTGGGCAGATTGGAGAAAAACCTCTCCTGCCTTCCCGATGGGGGGCAGAAAAACTGTTGGGGCTAGGCACGATACCTGGGTAGGGCGCCCTGACCCAGTTTTCAAGTAGAAAACAAAAAGAACATTCCCAACATACCCTGGTGTATAATGGGCTTTCTGCCTCCTTCAGGTATCCACTAGGGAAAGGTACCAATGGAAAGGGGAGATCATTCTAGTTCTATTGTTACCTCCCCCATACAAATCTGTGGTCGGGGAGGAGATATGCCCCGAGCACAAATGTAAGTGAAAGTAAATTAGCTTATAGGCTTATTCTATTTTCATTTGCTCTTTAATGACATCAGTGTGCCATGCATACCAATCATTGCAGAGCGAAAAGGGATTTCCTGCCTCTAATACCAGGACATGCTTGAGTCATGAACTGAACACTACTAGCAATGCTGTGATGAACAGCTCCAGCACACCCTTCATGTGGCCGAAGTTAAAGATTAGTTGTAGTCTTTTGTATTCAAAGCCAGAATAACCCCGAAATTGCCCAGTTATGATATGCAACGGACGTCATAACTCACGTGTCCCGTCATGCTAAATATACCAATTTACCAATGGAAATGGTAAAAAAACTAAAAATACAGACTAGAGCATGCCTCGATAAATCATGAAAATGTTACTAGACCTGCAGGTCTAGTGACATAAGTAGTCTACTGGACCTATTTCTAATGCTATTGACCCATAAACTGGTTTCAAATGAGGTCGTCATGGGCAAATAATTTAATTAATTGAGCCGCCATTTTCTTCATTATCACATAAGAGAGCACCTTCAAATGTGCGAGTTCAGCATGTCTGTTGTACAAAAAACTCTTTTGTTTGATTTAATAGACTACACTTGTTTTCCCGTTTATAATACAAATCTAGCTACATATAGGATACACATGACCCCTGACTTGCCTCTTAATTCATTAACATCACTTTCATCAGGGCTGCGCAGGAATATTTTTCAAATCAGGTTTAAAAACTATCACTTAATAAATACGTAACTAAAGCATAAATTGGTAGCGAACTGCCATTTGTAATCAGCAGATTTCACATTCAAATACCCACAAACTTTCCCACTGACATGAGGCTTTTGTTAAGTAAGGAGGCAGGAAACTTGCGTAGGTTGAAGCTTGAGGGTTTATTTTAAGTTCAATTCCAAATTCAAGCACCCACAACCAGAGCCGTCCAGTCGTGAGGAAGCCAACGTCCAATGTGACGTGCAAGGAATCCTCACGGCTGAAGGACAGGATTCCAGAACCATTAAAGAGAACTCTTGTGCTAGCAAGCACGAGGAAGCAGAGAAAGAAAAGTAATCTGTATATATAACATCTTCCCCACTAAGAAGGGAAACAAAGCAAACATACTAAAGCTAATATGAGAAATAGCAAAAATAAACATGAGCAAGTACAGGGTTAAACAAAATTATTCTAAAACATAGTCTCTCAATCTGCAGGATAACTGTTTCAAACGAAACGCCCTTTTTGTTGCCACTTCAGAAGTTTCTTGGGTAGTCGAATCATGTGGTAGGGAAATCTCCTCGGAAACAGAGGATAGTGGCAAAGCTGAGGTGGAGGCGAGAGTATCAGGGGAAAGGGAAGAAAGAGCAGGGGCAGTGGCCATTGAGGACGTAGAAGTTTCAGCAACAGGTTTGGAGGAATGTGGTTGGGAGTAAAGAAAGTCAAACCAATCACAATGCTCGGAATCTGAAGTGGTATGTTCCTTGATGACATGGGCTTGAAGTGGAGAGATCTTGACAAGAGCTCGCTTATTCCACCATCCACTGTCATCAAGAAGGGCTGAGGTTTTACTAACTTGTGTGACCAAATTTGGAGAAGAAAATTTAGACATCCCCTTGGAAACTCTTTTAGGATTTTTGATAAGAACCATATCTCCTTTTTGTAACGGCTGATCAACAGAATGTTTACCTTGATCGAAACGTGATTTCATTGACAATTGTTTAGCAGACACATGATCTTGAACAGAAAAGGAAGAATCTGATAAACCAAAATTCTTATGCAACCAACTGGGATTGAGCACAGAATGAACTCTTCTTTTTTTGAGTAAGCTAAAGGGTGAGACCCCAGTGGTTGAATGTGGGGAAGTATTGTAGGCCCACACTTTGTCATGAACGAAAGGCAAAGGGTCAAACCGAGAAGAAATGGCGGTTTGAACACCCTCAATAATGCGATTGCATCTTTCAACAAGACCATTAGAGGAGGGTGAGTACAAGGCAACTTTGTGGTGAAAAATATTGTTACGTTTGAGAAAAGAGCAAATTTTTTGAGAGACAAAATGGGTTCCATTGTCAGTAACGATGGACTTGGGAAAACCTTCAATGTCAAAAACAGACTGTAAGAAATTAATGGCGTTGTCAGTAGAAGCAGAATTGCAAAAGGAATAATAGAGCCATTTGGAGTAATAATCAACCAGAAGTATGAGAAACTTGTGTTCAGAGGGTGAAATATCATACGGACCAGAAAAGTCCAACGCTACTTTGTCCCACGGACCAGCCAGTAGAGAAACAGGACATAAAGGTGTGGAAAGGGTCTTCCAATGTTTATCAGAAAGGATGCACTGGGTGCAATTGTCAATCATCTTCCTAATGTGAGAGTCCATGGAAGGCCACCAGTAAAATCGTTTGATGCGTTGACAGGTCTTAAAGATGCCGAGGTGACCCTGATGAGCAGAACGAATGATATGATCACGAACAGACTGAGGGGGAACAAATAGATCATTGCGCATGACCATATCATTGACCAAAGAAAGTTCTTCTGAAACATTTGCAAAACCTTTAAGTTCAGTGGGTAAGGTTCTACGTTCAGGCCATTTGTTGACAATGAAATCCTTAACTTTACAGAGAACAAGATCATTAGCATAAGCTGTATTCCATTCTGCTTCAGAAATGGGTTGACATTCGCAACTGCATCAATGGTAGCAAAAACACATTCAATATCATCATTTACAATTGAATCATCAGTTAAAGACATTCTAGAAAGGCAATCGGCCCTGAAATTTTTACCTCCGGGAATGTGTTTGATGACAAAATGAAATTCGTGCAGCTTAGAAAGGAGACGAACAAGTCTAGCGGAAGCCCTATTGGAGGTACTGTCAGAGAGCATATGCATAAGTGGCTTGTGGTCTGTGTAAATTTCGAACTCACGACCCCAAATGTAGGATTTGAACTTTTGAATAGCCCAGACGCAAGCCAGGGCTTCTCTTTCAATAGTGCTGTACCTGGTTTCAGCAGGAAGAAGGGTTCTGGATGCAAAGGCAACCGTGTGTTCTTTGCCCTCAACCCACTGACCCAGGACAGCGCCCAAACCAGTAAGACTGGCGTCTACAGTGATAAAACACATAGAGCCGTCGCAAAAAGGATTCAAAGCAGGTGAATCTTCGATGATCTTTTTGACTTGGTCAAAAACTTTTTGCAAGTCTTGGGACCAAACAAACTTTACACCTTTTCTTAAGAGTGTTCTTAAAGGTTCAACAATTTGTGCGTAACCATGAACGAACCTGGCGTAGTATTCAGATAAGCCCAGGAAGGAGCGAAGTGCATCACGATCCTTGGGAGGTTTAGCATCACAAATGGCTTTAATTAAAGAGAACTTGGGTATGATACCATTGGGAGAAAGGGAGTGACCCAAGTAATCCAACTCTTGGACACCAAATTTACACTTATCGTGTCTAACAGTCATGCCAGCTTTTTCCAGGACTTGTAACACTGTATTGAGAGTGTGATTGTGCTGAAAAGAGTTGTTGGCGTAAACCAAGATGTCGTCTTGGTACGCTTGTACGCCAGGGATGTCTTGAAACAGGTTGTCCATTAGTTTTTGGAAAATGCTGGCTGCAGAGGCCAAGCCAAAGGGAAGTCTAAGGTACTTGAAAGCACCAAAGGGGGTGATAAACGTGGTTAACTCTTGAGACGTGAGGGGCAAGGGAATTTGGTGATAAGCAGACCTAAGGTCAAGGAGGGAGAAGAATTTAGCCCCACCCAGATTAGCCAATAGGTCGTGAATTTTGGGAAGGGGGTGACAATCAACGATGATATTATTATTTAGGGAGCGTAAATCGGCACACAACCTGACCTCTCCAGTTTTCTTGCGAACTAGGACAATGGGGGAAACCCATTCAGATGAGTCACAGGGGGCAATGATTCCTTCATCACAAAGGTTTTTAAGAACGCTTTTAAGTTCATCTCTAGCGCTCAAGGGAAGGGGACGAACTTTGTGGACAACAGGCTGAGCATTGGGTTTGAGTCGAATTTCATGTTTAAAATCAAGCACGGTGCCAACCTTGTTTTTAAATAAGTTTGGGAAAGAACTCAGCAAGGAGTCTATTTTGACTATGGGAAAGGAGAGATCAGAAATGTCAAAGTTCCCAGAATCATGACTAGTATAATAGTCATGAGGGATGTCGCCTAAGGCAATGGGTTGGTCAGAACCGGGTTTGAGGATCAAGCCCATTCTGGCTAGGTCAAACCAACCTACAACATCCCTGCCTTTGAGGGCAACATAAACTTTGGTGAAAGTGTATCTGCCTAGACAAGCAATGTTGGAATAAAAGAAGCCCAACATATCAATGTCTTTTTCACCAAATGCTTTAAGATGAAGATCAGACTTGGAAAGAACAACTTTAGACCAATTTGCATAAAATGTAAGGTCAGACAAAATGGTGATGGGAGAACCGGAATCAGCTTTAACCTGGATAGAAATTGTACCAATCAACAATTCACACAAGGGACTCTTAATTTTGGTAAATTCAAGAGAATCACATTCAATTGACAACATAGCATCATTGAGTCTGGAGGAACAAGACTCTACATTATCTTGAATCTCAATATTATTAACTCTAGTGAATCTTTTGCGACCCCTGCAAACAGAAGGAAAATGACCAATTTTCTTGCAGGAGGAGCATTTTTTGCCAGAGGCAGGACACGTGGGAGAATTGCCAAGATGATTCCTGGATCCGCATCTGTAGCAAATGAGAGGTTTCCTATTTGGTTGTCTTGAAGAATTGTTAACAAGGTCAATGGAAGTGAAACCAGAAGATTGTTCAACTAAATGAACAGAAGGTTGAGAAATGCTTTCTTGTAGAATCTTAGAAGAATAAGTTGCACGCTCAATCCCCTTGGCAATATCAATTGTTTCAGTTAAAGAAGGATTTTTGCAACTTAAAAGACGCTCCTGAATTTTTTTTGAATAACAAGCAAATATAAATTGATCTCTGATAGAGGCGTCTGTACTAGCACCAAAGTCACAAGTAGAAGGCAAGATTCTAAGCTGAGCGATATAGTCTTCTACGGTTTCATCAACACTTTGTTTTCGTTTGAAAAAATTATGGCGTTCTAATGCAATACTAGGTTCATCGTCATATTGTTTATTGAGACGAGCAATGGCTTCTTGGAAAACATCCCAGTTGTCACCGGATTCACCAGCGGGAGAAGAAATATGAGGTAAGTTTTCAAAAACTTGTTCAGCAGACACTCCCAAACAACCATAGAGAATGACAACTTTGCGAGGAGGATCATACTTGGTAGCATCAATGGCTACTAAATAGTTCTCAAAACCTTTTAGCCAATTGCGCCAAGCAAGGGTAGGTTTACCAGGCGTTTGTAGGAAAGGAGCCGGTGTTTGAAACTGTTGGGAAGAAGCCATTGTATCAGTAAAATGAAAGGAGAGTGTTGAACAATGTTGAAAAATGAAGAGTTAAAATAGGTGGTAGGCAGTAAGCGTGCCTATCGCTGATGACTTAAAATATGAAATGATAAAGTCAAATAAACATGGTAGGCAATGAAGCGTGCCTATCGCTGTAGTCACTTTAAGACTTGTGAAATAAATGAAAATTCACATGAACATGGTAGGCAGTAAAGCGTGCCTATCGCTGTGGTTGAAAAATGACTCTAAACGTGAAAATAAGAAGTCAAATAAACATGGTAGGCAATGAGCGTGCCTATCGCTGTAGTGGAACTTGAAAATTTTGACAAGGCGATGAAATCGCTGTGAATAACGATGCAATAAATGATGCAAAGCGTGTTAAACGCAGCGCAGTGCGTAAGAAACGCAGCGCGGTGGACAAAAGGCTTGAAAGGCCGCTGGAAATGGCCGCCGGCGTCGTCGTCAAGGAAACAGGAAGACGTGGATCTCTAAAGGCGGTGGGGCTTGTCCTGCGATTGAAGCGTAGCGCGCGTGTAGCAGCGCGAGCAGGAAGTCAGAACGTTGCGCGCATGACAGAGCGCGAGACAGTAACCGCCAGAGACACGTAGCGCCAGGGAAAAGGCGAAGAAAGAAGGCAAATTGACGCCGGGAGCCGGGAAATGGACAGGAAAAGTGTCCGGAAGCATACGACCTGGTGTGGAAGGAGTCAGACTGGAGACAGGCTCAGCTGAAGAGACACGACGAGCAGTGGTCGAGTTCAGGTGAGTGGACTGGCGTGGGTGCAGCAAAATCCCGATCGTCGCCAAATATGTTAAGTAAGGAGGCAGGAAACTTGCGTAGGTTGAAGCTTGAGGGTTTATTTTAAGTTCAATTCCAAATTCAAGCACCCACAACCAGAGCCGTCCAGTCGTGAGGAAGCCAACGTCCAATGTGACGTGCAAGGAATCCTCACGGCTGAAGGACAGGATTCCAGAACCATTAAAGAGAACTCTCGTGCTAGCAAGCACGAGGAAGCAGAGAAAGAAGAGTAATCTGTATATATAACAGCTTTACTGATAAAACTATATAGTGTACTAACAATGTTTGGAAATAGAGTATCTGCAAATATGTGTTATTAGCACATCTGCTATAAGCACAGGAACACAAGTATCTACCTAGAGAAAAACATGGTGGGTGGAGTGAGTTATGCAGTGATTTTCTGAACATAAGCAGAGAATTTCAGTGGTTCCACATGTTTGAGCCAGATCCAGAACTCTATTTATAATAGTTTTTTCAGCGATTGTCTTGTGTTTTTTTATAATTCACTTTGAGAACTTTCTGTACACAGCCTTTGGCTGTGCATAGAGGGGATTGACAGCACAAACATTCACTTCAGGAGGTGGATTGTATACTTGCTGGAGCATCAGTGCGAGAAGGATTTGGAGACTGCCAAATGCCAGGCAATTAAGGCGGAAAGGTGGAGTGCTTCAACAGAGTACATGTGTTTGCAGTCAGTCTTCCTCATGTACTGCTACACTCTTACCGCTCAGTGTTGTTGCTTGCCCCTTTACACCATTCCGTCCCTCTGTGTTGTTGCCTGACACTCTTCACACCATTCTGCCCCTGTGTTGTTGCTTGCCCCCTCTCTCACTTGGCTCCAATTCCAATGCTTTACCCCTTCCGTCAAGCTCGGCCCGTTGCTTGCCCTCCCCCGTACTGCATTGTTGCTTGCCCCTTCCTACTCTTTCCTGCACTGTTGCTTGCCCTCATCTCACCTTCCCCCTGAAAGAGGCGAGGTTACTATGAATGGATAGACAAATGGGTAAATGGGTAAATGTAGTGCTTATATAGCGCACGAATCACCCCCGAAGGGGTCTCAAGGCGCTGTACAAATACCGCTGTGGAACCCTTCCTGGCCTTTCCCTGTGCAGTGCCCACTCCTGGGCACCCCCAAGGTGAAGCCAGGCATCCTAGCGCTGTTGGGGCCATTGTGGAGATTAAGCAAGCTATTGCCCAGAGTTGCAGAGTGTGACTCCATGATTGGAATATGCACCGAGGCGAGAATTATCAGGTCCGGGGAAATGGAGCCCAAGACCCGCCGAAGCGGGAATTGAACCCTCGTCCGGGCCAGACCTCTACATCAGGGTCTGCCGCTGTAACCATTGAGCCACACTTCTCCACAATGGGGACAAGATCAGACAGTAGTCATGTTGCGGATAGGCCTCAATGTTGCTCACACAGCAATATCAGTTAAAATCACGGGCTGTCAGTTTTGAATCCGCGAACGTCATCCACTTGTCAAAGAAGTTTGTGTGTGTCCCCAGTAGTAGCCGAGCCTTCTTTCTTCCAATCCCTTGTGCACGGCCACTGCAACACCACTGACACCCCCTTCAAAACACAGATCTTGCACTGTTACATGCAGCCAGAAACACCGTGTCAAAGTAACATGGTAATCAGACATTCTGAGCACATATGCCAGCCACCTCTGATCATAGCAAAGCACGTAATAATTCAAGTAGCCCTGCTTGCCCTCTATTAGCCAAAAAAATCTTTATATTTAGTGTAGTATTTATATCTCAAAACGGATATGAGATTACATCTTGTGATTAATAAAGGGAGAACATGCATCAGTTAAACATCTCACCACCCCCACATACTACAGTAACATATTCCTTGCCTTAGACAGGTTGTTTTTAAAAAAAACTACGTTTGATGTAACAAAATATCTTGCAAGCGACAGCGTATGCACAGTCTCAGGGAAGACCTAAAAACTGACTTTTTAGTTAATGATTGCTGAGCTAGAAACTGTGCATAAGGTGAGTCACATACACTGAAGTCCAAGTACGTGGCAATATGCAATTGCACATGATGAAATGCAAAAGCACCTTAAAACCTGGCCCAGCGACTGACCCCGCGACTGACCCCAACGCGGGCTGGTAACACCTGCTGCACATGGTCTTGCGCAGCAGGAGTTGGCAAATTGGGCCAGCATCAAACTCACAGAAAGCAATCCCACTGTGCACGACCTCTGATCATCTGCAGTCCGATTGGCCTGCGATCAACCCAGCAGAAGGTGCCAACCTACAGCTGGTCTCCAATGCATGCAGGCAGTCCCTACTAGATGTGTCCTTACCCTGGGCACAGCACGTCCCTCCAGTTTTATTTTTTGTTTAAAAATAAAAGTAACTTTTTGTCATTTTCCTTTTTATTTAAAAAGAAAGCGATTTTAATGAAAATCGTATTTTCAGCACCATGGGATACCCTTCTTGCTGATTACAAAACGGCCACCACAAGATCGCAATTTTTACTAAAATCAACATTTTATTGCAGTAAACCTTATTATTACTTTTTTGGTCATTTTACACGCCTCTTGGTGCCCACAGCAATCCCCTGGCATCCTCATGGAGCTACCTGTAGCTGTATAATTTCTTTTTCTACACCATAATATGTGCACATTTTTTTTTTCAATGTCTCAAATTTTAAGATGCAGGGGAAAAATAAATCCCCCGATATAAGCCAATTTGAGTTTTCTAAATTGTGATTTAAAACAGCTTTTAGGTACAAACGTATTAACGCTTTGAACTTTTTTTTTTTTTTAATGCAGAGATCTCGAACAAACTAAGATTTACATCGAAACCCCAGGAATCATGCTTTCTGAGTTAAGTTGCTTTGGTGAAAATGTGTTCAGTGGTTTGTGCTGTAAGGCAAGCAAAATGTACTATGGATGCTACATTGGAAAAACAATTCTTCTGGCCTCCTCACTTTTTCCCCACTGCACAGATACCCCCAAAAATACAATGCCAGAACTTATTAGATTACACTTAGGGTTTGCCAATTTTTATGTTGATCTTTTATAGAGCCAAAATCTAAAGCTAACTGTGGCATCATTTGACAAATCGCAGGACGCTTGCAAGGCATTTTTAGTCTTCTGTGGGTATGGTAAGTTTTGTGAAGATCTACCAGTGGGTAGCTAAAAGCATGTTTATAAGTAGGGCTCCCGGTTTTATGGTATTTATATTTTAGTCATTTCCGTCTGTATCTATCCATATTTATTTTTTGCAAATTTTTCCTGTATTTATCCATATTGATTTTAGGTTTTGTGAAAAAATGAAGTGGAAATGTGTATATTTCTGCATTTATTTAACCCGTTAATGTGCACTCATCCCTAAACGCCTGACACATTTCAATGATATAAACACACTCACATGATAAAATATGCACTTGTAAGAAAATATGTACATTTTAGTATCAAAGATAGTGCAAATCTACTGCTGTTTAAGGCTCTTTATTAAAATTCCTATATTTTAATTCCCTTCCTGACAATCCACACAGTTATTGGCCTGGTAGTCATCACTGATAGCATTTAGAATCCGTCAAACACAACCCAATTTCAGCTTTTATCCACATTTAAAAATAAATACAGAGAGGAAAATAAAAGGTTTTCTGCCTGTATTCATCTGTAAAAATCAGTAAAAACGGAAATCTGGGAGCTCTATTTATATGCTAGTAATTTTGGTGCTCTTCAATAAAAGCGCCAAAGCTACCAGTAAGTGAATGCTCCTTTAACTGTGCCCTAGTATACCATCTGCTTGAAACTCAAAATATCTGGTGCAAGCCCTTCTTGTTATGCATCTGTGAAGTTCCATACATCAAACTACAACAAAGTTATCAGCAAACCTAAGATTTTTTTTGATCCTCCTTTAAACTTTGCCCCACCCCTCGTCAGATCTGCATGAAATCAGAGATCCCAGCACTGTTTAACTTTCTAACACCCTGAAAAAAAGTCATGCATATTCATTAAACTGTGCGAAGGTTATTAGCACATGAAATCATTTTTGGACCCTCTAATCCCTTTAACTTAGTCATACCTTTTAGGATTTGCACAATTGAAAAACCAAATTGAAAACTAAACATGCTAAATGATTGCCAAATTTCAGGCGCAATTACCGGCAATAGTTTTTACCTCAATTAACTGTCCCTCCACCCCATAAATCTAAAGATACAAACAGTAAACTTCGGATGCTAAGCTTCTACGAAATTTTGAGCAAATTCATCAAAAAATGCTAAAGTTCTATCTAGGCCAGCAGTTAAGAAAATAAGTTACTTACCTGTAACTGTGGAATTCCGGTATCGGTATCTCAAGGATTTCCCATGCTTGAATCATTCACCATCAAAGTGGGAGTCCCACGGTACATTAAAAGCAGTAAGTAATGAAGTTAAAGGAGAAAAAATAAAATTTCACTATAATATCTCGTCCTAGTCATTAGGAATGGTCCAAAGTCCAGCCAATCAGCCAGAACCCTCTCAACAGAGGCTCCAGGCGCTCAGATTTTCTAGCTAAGGGAAATTTAAATCATATTTAAATACCTAGGGGAGCCTCTATGGGAGGAGGGTGGTGTTGCATGTGAATCTAAGATACCAATACTGGAGAGCCACAGCTACAGGTAGGATCTTTCATAGATTCACATGCTTTAATCAGAATAGATAGAAGTTAAACTTTAGGAATATATTCCTATACGAGACAAAGAGACAAAAACATACTTAACCGATATATGTTGTATATTAATATATATGTTTATATATCAACAATGCAAATACATATATATTATATCTACAAAATGTTAACCCCTTCCCCTATGGTGCGTAGGGGGGGGGGGTGGGGTGGAAATGGACGACTCAAAGCGGAGCTGTGCTCATGATGAGCTGGGCTCGTCACAAACCCATCCACTGATTAATTCTCCAACACAGGTGGGGAATTACCGCGCATGGGCGGGCAGTGGCCGTTATGACTCGTCATGAGCACGGAAGGAGTTAACTCTGTTGTAAACAGAACAAGAATAATGGAATCATATTGGAAGTTGGGAAGCAAAAGAGGCTCACCTTATTGAAAGACTACGGAGAACCGCTTATCATACAGCTGCATCAATGTTGCTTGCAGCGTCCAAACAGTAAAGCTGTGTAAACATGTGCCTGCTAGACCAGGTTGCTGGTCTGCAGACCTGTTGTATGGGTATACCGGCAAAGAGGGCTGTTGAAAACCAAACCGCTCTAGTTGAGTGGGATTTTGCTGTAGAAGATAGTGGCTTGCCTGCTTGCTGATGGCATAACTGTATGGCTGCTGATATCCATCGATCTATAGTCTGTTTAGTAACAGGATATCCTTTCCTGACGTTTCCATATGCCACAAATAGTTGCTCTGCTTTGGAAATGCTGGTGGTCTTCTGCAAATAGAATTTAATGCATCTCTTGAGATCCAAGGAGTGAAATGATCTTTCCACTGGTGTTTGCGGATTTGGGAAAAAAGTATTTAAGATGACTGGCTCATTTAAATGAAAATCCAATGGGACTTTGGGGTTGAAAGTAAGATTGGTCCGAAGGATTCCTTTGTGAATTTATTAGTGAAAGTTTGTATCTCGCTTACTTGCCTCTGTGATTTAATTGCCAGCAGAAGGAACGTTTCCCATGAGACATATTTTAGCTCTGCTCTATGAATGGGCTCAAACGGTCCTTTCATTAGTTGAGCAGCACAATGTTGAGGTGCCAAGGCAGAGACGGCTGCTTTATTGGTGGAAACATCCTAAATATCGCATTTAGAAATTGTGAACCATTAGGTTGTTGAAATCTGGATATTGCAGCAAGGTGGACTTTTAAGGATGAGAGAGACCGGAATTTGCCAACTGGAGGAAAAAAGAAGTAACTGCTCTGGTGGTGATTGGGCAGGATGCACCTTGGATTTCGAACACCAGTGACAAAAATCTTTTCCATTTGAGCTTGTATGTTTTATTAGTGGGCCGTGCCCTAGCATTAGCAAGGACTTCCCAACAATCAGCCAGGACGGCTAAACCGGCAAACGCAGTGTTCCGGAGCCAAGTTGACAAATCAAAGAGATGTCGGATCTGGATGATGGACATGTCCGTGACTGGTCATCAACAGGCTTGGTATTGGTTGCAACTGAATGGATTTGCACTCCGAGAGAATGAAGAGTTCCGTAAACCAGAACTGGCAGGGCTGCCTGGATGCTATGAGCATTATCCAACAAGGTTCTTTCTTCATTTTCTGGAGCACCCTTGGAATTAATGGAATCAGAGGAAAAGCGTAGGCATATATCTTTGACCATTTAATCAAAAACGCTTTCCCCCACGATCCCCTTAAAGATAGTCAAATGGTGAAGTACTGGCATTTGCTGTTCTGGCTGGTCGCAAACTGATCCAAACTTGGTTTTCCCTAATTCTGAAAGAGGTTGTCCAACGTTGGTAGGTGCAGTTCCCTCTCGTGGCTGACTGACCTTGCCCTTTCGAGGGAATCTGTAAGAATATTGGCCACTCCTGGGAATGTTCCTCTGTTAAGTTTCTCGTGATGAATTGCCCATTTCCATATTTGCTGAGCTTTCAGAGACCACCCAATCTATCTGGTTCTGCTCTGTTTGGTTTGATAGTGCATACTTTCAGTATTGTTCGTCCAAATAAATACTGATGCTCCTGAGAGTTTTGAAAGAAATTGCTTCAGAGTCAGGAAAACTGCCTTGAGTTCCAACAGATTGATATGTATGGACCGTTGTCGGCAGTCCCATTTGCCCTCGACTGTTAAACCCTGCAGATGTGCTCCCCAACCTTCGAGGGAGGTGCCTGTCGTAATTACATATTGAGGAGAATCTATCGAGTGGCCACATTTGGAACGAGAGTCCACCATTGACTCAAATCTTTCATCCGTGGTGTTATCCGAATTATATGCTAGTAGGACCCTGAAATCTGTAACCATTGACTGTCTAGTTCTTCCTGCAGATGCCACATGCACAAGCGGCAGTTGGGAATGAAGGGAATGCAGGAGGAAACCATTTCCCAGCAGCGATTTGAACTTTCGTACTGAAATTTAATTTTTTACAAGGAGTAGAGCTGCCAGCCTGTGTATCTTTAACAACAAGGAAGGCACACACAGTTCCCCAGAAGGACTGGATCGAAAGGAGGGAGTGTGTGGTGTGGTGTAGAGGCAAAAACCAAGAGGGAAGGGGAAGGGGGGAATTCCCTCTTGGGAACTAGAACCCTCACACACCCAGAAAGCTAGGTGTCATGCATCATCATATGGGTCCTGCTCCTCGTCAGACTGGCGCTGCAATGTCCGACGGGCATCCGCGAAGGGGCTCTTTAGCGGAGATCTTTTGTTCCAGCCATATGGTGCATGCGTGTGAGAGGGCAGGTGAATGTGTAGTCATGAATAAGTGGTGATTGATTAAAAAAGGTGGGTTAGTCCACAGGGAACTTTATTAACGTGGCTAACTCCCTTGATTAAAATGGTGGGAGGGGAGATAGACGCCACAACTATATGTGGCGAAGATATCTGCAACCCTCAGTTTAGGTCGACATGTTTCATGCTAAACTAGCAATTCCTCAGGACCTTGGTGCTCTTACTACACAGTGAAATTCATACAACCTTAGGTCTTAAGGTCTGTAGTGGGACAGGCCAATTGGTCCGGTAGTAATGCAACCCTAAGCAATTCCCTAGGGTACTTCTCAGTCTGCTCTGTGGGACCTGCACAGAAGAGTCAGGGACCCAAGCGGTGTGCGGTCTCTGCCTGCAAACCTACCCCCACGCGTAATCCGGACAGGATCTGGAGCAGCCTGTGTATCTTCTCTTACCTTTAATGTGAGGCGAAGGCCTTTGCCTGTAGGGTGTTTACAGTTGGTCCTAAAAACGTCCTGACCTTTGAGGAATTAGTTGAGACTTTGGAACATTGAGGGACAGCCCTAGAGACTGGAAAAGAGATAGGCACTCCTGTGCCAGTCTGCTTGCCACTACAGAGAGGCTCGCCTTTAAAAATAATCATCATGGTAAGGGAAAATTTGAATCCCTGCTTGTTGTAGATGAGCCACAACTGTTGCTTATACGTTGGTGAACACTTGAGGTGCCGAAAAAAGGCCAAAGGGCAGAACCCAGAATTGATAGTCTGTGCCAGTCACTCTGAAGCGTAAATAACATACAAAACACTTGTTTTTTCAGGAATTTGCTGAGGTGACAGGTCCAAGATGGGGCGCCATTCTCCTGATTTCTTCCTTATGAGGAAAAATCTTGAGTAAAATCCTGCCCCTCGTTGTGCACTTGGAACCAGTTCGATCGCTCCCATTCGCAACATGTTTATCTGAGACATTAGTTATGTTATATGAGAAGGCGAAGGGCCTCCGAAGTGGACAATTTGGAGGAATCAGTTGAAATTCCAATGTGTGACCGTTGGAAACTATCTAGGACCCATCTGTCCGCTGTCATCGTAGACCATTTTTGGAGGAAACAGGAAATCTTCCCACCTACTTCTAGGGAACTGGTGTGATTTGTGGCAGACACCTGGGCTTCGTCACAGCTTCTCGGAGGTGTCTCTGCCTCTGAAGGAAGTCTTTCCTCTTTAGCGATTGTAGGAGGCAGCAGGTGGTCGTTTGTATGATTGTTGATGCTGTTCTGTTGTGCTAATGAGTATCGAGATTGTCCAGGATACAGCTTAAATTGCTTGTATTGGTTGTAATCTCCCCAAAAGGAAGACAAGCCGCGGCTTCGAGCTCTTCGAAAAGGCAGTCTTAAATTGCAGGATGCCCAATGCCTTTTCTGTGTCTGCATCCTTTTTTATTGCTTGCAGAGCCTCAATGTGTTGGCCAAACAGGGTTTCACCATCATAAGGCATATCGATGACCTTAGTTTGCACCTCTTAGCGAAAAGAAGTCGCTCTCAGCCATCCCTGTCTTAGTACTGCTGCCCCAGCCAACTGACGGAAACCGGTCGATGAAATGTCTACAGCACAATCAATTATCTCCGCTGAGATCCTTTCGCCTTCCTGAAGGATCTTCCTTGCTTCTGCCTTTGACTCCTAAGGCAGCAGATCAATAAACGGCAAAATGTCTGACCAAACTTGGCAGTCATATCTACCCAACTAATATTGCAAGTGAGTTTGTTGCCCAAACTGTGGTAGCTGCCAGTGGAGAATTTCTTGTCAATGGTGTCAAGACATCTCCCGTCCATGTTAGGAGGGGCGGACAGGGGTGAAGCTGGATTTCTGGCACAACTTTGAGCCGCCTGGGAAATCACTGAATCCGGCTTTGGATGCCTGATGAGGCAGGCAGGAGTGGTCAGGTGCCTTGTATTTCTTTTCAGCTTGGGTAAAAATGCTGGAATGGAAGCCGGTGTTCGCATTACCTTCAGGCCTTCCTCCTATATGAAATCCACCATGGGGATTGAACGCACCAGTCTCTTCGCTTGTTCCTTAAAATCTTATAAGGACTGTTTGGTGATCACGGGGAACTGAAAACACTTTGCAACCCTTTTCATTAGAGTATGAAAACCTCATATGTCTTACTGTGGCCAATCTACCCGAATCGGGGTTGACTGAGATAGTGTCTATTAGGTAATCATCCTATTTGATGGAAAGGGATACTTCTTCCAGTTCTCCTTCCTCTTTCATCATCAGTAGTGTGATGCTCCTCCACCTGCGGCTGTAGTGTTGTAGGTGGTGGCGATAGAGGTGACCCTGCGATCAAAGATGACTTAGCAATCAGAGTTTGAGGGATTGAAGAAGATGGTTCCGATAGTGGGAATCGGAGGTAGTAATCTTCTACCATGTGATGGATATTTGACACTAGTTTGCTCCCAGTCTATCTTGTTGTTTGGGGCCATTAGAGTAGTAATAATAGTCATGCTCTTGGCATTTTATACAGCGGTCTGAAGGGCTGTGTGCCACACCAATCATGCCCTCTTCATCAGAGTCCCCATCCTCTTCATCCCCATAATGAAAATTCTTCTGGAGGACTGGTGGAACCTTTACTAGGAGAGGAGTGAATAGGTAGAATTAATTCCTGTAAATATCTTAGTTTAGGCTGGGAAACTGCAGATGAAAGAGCAGTGTACTTGGCTGCTTGCACCTTTGCAGTTGCCTTGTGCTGCAGGCAAGTTAGTCGACGAAGGGATCGTCGGAGTAACAGACGATGGAATCGTTGCCAAGCAAACTGTTGATGAGGCAGTAGACTACAGCGCATTCGCAGACTACTTCTGTCAACATCTTTGACGTTGATGATTTTCATCAACGTAAATCTGGTGTCATAGGCCTTGGGGCTGTTGAAGAAGTTACAGTTGATAATAGAGGTTTGAAGGTTGTCGACAACCGCAGAGGCAATGGTAGTGCTGTCAACGAATCTTTTAACAAGGGTCCTTTTTTCGTTGTCATTTTCG
This sequence comes from Lissotriton vulgaris, assembly GCF_964263255.1. NCBI lineage: Eukaryota > Metazoa > Chordata > Amphibia > Caudata > Salamandridae > Lissotriton > Lissotriton vulgaris. The sequence continues at coordinate 830,352,758 of NC_141687.1, read as the reverse complement.
TAGACTATGTTGCCGTCAACGTAGAAGGCCTTACCTTTACAGAAACTATGGTCAACGGAGACGTAGAGAAGGACATAAGTTTAGCCTGTGGAGATGAGAAGGTCAACATTGGCGTAGTAGTAGTAACGAAGGAAGCTTACGCCAACAGGGGCGTCGTCAACGTCTTAGTCGATGGTACACCTTTGAGGTGATGAAATAGTCTCTGGTAAAGAGCATGAAATTGTTTTTACCTTAGAGGTCATAGAAGGCAGACAATGATCCTTATGAGAGGCAGACTACCTTCTGGAGGAGGGCTGATTATCAGCTTTCAATGAATAATGCTGCCTTTTTTTTGCATCTCTGCAGCCTTTGGGGAGACAATTTCCACATCGCTTGTCCTCTTTTTGCGGCAGCAGTTTTGAGGGAGGAAAGGGATTGTCCTTGGTTTTTAACTTTTGTAGCCACAGAAGTGGTCCCTCTCTTTCTCAGTTTTTTTAGAGATATTTCCCCAGATTTTACAATCTCTCACCTGTCCAATAGGGCTACAAATTGTCCATACTAGGTTCCTTTTGCTGTACATACGCTGCACCCACAAATCCAGATTAAGGTATCAAGTGAATTTAATCCTCCAATTTTAAATTCCTACACAGAACAGTTTACATTTCAAAATGTAGCATTTTTTTATGGATGTATACTTAATCTGCTTTATTGGTACTCAGTTGCTGAACCCCTCATTCCAGGTCAACAGACCACAGGTTCAGAATCACTGTTTTGGGGTGGGGGGAATTTTCAACACTAAGTTATCTCTAACCTTTCAACCCTTTCAAGCCCACCAGACATTGCAAATGTTAATTCTTTAAAAAAATATACTCAAACCACGCCTAAAAAAAAAAAAAAAAAGACACTGCTCTGATTAAAGTTTTTCTTTCATGCCAAGTTTGGTGTGATTCTGTTCAACTGACTTTCCTTTCTTCCTAGTAAGGCTAACTAAATGAGTTTGCAGGCTGCGGCCAACGGGGTGGTGGACTGGCCAGACATCTGGCTACCTGTACCATCTTGTCTGTGGAAACCAAGTCCTTGGTCACAAAAATATTGTGTAACTTACTGCCCGTGGTGGTTGGAAGTATAGAGATAAAGTTGAACATCTCATCTTTGGCTAGGAAAGGGGAGAAAAGTGAACAGGGGTTGGCGAAAGGCTACTGAAAAGGCCCAAGGATCTGGTCATAGCCCAGCTGTCCTTAAAGTGCTCAAGCACTGAGTCTGCCTTATCTCCAAACAGATGAGAGCCATCAAAGGGTACGTTCATGAGCAAAGCCTGGAATTCCCCGAAAAAAACAGTGGTTCTCAACCTAAGTCTAAGGGCCACCAATGGTGAAATAGATCAGTCTAGCAAACCAGTCATATCCAGCCAACTTCTTATGGTGAACTTGGCTTCATCTCTCGCATCAGCAATTGTTTGAGACAGTATGGCTCGGCTCTCTTCCAAGACCATAGGCAGCACTTATGCAACAGAGTCAAAGATCGTATGGGAGTATCTACCAAAAAGGCATCTAGTGTTCAGACTGCAGTCGCAGGCTGCAAGAAAAGAACATCTTCCCGAAAGTATCCAGCATTTCGGAATCCCTATCCAGTGGAGTGGTAGGGAATGCACAGGATTAATTTTGGGAGTGGGGTCCTGGACCATCAAACTCGTGGGTGGGGTGCTTGGTGAGAAAACTGGGGTCCCTCGGGGTAGGGCAAGGGCGGCAGTCAATTGTCCTAGGCAAGGACCTCTAGTGCAGGGCTTGCACCAGGCCCCAAGTAGGAAGTCTGTAAGGGCTTCATTTAATACGGGGAATGGTTCGGTGAGGGCAATTCCCGGCTGAAGCACCTCTGTAAAGATGTTTATTTTTAACTGCCACTGAGGATCGTGTACGGTCCAGAACATCAACCGCCCTCAGTTCCACCACTGGAATGAGGCACCCTCCTCTGTAGCCGTGGTAGGGGGCAAGCCTAAGCCAGTGGTCTGGGGAAGTGTCCAGCCCACTAGGCATTCCAACAGATCCTCATACCATGCGCTCTCTGGATCTTCAAAGGTTTGTTATTTATTAGGGTCTGCAGACCCTTCTCAATCATCATCCAAGCCAGGACTGTCATAGTAATAAGTCACTGGCTCAGATATGGGGAGTTTACCCCTGGTCAGCGCCAGAGTCGGACATTGCCTGTCTGACTCTGTATCAGAGTCGAGAATGATGGGGCTGCGCCACTGTAGGGCTTCGGCACTGGGGCTGGCGCCCACAGCTTTATGCATATCGACCGGTGCTGCTACAGATCCGTAAATAGATCCCTGGGGCCCGACTTGACCATAGGTGAACGCACCAGTGGAAGACCAGTAGGGGCCCTTCCTAGACCCAGGGGCCAGAGGGTGCTCCCAAGGGGCCAGTCAGTCCAAAGATGAGGTCTATGGCCTCGTAAAATTCTCTAAATTGGGCTGGGTGTAGTGCTTTATACACTCATATGTGATGACCTTTGACTATCAGTGTTTTAATTAACTACGTGTTTTAACTTACTCTGTCTTGAATTTACGACGTCATTCTTTCAGAGTAGGTGTTTTTACTTTCTCCTCAGCACAGAGTAAAACAGCCTTGCCTGGAACAGAACATGTGGGATGTGCGTTTGAAAGCATGAGAGAGAAATGTGTGGAATGTACTTCCCTGTCTCGGTGTGTTGTACTGTAGGCAGTGGTGCACAGATATGCATTACGTTGTGCATTGGGAAATGACGTTTTAACTATTGACTTTAGCTTGCACCAACTTCATCTTGAATTCTGACTGTCTGGCTTGAGTTCTGCACACACAAGCAGGCCCTAGGTTACTCACGGTTATTCAGGTATTTCGCATTCAAGATGGTTTTCCTTTTGGACTGTGTTTTCTGAACTTTTGGGGAGGGTTTCTACTTTTGAGCTTCACTAAGATAAGGGGCTTGAAAATGTAGTGTGCAAACGCGAGGAGAAGGTTTGAGGAATCCTTTGCCTTGGAAGGCTTGCAGGAGCCTGGCCATAACCAGTACGTTTCTATGAGGGTGTCTTTTTAAAATTCTCGTGCATTGAGAATATTATAAAAACTGCGGTTTCTTGGCTCGAAAGACTGATCTCTCCTGAGAGATGGACACATCTGCTCAGTGCTGCATTTCCGAGCTTGAGGAGTCTCTTGACCCCAGGATTGTACTTTGGGATCCCCCAATCTTGTGAGGGCTAAGATGAAGATATTGCAGCCGGTGAGGTATTTTCTCTTATCATTGGTATTGATATAGAGATATATATATAGATATAGATATAGATATAGATATAGAGATATATATATATAGTTATTTCTACATGTGATTTTGTCTGTGTGCTGAGTGACAAGCCAATGAAATATTTCTGTTCTTAACTATATATTTATTTATGTACATACAGTTATTCTCCTATACATTTATTATTTGGATTTCACTTGTGAATGTTTCATTATCCGACTAGAGTTTATTATTTGCATGAGATTGTGTTTTATCCCATGGATTTGATTATTTTGTGAGTGTTTCATTATTATTTGCTTGCACACACATATATATATATATATTTACATTTGCATATTTTACCTGAATCATTGGACATGTGGGAAAGCCTTTCTGTTAGAGAGTGTTGTATTATTAAACACCACGCTTTGTTTTGAAGAGGTCTCTTGATGTGCTTCATTTTGGGGAGTGTGGAGCCCCCTTTCAAGGCGCTTTCTTGCTTTACCAAGTGCCTCTGCTGAGGAGTGCTGAATTTCTATTTTTGGGAATGTACAGCAAAACAAGGGGGTCGCTCCGGCTCCCAGAAATTCAGTGAGGCACAGTGACAGCCCAGGGGAAGGCCCCACCTCAGAGTTAGGCCTAGAGTGTCAACTTCCCAGCAACTCGTCCAAAGACTAGCACTGCAAAGTCGAAGTCCTCGTTGACTTTTTTGTGGCACTTAACAGACTTCCTCCGACGACTTGGAATAGGAGGACAATCACCAGGTATGACTTCGTGGAAGATCTTGGAAACTTCCTTGCAACCAAGATCTGGAGCATCTGAGTCAATCGACTTCGGGCAGCAAGGAGCTTCAGGGAACACGCCCTTTGTATGTCTTGGCATTTTGATCTTGCCCCAGATACTAAAGACCAACCAAGTGCGGGTCTGTCAAAGACATCTGTCAGCACCACATGGTTTCAAACTTGCCTTTCTGGTGAATATCTGCACACCAGGAAACAAAGGTGTTAGTAAAACAAATTACTGGGGGTAACCCTCTCCGGATCTGTACTGGCTTGCGCGGAAAGAAAAGAACAGATGTCAGATCGCTAGGGTGGCTCCTGTATAAGCTCACTTCAAGCGAAGACAATGCCACGCAGAGTGCAGATCCAGTCTGACACCTGGGGAATATTTTAAGGTAAGGAATCTGCAGCTAAAAGTCTATCAGATCAAGCAAAAAATTCTAATAGTAGCTAAAAGGGATTCTTTTTGCCTCATGTTTTTCTCTCACTTTTTGAAAACGCTAGGGAGAAAAAAAAAGCATTTCTGAAGGTCCAGTGTGCATGCACACTGAGTTCCTATTGTCCACAACTGGGCTGTCAAGCATTTGCAAGTTGTTTGAAAAAAAGACAAACACTGAGTATCCACATTCAGCCCCGTGTCTACTAAATGGCTGAACAGAATTTGATCAAACAATGAAAAGGAACACACTTACAGAACAGTGACAATATGTTCAACTATTTCAGAGTTGTGCAATAAAGAAAATAAAATATCCAATGGGAAATTCCATGCTAAAGGTGAGTGATTGTAGGAAATTGCATTTGCTACATAGTCACCGGTGATAAGTTAGCCTTTTGCTGGACCTTATATTTTTGTTGGTGGCAAAACTCTGAGCTTTACTCCTTCTACGTAATCAGTAAGAAAATGTTTGTGCTCCTCCCTTTGACATGTGGTAAAATTGGGATACAACCAATAGGCATATTTAGCACACCTAAGTCTCTATTATATGATACAAAGTGTGCCCATGGCCTGTAAGTTAAATGTCACTCACTGTGTCATCCACTACATTGATAGTGTAAACCTGACTGCAGGCTACCCTCTTAGTCAGTCCCTGAAAATTCAAAGTAATCTTTTTTGACAGGGCTAAATTTTATTTTTAAATATTTATAGGTCACCTATAAATAGGCCGAATTGCCCATAAGGCAGGTTGTATGGTATTTAAAAGTAGGACATGTAAAAGCTTAATGTTGCACATGTCCCTTAAGAGAAAAGACCCCAAAACCTATTTTCACTTTAACAAGGCTTGTTGCTCTATAGGAAACCACTGAAATGCAATATTAAATGCTAAATCTGAAACCCTATTAGGGTCATGTTTGCGCTATATAAAACACCAAATAAATAAATAATACTGTGTTGTGGGACCGGAACTAGCAAGAAAAATAATTAAAAAATTCATTTTAATAGTTATTAAAACCCCAATTTAATGAAGCCAGAATTGTACAAAGTATGATGGAAAACTAACTTTCCGAAAGTTATCTATTCCCCGTCGGACATTGCTGGAGGCTAATCTGCATTTTGCTCTCCCAATTCTGTTAACCATTAACCTCTTTGGTGCGGTTGTTGGCCAATGGCAGACTGCCTCACTCCCTCCGCAGTGAAGGTGTCGGACATTTGCCAGCACTGGGTAGTGCTACAATAAAAAAATTAAAAAGGGGGGGCTGGGGCGACATAGACTTGGTTCTGCGGTAACCGCTGACCTGACCCACTCATGTGACGACAGGAGGTGTGCGGACTTAACAGATTCTACACCACAGCGGCAGTAAAGAGCAGGTGAGTACCCCTCTGGTGGGGGGTGGTAAATGCCGAAAACTGCCTTCCCAGGTTTCAGAGAGACCTCTTTTGAAAGGGGAAAATCTCCGCTTTCAAACAAGTCCTTCCTGAAACCGTTTCCAGACTGTGGATCGCGAAAGATTGTGTGGGAGCTTGTCCACCCGCGACTTCACAAAGATTATAAACTTTATGTGGACACTTATATACTGGTCAGTGAGCTGTACAAAGCTGACACACTGGTATGTGGTATAGTTCATTATCGCCGTAAAGTATTCCAGCAGGAGCTTGTTTGTAAGAAACTCCAAAGTACCGAGCACTGTGTTATAAAGAATCACTCTATGAAAGCACGTCCCCGTGAAGGTTTGGAGTCAGATGGCCAAAGTCCACAAGCCCACCTCTATACTTGATTACAAGTACATGTGCAGAGTGGATAAGAACAACCAGGTTCTTCAGCCATACAAAGTGATTAGTAAAACTCTCACTTGGTATAAGAAGCGGTTTACCCACCAAATCCAGATGGCAACATACAATGGGTATGTTGTTTATAATCAGACCACCAAATGTCATTCCTTGACTTTCACTTGGTCATCTAAAGTCTTACTGCAACAGAAGCAGCAGCAGCCTCCACTTCATATGCTCTGGAGGACACGGAAAGGCTGAAGGATCAATACTTTGCCAATCGCATTGCTAGAATACCTAAAAAGACTTCCTTGCTGTCACTGCTGTCTGCTGTAAGCAAGGAAAGGGTTTACTGTTCCCACGGCCCATTTGAGCCAGCCCTGAGTTGTTACACTTGTTTTAATTTGTACCATATATAAGTGAAGTATTGGGAAATTGACGGAGGTAGAGCTGCCAGAAGGTAAACTTTTCAAAGGCTGTGCAGAATACGGACCTTCCATTGGCCATTGCTTAAATAGGCAAGCCGCTGTAGAATTTGTGTTCCTTTACTTGAGGAAATCATGAACTTGCTTATGGCCTGCTCAACACCTTTTTCTGCAATCAGAATGTGGTAGGTGTTCTATTCACTAATTGACAAGTGCATTATAGTTCCCACATTGCACATACCGGACAAGATACGATGTCACAGAGTACCCAGTATGGCAAAACCAAAGTCTTGACTAGTTTTCGAAGTGCTATTTTAGGGAACATATGTTACAAGACAAGGGCCACCCTGATGCTCACAATAATAAGTGTAATAAACCAAACAAATTTCCTGTGGGACTCTTTTACCGACACTTAAATTTCCTTTGAAAGTGTGGAAGCTCAATAAGTAACTTTCATCATAATCAAAGTTAATGAAAAAGGGTACAGGACAACATCTTGCATGATGACGATTTAAAAAAAGTTAATATTAGGACAATATACATTTCAGTTTACAAAAGTACTACTAGAAGAAGTCAACAATGCAAACGGCAACAAGACAAAATGCAAATGTGTGTTTTTCCCGAGTACTCCATTTTTTATCTGTACGGGACAGTGTACGGAACCAAGCACACCGTTTTGCATTTTTAGCTTTGTTTAGGAATACTCTTGTATGTGTAGGTGGGACAACTTTCACAAAACAATATAAAGATGTGCTTATCCCAAGCAATTTATTTAGCTAACAAATTAGGCAGCCCAATATACACTGTAGACCGTGCCTTGAAGTATTTTTGCACATATTACTTACAGTATGCCTTATTGAAGATCCCAAAATTCCACTGTTTCTAAGGAACTTTAGTCAGACGTTTGTCCTGATGAGACCCGAAGTCTAACTATAGGTCTAAACGTTTACATCCCTTCCTAAGTAGCTTTTAAAACATGTTATGGCTCCCTAGCACATACCATATATTAACAGACAGGCTCTCCGCTTAGGTTTGTTGGATATAAAATTCTATGCAACCATGGGATCTGTTCAGGGTCTTGTTCTATGTTGCATATTGTGAGAAGTTGGCCTGATATATAGTGCTCACTATTCTAGTGATCACTGTGATTCATACCAAACGACCCTTATTGATGATTGGTTGTAAGTCAACCTTATAGACCAGCTATCCTAGTAGCGTGGAAAAATGCAATCTTTAGGCTAAACTCTAGAGGGCGTGTTAAGCCAGCTGTTTCACCATCACATATACCCCTTGAACACCAAGTGAAAGGACACCACACAAGTTGTTATAAAAATAAAGAATATTTATTAATAACAAGTCTACCCTAAACTCTTTATGAGTCAAGGAGCTAAGCACAATACAAAACTCTTACGAAAATACTCCAAGTTGCACAATTTACACAAATGCCCGAGGGGCACGAAAAACCATATACACTAAAAGTGGAATGCAAAATACTAGCAGGTGAGTAACTAAATCCAGAGGCTTCAGGATCGCTAGAACTACACTACTGAACTCTAAGGTTAGGAGCTGGAGGCCTAGGGAGATCGGGTGCAGAGTGTGCACTCTCACGCGGGATGCGGGACAAAGTCTATGGAGGCTAGTATTTCTAAAGTTACTGTTTCCGGACGAATCCGACTAGGTAGACTCAAAACGAAAAAGGATCTGGACACTTGGATAGTGAACCTGCGTTGGAGCACCGAAATGCTCGGGTTACCTAGCCCAGGGGCTGCGGCTGCATAGGGTTCAAAAGACGTCGGGAATCCTCGTTGTAGTCTATGGAGCCTGAAAGAAGATGTTGCTGGCAGGCGACCAGTGAAGATGTTTGTGGTGATCCAAGGCTGGATCGATGATGTAGACGACCTGAAAGCAGAGGGGACTCAGTTCTTAATCACTAGCCAGTGATTGTGTGGGCACCAGGATGGCACCAGATGAGGTCACCGCGATCAGGTGAGTGGGCGACGCTGGACTCTGCAGCCACACGGGCCAGGAGGCGTTGTCGGCGACCAGACTGGAGGTGCGAGCTGTCCCACGAGGGTGTCTGCTGTCGGCGATGCTGAATCCAAGATTGGAGCAACAAACCTTGGCAAATGCAAGCCCACGCGGTGGAGTCAAAATGGCGTCTGGAGTGGACCAGGAGGGTCCGGGGTGCTACTCTTTTGGAAGGGAGCAAGGGCCAGTCTGGAGCAACCAGACCAGCGGTGAAAACGTCATGGTACGTCGTCAGGAGGGTCACTGGCCAACAGGCAAGTGACCGGACAACGTGGCAAGCAGCGAAAGAGCAGAAGGGCCCCACGCAGATCTCGTGGATGTTGGGGGGGTGGACTTCAGTGCTGGAGCGGCTCTGGGTTGGGGCTTCTCAAACCCCAGTGCACTCACTCGAGGATCCCTCGGCGGTCGTGCTGGTTAAGCGTCGTGCAGGTTTTGAAGATGGCCGGTCCCTCAGGTCTCGTCACACCCAGGAATCTCAGCTGGGCTGATGATGCAGGTAGAGGTCAGAGATGCCAGGGAATCTGGGTCTCGTCGAGCTGGTCAGTCTTGATCCGGAGGATGGACGTGCAGCAAACCGTGAGGCTTAGGTGGTGTCTGCGGGTGCAGGGTGGCTACTCCTTAGCCACAAGGGAGAGTCTTCAGAGAATGTCAAGAGTTCCTTTTGTGGAAAGTAGTTCAAGATTATCTAATTTGGGAAGGGGGCCCGCTCCTACCTTTATTCTAAGAAAAGGGGATGGCACGCGACTAGGTCCTGCCCATGGGTGGGACCAGGAGGGGGGTGGATGTGAGAAGTTGGCCTGATATATAATGTTCACTATTCTAGTGAGCAGTTTGTATCAGTCCAAACAACCCTTATTGATGATTGGTTGTAAGTCAACCGTAGACCAGCTATCCTAGTAGCATGGACAAGAGCAGTCTTCAGGCTAGACTCTAGAGGGCGTGTTAAGCCAGCTGTTATACCATCACATATACCCCTTGAACACCAAGTGAAAGGACACCTCACAAGTTGTTATGAAAATAAAGGATATTTATTTAGAACACAACAACCCTGGACTCTTTATGAGGACAGGGTGCTAAGCACAATACAAAACTCTTAAGAAAATACGCAAAGTTGCACAATTTACACAAATGCCAGAGGGGCACGAAAAACCATATACTCTAAAAGTGGAATGCGAAATTACTAGCAGGTAAGTACTACCCTAATAGGCTTTGGGATCGCTAGGACTTGACTACTGAACCTTCAGATTACTAGCAGGAGGCCTAGGGGGATCGGGTGCAGAGTGTGCACTCTCACGCGGGATGCGGAACAAAGTCTATGGTTGCTAGAATTTACAAAGTTAGTGTTATCGGACGAATCCGACTAGGTAGAGCTGATACGAAAAAGGATCTGGACCCTTGGATAGTGAGGCTATGCTGGGGCACTGAAATGCCAAAGTTACCTAGCCCAGGGGCTGCGGCTGCATAGGTCTGGAAAGACGTCGGGAATCCTCGTTGCAGTCTATGGAGCCTGAAAGAAGAAGTTGCTGGCAGGCGACCAGTGAAGAAGTTTGAAGTGACCCAAGCCTGGATCGAAGATGGAGGATACCTGTAAGCAGAGGGGACCAAGTCCTGAATCACTAGCCAGTGATTAGATGGGCACCAGGATGGCACCGGATGGAGTCACCTCGACCAGGTGAGTGGGCGACGCTGGGCTCTGCAGTCTCACGGACCAGGAGGCGTTGTCGTCGACCAGGATGGAGGTGCGAGCTGTCCTGCGAAGGTCTCTGCTGTCAACGTCGCTAGACCCAGGGTTGGGGCAACAAGTCTTGGCAAATGCAAGCCCACGCGGTGGACTTAAAATGGCGTCTGGAGGGGACCAGGAGGGTCCGGGGTGCTCCTCTTTTGGAGGGGAGCCAGGGCCAGTCTGGAGCAACCAGACCAGCGGTGTTGATGTCGTCGTCGGGAAGGCCACAAGCCAGCGGGCTAGTAGCCAGACAACGCGGTGAGCAGCAAAGAGCATAAGGGCCCCACGCAGATCTGGTGGATGCTGGGGGGCTGAACTTCGGTGCTGGAGCTGCTCATGGTGGGGGCTTCTCGGACCCCAAAGCACACTCTAGGATCCCTCGGCGGTCGTGCTGGGCAAGCGTCGTGCAGTCCTGAAGATGGCCGGTCCCTCGAGGTCTCGTCACACCCACGAATCTCAGCTGGGCTGATGATGCAGGTTGAGGTCAGAGGTGCCAGGGAAGCCGGTTCTCGTCGAGCTCGGCAGTCTTGATCCGGAGGAGAGACTTACAGCAGACCGCGATGCTTGGATGGTGCCTGCGAATGCAGGGTAACTACTCCTTAGTCACAAGGGAGAAATCTTGAGAAGAAGTCGAGAGTTCCTTTCGTAGAAAGTAGTTTCAGGATTCAAAGATGATCTAATTTGGAAGGGGGCCCGCTCCTATCTTTATACTAGGAAAAGGGGCTGGCACGTCACTAGGTCCTGCCCATGGGTGGGACCAGGAAGGGGGGTGGTTACACCCCTCTCCCATGCCGGACTTTCCCCAGCTCAGGGGCTGGTGTGCCCCTGGAACTGGTTCTAGCCGGCCTATGCATAGTGAGCACCGGGGTGCCACTTGCAGTCACCTTCCTCTAAAGCCCTGCCTACCCAGGATACACAAAACCCTGTCTCGGATGGTGCTAGCACCGCCCCCGACAGGAAACCCTTTGTCCGAGCTCTCCTCGCTGGAAGGACTCCCAGCAGCAGGAGGTCAGACTTGTGTCTGTGGTGGCAGCATCCATTTTGTGATGCTGAGGCTTGAGTTAACTTTAACCGGGTTTCACAGTTACATACATGTTGTGTCCCTCTAGAAGGGTGGAATGCTAACCCCGTCGCCAGAATTGGCGAGGGGTTAGTATTCCAATTCGTATGACACCTTACTCGACATGTTTTGATAAAGCGATACCAGAGTGAGCATATAACCGCGAGGATTATAATGCACTTAAGAGTATATGGTACGCGTTATCATAACACAGCTATTAGGACTTGGTTCCGCAAGCTGCAAACGGGCTCAGCTCATGCCAGAGCACCATCTCACATGATTCCACGCACTCTGCCTTCAGGATTGTCAAGGCCTGCCATAGGAGTGACTGATAGGAATCTATGTGTCCATTTTAGGGTTATACTATAGCTAAAGCAAAGGGTGATTACACCACCTTGCCCCAGCTGTCGTGCAGCCAGTTGTGTCAGATTTGGGTGGCCAGCCAGGGGTGGCATAATACATGCTGCAGCCCCTGGTAGGCCCTGGGTACACCTATGCCCTGGATACCTAAGGTACACTGTACAGGGACTGATAAGGTGACTCAGTACCAATTGGTAAATGCACCTAAGGTACATGGAATCCATTTTACAGAGAGAGCAGGGGGCTGGGGCCCTGAATAGCAGGGTCCCAGGTCAACTAATTTGAAAAACCAGCAAAACACCAGGCAAAAAAAAATTTGGGGGCAACCATATTCCGATATCCACCTTCCTACACGAGAGACCTAGCCGTCTCTGTATCCTTCTTTATTTCTTGGAGGGCATCATCAATGTGTTTACCGAATAATGCCTCACCATCAAAAGGGTGGCCCAAGATCATCTTCTGGGCCTCCGGTCTGAACCACGTCACTCTAAGCAATCCTTGGTGACGAACAGTTGCACCAGCCAATGAACGAAAAGCCGTAGTGGCAATGTCCATGGCACAAGCTATCACCTCTGCCGATGTCGCTTCCCCTTCATGTAGTATCTTCTTCGTCTCTCCTCTTGACTCCTGGGGAAGTTGTTCCAAAGAAGGTGAACGGTCACACCATAATTGGCGATCATACCTGCCCAGTATCGCCAAAGCATTTGCCGCTCGCACCAGAAGATTTGCCATAGAAGAGAACCTCTTCCCTGCATTATCAAGTCGCCTGCCCTCCTTATCAGGAGGAGTTGTAAGGGGTGCCGAAGGGTTGCAGGACTTTTTCTGTGCCGCCTGCGATATCACAGAGTCCAGTTTTGGCTGCCCAGTCAAGGTCGCTGGACCATCTTCAGGGGCCTTATATTCTTCTCCAGGCGTGGTAAGACTGGAATTACCGTAGTTGGGTTTTTCATCGCCTTTAGACCCTCTTCCCACACATGGTCCACAATGGGTATAGATCAGGACACCTTCCTATAGGGCTCTTTAAAATCATAGAGGAAACACTCAGTCTGTACGGAAGGCATAGGCAGCTTGAATCTACTAGATGCTATCTCCATCAGCTTATGAAAACCCACAATATCTGCTGAGGGAGAATCCACTGGGTCCGGACTAGGTGACGCTGGATCCGGGATCACATACTCATCCCATTCCAAGCCATTATTAGGCTTATCAACATCCTGATCCACATCCGATGAATCATTGTGAACGTCAGTTAGTACTGGAGGTATATTTGGAGCAGGTGTTTGTGGCTGAGAGAACACTTGGGTCAGCAACTCCGGAGAAACCATCATCGGAGTTGTGGGGGCAGGCGTAGTCTGAACTGCCGGGACCGAGGCAACCTGAGTTGGAGCCTGAGAAAACCTGGTTTTATAATCCTGCAGCATGCTATGGAGATCCGCCAAGAGTGAGGAAGCAACAGACACCATCTCCTGGCCTGCGGTCTCCGGACGTTGATAAGAGTGTTGGTAAGAACATTCATGAAGAAACTCGCCCTCAGAGTCCATTATCTGGCATTTTACCAACAGTTGAGAGGGACTGCGGGCATACCCAAAAGAGTCCTGATCATACTCATCAGAATCTTTTTCTTCCAGTAATAAAGCGGGAGGCAAAGGGGTAATCCTCCTTGGAGACGTCATGTCCGGTGTTATCCTTTTCAAGTAAATAGTCATTTTCTACGTCGACAACTGCATCGTCGACAGTACCATGGAAGATGGAGTAGTTAGAGGAAAACTCGTTGACGAGGTCGTCGACGGAAGAGTCACCGTCCACGGGTGAACTGTCGATGACGAGATTGGAGTCGTTGACAGTGCTGTAGACTAGACCGTCTACGCTCCCGCCGTCGTCGTCTTCATGGTCGTCAAAGCTCTCGTCGACGATACCGTCGTCACCATAGTCTAGTAAAATACCAGTTGTTGCAGTCGTCGATACCCCCGACGACGCTGTCACCGTCGACAATCCAGTCTACGCCGACTGTACCGTAGACGAGCCCGTCGACGGTATAACTTTCGTCACCTTAGATTTAGACGCCTTCGTCGACTGAGTCTTCTGCTGCGTTGACGACAACGACTGAGCATTTTCTCTGAATTCTCACATGACAGAGAAGATGGTTTCTTAAAAGTAGTAGCAGTTTTTACCACTGCTGAAGGCGTAGATGGTCCTTCCCTCTCTTTACACCGTGGTGAGGAGATTTAACAGGACTTTGGCTCTTAGACTCACAGGGGGTCTTTTTTGAGGCCTTAACTGGACGCTCCAGAGAAGGTGAAGGGGAAGCCCTTCCCCTTTTTGACTGACCTTCTAGATGATGTTGCAGAAGAAGAGTCAAAATGCAAAGATTGTCGCGTTGTTCCTAATGAAAGAGAAAGGTGTTGGTACAGTCTGTAGTGCAAGTGGATTAGAACAGGGTAGCCTGGTGGTCACCCTGGGAATCCATTTTGTTGGATTTAATGCCCTCACACACCCTTTCAGGTGTCATGCTTCATCATTTGGGCCTGCTCCTCGTTGGGTCGGCGGTGCAATACCCAACGGGCAACACCTCATAGAGGGGCTCATTCCAGAAGAGAGTGGGAAACATCACTTTCCACTACTCTCCTCTAGGATATCGTTTTTAACTAAAGCAGTGGCCCTCCTGAATAAAGTGTCTCTGGGACCACTAGCTCTATTTTATCTCACTTAGCTACGTCTACCCTGAATCCTGGCCCCATACCCGCACTTCATCTACACAGCAGTTGGAAAAAGATCTCCGCCAAAGAGCCCCTCTATGAGGTGTTGCCCGTTGGGTATTACACCGCCGACCCAACGAGGAGCAGGCCCAAATGATGAAGCATGACACCTGAAAGGGTGTGTGAGGGCATTAAATCCAACAAAATGGATTCCCAGGGTGACCACCAGGCTACCCTGTTCTAATCCACTTGCACTACAGACTGTACCAACACCTTTCTCTTTCATTAGGAACAACGCGACAATCTTTGCATTTTGTGTAATTTGGGCACGTCGTGTATGGACCTTCTGCTCCGATAAGAGCAGTAATAGCCCAAGACTCCTCTCTTTTGATACTAAAGCAGAAGAAGAGCCCTCACTGTCGCTTGACACAGTTTTCTTCCTTGACTAATTTCTGGAGCCAAGTGAAGAGGCGATCCTAACGGTCCCAGAGGATCTTTGAGGATCTTTGAACAGAAGGTGCGGCAGATACAGTCCTTATGCAGGTCTTCCACATACAGCCATTTCTTGCCACAGGTGGAACATGACTTGAAAAGAGCTTTTCTCTCCTTGTCAGACATCTCAAAAATAATACCTAACAATCTTGAAGAAAAAAGTTGAAAAAATCCTCAAATAGAGTAGAAATGAGCAGAGACTCCCTTAGCACAACGTGTGGTAGAAAATCTGAGGCTCTGAGGTTCCTTCAGGAGGGTTCTATGGGGTGAGGCTCTTCTGATTGGCTGATGCTTAGTTTTGGTCTCTTTTGCAAAAAGAGGTGGATATGCTACAAAAGGGAATGAGCCTAGGCCTTTTTCTTTCTCTTTCTCTTTTGTACCTACTGCTATGTTATTTTTGTTACAGAGACTTCATTTCCGACGACGGGGAATGATACAAGGTATGGGAATCTATGAAAGTTCCAATACTGGGGCAATGTGCAGGTCTGCTAGGTTTCTCTAGGTGCCAGCTGTGCTAGGGTACAGAATCCTACACTGGAAAAAAGGGATAGATTTGAATGCAAAAATGTGATGTGTCCATGTTGGCTTTTGGCCCGTTTCCGGACGCTGGCAAAAGGCCTATCCACACATTAGTGAGGTATAATTTTGACATGTAGGAGTATAGAATAGTAGAACATTTGTTATTACCAACTGAAGTTTGCATTTGTCATTCCAAATGTAAGCCAGAGTGTTAAAAAGAAGACATTTTGAAAAATACTCTAAATCATTTGCTAGTACCGATACCCTGAAATTCAGAGATGTACAATTAACCACTGGTCCTAAATTCCATATCATGTGCCAATTTCAGAAATACACAGCTGTACTTAATACCCATTTTTCACTCTACACATATCATATGATTTTGTCTATACCCTGTACACAATGAAAAGCCATTGTATAGTGCAGCTGAGTTGTTGGCACTGGGAACCTTGGGTTCTTGGAGAACCTACACACCCTATATATCTAATGGTCTATTGCTTCTGTAAATAGGCCATTGTGACACAAAGTTACAGATGAAAACATTGTCACACTGCCTGTTTTTCCCTACTTATTTTCAATATCTCATTATTTCAACAGTTAGCTTATTTTTGAAAACCTTGAGGGATCTACACATGACCCCTTGCTGAATTCGGAATGTGGTCTACTTTTACAAAATCTATAGCTTTCCTCGATCACCATGAGTTTCACACTAGTTTCCACCAGAAACTGGAACAAGGTTTTAAAAATAAAAGGTGAACATACGAGCTACCCCTTTGAAGAATGTCAAAACTGGTTTAATTCAGCTTTGGATGTTGCTAGGAAGAAGGTGATTTTAGCACAAGAAACAGTTTGTTGATGCCACTTTTAGGGGGGGGGGATGGACACTTATTCGGAGCACTTTTTTCTAATTTGTTTCCCCATAACTTAGCTATATTTTGGATATTTTCTTGGTCCCCTCCAAGTGATTCCACAAACCGCGAGTACCTTCCGAATCCCCAGGGTGCTGGAACAGAAGGGTACAAATTTGGCATGGGGGGAGGGGTGGGGGGGCTAAGCAATGATGGGGTTAATTAGCATTTGAATAGGTGTGAATGGGTTTGAACGTCTCCCAGGAACAAATAATAGGCTGACCTGAATGGCACTGATGACTCCTCTGAACACAACAGACTATGTAGGGTGGGGCTGCAAGCATCCTTTTTGACATTTAAGTGTCAAATCCAGCTTCACAGGTCTGCTGGGGTTTTTCATATGACACATGGGGTCCACACTAAAGAAGCCTCCACGTCACAGGAATATGTTAGCTGAGACCAAGGCAGGGCACTTCTGTTGCCCCTTCCTCCTCCACTCTCTCCCCCCCCCCTCCAAGTTCCCCAAACCCCTCTCCACTACAGCCAGGAAAACTCCAATCACAGTGCCAAATCCTGTTTGACAGCTCTGTTGGGCTTACATAGAACACTGGTGGTACACTTTGAAGGAGGGAAACAGAATGTCAAAACATTTTTTGTGTATCCACTATCTGGTTGATGAAACACTTTTTTCATACCCGAGTTCAGTCTCTGATCTTGTTGAGGGTGCAGGACCTCCTCCTAACTGGATTTAATGTTGGATGTGGAAGGACACTAGGATTACAGTAGTATTTCCATACTCAAAATACTGGTTCTGTAAAATACGCCCATTATTATATCCTCCAAGCCAATCACTGAAAAGTCTGTTAGAAAATAAGACCCATACGTATGATATGTTCCAAATGCTGATAAAATTCATGGACAAGTTCCTACCTTAATTCTGCTTCCTTGAATGTTTTTGTAGGATCCAATCTCAAAACTTGTGTAGCATCCTCCAACTCTTCTTGCATGGAAGTTTTAATGGGAGACTCTGCATGAAGATCAATTCTAATAGAACGTTTGCTGGCCAAGATGTCCTCCAGCTGGCATATGCTATTCTGCTGCTCCTTTACCTGCTTCTCCAGTTCCACTATTCTGGCAGCCTGTTCCTCTTGGATGCACTTTATTTCAGCCTCATGTACATCCATCTCATCAGCTTTATTTTGCATTTTGATTGCTTGGAGGCTTATGGAAACCAAGTCCAGCTTCTCCTGTGTTTGTGCTTCAACCTCCTTGCTCAGCTGTGTTTGGTCAGACTCTTTTTCAGTCATGGCAAGCTGCAATTCATCTTCCTCACTATGCTCTTTAGTTTGTACTTCAACGTCTACAGCTCTCACACTCTCCACGTCTTGCTGGGATTTTACCTGTCAACAATACAAATGCTGAGTAGATACTAAAAGCTACACAGGGAACACAAGTCAATGCTTTTGCAACCAATCACAGCCAACAAGAGAAAATGTTCCTGTTAACTAAAGTGCACTAAAGTTTTGACTAAAAATAACATGATGATCTGAATAGAAGATTCGGTTAGCTTATATAATGTGCTACATATTCAGTGATTGGTGTAATACAGGGTACTTTCTGGCCAAATTGGTATTCTTAGAAACCTTAGTGATCCAAGGTTACTTCTGACTGAAATAACATACGCCAAGTCATGTGAATAGCGTAGAGGGTTAATGTTTAGGGGTTTTCTCCCTTCCTTCTAGAGTAACCTAGGATTTACATACCAAGGTGCTATATCTGTTCACCATTTAAATTGAGCACAGCTTACATGTATTACTAACATCTTAATAAAGGACAGTCTCTAAACAGTGCCAACTGTGTGCTAATTTACCTCTGTGAAATTGCCATCTATAGTAAGAAGTTTCAGTGCTCCCCTATGACCTTCAGTTAGGATCAAGGGTACTCCCTGAGCCACACTTATCTTGGAAATAAATGCTTATTCACAAGCATGCAAACAGAAACAGTTACTTACACTCAACAATCTGGTTGTATCTTGAAGTGCTTCAGATTACTAACGAAATGGTCACAAAAATCCACAATGCACCAGTACATACCTTATGTCAGATTTTTATTTCCCAACCACCATTGTTTGGAAGCGTTTTCACCACTCCACAACTGCTGCACGCCAAAAAACATAACTGCGTCAGGTAAACTGAGAACTTTCAGCAGAGAATTGAACTTTCAGCAGAGAATTTTCAATCAAGAAATGACCAATTATTCTATATGAAAACCACAAGAAAGCTTGGATACATTGGCTGCATCAAAGCAGTATCCTTTTTGCAAGCCTAGTACCACGTCATAAGCGACGTTTGTGTGTGTGTTGGGTGGTACGGGGGTACAAAGAAAACATTTGATAGCAAGTTCTCAGTCAGAGCAGCATAGGGTTAGTAGTCTGTTTACAGTGGGAAAACGAAGAGGTGTCCTACGAAGAGGTGTCCTTCACAGCGTCCAACACCTTTAGATCACAGAAAATGGTTTGCTCGAAAGCGACAGTCGCTGGGCCAATTTGCCCGCCATGCAGCATCAAGAATTAGTCCCTGCCTTAGCTCCTATACTCTGAAAGGTGAACCAACACTTAACCTAAACTTTCTTTCTCATCTATTCTGTTCCTTAAACTTACCGCTACCATGCTTCCCCCAATCCCCTCCATGTCTGCAAAGTCTGGTACTAGTAGTCCTAGTACACTCTTTAGAGGATTCACACTCCCCAATTACTCCTAAATAAACAATCAGTAACACTGTCAAAATCAACGTTCAGGACCTCCCATAGGCAGCTACAGATAGAATCACAAATTACAGTGATATTAACCCCTTCACTGCGGCGGCTATTCCGCCGCAGTGCTAAGGGGGCGGGGCAGAAATGCGGCGGGCGCATGCTGGTGACGGAACCGCTCCGTCACCAGCATCGGTTGCGCTGTGCTTAGGACAGAGCGGTTCCGTCATTGCCCCGCCCGCTCAATAGAACACTCAGCACGGGCGCGGAATTCGCGCCGCGCAGGAGCGTCGGGCGGGCCATGACGGAACCGCTCCGTCATCAACACAGCGCCACAGCAGCTGATGACGGAGCGGTTCCGTCATCAGCAGGGGAGGGGTTAAATAGACTGCTAAAGGGGCTGGGTACTCAGAATTCAAGTGTAGTGTACGAATGGTGGCTAAACTGCCTCTAATAGGTAAAAGGTTATAGTTCATAAATGGATTACAGTATATATTTACGTCATCAACACGCAAGACAAAAGTATTTTTGTACCAGAAGCACCACTGTTCTGGCCAGGTTGCAGTTTAAATTAACTGCAGTGACACCTGGCAGAGAAAAATGCCTTGCAATGTAAAAAATGCTTATAGCTATACAGATAAATGGAGGGGGAGAGAGAGGGAGCGAGAACAATATAAATAAAAGCCACTGGGTAGTTATAGTTAGGTCAGCGTTTCCATAGGGTATTCGTTTATTGTGCTGCTAATAACTTTGGCTCCATTTGATGAATCTCAACATTTTTTTTTTTTTTTAAATGTGCTCTTTTTATGCCTAGTTTGTGCATGTAAAGTTTCAGGGTGATCCATCATGTAGGGCTGAGAAAAAAAAGGGGGTGTCCCAAAACGAAACATCCCAATGCATTTTCCATAGACTTATTTAGGCAAAGATACAGCAAAAGCGGATGAACGAAATTACACCAAATATGGCGGTGATGTAGATCTTGATAGGCAGCTTGAACTTTTTGTGATTTGGTGCAAATCCTTTAAGTCGTTTTTTCAGAAATGAAGGTTAAAAAATAATTGTATATCTGGACGGTTGGGTTCGAGGGACTCTTGCAAGAGTCCCTTGGACCCACTTTTAAAAAAATAGATCATTAAGGAGTTTTATTTCTCTTGGGCCATCTCACGGGAGTCTAACTCCTGCGAGAGCGAGCGATCCGATTGGCTACCAGCAATACGAGATAAATGTTGTTGGCAGCCATTATAGGACTCTGGACTTAGCCTTAGTTTTTAGTTAAAAAAGAAGAAAATAAACTCAAGAGGCCCTTCCCCAGGGGATAAAATGCAATAAAACATTTTTTAAATATCCAGGGGGTCGTGGTAACTTTTTCTTAAAAACATGGCAGGCGTGCCACATTTTTCAATTATAGGCCCTGGGGAGCCCTCCCCCGGGACCAGATTCCATAAGGAGAGGACAGCGCACAGGTATGGAGTTTTGGCTATACTTTGCACAGTCACGTTCACAGGGTAAGGATCAGTAACCTTTTGCTGCACAAGTATAGATTGGAGGCTCTGGCTGCAATCCAAATCTTGCATCCTTACAGTGTTTATTTCAGTCTAATTAGACTCACTTCAACAACCTCTCACACTTAGTGTGAGGTCCTGAGCAGCACCTGTAGAAGTGATACCAAAGGGGATGATGGACAGAGCATTTGAGCAAATCAAACACTCACCCCCAGTCAACTGAGCCGAGTTGAATCCATCATCATTCTTTAGCTCCCTCCACCACTCCAGTTCAGACATGGCCATATGCAAATCAGTCTCACCCTGTGCCTCATGGGAACAGTCCTGCCAGAACTGCCAAGCCATGTCTTTCCTGGACCGGAACGAATATGCTACTTACCAGTATGCATCTGTTCTTGGCATGTAGGGCTGCTGACATTCCTATCTGTGCATAGATCGCCGCCTAGTGTTGGGTCCGGATGATTGCACATTGTTGTCCTGGAAGAGTCTTCGAAGTTTCACGAAATAGGTGGCTCCTCCCCTGGACTACAGTGCGCATGGGCATCGACTCCATCCTCAGATTGTTTTTAGCCATTGTGACCAAGATGGAGTGAAACTAAGTGAATGATGACCATGCTAGAAGTATGTGTGAATTTTGCAGCTGCTACAGGCGCCGGGGAGGAGGGCGGGCGATATGAATGTCAGCAGCCCTACATGCCAAGAACAGATGCATACTGGTAAGTAGCATATTCGGTTCGAGGCATGTGGGCTGCTGAATTCATATCTGTGCATAGAATACATAGCAGTCCCTCCATTAGCGGCGGCCGCCCGTGCCAGCTGCAGCAGTTTGGAAAAGTGTTTTCAGAACAGCCTGCCCTACAGCTGCCTGCTGTTTGGAATGCACATCAACACAATAATGCTTTGTAAATGTGTGTGTGGTAGCCCATGTGGCTGCTCTACATATATGTCTTCCAAAGGGATATTTCCTAGGAAAGCCATGGAGGCCCCCAACTTTCTGGTGGAGTGGGCCTGTGGTGGAATGGTGAAAGTACGTTTGGCTTTCAGATAGCATATCTGAACACATTTAACTATCCACCTAGCTATACCAGCTTTGGAAATGGGGTTACCTTTGTGTTGTGGCGCAAAGCCAACAAATAGTTGTTTAGTTTTCCTAAAATCCTTGGTCCTATCTGTAGGAAGGTAGACACCTGACTATGGTTACCCCCAACTTTTTTGCTTTTGTTTCACTGGTTTACGACTTTCCATGGCTGTGGGCCTGCCAATCAGACCCACAGCCTAGCTGTTCTCTCACTAAATGGACATGTGTACCATTAGGTGCATTATCCAATTGGAACTGGGCCACCTTATCAGACCCTGTAACTCAGGGCATAGGTGTACCCAGGGCCTACCAGGGGCTGAAGCATGTATTATGCCACCCCTGGATGGCCATCTAAATCTGACACAACTGGCTGCACGACAGCTGGGGCAAGGTGGTGTAATCACCCTTTGCTTTAGATATAGTATACCTATATCTAACCCTAAAAATGGACACACGGATTCCTATCAGTCACTCCTATGGCAGGCCTTGACAATCCTGAATATTTATTTTTATGTTACAAAGGTCCTAGCTTTTTTAAGATATCGAGAGAATTAATTTTCACAGGCTAAAAATAAAGGCTGTGTTTTTTCTTCAGTGTCCAGCCGGACCTAGAAGTATTTATTTCCACAATAGTGAGAATAGATAGAGTAAAGCGAAAACAATTCGCACATTAATAACTGGGCACAAGCCTGTACCAAGTCACAAGGAAACAATACAAAGGAAAAGACCAAGAATTCACAGGCAAACAGGGAGAACAGGGTGGCTTATAATACAATGCAAGAAATTCTTGAAAAAGCACAAACCCACAGTAACTGCCGAGAAAGTTAAGAGTCATACAACAGGCAGTACTGCAAAACAGTCGACGAACGTTTCGATCCCTATCTCCAATAATATAGTGGGATCATCTTCAGGACTAGAGTTTGACTTTGCCTGAGTTGTCAAGTGAGCCTGTAGGGTATAAACAGGAAGAGAAAGAAAAGAGAAGTTTCTGTACCAATTATTTACAGAATAAGTGCTAAAAGGCTAAAGTGCTCGTCAACAACCGGTTTTGTCATGCAAAATGCAACATGTGCACATGCAGTTGTATCCAAAGGGCACGGATCGTACTGTGCTCGTGTTTGGGGTGCGAGAAAAGGCTTACCGCGTTCATTTTGTGGCAGTGATGCTTAGTGGCGGGGAATATAGTGTTGGGTGAAGAGTTGTCGTAGTGATTGATGCCAGGGGTGAATTCGGGGACCCAGTATGAATGGGTAATTACCACGAGCCGTGCTGGGTGGGCCAGTCGTGGATGGACAGGGCTTCAATGCCAAACAGTTCCGGTTTGTAGTTGATGCCTATATAGAGTTGTTAAGGTCAATATTAGCGTATGGCAGATGAGTAACATTAAAAGAAAAAATCTTTTTTATGAATAGAAAACCCATAATTACCGGGTGACGATTCGGAGGAATCGAAATAAAGCATCGAGCCCACGTTCTACACTAGGCTCCATCGGTAATGTTTGGTTTTTGCTCACTGCACTTGAGTCACCACCATGATACTACGGTAACAATTGTAACTCTAGATTATAATGCCTCCCTTCTAGGTCACAATCAACTCGACCTGTTGTGCCAGGCTTTTATCTTTATTTCGATTCCTCCGAATCGTCACCCGGTAATTATGGGTTTTCTATTCATAAAAAAGATTTTTTCTTTTAATGTTACTCATCTGCCATACGCTAATATTGACCTTAACAACGCTATATAGGCATCAACTACAAACCGGAACTGTTTGGCATTGAAGCCCTGTCCATCCACGACTGGCCCACCCAGCACGGCTCGTGGTAATTACCCATTCATACTGGGTCCCCGAATTCACCCCTGGCATCAATCACTACGACAACTCTTCACCCAACACTATATTCCCCGCCACTAAGCATCACTGCCACAAAATGAACGCGGTAAGCCTTTTCTCGCACCCCAAACACGAACACAGTACGATCCGTGCCCTTTGGATACAACTGCATGTGCACATGTTGCATTTTGCATGACAAAACCGGTTGTTGACGAGCACTTTAGCCTTTTAGCACTTATTCTGTAAATAATTGGTACAGAAACTTCTCTTTTCTTTCTCTTCCTGTTTATACCCTACAGGCTCACTTGACAACTCAGGCAAAGTCAAACTCTAGTCCTGAAGATGATCCCACTATATTATTGGAGATAGGGATCGAAACGTTCGTCGACTGTTTTGCAGTACTGCCTGTTGTATGACTCTTAACTTTCTCGGCAGTTACTGTGGGTTTGTGCTTTTTCAAGAATTTCTTGCATTGTATTATAAGCCACCCTGTTCTCCCTGTTTGCCTGTGAATTCTTGGTCTTTTCCTTTGTATTGTTTCCTTGTGACTTGGTACAGGCTTGTGCCCAGTTATTAATGTGCGAATTGTTTTCGCTTTACTCTACCTATTCTCACTATTGTGGAAATAAATACTTCTAGGTCCGGCTGGACACTGAAGAAAAAACACAGCCTTTATTTTTAGCCTGTGAAAATTAATTCTCTAGATATCTTAAAAAAGCTAGGACCTTTGTAACATAAAAATAAATAGCTTAACCCATGGTCCTTGGCCATTATTTTGGGTTCCCTTGTATACTAAACCTACCTTGACAATCCTGAAGGCAGAGTGCATGGAATCGTGTGAAAGGGTGCTCTGGCATGAGCTGAGCCCGTTTGCAGCTTGCGGAACCAAGTCCTAATAGCTGTTCCATGATAACGCATACCATATACTCTTAAGTGCATTATAATCCTCGCGGCTAAATGCTATCTTTGGTATTGCTTTATCAGAACATGTCGAGTAAGGTGTCATACGAATTGGAATACTAACCCCTCGCCAATTCTGGCGACGGGGTTAGCATTCCACCCTTCTAGAGGGACACGACATGTATGTAACTGTGAACCCCGGTTAAAGTTAAACGAAGCCTCAGCTCCACAAAATGGATGCTGCCACCACAGACACGAGTCTGACCTCCTGCTGCTGGGAGTCCTTCCAGCAAGGAGAGCTTGGACAAAGGGTTTCCTGTCAGGAGCGGTGCTAGCACCATCCCAGACAGGGTTTTGTGTATCCTGGGTAGGCAGGGCTTTACAGGAAGGTGACTGGTGAGTGGCACCCCGGTGCTCACTACGCATCTGCCGGCTAGAACCAGTTCCAGGGGCACACCGACCCCTGGCCTGGGGAAAGTCCGGCATGGGAGAGGGGTGTAACCACCCCCCTTCCTGGTCCCACCCCTAGGGCCGGACCTAGTCGCGTACCCACCCCTTTCTTTAGGATAAAGGCAGGAGCGGGGACCCTTCCAAATTAGATCATCTTTGAATCAAGAAACTACTTTCTACGAAAGGAACTCTCGACTTCGTCTCAAGATTTCTCCCTTGTGGCTAAGGAGTAGTCACCCTGCATCCGCAGGCACCATCTAAGAACTCTGCGGTTTGTTGCACGTCCTTCCTCAGGAATCCGACCGACCAGCACGATGAGACCCGGCTTCCCTGGCACCTCTGACCTCTACCTACCTCTACAGCTAAGCTGAGAACCGTAGGTGCGACGAGACCGAGGGACCGGCCATCATCTGAACTGCACGACTCTTATCCAGCACGACCGCCGAGGGATCCTCTGGTGAGTGCTTTGGGGTCCGAGAAGCCCCGACCCTGAGCAGCTCCAGCACCGAAGTCCAGCCTCCCAGCATCTCCACGATCTGCGTGGGGCCCTTCTGCTTTTTGCTGCTCACCGCGTTGTTTGGCTACTAGCCCGCTGGCTTGTGGCCTTCTGAACGATGCCCGACGACATCACTGCTGCTTGTCTGGTTGCTCCAGACTGGCCCTTGCTCCCTTCCAAAAGAGGAGCACCCCGGACCCTCCTGGTCCACTCCAGACGCCATTTTAGGTCCACCGCGTGGGCTTGAATTTGCCAAGACTTGTTGCCCCAATCCTGGGTCCAGCGACGTCGACAGCATCATCCATCGTGGGACAGCTCGCACCTCCATCCTGGTCGCCGACAACGCCTCCTGGTCCGTGAGATCTGCAGAGCACAGCGTCGCCCACTCACCTAGTCGAGGTGACTACCATCCGGTGCCCTCCTGGTGCCACCTGACTACTGGCTAGTAGTCACGAACTTGGTCCCCTCTGCTTTCAGGTGTCATCCATCTTCGATCCAGGCTTGGATCAACTCGAACTATCTTCACTGGTCGCCTGCCAGCAACTCCTTTCTTCAGGCTTGTTGGACTTGGCTCGTCTGGCAGGTCCGCCCCTGAAGTTTTTATGGTATATGTAACCTGGGGATGGTGATTCCCCCTCTGAGTGCGTGTGAAGAGAGAGCGACCTACCCTTCCATAGGAATACATGGGGAATGGATAAGTCCTCTGTAGTTCCCGATGCGTAGGGTGTGCAGGGTCAAGTCTGGTATGTATGAACTCGTGAGATTGAGTGCTGCGCAACGGTATATGTGGCATGAGTGTGTCTAGTGTAGAAGTACCCCTTTTAGAATTTGGCATATTTGTGGAATGTATGCCTGGCGTATGATTGGCTGAGGCTGGCTGGTGAGCCTGGCTCCCAGGATCTGGGAGGGTCTGCCCCGGTGGTGAATGTTTAGCATGATGATGTGAGGGGAGGAGTGAGCCTGGGTCTGCTTGTGGATTGACTGTCTGGTTTGAGTGTCATGAATGAGGCTGGGTTTCCCCCAGACAATGCTGGCTCCACCCCCTGGGGTGCGGCTGATGTTCCTAGCCTGGCCAGTGTAAAGAATCCCCCCATAACCAGTTCCAGCTGGTTCTCTCCCTGCCTGCCCCTTCAGACCAAGAATGTGTGTATAAAAAGGGTGCTGGGACACTCTGGACTTGTTCTTGCTCTTAACTTGAATCTACCAGAGGCTGCTGCTGCTTGGGCTCAGGGTTGGCATGCCTCCCTGGGCCCTGCCCTACTCCTGGATGTCGGATGGCCTTTTCCCTTCCAGGAGCTGCTATGCTCCACTTGAGATCCTGGACTCTCTCTGGACTTTGCTATTTCCTTTGACCTGCTAGCGCTGGGGAGCGCTTCATCTTTGACCTAACGCTTGGGTAGCGCTTTATTTTCCCTCTCGCGGCTGCCTACACCGCTGCCTGCCGATTGTACCTCCCCTGACAGGTGCCTACCCTGCCGGAGGACTCTGCTCTGTTCCAGTCGAGTGCCTACCTCGACTTATGGACTCCTTCTTATAAACAAACCGGTGCTACCCGGTATTCCCGAGAGTATTCCCCGTCACTGCCGCCAGCCCGAGCTCCCCCGATCCCCGAGCAGCCTCTCCGCCACGTCACGAGCCGCACCGCGCTGGGATTGGTCCGTGCACCAGCGCCGCGCTCGGATTGGCTGGGACCAGCGAGGAGGGGGAGGAAGCCGCAGGTGTGCCGGCCGGAAGTCCCCGAGCGGAGGGGTGCCCCGGTGAGGAGAGAGAAGACCGCCCGCAGGCATGGAGGGTCCCGAGGGGCAGGAGCTCCCCTCCGATGGCCGCCGACCGAGCCGGTGAGTGGTCAAGAGCCGAGCGGCCGCGAGTGCTAGCGGGCCGCTCCACCCGCCGGGTCTTTGATTCGGCAGAGCCCACGTGGAGGCTCCGGGGCCCTTCCAGTGAAAGGGGGCGTCGGGACACATTGCCGGTGTCCGCCCCCTCCTGCCACAACTCGATGCTCCTCGAGCCCCGAGAGGCTCCGCCTGCACCTCACGCCCCCGAGCCCCAAGGAGGCTCCACCGTGTCCTCACGCCCCGAGCCCCGAGGAGGCTCCACCGTGTCCTTGCCCCCACGAGCCCCGAGGAGGCTCCAACGTGTCCTTGCCCCCATAAGCCCCGAGAGGCTCCATCTATAGGTCAGCCCCGAGCTCCGAGGAGGCTCCACCGTGCCCTTGCCCCCATGAGCCCCGAGAGGCTCCACCACGTGTCCCTGGCCCTTCCGAGCCTGCGAGGCTCCGCCCCCCTGTTCTCGAGCCCGAGTGGCTCCACCAGTTGGCGCCTTTTTCCCCAGAGCCGGCGAGGCTCCCACGATGCCCCTCAGTTGCCCAGCACTTTGTGGGCAACTGCCACGTTTAGGTTTGCCCCGGGCTCCTTGCAGCCTGCCCTGAACATCGAGACTCTTGGGCACCTTGCCCCAGAAAGGCCAGCTGGCCTGTGGATTGCTATGGACTAATACTAATGTGATCCCTGCGAGTATTCTGTGCTGCACCTCTACAGGTGCTCCTGTAATGTTATGTATCCTGTCCTCCCTTCACCCCCCCGGAATACCAGATGTCCCATGTATGTGATTCCTGGTCAGAGTGAGTTCTACTGCTAGTTCGAGGAAGCTCCCAGTCGATATGTGTTCTAATGCTAAATCCATCCTGTGCATACCCCTGGCAGGGGCCCCTTGGCCCTGCCCTGTACCTTCTTCCTTGTAACCCCTGCCCGTGCCTCGGGCTCCTTGTACTATGTGTGTTCCTATGTGTCCTTCTTAATACAAACACTATTTGCTTATATACTTTGTGTGGAGTTCCTTTTGTGGGAGGCCCGGGAGGTTGTTGTTGGTGGGTGCGTGCGCAAATGCTTCACACATGTCCTCCGAGATAGGCCTGACTGCTCGCGCCGCGTTACCTAGATGGGTGAGCAGGGGTCGACTTTACATAGGAGTGGCGGTCTCTGACTGGCTGTGGCGCAAGCCCTGGCCGGCGGTCCCATTTCCTACAAGGCTCCTGGTTCGTCTACGAGGATTCCCGACGTCTTTTGAGACATATGCAGCTGCAGCCCTTGGGCTAGGTAAACTCGGCATTTCGGTGCCCCAGCATAGCCTCACTATCCAAGGGTCAGGATCCACTGTCGTTTTCGATCTACCTTATCGGGTTCGCCCGAGAACACTAACTTTGCTTTTACTAGCTCCCATAGACTTTGTCCCGCATCCCGCGTGAGAGTGAACACTGTGCACCCGAGTCCCCTAGGCCTCCTACTAGTAATCTGAAGGTTCAGTAACGTAGTCCTAGCAATTCCAAAGCCTATTAGTACAGTACTTACCTGCTAGTAATTTCGCATTCCACTTTCATAGTATATGGTTTTTCGTGCCCCTCGGGCATTTGTGTAAATTGTGCAACTTAAAGTATTTTCGTAAGAGTTTTGTTGTGTGCGTAGTACCCTGTCCTCATAAAGAGTACAGGGCTGTTGTGATCTAAATAAATACACTGTTTATTTTCATAGCACTTGTGTGGTGTCTTTTCACTTGGTGTTCAAGGGGTATATGTGATGGTATAACAGCTGGCTTAACACGCCCTCTAGAGTTTAGCCCGAAGACTGCTCGTATCCACGCTACTAGGATAGCTGGTCTATAAGGTTGACTTACAACCAATCACCATAAGGGTTGTTTGGACTGATGCAAAGTGCTTACTAGAATAGTGAACACTATATATCAGGCCAACTTCTCACACTATCAATGTAATACATTAAGGCCCTTTTGACGTCAAGGGTGTGGAGCATTCTCTCCGCCAATGACTCAGGATTTTGGAAGAACACAGGTAATTCAATAGTTTGGTTAATATGGAATTGAGACACTACTTTAGGAAGGAATTTAGGGTTAGTGCGAAGCACCACCCTGTTGGCATGAATTTGAATAAATGGCTCTTGTATAGTTAGTGTCTGGAGCTCACTAACTCGTCGCAGCGATGTAATTGCTATAAGGAAAGCCACTTTCCATGTCAAGAATTGAATCTTGCAGGAATGTAGTGGTTCAAAGGGGGGACCCATCAGCCTGGTGAGGACCACATCGAGGTTCCACTCCGGAGCTGGCGGAGTCCATGGAGGAATAACCCGCTTGAGCCCTTCCAGAAAGGCTTTAATAGCAGGCACTTTGAAAAGTGAGAGGTGCTGCCTGTTTTGAAGATAAGCAGCCATCGCAGAGAGATGTATGCGAATGGAAGCATAGGCCAAATTACATTTGTACAGATGGAAAAGATAACAAATGATGTTCTGAATAGATGCATCTAGCGGGTCAATGTTGTGGCCTGCACAGTAAATGACAAACCGCTTCCACTTCGCCGCGTAGCATGCTCTAGTGGTGGGCTTTCTCGCCTCCCGGATGATGTCCATGCAATCCGGAGGCAAGTTTAGGTAGCCAAACTCTAAGACCTCAGGAGCCAGATCGCTAGGTTGAGCTGTTGCGGATCTGGATGCTGAATGTCGCCATGGCTCTGCGTCAGAAGGCTGGGTGTGAGGTGTAGCCTCTGATGCGGTACCACAGACAGTTCTAGAAACGTGGTGTACCATGGTTGGCGAGCCCACGTTGGAGCAACCAGGATGAGTCATCGAGTGCTGCCTGAGTTTGCGTGCTACCAGCGGTATCAGAGGTGCTGGGGGAAAAGTGTACGCAAATCTGCCTGACCAGTTCATCCATATCGCATTGCCCTGCGACTGTGGGTGTGGAAACCTGGCGGCGAAGCTTTGGCATTTTGCGTTCTCCCTTGTGGCGAACAGGTCTATCTCTGGATGACCCCACTCTTGGAAGTACGGTTGGAGTGCTGATGGATGCAACTCCCACTCGTGCATTTGGTGGCTGTACCTGCTGAGCAGGTCCGCCATCTGATTGTCCTTGCCCGGGAGGTGTTCTGCCATGAGGAAGATGTTCCTTTGAATGGCCCACTTCCACATGCTCGGAGCCAGATGAGAGCTGCGGAGAGTGGGTACCTCCCTGCTTCTGAATGTAGTACATGGCTGTCATGTTGTCCGTCCGGATCAACACGACCTTGTTGCACAGATGTACTTTGAAAGCTTTTAGTGCCATGAAGATTGCCATCAGTTCTAGGAAGGGCCATGGGACGGAGACTGCCTTGATAAAAGCTGCCGAAGAGGTCAGGATAATCATGGATAAGGGTGGTGCAGCCATCCTGATACTCCTAGACTTATCCGCGGCCTTCGACACAGTCGATCACACCATCTTGATCGACTGTGTCGCCGCCCTAGGCATTCAGGGCAGGGCAAGAGCAACACTGGCATCTTTCCTGGCCAACCGAGTACAGTCTGTTAAGATGGGATGCTTCTGCTCTCCTGATTTCACTCTCCCGTGTGGCGTTCCCCAGGGCTCCTCGCTAAGTCCGACACTTTTTAACATCTATGTGTCGGACTTGGTGAACGTAATCAAGTCGTTCGGCATTGGCTTAACATCTTATGCCGACGACACACAGCTGGTCCTGGAGATACACAAAAACGGTGAAGCAGTGGCAGCGAACTTTCAGGAGGGCATGAAGGCCATCAGCTCATGGATGAACCAGAATTGCTTAAAGCTAAATTCCGACAAGACGGAGGTGATGGTTTTTGGCGAACTGACTCCGTCTTGGTCTCCGGTCTGGTGGCCCTCGGAATTGGGAGCTCCCCCATCACCTGTAACCAAGGTGAAAAACTTGGGCGTGCGTTTTGAGAATAAGCTTACGTTTTTAAGCCATGCCAACGCGGTGGTGTCAGCCTCCTTCTTTACCCTGAGAATGGTGAAGAAACTGCTCCCTTTACTTCCCCCAACCGCAGGCAAAACCTTAATGTCCTCCCTGGTGTTATCTAGGGTGGATTATTGCAATGGTCTATTGCTTAACGCACAAGAGCAAGTTCTGAGCAAATTACAGCTTGTCCAGAACGCTGCTGCAAGAATTCTCATGGGTATACCTAAGCACGCTTCTATCTCTCCCACAATTCGTGAGCTCCACTGGTTACCAATAAGAAGCCGGATAAAGTTTAAGGCCATGTGTATCATTCACAAGGCTTTAAACAATAATGGACATGATTTCTTCAAAAGAGCATTCAAACTGTACAAACCCAGTCGAACACTACGCTCTTCTTCGGCCCAACAGCTCCAAATCCCATGCACAAAAAAAGTATCTTGGGGAGACAGACGTTTTGTAGTGGCAGCATCAAAATTATGGAATCAGATCCCCTCCTCTGTCAAAAATCAATCATCACTACTCTCATTTCGCAAACACCTCAAGACCTGGCTCTTTAACCAGTAAGACGTCAGTGGAACCCCTGCAATCTGCAAACTCCAGCGCCGAGACACCGAAAGGTATTTGCGCGCTTTAGAAATTTAAAAAATAAATAAATAAATAAATAAATTCTAGAACATTGATGTGCATCTTCCATTGCTGTTGCGTCCATAGTCCCTGCACAGTGTAATGGAGTACATGGGCTCCCCATCTCTGGAGAGAAGCGTCCGTAGTCAGGATGATCTGTGGCACAGGCTCTTGGAACGGTCGTCCCTTGCAAAGGTTTTGTGGATTCCACCAATGCAGAGAGTTGTATGCCCGACCACTTACCAACACTAGGTCTTTCAACTGTCCGTGAGCCTGAGTCCACTGACGTGCTAATCACTCCTGAAGCGGACGCATATGTAGTCTCACGTGCGGGACTATGGAGATGCAGGAGGCCATCATGCCTATCAACTGCATGAACACTCCTGCTGGAAGCGAGTGTTGAGGTCTGAACTTCTGTATCAGCGATTGAATGCTGCTGACCCTCACTGAATTCGGCTGTGCTGTGGCTGCCAGAGTGTTTATCGTCGCACCCAGATACTGCCGTATGTGGGCGGGCTGGAGGTGGGATTTTGGGTAATTCAGTGAGAATCCCAGATCGTGAAGGAGGTGAATGGTGTGGGACACGTGGGCGGCACACTGCTGTGCTGACTTCGCCTGGATGAGCCAGTCGTCCAGATAAGGGTAGACATGGATGTTTTGTCTCCTTAGGTGCGCCGCCACTGTTGCTAGGCACTTTGTGAACACCATGGGTGCCGTGGTGACTCCGAAAGGCAAAACCTTGAACTGGTAGTGTTGGTTTTGTATGGTGAACCGGAGGTACTTCCTGTGTGATGGGTGCAGTGGAATGTGAAAGTACGCATCCTTTAGGCCTTAAGTTGCGAGAAAATTCCCCTGACTGAGCAACAGGAGCACTTGCTGCAGGGTCAGCATATGGAAGTGCTCCGACAGGATGTACTGGTTGAGGGGCCTGAGGTCCAGGATGGGTCTGAGGGACCCGTCCTTCTTTGGTATTAAGAAGTACAGGTAGTAGACCCCTGTGCCTCTTTCCTGCACAGGCACGAGCTCTATTGCTCCTTTTTGCAGCATGACGATGACCTCCTGCTGCAATAAGTGCAAATGCTCGGCAGACATAGGACGGTGTCTTGGGGGTATGTTGGGTGGAGTGGATATTAACTCCAGACAATAACCGTATTGTATAAGTTTTCTGACCCACCTGTCTGTGGTGATGGTTCTCCCGACTGGCAGTAACTGCTGGAGTCTACCCCCGACCGGTGTTGCGTGGTCGGGGGGCAGTGACAAGGCGTCACTGTTGGTGGCAGAGGATCTGGAGTTGTTGTTTCCACGACCTCTGCCCTTGGCGCTGTTACCACGATATCCACCTCGACTTTTGTTGGTGTATGTGGACTGAGTGTTGCCTTTGTAGTACTGCGCGGTTTGGGAGAGCTGGCCTCTGGAAACGCCTCGAGTGCTTGAGCGACGAAAAGACCCACCCCGAAACTGCTGGGACTGCAAGGCACCCTTGGATTTAGCAGTTTGTGTCCTTTTTAATTTTTTCTACCGTGGTGTCAATCTCCGGGCCAAACAGGTGATCTGGATTCACGGTTTGATTAAGGATGGTGGTTTGTATTTCAGGCTTAAATCCAGAGATTCTCAGCCAGGCATGTCGTCGTAGCATAACACTAGTGTTGACAGCCCTATCTGCGGTGTAAGCCGCGTCCAGAGAGCACTTAATTGAAGCATTAGAGATGAGCTTCCCTTCCTGAATAAGCATCTCAGCTGCCTCTTTGTATTCATCAGGCAGGTGCTGCAACAGGGTCTCCAGCGTGTCATAGTGTGCCCTGTCATACCTCGCCAGAAGCACTTGCGTATTTGAAATGCGCCAGATGTTGGCCGCCTGTGCTGCTACCCTCTTCCCTGATGCCTCAAAGACCTTAGATTCTTTGTCTTGGGGAGGAGCATCACCCGTAGTCTGAGAATTAGCCCTCTTCCGGGTATTCGAGACAACAAGGATGTCCAGAGGCAACTGTCCTTTGATGTAGGTAGGATCAGTAGGCGCTGACTTATACTTCTTTTCGATCCTAGGGTTTATCACCCTCGCCCTGGTAGGCTCTTTAAAGATCTCACCAGCATGTTTTAAGACACCTTTCAGCATAGGCAGAGTCTTGACAGTTCTCTCTGAGACTGAGAAGGTATCAAAAAGGAAATCAACATCAACAGGGTCAGCATGGAGCTGGACGTGGTGATTGTTAGCTGCCCGTTCAATGAGGGCATTGAAAGCTGCAGAGCCTTCTGTAGGAGACGTCTTCGCAGAATATAGTTGAGGGTCTTGTCCTGAATGAGGATCACCTGGGTCAGCAACAGCGGCCCAGGGTTCATTGGTATCCTCAGGGTCTGTATAGACAGGATAGCTGTACTCATCCTCATTATCGCCCTCCCCAGCGTCCACATCAGAGTAATTGGCGAAATATTATGAGTCTGTGGAGAAAGTGGTTCCACCAAGACAGGAGTGGAAGCAGAGTCCTTCTTTTTCTTCAGAGGGATCTTGTAAGACTCCATTGGACGTTCTGGGGCAATTTTCCGCTTGTGGAGGGAAAGCCTGCCCGTTTCGGCATCAATGAAGTGTTCTTGTTGCTCCTCCTTTGCAGGTCATCGAGGCTGTGGGCTGGGGACCACCGTCGACGACTTCGGCGCCGAGGAAACCTTCTCCGGGACGCTGGCGACCGCCTTAGGAGCGAAAGCCTTCGGCGCCGTCTTCGGCGGCAACGTGAAAGAATGTGCGTGGACGCCTTATGAGGTTTCTCAACCGGCTTCGGAGGCGGAGGATCCTTCGGTCCGACCGATAAGGTCTTGTCCCTGATGCGCTGTAGGAAGTCCGTCACCTTCTTGGTGAAAGCGGCGGATGGGCGCGCCGGTTCGACGGAATCCTTCGAGGCCTCACCAGGAGTCGACTCTCGGGGTGCGCCGCTCTTGGCCCTGTCCTGTTGACGCGGAGTCTCAAGAACCTTCGGGTCACTCAGTCCTTTCTTCGGGTCACCGAGAGCTTTCTTCGGGTCGCCGAGTCCTTTGCTGGTGTCGACCATCTTCGGCGCCGGCGCACTCGGCTCGACCACCTTTAGTCTTCGGCGCTGCAGACTTCGTCTTGACGCCCTTGACTTGAGCCTTCGGCTCGACAACACCCTTCTGCTTCTTCGGCGCCGAGGGCTCCGAGGCCTTGGATCCGACCAAAGCGATGCGCACTTTCGGTTTCGAGGACGGCACCTGCGCAGTTTCTTGTGTCAAGACCGTAGGTTTCACTTTCGGTTTCGAT
Source organism: Lissotriton vulgaris (assembly GCF_964263255.1). NCBI lineage: Eukaryota > Metazoa > Chordata > Amphibia > Caudata > Salamandridae > Lissotriton > Lissotriton vulgaris. Next base: position 830,317,740 of record NC_141687.1, on the reverse strand, counting down.
TTGCCAGGTTGTGGCTCAGCAGCAATGTCCGTGGCCGAGCCCGAAGGCGGGGCCGTAGAATCCATCGTAAGATCTTGGGTAAGGCCTAATGACGATCCCTCGACCTGAGCCTTATGACTTGGCACGGCCCCAGTGTCAGTTTGAGGAAGCTCTTCGTCCGAGCTATCCTCCATGGCCCCGAGGGCCCAGTCGTCGTCTCCTACCTTGTAGACTACTTCTTTGGCTTCGAACATTTCGGCATCCGCGTCGTAGTCTTAGTCGACGTCTGACGCGGGGTTCGACTCACTGATGTCCCTGGTAGATTCTTCCTCGACATCCACTGCATCGAAGATGTCTACAGGCGCCGGTGCAGCATGCCGTGCCTCCTGGCGCGCAGCTCGTCGAAGCTTAAGCGTCTTCTTGGACCTGAAGCGGGAACAAGCCATACACTTGACTTCATATTGGTCCGGCGACAGACACTTGTTGCACACCGGGTGGACGTCGATGTGGGGATACTTCGAGTTGCAGACAAGACATCGTTTAAATGGACTACGGGGGGGCGTGGCCAAGATGGCGGCGTGAGCAGACGTGCTTTGTCGGAGCTCCCGCCGCCGGCCGTGAATTATAGCATATTTTTCAGCAAACGCCCTGAACCGAGCACTTCCCCGGCGGGCCTGAGGCCAGCACTGCTGCGGGGGGGTGCAGGACGGCTGTACGACCGGTTCCCGGCGCGGAACCCCGGCTGGACCCGGTCCGGAGACCTGGTGGCGCTGAGGGCCTGGAAGGAGCGCGGCGGGACAACGAGGCCGCGAGAGGCGGAGCTTGCACGCCGAGTCGAAGGTGCCTGTGCCCGGCGGCTGCTGCGACGGCGAGCCCGGCCCGCGCTGCTGAGCGCGAGGCCCCCGTGATCACCTGTCGGGGGCTTCTGCGGGCTCGCCACGCTGACCTGCGGCTTGTCGGAGTGCCTAGCGGGTGGTGGTCAACGACGGACCCGGCCTGGGTCGAGTGAGGGAACCTAGGACTAGGAGGTGAGGAGAGGAGCGGCGGTGGAGGGGGCCCCCACCCCCCCGGCCCAGCGGCCCCCTTTCACGTGGGGCCGCCGGGAGACAGCGGAGGCCGGCTGGCACCCCCGCAGGCACGTCCACTAACGGCACAACACGGCGGCAGTTTGGGACGACCGAGACCACGATCCGCCAGCGCAGGGCCTATCGGCGTGGCCCCCCGCGGCCACCGGTCCCCGCCTGCAGCACTGCCCCAATCCTTGGCTGAATCTGCGCGCTTAGCCATTCGACAGGAGAGGTGGTGGCCTGTCGGCGCGGGGGGCGCGGAGAGGATCCACGGGGGCCCGCACGTGGTGGGACAGCACGAGAACTCTCAACCTGCCCGTCGTGGTGGCGCTGACGCTGGGGACACCCACACTGGTAGCCGAGCCCTCCCGACCGCGGCCCCCACGGAGGCGAGCGGGCCCCCCTTGCTGCGAGGAGGCCCCTGTGACCATACTGAGCTCTCACCCCCTGGGCAGTGCAACGCGGTGTGCCGCGGGCGCCATCTTGGGCAGCTTCCCGCCCGGCCTGGCCGGCGCTTCCCGCCTTGTCCTCTGGCCCCGGCACCACTGCACCCATCACGCGACCCCCACTGTGCCCTGCTGCGGATTCGCGGAACAGCGACACCACACTGCTCACCCGGGGTGACGGAGGGCTGGGAGGAACGCGGAGGTGCCCCTCACATTGCACTGGTTGTCCCGGGCCCGGAACGGCGCCCACAAGGCCTGAGGATCGACCTGCGGCCGGCAGAAGGAGATACCAGCGGACGCGGCTGAGGGCTCTGGGGCAGTATGTCCGGCGGGAGGCCCAGGAAGGACCGCACCATTAAGGATCTCTTCACCCCCCCTACCATGGGGAAGCGGAATGGCCCCGCGAGGTCAAATCCCCGGGGAGACACGGACAAGCAGCCGGTGGCCTCGTCGCCCCCTGGGGGAGCGGACCCCGAGGCTCCAGTCACGCGGTCCTTTCTGGAGTCCCTGTTCACTGGGCTGAGAGAGGACATCCACGCCCTAAAGAAGGAGCTCCAGGACGAGATCAAAGAGGTCCGCCGCGACACCGATGCCATAGGGGAGAGAGTGGCAGACCTGGAAACGAAGAGCGACACACGGGACGCCGAAATAGAGGCCCTAAGGCAGGAGCTGGCCCGCATCCATGACCAGCAGGTGGATCTCCAGACGCATGCCGAGGATCTGGAGAACCGCTCCCGGCGGCATAATATCAGGATCCGAGGAGTGAAACTGGCCCCGGACACGGAGGACCTCTTTCGGTTCACACAGGGTCTCTTCAACCACATCTTGGGCAGACAGGCGGACGCCCCCCTGCGACTAGACAGGGCCCATCGGACGGGCCCGCCGAGGGCCGACGCAACGCACCCGCCGGACATCCTGGTGTGTGTACAGGACTTCAGGACAAAAGAGGAGATCCTAAGCAAGGCACGCCGCATGGAGAGAATCACCTTCGGCGACCATTCCCCGGCGCTTTACCAGGACCTGGCTGCACTTACCCTAGAGAAACGGCATACCTTTCGGCCAGTAACGGCGGAACTGAGACAGCGCAACATTTCCTACAGCTGGGGGCACCCCTTCCGCCTGGTGTTTCGGCTTGGCAATGTCCTCCATCAGCCGCGCACCCTCAGAGACGCCTGCCGCGTGCTGGGCCTGGAGGAACCTGTGGTCGACGATGGGTCACCGGGAGAAAAGACCTCTAACGAGGCTGGCCCAGGTCGCTGGCAGCAGCAACGGCGCAGACGCAGGCCGAGACGCCCCGCGGCGACTGAGATAGAGGAGGGGCAGAGGGCTGCGGTGGAGACGGTGGCGCAGGGCCTGGTGCCGGCAAACAATGGCTGACCGCTGGGAGAGCGACGCACTAGTTCCACAAGCCATGGTTGGTTCGGGCTAATCTAGTCCGGCGGCGGGGGCGCGTGCAGAGCGCTCCTTGGTCTTCCCTGATGGTGACTCTGTCTCTTCGTCTGTGGCGGAGTGCTTCGAGCGGGCCGACCTGCTTGCGACGCCACCACTGCCCCCATTCTATGGACTTACCTTACCACGGGTCCAGCGGCCATGTGCCTGGACCTGGGACAATGTTGGACCACATTTCTTTGCCAGTTGGGGAGAAGGGTTGGGTAGGGGGGCGGGCACGGGGAGTTGGATGGGAAGCGTTTGCACCGAGGGAGGGGGGAATCCAGGCGGGGAGGTTGCTCCGGTTGAGCAGGGACAGGGGGGCTGTCGGGGATGGGGGGGGGGAGTTGGGGGGAGAGGGGGGAGGGGCGGGGGGGCTCTCCTTGTCCAGGGGGTGCTGACATCACGGGAGGGGCCGACGGGTCTCCCGGCGCAGTATCTTCCGCGACCCGCTGGCCTACGGTCACGGCCTCCGGGTGGGCTTGGCGTCTTTCTCACTATCCCAGACATGCCACGACATCTCACAGTGCTCACGCTTAATGTGCGGGGTCTCAACAGCCCGAACAAGCGTAGGGCGATACTATCCTGTCTCGAGCGCTCTAAGGCGGATATCTGCCTTCTTCAAGAAACACATCTTCTGCGCAGCGACCAGCATAGGCTCAATTCACGCGCTTTTCCATGGCAGTTCTTCTCATCCTCCCTGAAGAAAGCGGCGGGGGTGGCGATCCTAGTGGCTAAATCCTTTGAGGGAAAGGTTCTCCAGAAAGAGGCCGAAATTAAAGGGCGGCTTCTGCTCTATAGCTTCCAAATTGCAGGCCACACCTTGCTAGTGGGCTCTGTTTATGGCCCGAATGAGGGGCAGGAAAGGTTCTTACATACAGCTCTAGAGACCGCTACATCCACCACACACACTCACTTGCTGCTGGGGGGGGACCTCAACATCGTATTTCATAACACAGCGGACCGCTCAGGCCAAAGATCCGGGCAGGTAGGGGCGCTCACGGCAGCAGGGCATGCACACTTAGCAGACTTGGGCCTCACCGATTTATGGCGACACACACACCCCCTAACCACTGCCTATACGTATTACTCGGCGGCACACAAAACATATGCGAGACTGGATTACTTTCTGGGCTCCTCTCAACTGGCGTTACAGGTCGAGGGAGTGGAGATACTGCCGGCCGCACTATCGGATCACTCCCCGGTGGTGGCGACGCTTCGGGTGGGAGCCATGCCGGCTCCACAACGCCACTGGAGGCTGCGAGACGGTCTCCTACAGCTGCCTGACACCCAGACCCGGCTCACAGCCGCGATTAGCCACTTTCTGGAACACAACGCCAATGATGACACCACGAAGGCCACCCAGTGGGCGGCCCTCAAAGCAGTCCTGCGCGGGGAAATCATCTCCATCGCCACGGCCAATAACAAAGAGAGGGCGCTGAAGCGTGCCGAGCTTACCCAACGGGTGGCAGAACTGGAACAGATGCACCAGCGCACAGGGGCGGCCAGGGCATGGCGACAGTTGTGCGCCGAACGGAAGATGCTGGCGGCCTTGGATCAGGACGTGGCGGAATACGCCGCCATGCGTCTCAAACACGCCTACTACACCGGGGGCGACCGTTGCGGGAGGCTTCTGGCGAGCAGGCTACGGGCGCAGACTCAGAGGCAACAAGTGCGCTCTCTCCTGTCGGCCAACGGCGACCAGATTACGGAGGACGCGGCAATTGCGGCGGCCTTCGGCAATTTTTATGCGGCGCTCTATGACGCAGATCACCTGGACCCCAATGCCGGCCCGGCCTACTTGCAGGGCGCGGAGCTCCCCACCCTTACCCTAGCTCAAGCGGACTTTCTGGAGCGGCCCATAGGCCTGGAGGAGGTCATCTCGGCTATTGCCCGCCTCAAGGTGGGGAAATCCCCGGGACCCGACGGCTATACCGCGGCATTTTACAAGACCTTTTGTCAGCAACTTGCCCCTCTCTTGCGCGACCTGTTTAACACATTTGACTCGCCTGGTGCCATACACCCGGACCTACTGGAGGCGTCTATCTCTGTTATTCCCAAACCGGGCCGTGATCCGGCAGCCTGCGGTTCATACAGGCCCATCTCGCTACTGAACATAGACTTGAAGCTCTACACTGGCATACTAGCGAGCCGTATTGCACCATATATGCAACAGCTGATAGACCCCGATCAGGCAGGCTTTATCCCTCAACGGCAGACCAGCGACAACACCAGGCGGGTGCTGCACCTCATTGAGGCTGGGTCGCGCACTAAACCCGGCTGCATGCTCCTCACCATCGACGCGGAGAAAACCTTCGACAGAGTGCATTGGCCATACCTCGATCAGGCCCTCCGCCGCTTCGGCTTTGGGGAGAAACTCCGCCATCGCATCTTCAACTGCTACCGCCGGCCCAACGCCGCGGTAAGGGTGAACGGTCATACCTCCCCGAGGTTCGACATTGGCAGAGGCACGCGCCAAGGCTGCCCTCTGTCACCGCTCCTATTCGCGCTGTACATGGAGCCGATGGCTCAAAGAGTGCGGCAGCACGTTTGCATTTCTGGTATCAAATTTGCGGCCGACACGCACAAGATCAGCCTCTACGCTGACGACGTTTTGCTGTCCCTTACCGACCCAATGCAATCCCTGCGTGCTCTCTTTGTGGAGCTCCACACCTTTGCCCTGGCCTCGGGGTTTAAAATCAACGAAGCCAAATCCGAAGCCCTGAACATCTCCCTGAGCCCAGACGTGGTGGCCGAGATTAAATCGGAATTCAAGATTCAATGGTCGGACGCAACCGTCCCGTACCTAGGCGTTCGCCTGGCTCCTACTGTCAGGGGCACTGCGCGAGTCAATTACGAGGCCCTCACACTCAAGCTCCGGGAGCAGCTCCGGCGTTGGAGGCCACTTACGCTGTCATGGCTGGGCAGAATTGCCGCAGTCAAGATGACACTGCTGCCGCAGATCCTGTATCTGTTTCAGACGCTCCCCGTGAACCCCCCGAAGGGTTGGCTTCAACGGTATGCACCTGTTACAACGCATTTTTTACAACGCACTACCACTACAACGCAGGCATTACAACGCATACCATTACAACACATAGCGCTGGGGGGCGCTCTAGGATAAGAGGTAAGTTTAATTTACTATCCAACACCTTCCCTAGGGTCCACGGGGACTGGAGTTAGAATAGTAAATTATACTTACCACTATCCAGCACCCCAAAGCGCTATGCGTTGTAACGGTATGCGTTGTAAATACCGCGTTGTAATGGTATGCGGAGTAAAAGTATGCGTTGTAACGTCATACATCCGGCTTCAACAGACCCAATCGGACCTGTCGCTGTTCATTTGGAACGGCCGGCGACCTAGGTTTAAGCACACTCTCGCCGCTCTGCCCCCGGCGAACGGGGGGGTCGGCGTGCCTGACCTCACCCTGTACTTCCAGGCAGCACAGCTGCGCACCTTTGTGGAATGGTTCCAGCTGGAATCCGGCAAACACTGGCTCTTCTTGGACCAGGCCGTGGCCGGCCGTACCCTCCAGGGCGTGCCTTTCCTACCACGCCGACACCGTCCCCCTAACCTGTACGCCTCTGAAATCACTAGTACCGCCCTGCGAGTGTGGGACAGAGTGGCTGTGGCCAAGGGGCTGACCACCTTCCCCTCACCTATGACTCCCATCTTTGAAAACCCAGACTTCTCGCCGGGCTTGGACGCCGGAGCATTCACGACGTGGCGGGCGACACCCTGTAGAGCAGCGGGACACATGTTCGACGTCAAGGGGATCCTCCCGTTCCAGCGGGTCAAGGCAGATTACGGCGTAGCCGAATCGGAACGCTTGCAATACCTGCAGGTGCGCCACTGGGTGCTTCACCCCTCGATCCAGCACCTCACACCCTACGAACGGTGGCTGCTGACACGCACCTCGGACAAGAAATTGATTTCAGATCTATATCAGCAGCTCCTTCTCACTCAGGCACACATGTACAACGCGGGACAAGTCCGGTGGGAAAGGGACCTGGGGAGACAGCTCACTCGGAAAGAATGGGAGGGGGTTTACCATAGGGCCAGACACTCGGCACACCACACCGAGCTTACCGAGACATTGACTAAGGTAGCCACATACTGGTACCACACCCCTGAGAGACTACATCAATGGGATGCCCGAATAAGTGACAGATGCTGGAGAGGGTGTGGGGGATTGGGTACTCTGGAACACCTACTGTGGAGCTGTGAGGCGCTGCGCCCCTACTGGGACCCTATCCTGGACCTCATAGATGCACATCTAGACACACAACTGCCGCGCTTCCCAGCATACATTATTCTAGGCCTCCCAAACGCCCTCACATACCCTCTGAAATCCTGGAGAGGACGCTTGATCGCGCTTGCGCTTGGGGCTGCGGTCCAAAACATTGTGGCCCACTGGAGGGCGGTTCAGGCTCCACAGCAATTGGGGTGGCTTCACCGGCTCTGGGCGATCCTGGGGATGGAGAAACTATCACTGGCGGCAGCTGGGAGGGGGGCGGAATTTGCGGAACTCTGGCGGCCATTCCTCGCCCTGCTTACCGGGGAATTTCGGGAGGTGAGCTGCCCACGCTACCTGCGCCTGCTACGCCTGGCAGAAACACCTCTCCCAGACCCCAAGACTCACACCCGTAAGCGCACGGGCCCTGCGCGCGCAGCGCCAACTGACTGTTAGTGGCGGAACACGACCGATAGAGCAATCCCGGAAATGGACAAGGAGAGGGGAGGGCTGGGGTGGGAAGGGTAGGGGGGTTGTTTACAGTTCTTTGTTTCTTAAGTTATGCTAGCACTGATTAGCTCGCACCGTTGTAGCACCTTTTATGACGCGGCCGGCCCAGTTGGGTTGTAGGCGGCTTGCTGTGTTAACAAGACGATGTTCCCGCTGGCCTCGTGTTGGGTGTCAGTGGGGTTGCTGATCTAGGCCTCCCTGGAGTGGGGACGGCCCCTACAGATGTCTCAGAGGTGCATTTCTTTGCCTATGCTCAATAAAATATTTAATACATAAATGGACTACGGTCCATGATGAACTGTCGATAGGGTCTGAAGCGTCGACTGGGCCTTCCGCGTCGAAAGCACGCGGGTGTAGGGAATCCGGCTCGGGACCGAGCTCGAAACTAAGACCGAACGCAAGACTATACAGACGATTAGACTAAAGACCTTTTGGTCTTAAGAAAGTTTTTAATTGATTCCGACAAGAGGGAACCCAAAGACATCCGAACCCAATGGCGGAAAAAAACAATCTGAGGATGGAGTCGATTCCCATGCGCACTGTAGTCCAGGGGAGGAGCCACCTATCTCGTGATACTTCGAAGACTCTTCCAGGACAACAATGTGCAATCATCCGGACCCAACACTAGGCGGCGATCTATGAACAGATATGAATTCAGCAGCCCACATGCCTCGAACACAAGCATCCTGGGAACTGTTTCGGGTTCATAACCCTCATCAGCCAGGCTATCTTGAATCCAGTGGCAAAGTGAGCAAGGGGCCCACGTCTGGGCATACCATGCCAACTTAGGGCGAACAAACATTCCTGGCTGATGATGGCTGATAGCCAGAAATCGGTCCTAGGATGCTTGATTCCGGTCCAGGGAAGACATGGCTTGGGAGTTCGGGCTGGACTGTTCCCATGAGGCACAAGGTCAAGACTGATTTGCATAGGGCCATGTCTGAACTGGGGTGGCATGGTGAGCAAAATAACAATGGATTAAACCCAGATCTGTGACTGGAGGTGAATGTTTTGCCAATGTACAACATTCCGTCCATCACCATGTGTGCTTTGCTGTTCGCACCTGGAGAAGTGGCTGAACTGCCCACCTAACTGGTGATTTGGGGTTTTTATATTATAACCATACATCCCTTTGTCTTATTTGTTAGAGGAATTGCTATTTGGCTTTATATCAAATATTTTCTTCGGAACAAATATTAACCTTCAGTAAACAAACTTTTTAAATGAAATAAAAATATACATATTTGTGTTTGTGCATTTATATACATCATGACGTGGAGAATACAAAAATCTAACTTGTTTAAGAATGTAGGGAGGAGCAGACCAAACAGTAATTAATTTACCACTGCTCGCCTATTTTAAACAGAAAAAAATATGAACTGATACTTAATGCAGTCATACTGCTGCAATGGAAAAGCTGAACTTTCGTACTAAGGCAGCCAAGGAACATAATGAAGAACAACAGCAGTTTGTCCAGGTGCTCACGTTTACATTCTCTGCGAGTAACATCGATGAACAAAGGTCAGTGTCCTAATCTATTTTTGGAATAAAAAATGTTTTTCTGAAGCACTCCTTGGCTGTAAATGGTACAATTTGCCTGCATCTGCCTTCTACAATACATAACGTTGAGTAGAGTGACAACCAATGTCTTCATTACCTTTTTTTATCTCAGCTTCTCAAGGTGTTCTCTTGGTAGAAATTCAGTTGACGTGTTGCCCTGTGTAAAAAAGGCATTGTTCCACTGACTGTACCAGCATATTTTTTGGTCTTTCTGTGGCACTGATCTCGTGAGAGAGAGGTCAACAATGGTTACTCTGCTTTCAATGATTCAAATCTCTTGTGACAATTATGCAAAGGCCCAAATGGAGCACACTTCAGGTAGGTGTGGACTAAACGAAGGTCCCACTGTGGCATCCCAAAGGGAGTAGGTGGAGACGGGTGAAACAGCTCTTTTAGAAATCTATGCATGATTTGAAAAAAGAAGGTTGGTATGGCAACCGCAATAAAGCAGGCAAAGCAGAAATGTAACCCTTAAGAGTGCCCAACGCAGAGCCCTACTGGGCAAGGGTCAGAATGAGCTAGAGGAAAGTGGAAAGAGAAGCAGAGGGTCAATAGACCTCTCAGAGCAGTACAATATAAATTTCTGCTAACAGCAGGCATATACAGTCTTAGTGGAGGGGCGCTTGGCGCCCAGAACAACATTACAGACTTCGGGAGGAAGGTAAAAGCTATCAACTGCTGCAGCTCAATCTCCACGTATGGAGGCACAGAGATGACTGGTTCTGGTGGAGAACCCTCCCCTGCTGCTGAGTCAGCAGATCCTCCCGAAGGGGCAGCCTGATCGGAGGATCAACACTCATTCTCAAAAGCTCTGCATACCAGACCCTCCTCGCCCAATCAGGAGCCACAGGATGATTTGGGCCTGGTCGTTCCTGATCTTCTTCAGAACCATGCGCAGGAGTGGTATGGGTTGAACAGCGTACAGCAGGCCTGAGCTACACTCGCGACCAAAAGCATCGCAGAGCGATAGCCGCCTTGGAAACTCCAGCGCGCACTACTGCTGACAGTGCACGTTCTCTTTGGAGGTGAATAAATCTAACCATGGTTCTACCCACTGTTATGTTATGTTATGTTATTTATTCTTTTGTATAGCGCAATGGTTACTCAAAAAGAGTGTCCCGGCGCTTTAGGTAAGGAGAACAGATTTTCAGGATAACACAACACAGATAAAAGAGGTTAAAAAGCAAACAGAAAAAAAGCGAAACTACTGGCAGACCTATTGGGAGAACAGCCAGGTTTTGAGGCCTCTTCTAAAACCAAGGAGAGTAGACGCCCCCCGCAGAGGGAGCGGTAATGAATTCCACATCTGTGGGGCCAATAGACTGAAAGAGCGGCCCCCAAGGCGAGCCCTCTTCACACGCGGTACAGCCGCCAAAAGTAGAGATTCCGACCTCAACGAGTGAGTCGGATGGTAAAAGGTCAGTCTTTTGGAGATGTTTAGCTCCCACCGCATGGAGCGCTTTTTAGGCCAAGGTCAGAGCCTTAAAGGCGATCCGTTTGCGGATGGGAAGCCAGTGTAGCGTCACCAACAACCCGGAGGCGCTGGTGCGTCTACTTAGGCCAAAGATGGCCCTGGCCGCCGCGTTCTGTGCAACTTGAAGCCTCTGCAGCAGATACTCTGGCAGGCCCAGGTAAAGAATGTTGGCATAATCCAACCTGGAGCCTATCAGAGCCTGCACTGTCAGCCTCCTGTGCTCCTCAGACAAGAGAGGCAGAAACCTCCGCAGCATTTTTAACAAGCCGAAGCAGGTGCCAGTTACCCCCAGGATCTGGGCTTTCATCGTCAGCCCCTTGTCCATCTTAACCCCCAAGTTTTTAGCCATGGGAGAAGAGCCGGACGGAGGGAACATGTCGGTGGGCCACCAGGCCTGCCAGCTAGGCTCCGTATCGCACCCGAAGAGGAGTACCTCCGATTTGTCGGAATTGCACTTGAGGCTGTTCAGTTGGAACCATGCGAACACAGCCCCAAGGCAATTCTGGATACTCTCCCCGTCAAAGTCAGCCCCTCTCTCGCAAGAGAAGAGGAGCTGGGTGTCGTCGGCATATGACACGATCCGGGCACCAAATGACTCCGCCAGTGCCGCCAAAGGGGTCATGAAGATGTTAAAAAGGGTCGGGCTCAATATAGAGCCCTGAGGGACCCCAACTCCCAAAGGCGGCATTACAGCGGTGTCAGATGATGTCCAGATCGTTTGCCGGCGGCCGGCCAAAAAAGAAGAAAACCATTTGAGCACCGTCCCCCGCAGACCAATCTCAAAGAGTCTTGCGAGCAGGCCCTCATGGGGGACGGTGTCAACAGCCGCCGACAAGTTCAACAACACCAGCATGACTTTGCCCCCGGTATCCAACACCCCTTTAATGGTTTCAGAAACCTCAAGGAGCGCGGTCTCGGTGCTGCGATTACAACGGAAGCCCGACTGGGAGTCATGTAAGATCTCATGGGACTCCAGAAAATTGGCGAGCACCGACTGGACGTGCTTCTCCAGAATTTTTACAGGAGCCGGCAGCAACGAAATTGGCCTGTAATTGGCTGGGGCTTTCGGGTCAAGTCCCGGCTTTTTAAGCAGCGGGATGACCATTGCCTGCTTCCACACTGACGGCACCTCTCCCAGACTCAACGAAAGGTTGAGAAGAGGGTGCGCCAGCGGATTAACCACCTCCGCCAATTTACCCAGGAGCTTAGCAGGGCAGGGGTCAAGCGGAGACCCAGATTTTAAATTGCCCATAAGCGCTAGGGAAGCGGAGGCTGGCAGAGATGGAAACTCAGCCAATATGGCGCCCTGCCTAACTGGGGGAGGCGTGCCCGCCTCGGGCATCGACAATGTAACCGGTCCACTCGATAGAAAGGAGTCCTGGATGAGTTTGATCTTGCCTGTAAAAAAACCCGCAAGATCCGCCGCCCAGGACTCCACGGGCCCCTCTTCTGAAGCGGTGGTCCGAGGTGAGATGAATTCTCGAACAATGGTGAAAATCTCCTTACTGGAGTTCGAAGCTGCTTCGATTCTCCCCGCAAGATAAGCTTTCTTTTCGAGGCGGATGTCTCGGTGGTAAGCTTTAACCACAGCCTTATAGGCAGACCTGTCCTTGCTGTCATAATGTGCCCGCCAGGCCCTTTCGGCTACCTTGCACTGCTGCCGCGTAGCCCACAGAGCTGGGGTAAACCAAGGGGCCGAGACCCGCTTAGATGTCGGGCGGGGGGGCAGAACTGGGGCCAGGTCATTCAGCCTCTCCGTCAGCCATTCTTGCAGGGACTCCAAGTCTCTCTCTAGCTCGCCAGACAGAGGGCAAGGATGAGTCGCAGCAGCCTGAGCCAGCATCTCAGGGGTCACCCTGCTAAATGCTCTAAAGGCTCGTCCCCGCTGCTGTGAGACAGGGTTAGGCGCCCTGACATCGCCACTGATTACAAATTTGGCAAGCCAGTGATCCGACCACAAGACCGGGAGAATCTCTTTCACCACCAAGGGAGAGGTCGAGAAGACCTGGTCTAGAGTATGCCCCTTGTCGTGGGTCGGGCCCTGCAGGTGCGGGGTGAGACCCAGCGGAGTCATAGACTCCAAAAGCTTAATAGCAGCGGGGTCCGACGGATCATGCATCCGGATGTTACAGTCCCCCGCCACTAAGCAGTGTTCTGCTCTCAGGGCTAGACCCACCAGCACCGAATCAAGGTCAGCAAAAAACGTCCCAAGCGGACCAGGGGGGCGGTAGACTAACAGTCCCTTTACTGATTGATGCGGCGCTAGCACGATAGAAAAAGCCAGCGATTCCGAGCCGCAGATGTCCTCAGTAGGCAAGATGGTACAGGGCGTGCCCTTCTTTACCACCAATGCAACCCCGCCACCCCTGCCCTTTGCTCTGTCCTTCCTGAAGATGTCAAAATCCGGCGGAATGGCCATGGCCACATCGGGATTAGAGGCTTCACCCCACCAAGTCTCCGTCAGCATTAGACAGAGTGGCTTCTCTGTCTCGAGGAGCTCAAAGATGTGTTGCGCATGGCTGCGAGCTGATCTGGTGTTTAACAGCATGCAGGCATACTCTGCGCCAGCTATGTCAATAGGCGGGGCTGACGACAGAACCCGGGTAGGATGCCAGCCACAACCCAGACATCGCGACTTGCCCCTATGGCGGCCCGGAAAGACAGTACAACAGCAGCTCTCCCTATGATTCATAGAGCGCAACTCCGTAGAAGAGTACCGGACCAAATGAGCACCCAGATTACTCATTCTCGGTGAACAGAGCCCCGCCCGCCGCAAAGACGCCTCCGGGACGCTGACGGGCGCAGACGGGCAGGACTCTGCTGAAAGAGACCTTGCCCTACCTCCGACTGGAGACGCCATTAGTGATCTGCTAGGCATGGACTGCGGAGTTTGTCCACCCTGGCGTTCAGAGAACCTGCCAGGTGTTGAACCACCAGGGTTACGCCCAGCTCTTCTAGCCATGTTCAGAGACGCGGAGCTTCTCGAAAAAGGCTCCAAAACCATACGCCGCCTTGCTTGTTGCAGTACCACATGGCGGTGGAGTTGTCCGTGAATACCTGCAACAAGCACCAGATTCCCCTTGACAGAGGGAAGACAGGTCTTCAACGAATCGCACGGAGCTTCAATAAATTTAAGTGGAGCCATGTACCCGCCAGAGACCAGTGTCCCCTGATCTCCACCTCTACCAGATGGCCGCCCCAGCCCAGAAGTGAAACATCTGTCACAACTTAAAGATGTGTTTGTGGAACGGAGAGGGGTTTGCCATTGACCCAATCGCGGTTCATCAACCACTACTGCAGATCTCTTGCAGTTCCTTTCGAGATCTGGACCATGTTGGTGAGATTTACCTGATGCTGTGCCCACTGGAACTTCAGGTCTCACTGCAGAGCCCACATACGCCACCTGGCATTCTTTACCAACAGGATGCAGGAGACCTTGAGGCCCAACAGCTTCAGAGTCAGTCTCACCGAAATCCAGGATAGAGGCTGAAATATCGGAATCATAGCCTGAATATCCTGGACTCGCAGCTCGGAAGGATAGGCCCAAAACTGTACTGTGTCCAGAACTGCTCCGATGAAAGGGAGCATCTGAAAAGGAGTCAGGTGTGACTTCAGCACGTTTATCGAGAACCCCATCAAATGCAGCAGGTTTGCCGTAGTCTGAAGGTGGGAGAAGAGTGCCTGGGGCGAGGATGCCTTCAATAGCCAGTCGTTGAGGTAGGGGGAAGACTGTCACTCTTAAATTGCGCAGGTGAGCTGCGACCACCGCCATCACCTTGATGAACACCTGGGGAGCACGGTAAACTGAAAGTGCTTGTGGCCTACCTTGATTCGCAAGTATCGCCTGTGGCCCAGCAGGATAGGGATGTGAAAATATGCATCCTGCAGATCCAGCCCTACCACCCAGTCTTCTTGGTATAGGGCAGAAAAGACATGAGCCCGGGGGAATTCTGAATTTCTCCTTTCGGATCTAAAATGGGCCCTAGCCCCTTGTTCTTCTTTGGAATCAGAAAGTAGTGGGATTAACAGCCACTGCCTCCTTCTGAAACTGGGACACTTCAAATAGCTCGCTTGGCCAAGAGAGCTGCAACTTCATCTTAGAGCAATTTTAAATCATCCTCTGTCAGACGTTCTGGTTTTGGCAGAATGAGAGGAGGAAAAGGAAGGAAAGGCAGAGAATAGCCTTCCCTAGCCGTTCTGCAAAACCCACTTGTCTGATGTTAAGGATCTCCAGTGGGTGATATGATGACAAATTCTCCCACCATCTGGAGTAATGTGGTCCTGCAGAATCAGCCTAGGAGTGCTTGGAGGATGCAGCTGCAGAGGGGAGTGTGGCCGATGACTTCTGAACTCCATTCCTGGATTGGAACGCACTGATTCCTTGCATGGTTTTGGTAATCTATGCAGGACGGTGGCTGGGATAAGAATGACGCAGCTTGAAACCCCTTCCGTTGCAACGAAAGGAAGACTGGCCATGAGGAGCAGAGGAGAGGCCCAAGGATCTGGCTGTAGCTTGAGAGTTATTGAACCTGACCAGGGCGGAGTCTGTCTTTCTCCCCAAAAAGGTGGGTTTCAAAGGGAATGTCCATCAGATTAGCTTGGACATTTCCAGAGAAGCCAGATGTATGGTGCCAGGCGTGGCGCCTCAATGCCACAGTTGTTGAAATTGTGCATCCATTGGGTCTAAACCACATCGTATGGTGAATTTTGCTGCATCTCTCCCATCTTTGATTGCTTGGGAGAGCCCAACCCTGGCTTCCTCCAGGACCTATAGCAGCACTTGCGCAACAGTCTACTGAAGGGAATGGGAGAAACGGCCGAATAAGCATGCAGTATTCAACCGCAATACCAGTCTGGAGGGAGAAAACATCTTTCCAATTGCATCCAACCTCTTGGATTCTCTATCCAGAGAAGCTGAAGGGAACGCGCCTTGGGACGTTCAGGCCTGCACCACAAGTCTTTCTGGGGTGGGGTGTTGGCTTTGGAACTTTGAGTCGTCCACAGCCAGGCTATGGTGGCATGCAATCGTCCTATTCACAGGAACCCCTGTGCTAGGCTTGGCTGCAAGCGTAAAAGACGCCGCTTCATTGAAGGGCAAAAGGGGTTCGGATGTAGAAGCCCCCGGTTAAAGCACCTTGGTCAGGAGATTAGTCCTGACCAGCACGGAGGGCAGCTCCAGTCCAAGGACTTCAGCTGCCCTCCTTACCACCATGGTATAGGATGCCCCCTCCTCCGTAGCCACCATTGGCAGAGAGAATGCCAGCATCTGGGGAGGTGTTGAGTATTCTGGCCTCCCCAAGTTCCCCATACCAGTACAAGGTCTCCTCAGAGACTTCCTGATGTTCCAGGGGGTCCACAGACTCTTCCCAGTCCTCTCCTGAGCCTAGCACATCTTCAAAGTGTTCAGGCGACAACATAGAACTTCTGGGTCCATTTGGCATCAGAATTGGCGTCCAGCAACTACGCTCCGGCTCAGTGTCACTGGGGATGGGACCGACTTCGGGTCCGACGCCGGGGAAGGTCACAGTGGCACGAGCAGCAATGACCAAGATCCATGACTGGATCCCTGAGGCCCCACCGGTGCTGTGGCCGGAGCAGACTGCGTCGAACCCGATGGGGCCCCTTCCAACCCCGCGAGGCCCAAGGGCTCACCAGCGGGGTTGTTCCACTTAAAGCGGTGCATGGCCTTTTAGAACTCATTAATTTGAGCACGAGTCGCTCTGGCTCCATGGAAAGGGCGTGAGGCATGAAGTAGATTCAGGCTCTGCGGAACCGTGCCTAGAGAGCAATGCTCCCCACCTCTCTCAATGACGGACGCAAGCCGAGGCGAAGATGAAGTCCGCTTGGACTTCTTCTTGTGCCTCTTCCCAGAGTGTCCAGAGGCCCTAGAGTGAGAAAAAGAGGAATTGGACTCTAAAAGTGGTCCCGCCACCTCCCATTCCTCAATCGGGACCGAGACCTTCGCGGACTCTTGCTTGCCGGTGTAGACTGCCGGGCCGCAAGGAGCTTCAACACCCGCTCCCTCAAGGTCTTAGGAGCGATTGGCCCGGCAGTCTAAGCTCATCTTCGTATCGTGGTCACGTTCGAGACACCAAAGACAAATCAGATCGAGATTGGTTACTGATATCATGCAGTGACGAGCACTGCACAGCATGAACCCGGAACCCGGTCTTCCTTGAAGACATCGCTCACACACAAAGTGAAAAGACTTCGACAAAAAGTCGAGAAAAACCCTGGCAAAAAAAGGAGCAGAGGGGTAGTTCTTCCAGGATCGTCACTTATTTGGCACTGAAAAAAAGAACAGACGTTCTTGCGCCTGGGTGGCGCCTATATAGGCACTGAGACGTCATAACTGACGCCGTCGTCACAGACGTCATGCAGAGCTGAATAGAGCCACCCAACGTCATACACAAGGGACACTGCTCAGCAAAAGTTTCTGGATCCAGCCGGACGCCTGGGAATTCAAAGAAAAGGAATCTGCACCTAGAAGTCTCTATCAGATTTATTTTTTCGATCTGAGAACATTACTTAGGTTGTATAAATATTTTCTTTATGAAATGGATTTTGTTATATATCTGGGCAGTGATGATGGTGCTGGAGTTTGTGACAATTAAAAATGTAAAGATATATTGATGCTCAAATTACTTATCCAATACAATTATGGCACACATTGCCGAACAGATGCAAGCAAAAATACTTAACATAGATGGGGAACTGGGGATATGGATGAGAACAATACAGGTGAGGCATGGAAAAAGAGTCAAGAGTATGTTGACTGATCAGATTTGAGTGCTGTAGGAAAATGCCCCTTTTTGCAAGGTTACCCCCTAACCTTTTGCCAGATACTAGATGCAAACTTGACTAGTGTGCCCTGGGTACCAGCCAATCAGGCTTCTAGGGCCTGTATCCTTTCCAAAACTGTACCTTTGTGTCCACAATTGGCACACCTCTGGGCCACATGAAAGTCCCTTGTAAAAGGTACCCCTGCTACCAGGGGCCCTGTGGCCTCTGAGGGCTACAGCATGTATTATGCCACCCTCAGAGACCCCTCCCCTTGACACCGACACACTGACATTTCAGGATGCATGATGTGGTGCACAAAGAGTCGATATGGCACCCATACTTGAGTGGTATGCCCACCAACACTGCCTGTGGCATGGGTTAGTCAACCCTTAACAGACCTTACAGCCCTAAAGGTAGGGTGCGCCATACCAAAGGGGTGAGCCTAGCTGCATTAGTAATATGCCCCTACTACAGCGTCTGTAGGGGCTGGGAGTGTGTCTCAAATGCTCCATACTGGCTCGACTAAAAACTGGGATGTTTTGTACCAAACTTCTCAGCACATTAAGACTACACTGATGTCAGTGTGGGATTTAATGTAAAATTCACTCAGAGGGCAACTTAGGGATGCCCCCAGAAAAACAACCAGCCATGGTGTGGTTCCTGACTAGCTGCCAGCCATCTGCCACCACCAGACAGGTTTCTGGAACGCTGGAAGCGAGCCCCCACTCTCTGGGTCCAGAAACAAAGCCCTCCTCCCCCAGAAAGGGTAGGGGAGGCGAAGTGAAGCACACATCTAAGTCGCCTCGATCTTAAAGATGAGGGGACTCACCCAATCAGGACGGGGCATATACCCCCCCACCCCCACCTCCCACTGGGAGGGGGTGGGATATGCTGTGGGATAAGAGGGGGTGTTGATGCCCCAGGGAAGGGAATCATAGGTCCTGACCTGCACACCCCTGTAACGCCCCTAAATCTAGTATTTAGGGGGACTCCTTAACCTTACTGCTCAGATTCGGCAAGACAGGAAGAAGGACCAAAGAGCCATGCTGCAGAGAAGAGGGCAACAACTGCTTTAGCCCTAGCTCTACCGACCTATCTCCTGATTCAAAACCCCTGCAAGCTAAAACCGGCTTGCCCTGCAGCCAGCAGCCTCCAGAACCCTGGGGACCTGCCCTGCCTTCAAGGAAAGACGGATCTCCAGTGCACACCGGATTTGTCCAGTGGGAGCCAGACACCTACTTGGCACCCTGCTTAAACCCCCCACTCACCGAGCGCTGCTGGAGGGGCGCTTTTGGTGCTTACTTGTGGCCCCCTATGTGCCTACCTTTGATCCCTGGACCGAGAGCCAGAAACCGGATGTACCTCTACCTGTGACCGGTGCTCTTCAGAGTACCCCCCGACCCCATAGCACTACATTGGGCCCGACCACTCCTTTGACCTCTGCACTCGGCTGCCCGTGTGCCTAGGAGGGTGCTCCCTCTTTACCTATTGGACCCTTGCCCTGTGCAAGTGCTACCAGCCAAAGTCTGAACTACAAAACAGTACTAACCTGTAAGTCTCTAACCTTGTTTTCCTGAATAGGAATCGTCAAACTGTATCATTGCATACATTTTCTATTGCAAAAGTCTAAAATATATTTAAGTGACATTTACAGAAAGCTTTCTTACAATTGTTCACTGCATTTGCAGAACATTACTGCATTCTTGAGAAGCATTGGTATTTTTACAAACTGTACAACTCACCTGCACTAAGTGATTCTTAGTTCAAGCGATAAAATAACAAAGTAATAACATTTTATACAAACAATTGGTCTGGATTCAGTCTGAGTGTGTAACACCATTTCTTGACCGAGTTTGTACAACAAACGCTTAACCCTACCCTCTGATAAGCCTAACTGCTCAGCCCAGATACCACTAAATCTGTCTAATCTTTGGGGACTCTCTGCTCACTGTGCACACTATTCCTCTTTTTGGTATAGTATATACAGAGCCAGCTTCCTTCATTAGTGTATCAGCGGTGGGGTCTACAACTTTGCATTTGTTGGACTACTTTGTCAACACTTAATTACACAACTGCAATCCAAAAATTGCCTTTAGTTCAACAAAAGTCTAACTAGGGCCTTGGAAAAGTCCCTTTAGCATTTTCTAAAAGTTTAAAACTTACTGTAGTTAGGGGTAAATGTATTCTAGCAGTTTTTTTGGCCACTGGGAAGAAGATAAACACTGTTCGTAAAATAATGACTGATGCTCAGAATATGGTTGAGGAACTCTACCCCACCCCCTACCTCCATCTAGAGATGGGAGAGTTAAGGTCGCTGTGCAAACTTAAAATAAATTCTGTGAGGTCCCATCCTTCCACGACCAAGCTCATGGAGCTCTTGGCAGACTATTGAAGGGACCACCCTTCTGAGGAGGGAGATCCCAACTCAGAAGAGGATGTTAGTGATGTAGAGGACAACTCCCAACCTCCTTCACTAAACAGGGGGAGCAGGGTCCCTGACAGCCTGACTCCAAGAGTAGTATTCAAAGCACCTAGAACCCACACAGGTGGGGCAGGTCCCGAGGAGATCACAGAGGACAGACTCAGTGAACAGGACATCCTTCTAACAAGGTTGACCAAAAGACTAGGCCTAGAGTCTAGGCTCCTGGCTCTAGAAAACAAGAGCAGAGACGGGCGTATTTCTCATCAATGGTGGCAGCCACATAAAACGTAGGGAAAGAGTTCCTCACCCTAAAATCCTCAAAGGTATTGTCTCCCAATATGAGGAAGGTGATGACATCACCAAATGGTTCACAGCCTTTGAGAGGGAATGGGGCAAGTGAAGAAGTCACACAGGGGAGCCTTACTTTGGGAACGGTTCTCTGGTAACTGCAGAGACAGACTTCATACCCTCGCTGGGCAAGAAGCCGAGTCCTATGACTTCATGAAGGGCACCCTGATTGAGGGCTTTGTATTCACAACTAAGGAGTGTAGGATTAAATTAAGGGGGAATCACAAAACCCCAAGCCAATCCTGGGTTTACTTCATTGACTACTCAGTAAAAACACTACATGGTTGGTTAATTGGAAGTGATGAGCAGGACTATGGTGATCTATACAATTTGTTGGTGAAAGAACACATGTTAAGGAATTGCAAAAATGAAAAGTTCTATCAGTATCTGGGGCAAGGTGGTGATATTCACAAAGTTAAAAACCAAGAGTTTTCTAAATGCCCTTACAAACCTGCTCAGAAAAGTTGGCCCCAAAAGTCTTCCCAAACCAGTGGTGTGTACAAGGGTAAACATTTGGATCCCCTTTTGGTCGTGTCGCACCTGTAAGAAGGTAGGACACAAAACTTGAGATTTCTGCCTGTCCTAACAGGTCCAGTTAGAACTGGCATGGCAAATCTCCAGATGAGATCAACAGTGTGCCCAGACCAAATCAGGGTTCACACTGAAGCTGTTCTAGTTTCTGAAGAAGAGGGAGAGTTGAACACTTTAGCTGTCTGGCACCCCAACTTAAATAAGAAATACCTACTGTACCCCTTGGTGAATGAGACTAGAGTAGAAGCCCTGAGGGATACAGATGCCAGTGTAATTATGGTGAAAAATACACTTGTTTCCCCAGGACAATACCGTACTGGAAAAAGCGTTCCAGTCACCAACGAGGTGTCACTACAGACCATTTCATGGCTGGAGGTGCAACACGCCTCCTTGCATAGCGAATTCACTCCTGTCGGGTGCAAAGGGGGTCCTAGGGCAGGAGGTCGCACCCACCCGGTCAGGGGGAAGCCCGGCTTGCACATCAAAGGAGGTGGGCTCTTTGAAGCTCCCTATCTTGACATGTTCATCTACTAGCCAACCTGCTGGAGGAGATGTAAACACCTCCTGCCAGAGCAGGCATTGTTTCTGACCTCAGAGCAGGGCTTTCTCCTCGTAGAGGGTCAGAAATTCATCTGTTGTGACAGGCTGGGCAGGACCAGTCAGCCAGCACACAAGGACTAGTAGGGTTCAGGGGGTACCTCTAAGATACCCACTGGGTGCATACAATAATAAATACATCACTAGAATCATTGTTGGTTTATTAATATGAGGTGTACTGATTAGCAGGCCTCTGTGCACTATCCGAGCCAAAAATCAACATCTACTAGCTAAAAAAGGGACAAAAAATGTGTGTGTGAGTGTGTGTGGTCGGGGGGAGGGGGTGGAACAACTGCTACAAAAACCCAGTTTACAACAGTGTGGCGAGGACCTTTTACATAAACGTGACAGCCACACTGGACCCCTTCACTGCTTAGAATTTTAGAGCACAGCTGGGTGCATGATAAACAAATAGTAAGTAAAAGTGTGCAAACAAGAATATCTTCAGAGTACTGTGTCGGTTAGAATTAATGTTGCTGAAAACTCCAACATTCCTTTCTGACGGATACCATTTCTGCTGTAATGTCTTAACATTTAAAGAACTCTACAGTACAAATATCCTCAACCACTGATTTTCCATACTGGCACCAGAATCCAGACAGTTCTTTTTATACACATGCAAAGCAAAGAACAAGTGGATGTATTACAAATGTATTGTCAAATGACAATTTTTGAGAAAGCATAAGTCACTTGCAACTGGACAAATGTACAATTATTACCTATGCAGAGTCTCATGCACTTTAATTAAATATAGCCCTGGGAAGGTGGTTGTCCCCATTACGCGTCTTGTTGACAACCTTGAACACCATAAAGTATAAATCACGCTTGAGAAAGCAGTTGAGCCGCAGTGTGTTTTGTCATGCTCTTAGTTGACATATGAAATCTCCTTCGCTGCTGATGGTCCTTAGGGGCCAACTAGCCCACCTGTTACTTCCAGTAAGCCCCACAAAGTGGGATTGCTGAGAGGTGGACAGAGGCCACGCCCCTTTTTCCACCACTCTGCAAACATGCCTCTTGGTGCAGTGCTGGTGGGCCGATGATGTCCCCACCATTGCCTGCTATCAGAACTCAGCAATCCTACTCTGTGGGACCAACTGGAGGTAACAGTCGGGGTAGGCGCCCCCATAGGACATGCTTGGGGGCCAACTACCCCTCCTGTTACCTCCAGTAAGTCCCACACAGCAGGATTGCTGAGCAATTGTCTGAGGCCACGCCCCCTTTCTCCACCACTCTGCAAACATGCCTCCTAGCGCACTACTAGTTGTGGGATAAAGTCCCCTTGGCCCCAGAGGGATCTTGGGGGCCAAGAAGCCCTCCTGGTACCTCTTGTAAGCATACTCTGCAAACAAGACTGCTAGTACAAAAATCTTAGAAATTCACACACAAAAAAACAAAGGTTACAGGGACGTTATAATTAGGGACGTTTTAATTAGGGTCAGATTTTACTCATACAAAACCAGAGAAATGTAGCCATTATAGTTAGCTGAGTTAACTATAACTCGCGCCCCGCAATGCACTGCTTATGACCTCACATATTACACCACTCATGACATGGTGATGACATCTCAAATGACATCACTGACGAGTGATGACATCATTCACATCATCCGACGCACCCACTCACAATCCTATAGAATCTTTTAAACACCCACAGGCACTCCAACACAAACATTCACAAACCCATTGACTGAGCCATACCAGTACTTACATAGCCACTCACTAATTCAAATATAAACACATATCCACTTGCTCACCCATACTGCCACTCATACACCTGGTCAGTCACCAATACAGCCATTGACATATACACTCATATACCCATTCAGGCACTCACACACCGAGTGAGTCACCCATCAAACTACTCACACCTACACACTCACCCATACAGTCAATCATACAGGTACATACCAAGCCAAACAATTACATACACATCAACTTAATAGTAACTTCTATCCAGTCACCTACACAGTCACTGACAGAAGCATGTACTCATCCATATAGCCACGGTCACATTCACTCATTCATGCATTCAGTCACTCATATACCCAGTCACTCACCTATACTGCCTTTCACAAACAGTTACTGACCCATACTGACACGCACTTAATCACCAACACAGCCATACAGACACTCACTCACCCATACAGCGTCTCACACATGCTCTCACTACCACATACAGGCCGGGACTGACTCACCAAAACAGGTAGTCACGCACCTCCTCACCCACACAGATACATTCACACAACCATAAAGATAGTCATCCAATCATTCATATAGCCATTCATACACCCACTTATACATCCACTGACAGACAGATACATTCACACAACCAGTCACTCATCTATACATTCACTGAGACACCAAATCACTCACTTATATACTCGGCCATGCACCCACTCAGTCATCCAAACAGTTACTCTCACACCTACCGATTCACCAATACACCTATATATATATATATATATATATATATAAAACACTCAAACTTTAAAATCACTCACAGCCACTGGATGATGCAGAATGCTGAACAAGTTTTGCAAAGAGGACTGCCAGAAAAATCTGACAGTTGTCCTTAGGACATAGTTGTACATGTCCTACAATAATTATACACCTACCTGATAAGATGCTTCATGATTCTGACATATGTACAACGTCTTTCCTTCATGAGTACTCTGTAAATGCTCCGTGGGACCTTTTAGGTCTGCAATGCATTGCTTTTCAGACTTCAGGACAGCTAGTGGAGTCTCGCATTCTCCTTTCAAAGAGGAGACTCTAGCAGAGACTTCTGCTTCCACCTGAAGAGCTGCTTCTTGGGCACTCTGCATACGGAGCTTGGTAATTTCTTGAAAATAAAGAGAGAAAAAAGGTGCCATTAACATTAAAAATAAACAAAGGGAAGAACATATGTCAAACGGCAGATTGCCTTAAAGAATTTTAACTTACCAGGTACGTCAGTACTATTATTGTTTACATAGCCACTTGCCAGCCAAGTAATAAATGATGTGGCCAAACAAGAGCAGCAGAAGGAACATGAGTGCTTAACAGAGTGAAGGGTATTTTCCTTACCATTATTTTCAATTTCCTCACAGTTTGCAACTATCTTTTACCAAACGCAATGGATTAGGAGACTTGATCAAAATAGCTCAAACAATGAATGTACTGAACATCTTGGCTTATCAGAGGGAAATGGCGTACAAGTTACTACTTGTGTAACAATATATCTGTAAGAGACATTAGTTAGTGATAGATTCCTTACCTTAGACTGGATCCGGAAAGTTTTTAGTCAGCAGTACCCCTGCACATCATTAGGTGGCGTTGTGCGGATCCGCATCAGTCACTGGCATCGTAAGCAACAACATGATGTCACAGAGACAACTTAGGCGCCACCCATGCGCGCGGATGTCAGTACTGTACACGACTTTCCGCGCCAGGAACGCAGAGCCATGCAAGACACTGAGCACTGGTGCCATGAAATAGGGCCCTGAAAGGGATGACCTTAACCCTAGAAATCAGTTCGCAGAACAGGGAGGATGGATGGGGCGGTAAGGAATCTATTACTAACTAATGTCTCTTACTGATATATCAGTACACAAGTAGTAACTTGTGCATCTGAAAGAGACACGTTTGTGATAGATTCCTTCCTTAGAATAGAAACCCCAGCAATACCAACCCAGGTGGTGGGTCTGCGAACAAAATTACACCAGAAAGTCATGGAGAACAGAACGGCCAAAGAAGCAGTCTCTCCGGACTTGACTGTCATGGCAGTAATCCTTGGTAAACGTGTGCAGCGAGGCCCACATAGCTGCCTGACAAATGTCCTGCAAGGGAACGCCGAGTCCCAAGGCAGTAGAGGCTGCAGTCGTCCTGGTGGAATGGGCACGCAGCCCCACAGGAGGCTCCTTCTTAGCAAACGAGTAACACGCTTTGATGCACAGAACCACACACCGAGAGATGGTTCGTTTGTGCACGGCCCGACCTTATTTGGCGACCACGTAGCCAACAAAGAGCTGGTCATCCACCCAGAACTATTGTGTGCGCCTTACATTGAACGAGAGCGCACGTTTTGGTTCAAGACGGTGGAGCCTCTCTTCCTCTTTTAAAGGATGGGGAGGCGGAAAGAAGGTGGGCAAAGTGATGGTCGGCCCGATGTGGAAGGGCGTGACAACCTTTGGTAAGAAAGTAGGATGGGTCCTTAAAACCACCTTGTCCAGATGAACATAAAGGAAAGGAGGTTTAGAAGAAAGAGCCTGGCGCTCACTCACTCTTCTGGCAGAGGTGATAGCTACCAGAAAAGCCGTCTTTAGAGTGAGAAGACGTAACAGACAGCAGTTATGATGGGGATCAAAAGGAGTGCACATCAGATAAGTCAAGGCAAGGTTCAAGTCCCATTGAGGCATTATGAAAGGCACGGGAGGAAACGGATGTGTAATGACTTTCAGGAAACGGTTAACAACCGGGGACTTGAAAAGAGAAGGCTGAACTGGAAGACTTAGAACGGCATAGATGGCCTAAAGATAACCTTTGAGAGTGCCCAGAGGAGATCCCTGCTGGGCCAAGGATAGTAGGAACACAAGGACCTCAGAAAGAGGGGCAGAAGGGGGAACCACAGACTTTGCTGTGCACCATGCCACAAACTTGTTCCACCTGCAGGCGTATACCATCTTAGTAGAGGGACGCCTGGTTGCCAGAATGACAAGACTTCGAAGGAAGATCGAAAGCTATCAACTGTCGCCGCTCAATATCTATGCATGAAGGTGGAGGTTGGACAGGTTCGGGTGGAGGACAGTCCCCTGCCGCTGAGACATAAGATCCTCCCGAAGAGGCAGTGGGATAGATCGCCATATTGAGTTGCTTGGGATACCAGTATCTTTGTGCCTAATCGGGAGCCACAAGGATGACTTGGGCCCGGTTGTGCCGAATATTCTTCAGCACTCTGGGCAGAAGTGGTATAGGCAGAAAGGTGTGCAACAGACCGCAGCTCCACTCGCGACGCAAAGCGTCGCCGAGCGATCCCCGCCTTGTAAAATTCCAACGAGCAGAATTTATTACATTGAGCGTTCTCTTCGGTGGCGAATAGATCTAACCAAGGCTCTCCCCACTGCAGAAAGAGGCCTTGCGCCACGTCCGAGTACAGACACCATTTGTCATCCGCCAAGCCCCAGCGCGCGGAGTTCGTCCGTCCTGGCGTTCAGAGAACCAGCCGGGTGTTGAACCACCAAGGTAATGTCTTAATGTTCTAGCTATGTCCAGAGGCGCAGAGCCTCCTGACATAGGGTCCACGACTCAACCCCACCCTCTTTGTAGCAATACCACATGGCAGTGGTGTTGTTTGTGAACACCTGCACCACACCTCCCTGGACAGAGGGAAGGAATGGCTTTAGTGCAAGTCAGATTGCTCGAAGCTCCAAAAGATTGATATGGAGCCGGGACTCCGCCGGAGACCTCTGATCTTCGCCTCTGCCAAGCGCCCGCCCCATCCCAGGAGGGACACATTTGTGACCACAGTGTGCTCCGGTTGGGGAAGGAAGAGGCATCTGCCATTGACCCAATCGCGATTCGTGAGCCACCACTGCAATTGTCGTGCAGTGCCCTCCGAGATCTGGACATGATCGGACAGGTTACCCTGATGCTGTGCCCACTGGTACTTTAGGTCCCACTGTAGAGCCTGCATATGCCACCTGGCATGTTGGCCTCCTGCATCCTGCTAGTGCATCAGGCCCAGGAGCCGGAGGGTCATCCTGAATGAAACCCGGGATAGAGGCTGAAAGATCGGAATCATAGCCTGAATATCCCGGACTCGCTGCTCAGGAGGATAAACCCGAAACTGCGTCAAATCCAGAACCGCTCCGATGAAGAAGAGCTTCTGAGAGGGACTCTGGTGTGACTTCAGCACGTTGATGGAGAACCCCAGCAAATGCAGGAGGTCAGCTGTAGTCTGAAGGTGGGTGGCGACTGCCTTTGGCGAGCCCGCCTTCAACAACCAGTCGTCAAGGTAGGGGAAGACTGACGCCCCTCAACTGCGCAGGTGAGCTGCGACCACCGCCATCACTTTCATGAACACCTGAGGGGTGCTGGTAAGGCCATAGGGGAGCACGGCAAACTGAAAATGCTCCTGGCCTACCGTGAACCGCAGGTAACGCCGGTGGGCCGGCAGGACGGGGGATGTGAAAATATGGGTCCTGCAAGTCCAACACTACCATCCAGTCTACAGGGTCGAGGGCAGCCAAGACCCGAGCCAGAGTGATCTTGAACTTCTCCTTCCGGAGGAAGCGATTGACGTTCCTGAGGTCCAAGATGGGGCGCAGGCCCCCTTTCTCGGGTACCAGATGAAGTGGGAATAATAACCAGGTCCTACTTATGGTCCAGGAACAAGCTTGATGGCCCCCTTGGCCAAGAGGGCCGTGACTTCCTGTCGGAGAAGCTTAAAGTGATCCCCCAACACCCGGTGGATCTGAGGTGGCATGGCTGGAGGGGCAGACTTGAATGGGAGGGAGTAGCACCTTCAGATGATTTGCAGCACCCACCTGGCCGAAGTGACAGAACAACAGTGGGGGAGGTGATGTTGAATCCTGCCTCCCACCGACGTGGGGTGCACCCCAAAGGTTGGACTAGGAAGGGTTTGAGGCGGATGCTGCGAGAGTGGAGGTAGACTGACCCGCACCCTGGCCCCCTGTGCCGCCACGGAGGCCACCACGCCGGCGCGGAGGTTGGTTCTGCGCAGGTTTCTGGCTGAACAAATGTGCAGGGGCGCCCCTTCCGTGGTCACGAAAGGAACAAAAGATAGACACTGCTGGGCCGTAGCCCGAAAGTCCTTGAAACACTCCAGCGCACTGTCGCACAAGTTACTTACCTTCGGTAAGGATATATCTGTAAGAAACAATAGTTAGTATCAGATTCCTTACCTTAGAATATACCCAGGCGTCAGACTGGATCCGGAAAATTTTGCGTAGCAGTACCCCTGTGCGTCGGTAGGCGTCGTCTGCGGCTACACGTCCGGAGTCGTCGTTGGTGCCGGGATGACGTCGCCGGAGTACTTAGACGCCGCCCTCGCGCGTGGACGTCAGTTCTTATACACAGCTTTTCCGCGCCAGAAACGCAGAGCCATGATAAAAACCAATACTGGTGCCATGAAAACTAGGGCCCTGAAAGGGGATGACCTTAACCCTAGATATCGGTTCGCAGAACAGAAGGATGGGTGGGGCGGTAAGGAATCTAACACTATCTACTGTTTCTTACAGATATATCGTTACCGAAGGTAAGTAACTTGTGCATCTGAAAGAAACAGGTTAGTATTAGATTCCTTACCTTAGAATATATACCCCAGCAATACCAACCCCGGTGGTGGGTCTGCGAACCAATATTCACACCAGAAAGTCCTGGAGGACGGAACGGCCAAAGAAGCCATCACTCCGGACTTGGCTGTCCAGGCAGTAGTGTCTTGCAAACGTGTGCAGCCACGTAGCTGCCTGACAGATGTCCTGCAAGGGGACTCCCCGACCCAGGGCAGTATTAGCCGCTGTGGTGCGAGTGGAATGGGCATGTTGCCCCACAGACGGCTCCCTTTTAGCCAGAGAGTAACAAGCCTTGATGCACAAGACGACACATCGAGAAGTGGACCGTTTGTGCACCGCCCGTACATTCTTAGCACCCACATAACCAACAAAGAGTTGGTCATCCACCAGGAACTGGCGTGTGCGATCCCGATAATATGAGCGCGCACGTTTTGGGTCCAGACGGTGGAGCCTCTCTTCCTCTTTCGAGGGATGCGGAGGCGGAAAGAAGGTGGGCAAGGTGAGGGACTGCCCAATGTGGAAGGCTGTGACTACCTTGGGCAAGAAAGAGGGTTGCATCCGCAACAAAACTGTCCGGATGGACCGAAAGGAAGGGAGGTTGAGAAGAAAGAGCCTGGAGCTCACTCACTCTCCTGGCAGAGGTGATGGCAACCAGGAATGCAGTCTTAAGAGTAAGGAGACGAAGAGGACAGTTATGGAGTGGCTAGAAGGGAGCACACACCTGATAAGTCAGAACAAGGTTCAAGCTCCACTGAGGCATCACGAAAGGAACAGGAGGAAACATATGAGTGATGCCCTTCAAAAACCTATTTACAACCGGGGACTTTAACATAGAGGGCTGATCAGGGAGACTTAAGAAGGCGGAAATGGCAGAGAGTTAGACCTTCAGAGTGCCCAGAGCAAAGCCCTGCTGGGCAAGAGAAAGAAGAAAGAGGAGATTCTCTGAAAGAGGGGTAGAAAGGGGATCCACAGCCTTTGATGTGCACCATGCCACAAATTTGTTCCACATGCAGGCGTACACCGATTTTGTGGAGGGACGCCTGGCTGCCAGAATCACATTACAGACTTCAGGAGGCAAGTCAAATGGCATCAACTGCCACCGCTCAATCTCCACAAATGTAAGTGGAGACTGGACAGGTTCGGGTGGAGGACCGTCCCCTGCTGCTGCGACAGAAGGTCCTCCTGAAGAGGCAGACAAATTGGGGGGAAGGGGGGGGGGGGGGGGGGGGGGGGGGGGTCGACTGACCTGCTGAGTCACTTTGCCACTGGATTCAAGCAAGTCGGGATGAAGAAGGCTGGAATGCCAGAAACTGGTCCTCGGAAGCTTGTTTCCGGTCCAGGGAAGACATGGCTTGGCAGTTCGGGCTGGACTTTCCCATGAGGCACAGGGTCAGACTGATTTGCATATAGCCATGTCTGAACTGGGGTGGCAGAGTGGGCTAAAGAATGAATTAAACCCAGATCTTTTGACTGGGTGTGAGTGTTTGATTGATTCAGATGCTCCGTCCATCACCACCCCCTTTTGTACCGAGTAGCTCAGGATAGCAGTATCTTCGTGCCCAGTCCGGAGCCACAAGGATGACTTGGGCCCGGTCGCGCCTGATCTTCAGCACTCTGGGCAGAATTGGTATAGGCGGAACGGCGTACAACAGACCGCGACTCCACTCGTGACGAAAAGCGTCTCCGAGCGAGTGCCGCCTTGGAAATTCCAACGCGCAGAACTGATAACATTGCGTGTTCTCTTCTGTGGTGAATAGAACTAACCAAGGCTCGCCCCACTGCTGAAAGAGGCCTTGCACCACTTCCGAGTTCAGACGCCATTCGTGATCCATCATGCACCGACGGCTGAGTTAGTCCACCCTGGCGTTCAGGGAACCTGCCAGGTGTTGAACCACCAGGGTCACACCATGATATTCCAGCCACTGTCAAAGGCGCAGAGCCTCCTGCCAAAGGGTACACAACCCCACCCGCCCTATTTGTTGCAGTACCACATGGCGGTGGTGTTGTCCATGAACACCTGCACTACACTCCCCCGGACAGAGGGGAGGAATGCCTTTAGTGCAAGCCGGATCGTCCGCAGCTCCAGAATGTTGATGTGGAGCCGGGACTCCGCCGGAGACCAGAGGCCTCTGATCTCCGCCTCTCCCATGTGGTCCCCGCAGCCCTGGAGGGAGGCGTCCGTCACAACTACGTGCTCTGCGTGGGGTAGGGAGAGGGATCTGCCGCTGAGCCAACTGCGGTCCGTGAGCCACCACTGCAATTGTCTTGCAGTGACCTCCGAGATCAAGACAAGTTGCCCTGATGCTGGGCCCACTGAAATTTCAGGTCCCACTGCACAGCCCGCATCCGCCACCTGGCGTGATGCACCAGAAGGATGCAGGAGGCCATCAGCTCCAGAAGCCACAGCGTTAACCTGTCCGAGACTCGGGATAAAGGCTGAAAGATCGGAATCAGAGCCTGAATAATCCAAACCCGCTGTTCGGGAGGATAAACCCGAAACTGAGCTGAGTCTAGAACCGCTCTGATTAAGAGGAGCTTCTGAGAGGGACACAGGTGCCACTCGGCACAATGATGGAGAACCCCAGCAGGTGCAGGAGGGCGGCCGTAGTCTGGAGGTGACTGGCGAGCCCGCCTTCAACAACCAGTTGTCGAGGTAGGGGGGGGAAGACAAACCCCTAACCTGAGAAGATGAGCTGCGACCACCGCCATCACTTTTGTGAACACCCATGGGGCGCTGGTAAGGCTGAAGGGGAGCACGGTAAACTGAAAGCGCTCGTGGCCTACCGTGAAAAGCAGGTAGCGCCGGTGAGCCGGCAGGACGGGGATGTGGAAATAGGCGTCCTGCAAGTCCAACACTACCATCCAGTCTCCCAGGTCTAGGGCAGCTAAGACCTGAGCCAAAGTTAGCATCTTGAACTTCTCCTTCCAGAGGAAGCCGTTGACGTTCCTTAGGTCCAGGATAGGGCGTAGGCCCCCTTTGCCCTTTTTGGGTACCAGAAAGTAGTGGGAGTAACAACCACACCCTACTTCTGGCCCAGGAACGCGCTCGATGGCCCCCTTGGCCAAGAGGGCCGTACCTTCCTCTTGCAGAAGTAGCAAGTGATCCCCCGACATGCGGTGGTATTGCAGTGGCACGGCTGGAGGGGTCGCCTCGAAGGGGAGGGAGTAGCCCCTTCGGACGATTTGCAGCACCCACCTGTCCAATGTGACAGTGCGCCAGTGGAGGAGGTGATGGCGAACCCTGCCCCCCACTGGCGTCAAATGGGCCTGAAAGCTCGGACTAGGAAGGCTTTGAGGCGGATGCTGCGGGGGTGGATGTGGACTGGCCGCGCACTTGTCCCCTGTTACCGCAGCAACAGTAACCATGTCCGCCACCGCGCTGAATGTTAGACTGCGGCTTGTGGCTGGCAGGACGTGTGGGAGCACCCCTTCCGTTTCCACGAAAGGAGAGCTGGACAGAAGATTGCTGGCGCGGGCCGACAGGCCCAAGGACTTGGCCGTAGCCCTGGAGTCATTAAAGCGTTCCAGCGCATGATCTGCCTTGCCACCGAAGAGGTGGCTGCCATCGGCATGTCCATAAGGGTGTTTTGGACGTCGGACAAAAAGTTGTTGTACCTCAGCCAGGCGTGGCTGCGAACAGCCACAGACGTGAAAATCGCTCTTCCTAGCGAGTGCGTGGTATCCAGTCCACATCTGATACAGTACCGCGCTGCGTCCCTTCCCTCCGCAAGTGCTTGAGCGAGCTTCGCCCGGGCTCCCTTCGAACACTCAGGCAGCACGGCCGCAACCGTATCCCACAGAGAGTGGGTGTAACGGCCCAATAGGATGAAGGATGGACCCAGATCCTCGAAGAATCCATCTTCGGCCGGCGCCGAATGTGGCGTCGAGCGAAGCCGCTCAGACGCCGGATCGAGGGTTGGACCAGGGACGGCATTGTCCGAGGACGGCGCCGGGGGTGACACCCTAGGGGTCGACGCCGGCGGGGGTCGTAAGGTCGACCAGCGGCGACCCGGATCCGGAACCGGATCCAGTGGGGCCGTGCGGCGTCGGGATCGAAGTCGCCGAAGCACCCGGCGGTGCCGGTGCCGAAACACCCAGCCTGCTTGGGCTCCCAGTCGGGTCCGCTGGGCCCGAAGGCGCCGCGGAACCAGACGGAGGAGAGAGCGACCTCATGGCCATGAGGAAGGCGGCGATCTTCTCCGGCATCGCGTTCTGCCCAGGGACTAGTGGGTATGGAGCAGGCCGCGACGACTGCGGCTCCGGCGGAGCCGCGTGGGCGGTGTCACCCGAACCCTATGCTGCGTTGTGCGAGCTTCGGGGGGAGTCAGAAGAGCGATGTCACCTCTTTGACTTCTTGTGCCTCTTACCGGAGGACTTGGAGCCCGACGAGTGGTGTCAACTGGTGTCGACTCGCCGAGCTATGATGACTCCGGCTCCGCGACCAGTCCCTCGGAGCTCGAGGCGCTTATAGGGCCGCTCCCATCTAGCCTTCGACGTCAAGGCCCGGCAGTCGGGGCACGACTTTATCCAGATTGGTCGGGCCCCGGCAATGGGGGTCGGTAACCAACAGTCGGTTGCAGTCTGCACAGGGCTTGAACCCGGGCATCCCTACCGGCACCGATGGAGTCGCACGATTCAAAACGGATCCAAAAAGCTTAGTCAAAAAGTGACTAACGGGTATCACTTTCTCCAGACCTGCGCTTGCTGGCGTGGAAAAAAGAAGAACTGACGTCAGCGCGCCAGGGCGGCGTCCAAGTACTCCAGCGACGTCATCCCGGCGCCAACGACGCCGATGACGGACGCAGATCCGCAGACGACGCCTACCGGCGCGCAGGGGTACTGCTACGCAAAATTTTCCAGATCCAGTCTGACGCCTGGAGATATTCTAAGGTATGGAATCTAATACTAACCTGTTTCTTTAACCCCTTCCCTGCTGGCCCGTTTCCGCCGCTGTACGGTAAACAAAAGAACAGGGGCGGGCCATGACGAACCCCAGCCGTCATCAGCACACGAGCACTGTAGTGCATGACGGCTGGGGTTCGTCATCAGCATGGAAGGGGTTAAGAAAGGCATATCCATGAGGGAACACTGGACAGCCCACGAAAACCCTGTGGACCGAAGCCAGGCATGGCGACGCAAGGCCACCGTCGTGGAGATGGCCCTCCCTAAAGAGTCTGCGGTGTCCAGCACACACCGAATGGCAAACCTCGCAGCATCCTTCCCCTCCGCAACAGCTTGCTAAAGTACAGCACCAACCTCCTCCGGGCACTGGCGCAGAGTTTGCGCCACTGTGTCCCACACAGCGCGAGTAGCAGCCCTAGAGGCATGCGGTGTTGACTGACCGAAGCCCCAGGTTGACAGAGGAAAACAACTTTTTACGAAACTGCTCCAGCTTTTTGATTCCTTATCTGGCAGGGAGGTAGGGAATGCACTTTGGAAAGTGCAGGCCTGAAGGACCAGGCTCTCCGGGGTTGGATGATTTGTTAAAAAGGCAGGGTCACCCAGTGACGCCTGGCCACGTTTTTATCCACAGGGACCCCTGTGGCTGTTCTAGACCAGGTGCCCATCAAAACAACAGTCAAGGCCTCATTGAACGGAAGCAGAGGTTCCATAGAACTTGCCGCCGGCTGAAGCACTTCAGTAAGGAGGTTCGTCTTGAGCGTAACAGTAGGCAGATACGGTCAAGAGCCTCAGCTGCTCTACGGAGCACCACAGTGTATGTGGCGCCATCCTCCATGACAGCGGGAGGAGACACAAACCCAGACACAGAGGAAAGGTCAAGGCCAACTGCATCCTCAGAGTCCTCCACCCACTCATGTTCAGACTCTCACTGCTGTGCAAGAGGGTCCTCCGACCCCTCCCAGTCATCCCCCTCCTCCACGGCCCGAGGCACAGGCTGCAGCGGCGGGGGAGGCACAGGGGAAAACAAATGCTCCAACGGCGCTGGGAACGGCGCCAATCCGGCTCCATTTCCCAATTAGGGTCCCAAGCGGGAGCAAAATTGCACGGAAACTCGGACAAGGGCGAAGTGGAACGAACGGAACCCATGCCGGCGCCGAGAACGGAGCCTCAGGGAGCGTGGAGCCGCTGGCGAAGAACCTTGCGGCGCTGGAGCCGGTGGCAAGCAAAGGCCCTCAATGGGGACTGTGAGGCCCAAAGGCGTGCCGGTAGGAACCCTAAGACTGAAAAGGCGGTCCATTGCAGCAAGAAACTATTGCACCTGGGCCGCAGTTGCCGACGGACCCAGGTAGGGCGGGTAGGCCCTGGTACTCCCAAGCACCAACAGAGCCGTGGAGGAAGGACCCCTGGCCCCCTCGTCCATGTCCAGAAACAGACGGTGGGAGGTCGTAGAGCGTACACGCTTCTTTTTCGTGTGACGTCTCCAACCCGATTCCGAGGGTGAAGCCTTGGACCCCGAGGAGCGATGATGATGATGATGGCTCCGAGGTCGGTCCCTCGAGTGTCCCCTGGACCTCGAACGGCGCGGAGACGACTGCCGGGCTTCCAGCAGCTTTCGGGACCGCTCCCTCAAAGCCTTCAGAGCCATGGCCAGACAGTCGGAACATGAACTGGAGTCAAGGTCGCGCTCCAGACTGTAGAGACAGATGCCATGGGGGTCGGCCACCGACATCGTACGGCGGCAGGCCCTGCAGGATTTAAACCCAGGCATCCCTACGTGGCACCAGAAGTCAAAGACTCAAAGACGTAGAGACAAAAGTCTCAAAAAAGTTAGTCAAAAAAGTGACTAGGGTACGTGCTCTAACCGGATCTGCGCTTGCTGGTGCGGAAAAAGAAAGAACGGACGTCAGCGCGCATGGGTGGTGCCTAAGTAGTCTCCGTTAAGTCGTCTTGGCGCTTACAACGCAAGCGACGGACACGGAGCCGCACAACGCCACCTCCCGAGGCTCAGGGATAATGCTGATGAAAATCTTTCCAGATCCAGTTCGACGCTTGGGGATATTCTACGGTAAGGAATCTATCACTAACGTGTCTCTTTCAGATATATCAAATTTCAGCATAAGCCTAGGCTTTACTATGTACCACAGTCAACTTTTTGATCAGGGCAGATTAACGTTATGGGTCTTCTTCACATTTCAAAGAAAGGACAATACCTTCACTATTCTCATTATACACCTACTCCCATAGTGATTGTATATCCAATCAGCTTTTCCAATCACCTTTATGAGAGCAACATCCAAATCTTTTATTTTCATGCATCTCACACATCTTCACGTTAAAATCTCTAACTTCCTCATCAGACACTGAATGGATGTATGATCCATTATAGAAATTTCTGCCAAAATCCAAATGATCTGCTTCTAGGTCTCTTCCAACCATGTACCTAGACCAGACTTCACTAATTTATTTTCCATCAGACATCATTACTTGATGAACTAGAAACCTTTAGGTGTTATTTAACATTTGCATGGACCTTTACTCCATTAACACTTTAGAAACTATATGGCATCAACATAACATCAGAAATATCACAAATTCCCTCTAAAAACTTTGTCAAACTAGGCCAGCTTGATTGTGATCAGTCTGCCTGGGGGGGTGGCAGAAATGGGCTGGCTTGCTTGCCTCCCAACATAGTGACACATTTTACAACCAGTACAACTTTCTCCTTTCCTTCAACTCGCCCCACAGACTTCAAGTCAGCTGTCTTTTAGGCAGTCAAGAAAGTAAAAAGTTCTCATTTTTGTGGCCCAAGTCATTTGTCTGGACCAGAGCCAAATTGCATCTGTCATTTACCTTCCCAAACGTTTAACTCTACCAACTCAGATCTTAATTGCTCCCAACCACTAAATGTTGAGTCTCATTTTCACTTACTCAAAGTACTGATCATGCTACTCTGCAATGCTTTCCCAAGAAATCTGATTCACCTCATCTGTATTAGAATAAGACCACCCTCAAAGCACTATTCAATCTGTAGTGCTTAAAAGACAGTGTGTGGATGGAAAAGGAATTAATGCCAGATATAATATATCAAATGTAGCTACAAGCCAACTGAATACAGTACAAGGATAGGTGTGCATGCGGTGAATAGTGGGCGAGAGACAGCAACTGAGTGGTTATAGTAGGATACAGCCAAGTAGAAAAGAGATATTTTATCGATTGACAAGGTTGAGGAGAAGAGTTCAAAGACCTGCATAAAAAGTCAAAGGAGTGCACAATGTCGAGGGTGGTATGGAGGCGAGGAGAGGAGTTAAATGTGAACGTGATGTGGTGGGCGAAGAGGCTAAATCGAGAGGGAACAGCTTGATGTGCGAGTAGAGGAGCCTTCTTCAGGAGGACATTTGCTGACCTAACTTAATTATCTCTTTAGTCAGCCATGTAATTTGACATAAGTAAACTGGATTAGGTATAAATAAGGTCACCCTGTTATTGTTCTAGGAATTATCCTTTTACCCCATCTTCTCTCAAAACTTCACTCTACTATACATGTTTACAGTCCTATGTTCTGTGACTTGTTTACACAAAGTTTCTGTTTAAAATGCTTACTCATACTTTGCTGCTTATGAATGACTTAAATAAAGAACTGTGGATAGGCTCTACAAAAGTAGAACAAGGAAAACGTGTATTGTTGTCTACTGCTAGGCCTGTACTTCATTAAACAGATTCTATTCCCCAAACCCACCTCACATCAAATCACTGGCAGCAGTATTTCAAGGACAGACAACAATAATATTACATTTAGTATAAGTAACAACTATGTATTTTTTAATGACCAATGCATCTGACATGGTATTTTTAAATGCACACCAAATTAAACTTTCTTTCTAGTTAATACCGTATATTATATACATGTTTCGTAAAGCTAGCATTAAGATTATTTCAGTACCATCCCTCAATTTACCACTGCAGTAATATTAACTGTCTACACTTCTCCTATGGCAGACAGGTGCAAAGATGACAAGCATTCTGCAGTTACTTCCGAGAAAGGGCTTCAGTAAGATGCTCAAAACTGATCTGTTTTTCCAAGTTAACTGCTCCCTAACCCACAACGTCGGAGTATTGGAACAGTCAGAACACTGGATAGAAAGACACTATGTTCCCTTTCTTGACCAACGCACAGGTCAAAGTATAATTGTATGAAAACTTACAAACCACACACAGGTACTGTACATGGTCACAAACCTTGGATGTGCTGGCCAGAGAGTTGAGCTCGCAGTTGCTCCAGTTCAAGGCAGTGCTTTTTTTTCAGTGTTTCAATCTCAGATATACATTGGTCGGAGAGTTCGAGCTTCAAATTCAGAAGGTTGTCTTTATACTGCAGAGCCAGTGAGGATTTCACATACTCAAGTTCCCGACAGTGCTGCTCTTCGGCCTGAAGGCGCACAAAATTCAACTCTTCCTAGAGACAAAAGCATTAAGAAAACTTCATATTTCACTTTTAAAAGGTATGCCTAAACAAAGTAGATATTAAATTGCTTAAAAACTACTAGCAGTCCTGTGTAACCACATACTCAAACAACCTGGAATAAAGGGCCCTGTTTTGTAAACTAGTTGAGAAAGGATTAAAGCTGTTCATTACTTGGAGAAAAGCTCAGGTTAAGAAGATCATGTTAAACAATTTCCAATTAGGTTGTCTGGCAAATGGCAAAACATTAGCATTCAATGCATTTTTGCATTTTATCAAAACCACTACACAAATAACTAAGTTTTAGAAGTTATGAAAATGACAGTAAAGCATGCCGAATATCTGAAAAACTTTACTGGTTGGTATAAAACGTCTGAAATAGTTTGCGGATTGACTTTGAGACAACGTTTGTGAATGCTATTAGTTGAATAGGAATTGGTTACTTAAATGTTTGAGGAATATGTATTCATTTATTTTGCACATACACATGCAGAGTCCTCGTTCCCAGTGCATAATGATGTCTCTCTAAGCTTCCTTTATGCACACAGACAGCTAAAGAACTGGTCTAGTCAGATGAGAGTTGATGGGTGCAGGTATGGCTGGTGTTAACAGGAGCGAATTTAGCTCTAGGAAGACCAACATTAATGGATTCTTCATCCTATTCCTTGACCATGACTCTCTTCAATTTCCATCAAGTTGGTCAGATTCTCAAACAGACAGCCACTGGAACACACAGTTTAGGAAAACCTCAAGGAAAAGCTTGGCTAAAATAACCATAATTTCGATGTGATTTATTAAATGAATTGCGAAGGGAGGTCTATGTAGAATAAAAACAAATGATAAAACAATCAAAAATAATCTCTTCTCTCTGGAGGACGGTATGTGCTGTCCCCAAAGTACAGAAGACTAGCCATCTCTCAATTTTAGTTTTAGATCTGGATCGAAGTGATCAAGTCAGATAGACACTGAAAATAACATATACCTCTGTCGTAGAGACGATGCCGCCAACCATGAAAGCTGTTAAATAGCTCTGCGCATCATGGGCACATAAAGACTCAAGACAAAAGTGAGATAATTAAATTAAAATCCAGACAGC
This sequence comes from Lissotriton vulgaris, assembly GCF_964263255.1. Classification (NCBI taxonomy): domain Eukaryota; kingdom Metazoa; phylum Chordata; class Amphibia; order Caudata; family Salamandridae; genus Lissotriton; species Lissotriton vulgaris. Next base: position 830,278,609 of record NC_141687.1, on the reverse strand, counting down.
TTTCAAACCCAGTGATGAAAAGAAGCCCTGTCCCTCAACCACTCACTCAACACAAACCCTGTGCAATCACTAGAAACCCTGTGCAACCTGGATGTCTAAACTATCTAGGTTAAGAAAATGAAAGGACCCACCCAAGAAGCATGTATCTATTTTGAAAGAACCCTAATGCAATAGAGAAGTCTTAGAAGTATGGAAGACTTATGAAACTGGGGTCAATCTCTTCACAGAAGTAACTAATGCTCAACTGTAATCTAAGTTCTCATGGTAGTTAAGATTCACCTGCTGTGCAAAATCCACTGCACCAAATACAGAGCGGACTAGTATGGATTATGAAAAGAATAAACGGTATGTTACCAGATCCTCCACATGAACTCAAGCAGACACTCCATGCCGAATGACTAGTTATGCCATATTCAGATTAGGTATTTAACCTTTACCGGAGATTACCACAATATTTGTACTATATTTTCATTTCAAAGGATCAGGGGGAAAAGGGGGAACCTAAAATACGAAAAGGTGACAGCCAAAAGCCAGATTCTGCAAAATAACTCAATACAAAGTTCGAGGCATCTGCATGGGAACTACCTGAGCAAGGACTCACACAAAGGTATTAATGCAATGGGGTGGGCAATTCTAGCAGACAAAAGACCACCACCTACAGTTGTTGCATACCAAGAAAAATAAATCCCATGGGGAAGCAAGAATAAAATAACATGGGCAAAATGTAATGAAAAATATCCAACAACGAAACAATAAACACCTAAAAAGAACACACCATTCAGTGCACTAAAACATGCTATGTGCAATACATGGAGCCACCACTGCAATAAGATTAATTCTAACATTAAGCACCAAACTCTAACCAAGCGAGTGGATCTGGAACTATGGACACACAGGTGAAGTCATGATACAGGGAGACCCAATGGATGAGGAGCAAATGCACACATTCCAGAGATTGAACAAATAAGAAATGTTTAAATGTTGAATGCATTGACAAGTCTGTTCAGCAGAACCTGAAGCACAAAGTTACAGGTGGTGCAATGTCACAGGGTATTCACCTTATTGTCAAGTGAGGCCATCATAGACCACCACTATGGTGACTACTACATTCTTAATCTGCTGCCACACTACAATTACGTAACATTGGGGGAAAAAAATTATGCTAGGACACTGGAGTTCCAGGTTGCTCAGCCACTGCTTTTAGAATCTGTCAGTGCGGTGTTGACTCTCTGTTGAAATAGAGAGCAGACAACACAGCTTAGAGTGTGGAGGCAAAGAATGACAGGTGCTGGGATTGATGGAAGGAAGGAAGGAAGGAAGGAGGGAAGGTTTTTGTTTTTATTTAATATTTAGCACAAGAGGAGAGGTCATGCTATATATGGCTTCGCGGTTACTCCTCTGCAAAAATTGGCAGTTGAAAGCAGGGACAGATGGTTTTGGGAGGCATACATAATATAAAATTATTGATGGCTAAAAAGTGAATTACTAGGATTTTTTCAGGTGGGGGTCCAAGTGACATCATAGACCACTCAAACATCGCTCTTGTCTATTTAATGTCAGACACCTTCAGTGTAACATTTCCACATTATTGTTACCCATCTATAATTTCACACATTAGTGCTGGGCAGAAGCAGGAAAGCAGAAACACAACACATCTATACAATGCATTAGTGGACACGACAAAAGTAGCACTAACAGTATTGAGGACGCTTTGAACCAAAGACCATGGAATAATCTGACCGATGATTAATGGCAGAGGAGGATACCCAAAAATAGTGTCTAGAAACTCTAGGTTTAAAATAATCCAGCACGTTTTGCATCACACACATCTAACGTCTGTACCAGACGCCTGCCCTACAAGTCAAATTGGGAAGGCTAATTTACGACACTTTGTTAAGTCACCAGGGAGATTTAAAACCAGAACATACGGGAATGTACGAAATACAAAAATAAAAACGCCCGACGCCCTAATGTGAATCTAATAGAATTGATTTCAAGAACCAAGCAAAAGAAAATGGCATGTACTTTTAAGGACCTCACTCTGGTCTTGGCCAATAGAAAGCTGGGCATGACACAGTAAAGCAAAAGGGCTTCTCATGATCCACAACAGAAAAGAGATTTTGGTAGAAAAAGGGGAAAAAACAGCTTGGTCCTGACAGCGGAGACAGAATGGGGGTACAATCTCAGATAACTGAGTTGGACATGATCCACCTGCAACTGGCAAGCAAAGATAACAGACTTTCTTGAACAATAGCTGAAACCCCACAGAATAGCTCACACTCATGGGCCTGAGTCAAGTTGGGTGCCTCCCTTTCCCAGTTAAAATCAAAGCAAGCTGCTTAGACATTCCAGGATAAATCATAGCATTGTAACATTATGAATAGGATAGTAGCTCTCGGATACTGGAAAGGTTGGGACTTGGGGGCAAGATGGCGGCCGTCTCTTTGGCCGAGAAAACGGGTTGCAGCACTTCTCCCCGCCTGGATGCCCTGCCGGTGCAACAGTCCTTAACGAGAGGATTTAACAGATGTAATCCAAAGCTTACCTGAAAAGACGACTGTCCCTCTCTTACCGATGCTGCGGCTGCCCGCGAGTAATCAACGCCGCCTTTTACAGCTGATCCCGGTTCCGTGGCGTCTGCTCTGCAGCGGCTTTGCTCTCACGCAGCGGCTTCAGCAGTTCCATCTGCGTTGCATGAAAAACGCTGCTATGCCGCTGAAGGGGCAAACGAAAAACCAGCCTCGGATTCCCGCAAAACCTTCGGCTTCTCAGCCCCCCGTCTACACAAGCGGCGCCCTCAGCTAATAGCGCAAAGAACACCAAGGTAGATATTTCATCAGGGAAAAAATCTAAAAATGCCAAAACTGTACCAGTCCCAGCAATGTTCCAGACACGGGCTGTCAGTATTAACAAAACGCCTCCGACCTCTCAGAAGACTCGGCAGCCTACAGCTACCACATCCACTAAAGCCCCCACAGCTGTAGCTGGTAAGATTGATGTCGTCTCTAAGACACATTCTGTAGCTGTTCCGTTAAACGTTTCAAATGCGGGCTCAGTGGACATTGTACAAGCGGAGCCTAATGATTCTGGAACTTTGATTTGTATCGAGTCTACAATGGATTTGTCTGTACAGCCCCAAGGCCTTCTGGGAGATGTAGTCCCTCCGGCACAGATCCCTCAGAAACTCAACTTTATAGACTCCCTAGCAGAAATCTCCTCGCCGTCACCAAGTGTGCACACATATGTTGAAGCTATTCAAGCTCCTCTGCCACCAGCCTCAATCAATACGGACACAGATGGTGAATTTTTTCTCTTTATCGGAACACACTGGTTCTTCGGTGGATGATAATGGCTTAGATAGGGACTGGACAGATGACAAGGGTAGTTTAACGGGGGACTGGCGCACAAATGAGGTTCTGAATTCAGCGGCCATCTCAAATGTTCTATCTACAGTTCGCAAACTCCCTCAAGATCCGGATCAGGTGATGGGCTCTTTAGCCTGGGATTATTCATTTACAACCCAGCCGGGTGTCCAATCCAATCCTTTAGAGCCAGCTCCTAATTTCTCTGACCCTAGCTTGGGTCCACCCCCGGGTGAAATCACACTGGCAACAATTTATCAAACAATCATTGCCTACCGGTAAGAGACCCGCCAGGAAAGTGCCCGTGCGCAAGCGGCTTGCCACAGGGTCCAGAACTCACTCCGTAGAGTCAAGAAAACCTGTGCAGAAGCGGCATCTAAGGTAGCCGAAGCAGAAACTCGCATTTCGACGTTGGAGGATTGTATGTTTACCCAGAGGAATGAGATTGATGCAATCCAAGCGCACAGGGATGATGTTCAATGGAAGTTTGCGGACATGAAAAACAGGGACCGCAGAAACAATTTGAGGATTCTGGGGGTCCCTGAAGGTATCGATGGGACGGACGTTTGCCGATTCGTGGTGGAGCTTTTCACAGAAGCATTCCCTGAAGTGAAGAAATGGGACTGGCAGATGGAAATTCAGCGCGCCCACCGGTTCCCGTTCAAACCTAAACACTCTGGCCAAACATATAATAGACCTCAGGCTATTTTAATTTTTTGCATAATTTCTTGGCCAGAGAGAAGTTGTATGATTTAGCGAGGCTGGACAGAGATCTGGGAAAGGGTGCCAATTTTTTGTCAGGCCAGATTTTTGCCCAGCTACAGTTGAACGGAGGTAGCAGCTCCGGCAGCTGATTGCCCCATTCCAATCTAAGGGGGCACAGGTGTTTTTGCTGTATCCGTCTAAACTCAAAGTCATCCATCAGGCACAAAACATTTTTTGAGTCAGAGATTCAGGCTAAAGCGTTTCTGGACTCAATTTAGGAAATTTCTCTAGGATTGCATTTGTTATCCTCTCCTCTTATTTGTTTTGTCTAACTTTAGTGGGGGCATGCCCAATTGGGAGGTTGACAATCGTTTTTTTCTTTTTCTAGTATCTCTCATGGAACTTCTCCAGGGATGCTCCTGCGTGAGTAGACCGGCAGCAACTTCAGGGGGTGGGGGGCCCCAGCGCTCACCAGTTTCCCCATCATTTGGACTTCGGTCTATTGCCTAGTTCAGGGGGGGGCTGGGTCAGTGGGCGGTGGTGTTTCAGGGTGGGTGGGGAGGGTGGTTGGGGTTCTTGGGTGTGGGTTTGGGGGGGTTGGGAAGGGGCGCATCATAAAAAATCAGCTTGTAAAATGTTGTGTGTATCATGATACCATAGTGACTTCTTTGGTTATTTTGTTGCGTTCTTTGAAAAGACTGAATGGCGTCGGGTAAAATACGCATTGCTTCATTAAATGTTTGTGGCCTGAATAATGGCAAGAAGAGGGCTTTATTTTCAAGGGTTGGCCATGCCTTAAACTTAGAGGTACTCTGTCTCCAAGAGACGCTTGTACCGTGGGAAAATAGAGAATATCTAAAAGTCCCTGGTTTTGCTGTTCCCGACAAACTTCAATGATACGTGGGGTTGCTATTCTGGCCAAGCGTGGCCTCAGGTCATGTGTTAAAACTACTAAAAACAATCATGGCAGCAGGGCTATTGTTGAACTTCTGATTAATGGGGCACCCATGACCATCTGTACTGTTCATTGCTCTAACCTGGATGACCCCACCGTTTTATATCATTTAAATGTAGAGCTGGCCCTGTGGCCGCATCCGGGCTGCTTGTGTGGTGATTTTAATATTAGTCTGTCCGCAGACTACGATATAATTGGGGGACAAAATATGTAGGCAAGAAACCTACGGTATTCAGGGCTTTACAAGCGCTGGCTCAGGGGCACTTGATGACTGACCTTTGGCATCACCACCATAGGGACCTACATGGCTGTACGTACTTCTCAGCTCCACATAATAAAATGGTTTGTTTGGATTATTTCTTTTTGTCGGATCAGTTAGCGGATACAACATCAATTACCATTTCACCCCGTATAATATCTGATCATAATCCCCTGAATATTAATTGTACCTTACCTACTGTCCCAAAGGCCCTTAGACCTTGGACTTTCGAGAGGAAGTTACTATCGGAGGAAGCCTATTTACATCATATGCGACCCTGGGTTTGTGAATTCTTGGATTTTAACAGAGGGTTGGCCTCTAATATTATAGTCTGGGATACACTTAAGGCTGCGAGCCGTGATGAAACTAAAAGCTTTTCACTCTCACGTCGGAAGCAAATCCGTGAGCTAATCAATTTTCAGACCGATGAACTTCACCGTGCAGAGTTCTTGCTCACCAACACTATTAAGGAAGGTCTGGATACTGCCCACGATCAGTTGCAAGTGGCACGTATCAAAGCTTTCCTTCTCAAATTTTTTGGGCAGGACTTAGCAGCTAAGTATATACAGTACCGCTTAACTATGTTTGAGTTCAGGGGAAAAGCAGGTAGGGTCCTTGCCAAGCGCCTTCAACAGTGATGCACGGCCAATCGTATTGACTCAATTCCGGACGCTCAGGACCGGATTCACGATACTTCAGAAGGAGTCCTGTGTCTTCTCTGATTTTTATTCTTCATTATACACAGTCATCCAGGGAAGATAATCTGGATGAAGAATTTGCGGCCTTTGTTCCCGAACTTAACACTATAAAAATATCCGACAATCAGAACTTAGTCTTAGCGGCGCCTATAGAATGGGAGGAGGTTGAACAGGCTCTAAACACGATGGCTAAGGGTAAGGCTTCATTCCTTTGGAGTTTTATAGTACTTTTAGCTTGGAAATCCGTGAAGATCTCTTAAGAACGCTTAGGGAGGCCCAGCTTGGCCATATACCAGATTCTTGGCAATATACAAATATTATTTTATTTAAAAAGAAGAACAAGTCTGCTCTCAATCCCGCTTCATTCCGCCCGATCTCTTTGATCAATACGGATAATAAGATTTTTGCTAAGATTCTGGCTACCAGATTAGCTTTTGTCATCTCCCCTTTAGTCTCTATCCGTCAGCACGGATTCCTCCCGGGCAGAGACACGGCGGACCACGTTCGGCTGTGTCATTACATTTCTAGACTGGGCCCAAGTCACCGGGTCCCCCCTAGGCGTAATCCTGTTAGACGCCGAAAAGGCATTTGACAGGGTTGCATGGGGGTTCCTGTGGAAAGCTTTGGAGTGGAACGGGTTCTGTTCCGGTTTTATTCAGGCTGTACAGGCACTGTATATCAGGCCACAGGCAACTGTATCCATCTCTGGCATGACCGTGAGCTCTTTTTCTATCAGCAGGGGCACCAGGCAGGGCTACCCCAGCTCGCCCCTGCTATTTGCTTTATATATCGACCCATTTTTAAGCAGAACTGAGACTGCCTTGACTATACCTCCAGTAAGGGTTAACACCTTTGAGTTTAAAGTTCTGGCTTACGCCGACGATATTGTGGTATTGACCAGTGATGTGGCAACCTCGTTTTCGGCGCTAAAGATTCTGGCTGGGCAATTGGGCCTGTGTTCGGGCTACAAACCTAATGCTCAAAAAACCCAGGTAGTCCAATCTTCCGCTATGGGGCCATCCGATGCACCAGTGGTCCCAAGTGCAATGTATCTAGGCGTAATTATTACAGCAGGGGTGGAAAAACTCCCTGATATTAACATCTTACCTATTATAGATACAGTTGCCACCACCTTACATAGACTAGATAATTTGAATCTATGTTTTTTGGTAGGAGGAACGTTCTAAAGATGCTGATCCTACCAAAACTTTTGTATCTCTTTAGAACTATCCCATTAGAATTTGCCCGGACCAGTATGGCCAGGTTAGAGAGATGCTGCAATAGGTTTTTATGGAGTTACAGTCAGCCGCAAAGGGCCTCGAGATGGATGCAGTTGCCTGTGGATCGGGGAGGGTGGTCAGTCCCCAATCTGTTGTTGTACAACTGGGCAGCATTATTACAACATCTTGCTGTTCCACTGTTAGGGGACAGAGCAGTACTTCCAGTATGCTGTAGCCCCTCTATCTTTGCAATTGGTCTGGGGGAGGATGTGAAAGGAATATTATTAACAGTTCTCGAACCAAGTTACTATAAAACTAAATTTAGAGTCATCATGGCCATGTATTCGGTTTAGAGAAAAGTGCGGCGGAAATGGTCAATTTCCAATATTAATTATTATACACCCCTTGCAGAAGCTAGATTACTACCACCTATCTTCCAAGACCATATTACAATTAGGTGGAGGATGCATGGTATTATTGCTTTGAGAGATTTAGCCCAGCAGGAGACTCTTGCTCCTTTTCTCTTTCTTAAAGAGAAGTTTGTTCTGGACTCGCACAAATGTTTTAAATATCTACAGATTTGTAGCTATCTAGAGAGACTCCTGACTAGGAATCTACCTTTTTTCGTTAAAAATTTACTTATGGATTTCATTTTGAAGAAATCAAAAATTGGTCTTATCTATCAAAACCTTCTTTTGGGCCTCCCTGATGACCTATTCCTTCAAAATTCTAAGTTATGTTATGTTATGTTAAATTAAATTTCTATAGCTCACGGCTACTCCTGCGGAGTGTCCCGGCGCTTTATATTTGGCAGCTCATAAGAAGAAACCATAACAGATGAAGACATTCAGAAACAACAAGATAACATGGGATAACAAACTTGGTCGGTCAAGAACCAATATCATGCATTCACTGGAGTTATCTAATATGGTTTTAACTTCTGGGAGCTTGCGCTCACAATCATATATGGCTCTAATGGACCTGTACTATACCCCGCCAAAATTTCTAAATGGGGAAGTAATCGGGGCCATAGTTGTCCAAGATGCGGCTTAGCTGCTGCTAATAATATACACATGTTTTTCAGCTACCCCACACTCGCTATATTTATTCAAGATGTCCAAACATTTTCAATATTAGTCTTAAAATATCATTAGTTCTATCTCCTGAAGTAGTAATACTGGAATGCGATCCAAATGTGGTTGACCCCAGATCGAGCTACTCTTCAGCTTTAATATTCATAGCGATGTCTGTAATGCGTTTATGTATCACCTCTGAGTGGATCAGCCCAGATCCCCCACATTTCTGAATTGGAGAGCCAGGATTCTGGCTCTGCATAACTTAGAGTCTGCAGTGTACATGCGGAGAGGCAAGAGGAGGCAGGAGAGGGGGCTGCGAATTTGGGCTCCATTTGTTCATTGGCAGAATAATTGATTGGCCGACCTGGCTTATTGGTGTTGCCCAGCTTTATTAACCTCTTATTTTTCTGTTATTTACATTTTCTCCCTTGTTGTTGTGCCTCAATTTTATGCTTACCGACTGCCTCTTTCCTCTTGCTCTTTTATTTGTTGTTGTAAGCATAAATTTGTTCTAAGGATTTTATGGTTGTCATGATACGTTCTAATGCTAAGTTATATGATGTAATTTTGCAAGCCGAATAATAAAAATATTTTTTTTTAAAAGGATAGTAGCTCTCGACCGGCTGACCAATATTATCAATATGCACTCTAGACGCCATACGCAAGTACCAAGAACCCAAATGCTGGCAAACTCATAGCATGTATTAGAGATGTCACAGAAGAGGACCCCTGATCCCCCACCGGACGACAGCAGTGACATGTCACTTATCTTTAGCCTCACATATGCAGCTCTTCACCTGTAGACAATTTACAACAGGTAAATTGAATGTCATATTGTTGCATTCACTGTCAACAGAAAAGTCGCCATAAATAAATGTGTTAAAGAAACTTCTAGAATTCTCGACTACCCGGAGGTGTCTTGGCGCTACCTTTGTTAAACAGTAAGAGAATCTCATGTGTTAAGCACCAGGTTTTCAGGTTTCCTGAAGAATAGCAGGTTCAGAATGGCTTTGATATGCAGTGGGAAAGAATCCCAGGCTTTGCGGGAACCAATCACAAAGCTTCTGCTTCTCCATGATGATCTATATACCAGGGGACCACAGCAACTTTGGCCATCGCGGATAATAACGCCCTACCTGGGCTGTACCAACTAAAGCTGTTTTTGAGATAGTCTGGGCCCAAATCATGCAAAGCTTTAAAAACCATGCAGAGGGCTATGAAGGCGATTCTATGCAGCATTTTCTAAGCTTTGCAATTTGTTCATTAAATGCTGGTGCATATTAAGATGCAGACCACTGTAATAGTCCATTTTTGAGAGCACAAGAGAAGGGGCTAGCCTTTTCTGCAAGTATGGTGGGAGGTAAGTAATAAATATGTTTGAATATGTAATTTTACATTGGTAGGGAGAGGGGGCGGGACACCTTTAAAGTTAATTTATGGTGCAGCAAACAAAACTGAAAAAGCCATAGAATTCGCTAGTAATGAGGTGCAACACAAAATGCACACCATTACTCAGCTCTTTGACAACAGCAATAATGTATCTTTACATCCACCATCACCCAAGGAGTGTACTGATTATTGCGAGGACCAAGCCATGATGTGCATTATGTGCTGCATGCAATAACTGTCAAATTAAGGGCATTTTGAATTTTATATCCACTTAACCATAACTCACCTTCAAAATGTGGATTCAGAGCGCTTTTTTTTTTTTAAGGAAGTACCGCACTTACCTGTCTTGTATCGCTTCTACACTGTTGGTCGTCGTACTGCACCCAACCCATTTAAGCTGTGTGTGAGGGCTGGTTGCAAGCCCTTCCTGGCCTTGAACCAGGCTTAATTCGCTAGTTGTCAACTTTCGTGCAGATTCAAACAGCACCATAATAATGAATGAATTCAACGTGTATTCCCCTTAAACAGCATTCATCTTTGCACGGCCCTAGACAAAGTTGCTCAAACTCTGACAAAATCAACAAAGCTAAATCTTACCAGCTTACCATCTGCCACATTTCGGACACCGGCACTAAAAAGTGCCCAATTTAATAGTAAAATAACACTTTGACACCCCATCACAACCAAGGTTCAAATCTGCCCCTGCATGCAATTGATAACAAGCCAAATCTCTACCGAATTTCGCACACAGCCGTCACAAAGTGCCAAAGTTACTAGTAAATCAAAAACACTACTTGCTACCTGGCTGTCATAATTCATGAAAATGTTTTGATCCTTCCTGCCTAATTGTGTGCCTATTCATTACTCAGTGACATACCTATTGGCAAATAAACACTTCTTTCACCCACTTTTTAAAATTAGGACCCTCTTGATGGGTTTGCCTCAACTTGAAAAAAAACAAAAAGTGTTAAATCTTTCAAGCTCACCCAACACATTTTCCAAAAATTAATATCGCAAAAACTACTAAGGATAATGTTACGTACCCTGTAAGTATATGTTTGTGGTGTGTAGCGCTGTAGATTCACATGCTTTGTATACTCCTGCCATCTAGTGTTGGATCCGATGTGTGCAAGTTGTTTTTCTAGTCTTTCAAATCATGAGTGACTCCTCTTCTTGGTGATAACGTGCATGGGTATCAACACCATTGATATATTGCTTTCCCGCAGGAGATTGAAAATGGAGTGTAAAGTAAGTGTAGTAAAGAGATGTCCATGCATATCAAAAAGGTAAAGGAAACAGCAAAGGTTACAGGTGTACGGGAGAAGGGTGGGTGCATGTGAATCTACAGCACTACATGCCATTAACAGATACTTAAAAGGTAAGTAACAACATCCATTTGAGATGTGCAGCTGTAGATACACATGAAAGCAGTGCTACTCAAAGCAGTGGCTAACCTGTGGGTGTTGCAGTTGTTTGACAGAGTGTGTAGCACTGCCTGCTCTACATTAGCTCTTGGTGTGTTAGAACATCTACACAATAATGTTCAGTGAAGTTGTATGGTGTAGACCATGTAGCTGCTTTGCTTATGTCAGATAGAGGGTTGTTGCCTAGGAAAGCCATAGAAGCCCCTATTTTTACCAATACAGTGCGCTCTAGCGGGTGTAGGTAATGTTCTTTTGATCTTAACGAGACACGTTTGAATGCATTTTACCATCTATCTTGAAATTCCAGATTTGGATGGGGGCTTTCCTATGTGTGGAGGGGAAAACGCAACAAATTGTGGTTTTGTTTTCAGAAAGGTTTTAGTTCTGTCATGTTGTAGGAAACTGGGTTTTTGTTACAGTACAAAAGTCCCCCCACTTATTGCATGGAATTTGAATTAACTTTGACTGAAGCGCACCAGGTTCCTGCTTACCAGGTCCCCAGTGCCAGGGTTTTTCCCCAAAAAACAAGACAACAGTTCAATACCCAATTAACCGGGCCTTTAGCACCTCTGTAAGTTCCTAGTAAGTGGTACCTCGGATACCATGGCATAGGTGCTAAAGTGGGTCCCTAAGAGCTGCAGTATATCTTTTGCCACTTCAAGGCACCCAGCACCAAACTCATACGAACTGCCACTGAAGGCTGTGTGACAAGGTGCTCTAAAAAGTACAAACACAACATGGCACACAAAGGTGTGCTATATTTCCCAACACTGAATGTAATATTTTAATTCACCACTACAGCAAGCCCTACAGCCCTCAGGCAGGGTGCATTATATTACCTGTAAGAACATAGCTGCATGCCCCTGTGCTGGCCAGTTTAGTTACTGACTGTACAAGAGACCAGGGAAGCCGTTTTGATTACTGGTCAAAAATGAATTCCCCCAGCTACATGATGGCTTCGCTGAAACCAAAGGAGTTTGGTATCAAACATCTAGTATTAATAAACCGACACTTATTCCAGTGCGAAATTAATACATGCACCCAGAGGGCACCTTAGAGGTGCCCCTGAAAACCTTGCAACTACCAGTAGGCTGACTGACTGGTTTTGATCGGCCTGCCAAAACAGACTAGTTTCTGGCCCCCCAGGGGTGAGTGCTCACGCTCTCAGGAGGTCAGGAACAAAGCCAGCAAGATTACCCGTAAATTAGAATTCCAAACCAGGTAGCTTCATCACATTTGGTATGTGAATCTGGCTCCCCTCAGAGGTGGGAGGACGCCAGACCCCCCCCTCCCCCTGCCCCCAATGAGGGAGGATGACACCCCCCTCCAGCCCTCCCCTGACCAGGGCACATGTGATGCCTGGACCGGCAGGAAAATTAGTAGTCAGAGAGGTGTGTCGCCCACACAGGCTAGTTCTACAACTAAGGTGGGCTACCTGATGTGGACACACAAATTAGAAGTCTGCCATCTTAGGGGTGGCAGAATTAGGGACTCTGGGAGAGGGTTATGCCCACATCCCACAGAAGTGGCATATTGGGGCTATAGTGACCTCAGGGGAATGAAGCACATAGGCTACTACCCTACACTTCCCTAAGTCCCAAATCTAGTATTTAGGGGAGCCCATGGGACCAGGAGTAACGTAAAGAAGGACCCCGAGGAGCCTCAAAAGCAAGAATAGAGGACGAGCAACTGACTTGCCACCAACTCTGCCAGCATGAATGCTGTCCCCGACAATTGCGCCAAAGACGGATCAATCTGCAGCTGTTGTGCCTCCAAAAGTCTGAGAGGACAGCCAGCCCTTCACCCAACACCCAGGAACTCCCGTGGAGTAGCATAGCTTCTCCCCTGCATCCTGCAGGAACTCTAGAATAACTGGGAGGACTCCACACCGCCAAAACCCCAACACCGGAAAGCACCACTGTATTAGCTCCCCCTTGCCAGAATTGACGTGGGCCAATGGTGTCAGCGTGGTTCCCAGACCCTGTAGAGACAAAGCCCACCTTGGGTTTGCCAACAATGGATTCTCAGATGCCACCTGCAGCCTCCTTGTGCAGGCTCAGTCTACAGCGAGTGTCTCCGATCGCGAGAACCAGATGCCACAACACACCTCTGCACCCGGCTACCGTGGCCAGAAGAAAAGAGGACCAAATGTGTCCCACAGGCATCGCAAAACATGAGCCCCCTTGTTGGTTAAACTAGACTGGTCCCCTAGTCCCAGTGCGCAGCCTCTTTTTGACTGGACTGACCTCCATTAAACTGAATAGGACACCCAACACTGTAAAACCCGAATGCAGTACATGTTTTCCCCCATAGGATACCATTACAGTGAATAGGACACCCAAAGCCATTAAGAACCCAGCTATCCTAGTGCCGCCTGAAGTGACCTGTTAATGCTGCCTTGGATCTTGCCCCATAATCACCTTAAGTGCAGAAGATTGGTCCCATAAGGCGCTGTTATATGCAGTACATGTTTTTCCCCATAGGATACACTACAGCTCCCAATAATTGCAGTGTCAACTTTCGAAAACTGTAAAAGAAATTCTTAACTTGAAGCGAACTTACCTGATTTTGATGATCTTGCTTGCCTAAAGTTATGTAAAGAGCAGTATTATTTTTATAATTTGGTGTGGATCTCCTTATTGAGTCTTGTGCATCATTTATTGACTGTATGTATGCAGCAGTTGTCTAACACTCCTCTCTGATAAGTCTAAAGCTGATCGACCACACTACGCACTAAGAGAGCACATTGCTACAGAAACACCCTGCCCACTTATAAGGGATACCTGGAGTCTTTGAACAGTATACCTCTTTTGAGTACACTATATTAAGAGCCATCTTCCTGCAGTAGTACACAATGTCTTTTCACTTCTAATGTAAGGAGTCTGTCTGCAACTGAGTTTGGTTTTGGAAAGAATACTGGCAACTCGACTGATTGAGGTGAAAGTGGGAGACGGTCTTTGGAACGATTTTAGGGTTGAGGCGCAGAACCACCCTGTCTCTGAAGATGGAAGAAGGGTTCTTCTAAGGTTAATGCCTGAAGCTAACTAATATGTCGAAGTGATGTAATGGCAATTAGGAATGCCACCTTCCAAGAGAGAAATGGGAGGGAGAAATGATGTAGGGGTTCGGATGGAGGACCCATTAGTCTTGTGAGAGCAATGTTAAGAATCAAAGGAAGTTGCAGGTGGAATCAATCGCAAGACCTTCCATGAAGGCTGAAATAACTGGTACTTTGAATTAAGACAGGTGATGTCTATTTTGTAGATAGGCAGCCACTGCAGCAAGATGAATCCATATGGATGTGAATGCGAGCCCAGAGAGTTGTAAATGCAGTAACAAATAATGGTTTGTATTGTGGCACTGAATGGATTGAGTTGCTTAGTATGACAAACAAATCTTTCCCATTTAGCCACAAGCATGCCCTTGTGGTAGGCGTACATGTTTCTTTGAGAATGGTCATACTGAGGTAGCCGAACTCTATGACCTCAGGAGCCAGGTTGAGTGCCTTGGGATCTGGGTGCCTGATTTCTCCATGGTTCCGAGTGAGGAGGTCTGGCTGATGGGGAGTATCGAGTGGGGAACTATTGAGAGGCCTAGTAATGTTGTGAGCCAGGGTTGTTGGGCCCACATGAGAGCTACTAGCATGAATGCAAGATATCTGACAATTTCTGAACCAGAAACAGAAGGAGGGGGGGCGTAGGCTAGTATCCCTGACCAGTTCATCCATAGAGCATTGCCCTTTGATAGTGGGTGTGGGAATCCGAAGGCAAATTTTATGCATTTTGCGTTGACTGCGGTTACAAACAGATCTAGGTGGGGGAACTCCCCACTCGAAGTAAATGTAAATGTAAGTGTACTTGTAAAGCGCACTGCGACTCCATGGAGTATCCTGGCGCTGAAGACCGCTGGGGAACCCGTCCTGGTTTTCCCTGTGAGATGGTCCGTTTCTTGGTATCTCCAAGGTGAAACTAGGCATCCCCGGCGTCTGTGGGGGGCCGTTGTAGAGATGAGGCAAGCTTAATGCCCAGAGTTGTAGAGTGTGTTCCCTGGTTAGGGAGGAGGACTAGGGGGTGGAGTTCACATTCGTGGACTTCTTGCCTCATCCTGCTGAGGTAGTAGGCAAAATCGTCTGTTCTCGGAAGGTGTTCTTCAAACAAATGAATGTTGTGATTTAGCACCCAGGGCCAAATGTTCCGAGATGGACGTGAGAGCTGTAGAGTGTGACCAGACCACCCACACCCGTCTTAGGTCTTACCTAGGCAGCGCATGTCTTTGAGACATGCTATATCCACATTATGGGCTTGGATTACCTCCCATCTTTATCATTGGTTTCTGTTACTGCCATTCCTCTACTTTTGTTTAGTCAATATGCTTAAAAGTCCCTCTTTGTGAGTTATAGTATCCTCTTTTTGAGCTATAATAACCTCCCATGAGGACTTCCCTCAGTTACATGTGATCTTACTCTTACTGTTATTTATGAAACTCAGAGAGCACACTTTTTTGTGACATGCCGCTGGTTGAATCAAACAACACGCTTCATGATAATCTTGTTTAGTATTTACGGGGTTTAGGGATCTCAACCACAGTCTGCTTCCATACGTATTTCGCTTTTGCTATTGTTTAATTTTAGTGTTTTTATCTGCAATTGCTTTGTGCTCATCTTGTTTACTATTTAAAGTGAGTTCAGGAAGTCATATCAGCCTTTGTTAGGCTGAAACTGAATAAGGCTCCATAGTCCGGAAGGGTTTCCCGCCTTGGTCTATAAAACCTTTTGCACAGAGATAGCACCACTACTGATGCAGCTTTTCAACTCCTTCCAGGAGAATAGCTCGATCTAACTCCATGGCTGAAGCGGCAATTTTGTTAATTCTCAAGCCCCACAAAGATCCTAGCCTATGCGGCTCCTACCGCCCCATCTCGCTGCTTAACCTAGACGAAAAAATCTTCACCGGTATAATAGCTGCCTGTTTGAACCCGCTTATGGTGGACCTGCTTAATCCGGATTAGGCAGGGTTCATCCACACAAACCAGGTAGGTGATGAATCAAAAACAGCTATTGCACCTCATGGATAGCGTCCATAGATCCCGTAGGGAAGCTATTTCTCTCAGTGGATGTTCAATAGGGTTACCTACACCACCCACTTGGAGAGCGTTTTCTAAAATGGATCCAAAGGATCAATCAGTCACCTCTGGCATTTTTCAGAGTGAATGGGGTGTCCTTGACACCTTTTTCGATCGCGAGGGGCACAAGGCAGGGGTGCCCGCTAACGCTCCTCCTTTTTACCCGCTATATGGAGCCCTTTGCGCAGCAGATCCGTGACCACCCGCACATAAAAGGACTTCGATTTGGTGGGGATACCCAAAAGATAAGCCTCTACGCAGGCTATGTGATTTCACTCTCAGAGCCTCTCCAGTCTTTGCCCGCCCTCTTTTTAGAGCTGGAGACCTTCAGAGGGGTTTTGGGCTTTATGGTACATCTATGCAAATCCCAGGTTCATAACATTTCCCTCCCCCAAAGCACACATGGAACTTCTGCGTGAGAGGTTTCCATTGCATTGGGCCACACAACCAATAACCTATTTGGGCATTCTTCTGGCTCCTATGCTGTTGCAGACGTTGGGGTTGAACTACTCTGCATTGGTGGATCCAACGACGAAGTCTCTAGACGGGAGGTCGAAGCTTAAACTGCCTTGGTTCGGGCACATCGCAGCGGTGAAAATGACAGTACTGTCGAAGATTCTGTATACCTTCCAGAATCTATCCTTCGTCCCACCCCCAAAAGCAATGCATGTTCTGCAGCTGGCTATCAATAAATTTATCTGGGGTGGGAAGAAGTCGTGAATACTCATGTCCCAAATGACGCGGCCCAAACGAGAGGGTGGGCCTCGCACTGGTGCATAGGTATCTTCAGGCCTCACACGTCAGATGTATTTTGGAGTGGAATCGTCCGCTCTCCGAAAAGCACTAGACCTTCATGGACCAAGCAGCGGCTGGTGTGAATATATGGAGGGAGGCCTGGCTACCACGTAAAATGAGGGCCTGGGGTCTTTACTCCTCATCAATTACGGCGGCAACGCTAAAAGTTTGGCACGCCGTAGTGCTAAATAGGGGCCTGACATAATTTCCCTCACTGCTAACCCAAATAGTGGAAAACCCGGACTTTGTCAGGCTGTAATTCAGAAATCTTCCAGAAATGGAGCGTGGCGTGCTGCAAACGGGTCGGCTCGCTGTTTGATGAGGCTTGCATAATTCCCTTTTCACAACTGCATGTAGATTGAGATTTACCCAAATCTGATGAATTTCATTTTCTTCAACTGCGGCACTGGGTCACCTCACCGTCCTACCGGTTGTAGACCTCACGGCCCAGTTTGAGATACGGCTAATAAGCAAAAAAAGATGATAAACAATTGATATCAGAACTGTACACAATGCTGGCTGGGGGACAGACAGGGGGGCACATTAAGGGTCAGTTATGCTGGGAGGAAGAGCTGGGAAGGGCCCCATCGGACAAGGAATGGGCAAACATTCACTACAGAGCACAACACAGCCAATAATACCGCAGGAGCAGAGTCAGCTTACAAGGTCTGCTCCTATTGGTACCTCACGCCGGCTCGCATTCACAGGTGGGACAAAACACACACAGAAAAATGTTGGAGGCTGCGAGTTTGGCGGATCTCTGGAGCATTTAGTCTGGCACTGCCCAAGACCAGGACGCTTCTGTGAACGGGTACTTAACGACAGACACAGCATTTGAGACTGAGATACCACGCGTTCCTGCATACACACTACTAGGGCTCTCCAACGCTCGGTTTCTTCCTCTGCGCTCACTGAGGGGCAGGCAAATTAGCGTTGGCATTACCCAGGAGCACGGCAGGTGAATCTGGTTCACTGGGGTTCGACGACAGTACCGGACCACACAGATTGGCTACACAGACTGTGGCTGAATCTGGCTATGGAACGCCTTTCACTGGTCCAAAACTATAATGGCGAAACTTACAAAGACCTATGGGCCACTTTCATACAACTGTTATCTAAAGAATTCAGGGAGGTGACTTGCCCCAAATATCAACAAATACTGCATTTGATCCCTGAGGCCGAGGAGGTGAGGGCACCTCGTAGGCAATGAGACAGAGCCTAGGCTGGGCCGGATAGCTGGGAGTAAATAATATCGCAAAGACCATGCTCATTAGCGGTGCAGGATCCCCTTTCTTTTTCTTTGGTTTCTCAGGGTGGGAGGGGTTTGTTTCTTCATCTTGTGTTTCCTTTGTCTATTTTTTTTGTAAATAGTTATACTTATGTAATCCAGATAACGCTGCCAGCCTGCGTGTTGTAAGCATTGAAGCTGTGTATTTTGGATTTATATACAAACTCCATGCTGCAGGCCAAGGGGGCTGTAGGCACACAGCTGTGTGCTGCTGCAGGATTGTCTTTCAAAACAAATAAAAAGATTTGTTCCATAAAGGGAGTTTAATAATTGGCGGCCGAGTGCCATTTTCTTTTTTTTTTTCTTTTTTTTCTTTTACAAATCGCTGTTTTTTTGAAGGCACGGGACAGCCAAGACTAGCCTGGTTTCCCAGTCCTAAAGTCAGTAGCTCTGTAAGTTACGCCACAACAGTGTCATAATAACTGTTTTGGGATGGATTTGCTTCAGGCTTATTTTCCTGGGCTGGGCTTATTGTGAGCTCATTGTAGCTACCTATAGTCCACAGACAGGAGGCTAGGCACAGTATGAGCTAGATTATAAAATACAATCTCGGCACTCAGGAATACTCTTCAGATATCATTTCCAGCTACATGGCAACTTCTGCATTGCAAAGCTCAATTGGTTGTTTGGCAATTATTTGTACAGCTATCCATACCTATTGTACGTTACTTTCCGTCGTCATTGCTGCTTTGTCATTGTAGTTGCAAGCTTGTCCCGCCCCTCCGGCACCATTGCTTGTTTAAAAATTGCCTTCACCTCTACAAAAAATGAATGTTACATTTGCTAATTATTTGGAGAAGTGTGGCTCAATGGTTAGAGCGGCAGACCCTGATGCAGAGGTCTAGCCTGGGACCAGGGTTCAATTCCCCGCCTCGGCAGGCCTTGGGCTCAAAATTCCACGGACCTGATAATTCTCGCCTCGGTGCCTATTCCTATCATGGAGTCCAACTCTGCAACTCTGGGAAATAGCTTGCTTAATCTCCACAACGGCCCCCACAACGCTAAGGATGCCTGGCCTCCACCCTGGGGGTGCCCAGGAGTGGACGCCTCACAGGGAAAGCCAGGACGGGTTCCACAGCGGTATTCGTACAAGCGCCTTGAGACCTTTGCGGGTGAGTAGTGCGCTATACAAGTATCAATTTACAATTTTTACAATTTACAATCTATATATGCGCGTTTCCACACAGAGTGGCTGTGTTATTAGTACTGTGCGTACGGTGCTTACTAACTAAAACGGGCGCTTAGACACAGGGGAGGAACAGGTCACATTGAAAACATCAGCCCTGCACAGTATTTCCAATAGCATTGGAATGTAGGTTATTCACACATCAGCTTCTTCTGTATTTGTGATATGTATGTATGTATGTATGTATGTATGTATGTATGTATTGCGATCTTATATAGCGCGAGACTGTCACCCAAAGGGTATCCTGGCGCTTTGACAAAACATGGCTGGCACACACTTACAGAGATTACACTACTCTTGGAAATAGATACGTTTTCAAATTTCTCTTAAACGATGGAAATTCGCTTTGGCTCCTCAAGGATAACGGAAGAGAATTCCAGAGCCTAGCAGCAGAAAAGCTGAAAGAGCGACCTCCCATCCTTGACCTCAGAAATCTGGGAACCGTTACCAGACATGCCGAGGAAGATCGCAAAATTCAAGGAGTAGCATACCAAGAAAAAAGATTCTGGAGCAAAATAGGTCCCTGTCCGTGCAAGGCTTTAAAAACCAAACATGATGCCTTGAAAAGAATCCGTTGCTGGACAGGCAGCCAATGAAGATCAGACAGTGCAGAGGTGGAAGAAGCAATGCGCGGGCAGGAGAGAGCCAACTGGGCAGCCATGTTTTGTATGCGTTTAAGCTTGCCAACCAAGGTTTTAGGAGCTCCCAGGAGCAATGCGTTGCAATAGTCCAACCTTCTTAAAATAATCCGCCGCACAACTTCAGGTCTAGCCTGTGCTGGGAGCATAGGAAGGACTTTGCGAAGCATGCGAAGCAACAACATACAAGTGGCTACGGTCTTATTGGCGAAGACATCCAGTTGTAAATTAGGGCCAAACATGACCCCTAAATTACGAACAGACTCCGCTGCCGTCACTGTCTCCGAAAAGGAAGAAGGCCAAAAACCCTGTGGCAGTGAGCGTGGAACAAGATCGTTGGAAAAGTACAGCACCTCTGTTTTAGACCCGTTAAACTGGAGTGAGTTGGAGCACAGCCAGCCCGCTGTTGCTGTCATGCAGCGGTGAAAGGTCTCTAAAGAGACGGCCTCTTTACCTTCCAAGGAGAAAACTAACTGAGTATCATGGGCGTAATTAAATACTGAGATACTAAAGGAACTTATCAATTGAAACAAAGGACGGAGGTACAGATTAAATAATATTGGGCTGATGGCTGAGCTCTGAGGCACCCCCTGCCCTACCTTCCGAATGCCAGATCTAAAAGGCGGCAATGCCACCACCTGCTGCCTATTGTGAAGATACGAGACTAACCAGTCCCGTGCCCGCCCCATTACCCCGGCCTCCTCAAGTCTCCTGATGAGGGTTGAGTGGCTGACCGTGTCGAACGTGGCCGACATGTCGAGCAGCACTAAAAAGGCTGCTCGACCGGTGTCGACCCGCGAACAAAGTTTATCCAACACGAACACAAGTGCCGACTCCGTACCATGCGCTGGCCGGAAGCCGAACTGGGCCACATTCAAGCAGATGTTATCTTCCAGGTATCTGGACAGAGACTGGGTAACCAACCTCTCCATGATTTGGACCGGAAAAGGGAGCAGTGAAATAGGCCTATAGTTCGCAGAGCAGGTGGGATCTAGTGTGGGCTTCTTCAGAAGGGGAGACACCACTGCTAGCTTCCAGCACTCAGGAACCATAGCGGTTTCAAAGGACTGGAGACAGATGGAATACAGTGGGTGAAAAATTTCTTTATGAAAGAGTTTACAAAACTTATGAGGAAGGGGGTCCATAGGAGTACCCGAAGACACAGTCAATGCCAGTCTACAGAAATCATCGAAGTGCGGGACAGCGAAGCAGCTCAGCTGAGGCCGGTCAACGAAATCTTCCGGATCGCCCGGCATAGAAGGAAAAACCGGGGGCACCACAGATTGAGAGTCAGACATAGTAAGACTGCTCAAGATGGTAGCTATCTTGTCTTTGAATGCAGCTTCCAAAGAGTCGCATAGAGCCTGAGAGGCCGGGATGTTATTCATGGCACATGCAGGCCGAGAGATGTCACTTACAATCCTGAACAAAGTCTGTGACTTATTAGTCTCTTGATTCAGTGTTTCCTCTAGATAGATAGCCTTCGCACACTTAATCTGTGCTTTATATTCCATCAAGGCACGCTTAAAGATGTTTTTTTCCAGGTCTAAATAATGCTTCCTCAAGGCCCTTTCTGCCCGCTTGCATCGCTGCTTCAGCTGCCAGAGATCGATGGAATACCAGGGCTTGGCTTGTTTCTGCCTAGCCCTTAACTTACAGAATGGAGCCACTTTGTCCAAGGAAGACGAGATTTGCTGGCACAAGCTGGCATAGCAGTCTTCAACATTGGCCCCCAACACGTACTCGCCAGAAAGATGCATGTAGAGCCTAGAACAATGGTGCATGGGTTCTTATGTGTTTCTACAGTCCCTACAGTTTCTACATTACTCCAACTTTAATGTGTGGTGTCATGGCTTCCAAATCAAAGATGCTTCAGCAGGGCTGTAAAATGTCTTAGTCTTGGGCGTATTTTATCCAGCCCAGGAATTTAACGTTACAGTTTTGGTTTGTAGTCCTTATGACGACACAGGCACTACACGTCCAGAATGCAAGGAAAATACCTGGCTTGGATAAGCTATTAAAGTATGCCATGGCATAGGAAACTTTGT
The DNA here is from genome assembly GCF_964263255.1 of Lissotriton vulgaris. NCBI lineage: Eukaryota > Metazoa > Chordata > Amphibia > Caudata > Salamandridae > Lissotriton > Lissotriton vulgaris. The sequence goes on along the minus strand of NC_141687.1, from coordinate 830,256,445 downwards.
GGGAGCTCTGGCAGTGAAAGTACAGCCAGCTAACCATCAGCGCAGTTAACATGGTATAATTCTCAAGTAAAACGAAGTGTTACCATGAATATAATGATGCCCACCATAATTAAATGCAAAAGCAGGTGGGGGGGGGGGGTTCATCTTCCAAATGAAAACAGACTACAATCGGCATTTATAAACAATGTCGAATTGGCAGGGCGGGCAATCGGGCATTCAATAAAAATCAAATTTTCCTGCTCTGGAGCTTAAAGGCTACTGTAGCCTTAAGCAAAGATTGAAGCTCGTTATAATCAACTACAGAGAATGGCAGGCTCATTGTCTTGTGCAGGAGGACAATGTGCCAAACTGAGCAGGGACAGCATGTGATGGGTCCTCTCGCATCCAGAGTCTCTAAGATAGACAGTGAGGCCACTGGGGGTGGTAGGGTTCTTTTTGAGTGTCACATCCTGCTCTGGAGCTTAAAGGCTACTGTAGCCTTAAGCAAAGATTGAAGCTCGTTATAATCAACTACAGAGAATGGCAGGCTCATTGTCTGGTGCAGGAGGACAATGTGCCAAACTGAGCAGGGACAGCATGTGATGAGTCCTCTCGCATCCAGAGTCTCTAAGATAGACAGTGAGGCCACTGGGGGTGGCAGGGCTCTTTTTGAGTGTCACATCCAGCTATAATGTTATCTGGGGTGGAGTGAAAGGGGGCTGTGTAGGGTGAAAGAGTAAGTGTGACGGCCATCTAAAAGGTTCTACTTTCGTTTCCAGCAGAAACCCTCTGCCACCTTGTTATCTGGGAGGGACTATAATGCAAGCAACCAACATGAGCCAAAAGAAAAATAGGTTTGACAACACAAAATAGTGTGTGAAAAACTTTCCTTTGAGGCCTAAATGACAAAGGAAAGGTATAAAAGACATGTCAGGACAGTAACAAAATGCACTGAGCGAGGACAACATTGCGGAGAGAGACAAAAGGAGAAGTGAGACAGCAGAGTGGAGAAGAATGACAAATATGGGAAGGGGAAAAGGAAATTAAATGAGAAAGACAGGAAAGGTAGAGGAGAGAGGAAAAGAGTGGTAGAGATGCAGAGCGATGGGGGGAGTGAGGGGAAGATTAGGGAGAAGAAATGATGGAAGGCAGTGGAGAGAAGGGCAGAAATTATTAAATATAGAGAGAAAGTGGAGAAAAGGCAGGAAAGTGGTCTTAGAGGATGTGGTGTAATGGCCAGAGCTGCCGACTTCGAAACTTGAAAACCAGGTTTGATGCTTGGTGTCAGCTGAATATTCTTTGATTCTAGGCGTATCACTAACCCAGTGTCTTAAAAAAATAAATCTACATGTAAAGCACTTCAATACCTTTGGGTAGAGTGTGTGCTAAATAAAAGTTGTGAAACATGTCCTGGTCTACGAGAAAAAACAAAGGAAGATTACTGCTCATATGCCCTATCCTAATTCTCTCCCTCAATATAGGGCTTATTTTAGAGGTTGCTATCATCCCAAGAGCTATTATTAAATGCAGACTACTATCCACCAGAGGAATTTCCTTCATCAAAGGGATGGAATGGTAAAGGAAATTCCACCTGTGGATTCTCCTTTGCTTTAAACGCTGCCTCCAGGCATATGAAGACTTCCTGCAGCAAGGCAATAAAAGAGGCACATAAGAATAGAACATTAGGTGTAAAACAAAGAAATTCACGGGGCAGAGGGATGTGAAAGACTGACAGGAGAGAGCAAGACATGAGACAAAACGAAAGGTTTACAAGACATAGAAATGAAATAAAACTTAAAGGAGGGACATAAAATGATATGGGGAATATGGGCCTGAGAGATATACATATAACAAAAGAAAAAAAAAGAGCCCACAGGGGAGTCAGGAGTGGGAGAGAGAGGGGGTGTGTAGACAAAGAAAGAAAGGAAAAGAAAGAGGGGAAATGTGACAGAGACTTAGTTAAGCACATAGGTAGAATGAAAGACACCAAGAAGAGGAAAAGTAGAGTATGAGAGAAAAAGGAAGAACTAGGAGAGGGGCAAAGAGTGATAGGGAGAACGAACGAGGTCCACACAGCAAGTCAGAACGTGATATAGAGAGAATGAAAGGCATTTGACTGATTTCCTGCAGCTTTTCCAGATTCAGCTAAAGTCTCTATCCACAATACAAAAAGACATCAAGCATGAACATGTATGCAATCCCCAAAGACCTTGCTTGCAAAGAGGCTCCTGAGTTAAAACCAAAAGAGGAAGACCCTGGTTCCTTGAAGGTGAAAAGAAGCCTCCAGACACAGTGGATGCAGATGGTTCTCTGACTCACGACTTGATATAATACAGGATATTCAGGGACCATTGGAGGAAGCACAGACTAAGGAACCAATAGGTGACTAACACACTCAGGCACCCAAGGCAGAGAAATGTACAGGCCTGAACATCAGGCGAGGAGACCCTGCGGTTGAGTTGCTGTGGAATAATGGTATGTTTAGTGGTGCGCCTAGTCTTGGTCAATGCTACCGACGCAACAAGCTTATGGCATTTTATTTTTATCAGAGATTTCTCCCAAAATGACTCCCTATACGAAGCAAAGTTTCATGAAAGGTCATTAACAACCAATAGGGGCACGCTTTTCTTTCGGTGCCCGGGCCTAATTGTGTTCCCAATCCGAACCAGTTTATAACCTTATCTAGTCCTGAAGTAGAAGTAAACTGAAGAACTAAAAATATGCATTATATAGAATTGCAGACAGGTAGAACTTACTTTTATTGAGTTTAATCATTATAAACTTAATTTTTGATTATTTCAATAACTTCAAACATTGCGAGGGCGATTGTTTGCATATGAAATTCTGAAATAGAGAGAGTTTTTGAAACTTTCAAAATGGATACCTACTGTTGACTATTAGGAAACCAACATGACATCGAACTGCTTGTTCTCTATCGGTTCCATTTCTGTGAATATGAGGTTAGGTGATGTGAATTCCTCATGATCAGTGCCACAACGCAATGTTACAAGGTAAAACGAGGGGCGCAAGAGAACAGCAGTGTTTCTGTGCTTAAAATGGGTTGCCGATTTGCAAACTTGATTTCTGTGATTAGGTTTGCACATACTCAAACATTTGTTTTTTTTAATTGTGTACGCCCAGGCATTTGAAATTATGGGCAGTAGTTGCAAAGATTTGAGCTTGCTTACGTGTGACGTTTCAATGTTTTTATTTTGCTTAGGTGAGAAGTTTCAATTCCTTATACACTACACATTGAGTGACTTTTTAACGTAATTTTTCTTTAATGCATTATCTAACAGTATACAGAAAAAAAAGCGTAGATGCGACTCAAATCAAAACCAAAGTTGTAGCATTGTCCAGTTATAGTAACACATTGTCTGCATCCTACTGAACTGTGAATAGAGATTACAAATGATATACCCATTCCGCCTACCATCAACAGCCAATTCACTGTGTATTCTCAAGCCTTTCTCCAGCTTGTTGAATATCCGGACGTTGGTCCTGTCCCCCTGTGATGGGTTGTGTGCCTTGCACTACCTACTGTCAGAGACAGTCCCTCAAGGGTTGCCAGATGTCCCTAGGGCGGGATGTGGGTGGCTGTAAACTTGCGTATAATTCACTATTAGTGTCAAAGTATGACATGCTCGTGAGCCATTGTTTAACTGTTGGTCTTTGTCTAATGCCCTAGACACATTGAGTGACATTAAATCATGTCTAGAACAGAATATTAATCTACGAGTAATGTCTTCCTCTCTTAGCTAACTACCCAGCCATAACGTATTTCTATACATGCTTTTTTAAAATTTGTGTATGTATATCTGTGCCACATTGTCATGCATGTATTAATATGTATGCATGTCTGCATACAAATTAGAACAAAAATAGATGCACGAGTGTGTAAATAACACTATTTTTTTATTTTTATTTATTTTTTGAAGTTTTGTATAGCGCTAGCTGGACCCGGGGGTATCAGAGCATTTCACAGCAAATAGTGATATGCAACAGGAAAAATAAACATGGAAAAACAGAAATCAAGGCACAATTTACATCAAACGGAGGGGGTGGCTTCTAGACCCTGGAGATCTGTGGAGCATTATTTGGTCTAAGGCATAAATGCCAAATAAATCACCAGTGCGCTCCCACACAGAATGAGACTTTTTATCAGGAAAATAACTTGCTACTAGCATGGGTCATTTTGGTGAGTTACTGTTTCTGTGACCACTGATGTTTGGGGGTGACTGGGTGTGGGGGGGCCATGTTACACATTTGTTTAGGTAAAGTTAACGGAACCGCTCATTGTGCCGGTGCCTAATATTTTCGCTTTTGGAGTAAGAATGATGGTACAAGGGGGTTCAACTTTTCATGGAAGTTTTTGTGATTCCCTTTATTGGAAATCCGCCTCCTCACTTCAAGGGAGCTCGGTAAAATAATGACTTTGGATCCTGGTGGAGTCAAGTATTCTAATTTTGCTAATCTCACAATTCAATACCACCTAGCCTATTAACACTACACATCAACACAACAAAACTTCATTCATAATAACATTCTACTCACTAGCACATAAATACACCCCACATAAAACCCCACATAAAGCCAATCTATACCACATAGCAACAATCCACATAAATACGCTAGTGGCATCTCCTCCGCTAAGGCAGCGGAGCATCGCCCACAGGAAAAATCAAATTATAACACCATGTTAAAATATTTTTTTTCTGTACTGGCTCTGTATAGGTGTGGCGTGTGGCCTGGCTGCCCAGAGAGTAGGGTAAGGAGTGGTGGGCACTTTCTAAGTGTGTATGACTGTTTGGCCAGCCATCTCGGGCTGACCAAATAGTTATGCACACTTAGCATTTCTCCACCCGACTGCAGCCTCCCACTGAGCACCGAAACAAGCTGCTCAGACCAATCACAATGCTGCTGTCATGCTGGTGACAGCAGCATAGCGATTGGCTTAGGGGAGTTTGGCAGTCTGTCTGTTTCCTGTGTCAACCGAAGATGACTGGTGAGAGGCGAAGGCCAGCAGGTAAGTGAATTTTTCTTTTTTTACCTATTCTTTTTTTCACCTCACCACTACTGCCCCATAGCAGCCGCTACTCAAATACACTCGGCACCATACCACATAATTACAATCAGCATAATTTCACTCAATACCACAGTTCCACGCCACACAAATCAACTCAACACATTTCCATTACACACCACATAATATAACAAGAAACCACATAATACAAAATTACATACCACATACATACAATCCACACCACATAATTCTATATCACAAGATTAAACAGCACACCACAAACTCCACTACATAACACTCCACAACAAAAGACCATACCCTAGAGTTACTCTACATTACACAATCCCACTCCACAATTTCTATACATCAAATACCACATACTTTCTATCCACATATTAACACTGCACAACATACCACATCATTCCACTACACACCACATACATCCACTCCATTCCAAAACTCTACTTAATTTACAAACCTTCACTCAACACCCCTTTAAGCCAAAAACATTTAGCCATACTATATAGCAACAGCACAAATTTACAACAAACAAACAAAAATTGAGAGTCACAACAAGCAGTTATCAACTGTCTAAACGTTATAGGTTAGTCTGAAACAAAAAAGCTTATAAAATTTTTTTATTATAACTCTTAAGCATGCTAGGCAGAAGCCCCACTGCTTTACAACATAACGTTAACACACTAGCAAAGCCAAATGCTCTCAGCTAAACACTTAAAATTGTCCCAAAGACAAGACCTATTGGCTACGCCAAAGCTTGTTGTAGATGGTACATGGCTGTAATATTGTCTGTCCAGACTAGAGCAACTTTGCTCATCAGGTGAGGTACGAACGTTTTCAATGCTATACCATAGCATTGAATAGCTTTAAGCTCTAGGTAGTTGATGTGGAGAGTCTGGTGCTTGGCGTCCCATACCTGTACTGTGAGATCTTGTAAGTATGTACCCAGCCTGTTAGTGATGCGTCGGTGGTCAGTGTGATGTGGGGAACAGGGTTGAGAAAAGGCCACTCTTGTAAGAGTTTGTTGATATTCCACCACTGATGAGTGCGTCTGTTTATCAACACTAGATCTTCTTACTAACTTTATGACTGAGACCATTGATGAGCTAATCCTTCCTGTAACAGATGCATTTGTAGTCGAGCATGAGTGTACTATGGCAATGAAGGAAATCATGCGTAGGAGCCTCATATGACTGTTCTTACTACGAGTTTTTGATTGGTTTAAAAACAGGGTATAGATGTTTGAAAATATTGGATTCTTACAGTACTGGTATAAGCTAATCCTACTTGTAATTTTAGGAAAGCTGCTTGATTTGTCTGAACTTGTAGAGGATGAAGGTGAGATTTGGCAATATTGATGCTGAAGTCTAAGCAAGGGAGCAGAACGATTGTGGCTTGAGTGTATTGATGGCATTGATGAGGAGTACTGGCATTGATGAGGAGTACTGGCTTTGATGAGCTAGTCGTCCAGATAAGAGAACAAATGGACGTTTTGTCTTAGTAGATGTGATGCTACTACTGCTAGGCATTTAGTGAACACCTGAAGTGCAGAAGCGATCCCAAAAGGAAGGACTTTGAATTGGTAATGTTTTCCTCCCGTCACAAATCTTAGGTATTTGCAATGTGCTGGATGTATTGGAATGTGAAAATAGGCGTCCTTTGGATCGAGAGCAGCCAGAAAGGTGCCTTGTTGGAGAGTTGGGATCACATCTTGAAGAGTGACCATATGTAAGTGCTCGGACAGGATGTAGTGGCTTAGGACCCTTAAATCTAGTATGGGTCATAAAGATACGCCCTTTGTGGGGATTAGTAATTATAGGGAGCGTACTCCAGACCCTTGATGGCGTAGAGGGACGGGTTCCGTAGCTCCTTTAAGAAGAAGAACTTGCACTTCCTGCTTTAGCAGTGTTTGATGGTCTAGTGATAACCTGTAAATGCGAGGTGGAATACTGGGAGTCGCGGTGCAGAGTTCCAGACAATAGCCATGTTGGATATTGTCCAATACCTACTGGTCTGATGTTCTTGACTGCCATTTGCTTGAAAACTCCCGTAAACAACTGTTATATGGGCAAGGGGTGGAGACGGAAGTCATAGTTTGGTGGTGGGTATTTCACCATGTGGGAAAGCACCCTTGACATTGCTGCCCCTGTAGGAGCCTCTAAAGTAACCTCTTGGAGAGAAGTGATGGTTGTGACTATGCTGGTAGGAGATGGAGGCATCTGAAGTGGTGGCTTTGGACCCTGCATGATAGTTGCCGCAGTGGAAGAAGCCATGGGGAGTAGCCATTTGAAGGGGTCCCTTTGATTTTGCCGTCTCAGTTGGCAGGGCCAGAATGGGAAACAAAACCGACCCTGGCAAACTGCTCTGCTGACCCCACTGTGATGGAGGAGGGGTGCGGCCGAGCGGTTTGCAAAGGCCGATTTTGGACTATTTTGTTACAGGGTGCCGACATTGCCGGCCCCTGGTAACAAAACCAGCCCCCACCCTAGCGGGCCACTGGGGTAATGCCTGGTGCCCGCAACGGCCAGTCCAGCCCTGTCAGTTGGGCCTCATCAACTTGGGGGCCAAAGAGATGCTCTTTGTTGAAGGGTACAATAAGTAGATTCTACTGTACTTCTAGTTTGAATCTCGTAATAAGCAGTCATGCGTGGCATCGAAGCAAGATGCTTGTATTGATGCCTCTAGCTGCAGTGTCAGCAGAGTCTAGGGCACAACCTATGAGCTTGCCCTCTGAGACAATATCTTGTCTTCTTTTCCTCTGCTCCTCTGGGACATGTTGAAGGAGCTCCTTCATTTCATCCCAGTGCACACGGAGACAACGAGCAAGTAAACTTATTGAGTTGGCAATACGCCTACGGTTTGCAGATTCTGCCGCACTGCTTTTCCCTGCCGCATCAATGTGCTTGCTCCCTTTGTAAGGCAGCAGGGAGTCTCCGCTAGCTACTGAATTATCACGCTTATGAGCAGTAGCTATCACTAGATAGTCTAGTGGTACTTGTCCCCTAAGGTATTTTGGAGCTAGAGAGCGAAAGATTCTAGCAATAACAGGGTCTTTGAAAAATATCCTCAGTGTGGCGTAACATGCCTTTTATCATGGCTAAGTACTGAGTGGCCCTAGGGGTAGATAAAAGGGTCTCAAAGAGGAAACCCTATAAAAGTTCCTTATGGAGCTGGACATCATTAAAAAGGTAGCAGCCCTACCAATTCGCTCCTGATACGCAGTGGAATAGTCAGGAGGGGATGGGCGGGATATACATTCAGATCAGTGTCCTGGGCAGGGGGGGCGTGGCAGGGGTGGTCATAATATTCATCCCAGGGGTCAGTGTGTGGTGGTGTCCCAAAGGTGTCATCCTTAGTATTGTGTTCACCTCTACCATTACCAAGGGATCCCGGAGGTGAGATATCTAGGGGATCTCGAACAGATTGTGGTAGAGATGGTGAGTCTGGTGGGGGTGGTGGTGGCAGCAGTTGACGACGCAAAGGACGAGTGGCTTTGTTCATTTTCTTCCTTTGAGGTGGTTTGGGTGAGTTAAGTGCCTCTTAGAAAGAGCTGCCTTTTCGATGGTGGGGGAAAACAGAGCTGAAGGCTTTTTAAGGCTACATCCGGTGAAAGGCTGAATGTGGATCTGCTTCTTTTGAGCACCCAGCTTTTCTTGTATTAATGGAGGATAGGCTCCACAGATTTGCTAGTATGTGGTTAGAAGCAGGCTTCAAAGCTTTTGGATTCAAGCTGTGCTTCTTTTTCAACACGAAGTTCTACTCGGTATCGAAACAGTGGATGTTGACGGTCAAATTAGCACAGACGGGCACCACAGTAGTTGACAGCAAAGGGTTTCCGTGCAGAGCATCCGAATCAGTTGCTCAGTGCGGACCTTGATCAATGGGGGCTGTGCAATTTTAGAATTTTCAGAGAGGTGAAGGACGGGGCTACCATACTCACGGACTGTGGAACCAGTGTCTGATCCATCATCTTGAAGCCGACTTCGGAGTCGGAATTGCCCCTAAGGAAGAACACCTCTTCCTTCACTGTGGAAGCTTTGCGGTTTTGTACGTCCTCTTCACCGATATCTTCATGGACGAAGATGTAGGGAGTGTCCTCAATTCTCCTCTGCTGCATTTCGAGCAGACATGTTCTACAGTCTTCCACAGTTTTCTTTGAGCGCAAATTCTTAGTGTTCCTGTGACGGACACAGATTACAGACCTGATGCAAGTCAGTCCGTGGCAGCAAGGGCAGAAAGGTAAGGGTGTCCGTTTCATCACGAGCAGGGCATTCTCTGAAGAACCGGGCAGAGAGTGAATACAATGGCCCCGCAGGGAGAATCCCTTTAGAGGAAGAGGAGGAAGCGCGTCGACTCAAAAAGCAAAGAAGTTTTCCTCAATAAGCTGAGTGCTAAAGCACAAATGAAACACAGACAAGGGTTCGAGTGTAAGAGGAACCGCAACGAGAACTGTAACAGTCTGGATCCACAGCACAAGCCCACACGTCCGAACCAGGCAGCCAACTAAAAACATTCCAACAATGGCGTAGATGCAAATGCACAAATACCAAGAGGAGGAGTCACTACAACTTGTGACTCAAGACTTCTTTGAAGAAAAACAACTTCCACACATCCAGGTCAAACACTAGATAGCATACTTTTTAAGCAAAGTTCTACCTTTATGGCAAGATAGTTATAAATCAGTGGTTTTGGCTGTAGGAGAGAGCAAAATGTCTTTTCTCAGGAGAGCTAAAATAGGAACAAGCATTATTTTTGAACCCACCGCTCAACTTCATTCCCTTGCATGGAACTGCACATAAATTGCAAGCAGGGCCTTAGTTGATAAATTAATGGGGGCCAGGATATAGGAAAAACAAAAAATGCCTTTTCAATGGAAAGTTTGACTGACCCATAACTGCACAATGGAGACTACCACAGTCCAATATATACAATTCTTTTTCAAGCTTCAATGTTTGGCAATACTATCATAAGGACATACCCTGTGCTGCTCAAGCTGCTGTGTGAGCTGTTCCAGGAGTTCATGATTCCGGTTGTCAGATGTCTCATCCACAAGAACAGAGGAACTGTGGAAAGATGACAAAATAAAAACCGAACACTGGATTTTCTAGCAATGGGATATAGCACTTTCTTACAATTAAACATCAGATGACAAATTCAAAAATGTGTAGCATTGTAAAGGCACTACCCTCCATGCAGCTAGAAGATGTGATTTGTTGTGTCATTTGTGAATTTATTGTACAGTTTTGTGGGGTATTGTAAAAAGTTGTGTATACATAGATATAAATATGAAAAAAGTTCGACAAAATGAAACAAGAATTTAAAAATAAAAGTGACTAATGAGCTTTAAGATGTACTGATGGGTAGTTCTTACGTCTGGAAATTTAATTTAGGAAATTGTAGCAGCATTGGCAACTGGTTGTGGTTTTTGGTTACTATGTGCTCAGCCTTGCTGCTTTTGAGCCAGACCCTTTATTGTTATTATAGAAGAGGTAAAGCACATGCTGGGTCACACCATTAGGATGTACTTGTGCCCAGCTAATACATACCAATGTATGCTCTCTGATCGTCATGTCCTTTAAAGAAGCAGAGTTTCTGATAAGAATAGGTTTTGGGGATAATGTTTTTTAGGAAGAATTTGATTAATTATATATTTATGATTTTGAGGACAGCACAGAATCAAACTGTGCAATTTGTTTGATGATCAACAGCCCTTCCAAACCAAAAACCATTCAACGTTGTGCCTACTTCAACAAGCAATTGGAATAAGCTTTGAGAGGGTGTGTGTCCTGGGAGATAAAAAGATTATACCGTTTAGAAAAGATATGGATGGGAACAGTTTTTGGCACCTGAGGTCAGTAGCCCCTTCTTTGATTGAATCATCATTCACTTCTCGCAGTCGCTGGTGCAGGAGAGTAAGCTCCTCCCTGTAATTCTCTTCTGTGCCCCTCAACTTCTGCTCGAAGTAGATCCTAAGTTGCTCGAGCTCAGTCTCATGGGCTCTCTTCAACTGTTGCCGTTGTATCTCAAAGTCCTGCTTGACTCGCTCAATTTCTGCCACATGAGATGTGCGGGCTAGTAGCTGCTCCTTCAAGTCTGAAGAGAGAAAAGAGATGCTGAAATAACTCACCTGTTAAAATTAAAAAGTTACGAATTATTTCCAATAAACCAATACCCTTGTCAAGGCTTCTACATAGTCACAATCTTCAGCAAATGTGGGGTAGCTTTGAAAAGGATTGAAATATGAGAAAGAGACTTTGAAGAACCTGTGGTCTAAATACATTAAGTAACAAGTTTTGATGAACGAGCTAGAGCATGGGAAGGTTTGGTGGAAGATCTAAAGAGTGGACGGAGCATCTGAGGCTTCTACTCCTGAGAGACCACCTCGAATAGAGAACCCCCAGGGGCCAGGTTAGGACGGGATAGCACCATGGATCCCGAGAGATAGGGACATACTAGAACTAAACATGAGAAGACTGGGATACGACAAGGAGGCTCCGGCTAAACATCATCACGCACACCTCAAGTACAGGGGAGGCGCCCATCTGGGCTCAATAGATGTAGTTGGGTGATGGAGGAGAGATCAGTTGTTTGTTGAGGAAGGGAAGACGGTAGGGGGAACCTTCAAGATCGTAAGCAGAAGCGGCACTAACCGAGAACGCGCCTAATAAAGTCAGGAATCATAACTGTAAGACCATGCAGGATATGCGGTGTGTTGCATTAAAATGAGTCTGCTTTGTGTTTATTTGTGCCGCGATCAGGGGAAATACTGTGCAACATGGAAAAGGCAATAAAGTTTGTTTTTTAAAAAAAAGTAACAGGTTTTGAAGATGTATAGTAGGTCAAGGTAAGAAACAGTTTAAGCCACCGGTCAGCTTTATGTTGTTTCAGGCTACAACCATCACTCAAGCGCAGCAGTACATGTTTTTGGTTTTCCAGTAAAGTTTTAGCTTTAAAACGTTATTCAGCCATGATGGGCTTGTTGGATGGCTGATTCAGAAGTTCCTCTTATCGTATGACACAAAGTAAATTAAATGGCACAGGGCCATCCGGTCTACATGCAAATAATTAATTATATAAAATATATGCAACCAGCTGAACATAATTAGGATGTATAAACAGTCTTCTTTGTTTTATTCCATGTTTCTAGAAACTATATGCAACCTCCTTTTATTGAACAGGGCAACATACCCAGCAGTCAGATGCCAGAGGCAAGACCTCAAGCAAGCAACGTTCAAACTCCTATTTTCATTGAGCACATTCAAAACTAACTCCCAGCACTTTTCTATGGCAGACTCCACTAAATGTGTCCTAGAGAATCTTTATCCTCAAGGTAAGCTATTTCCACAAACAAATTCACAAAGAGGATTGTTGTGCAATTTCTTGTTCAAGCCCACCTCTTATTTCTTTGGTGGATCTTGCCCTTTACCTTCTTACAACCTCGATATGGTTAGTAAGATCAATCTCACCTACGTTTTTATCCAAGTTTTTGAGGTTCATCTGCATCTCCAGACACAGCTTCCTCCACTTGAATGATGCTTAAGATAAATGCACAGAAGGATCTTATACCATCTTTACGTCAGACGTTCGGTTGATTGAAAAATTCTGTAAATTATATTGTTAGAACTTAGAGGACAGGCAGTTGAGAGTTGGCTAAGGCACAGGATCTTTCCATACATATTAGAGGAGGTTATCCTAATATGGAGGCTTCTAGAATGCTGGAAATCATGATACCACCATTGAAGAAAATAGTTTCGGATAAAGACTAGTGGCACAGAGAAACTGTGCTGCAGGGTTGGAGATATTTATCCCCAACTTCCATTACCACATTTCAACCAGAAACATGAGTTCACATCACCTTCCCAAGTGATTTGTGACCCCTTGATATTGCTACCCTGGATGTCAAGAGCTAAAGGTGTTAACTTGGTACTCAGTTTTGAGGTCACCAGAAAGGTTAAATCCCTGGGCACCAGTGGTAAACGTTATGATCAACAGTAAACCCTGTATTTCTTTGCACAGGGGACCCTATGCAGCTCCTCCATGAACCTGTCGCTTTGATACTAAATCACAAAGACAGACTCCCTCTTGCAAGCAGCTCGAAAACCAGGTCTCTTTACTTACTACTCCTCCAGTATCCTAATATTTCTGAATACAGGAGCATAGCTAAGTTACTGAAATTTAGGGGGTGTGAATCTCAAATCTCTCAACAAAAAAAGCAGTGGAGCGGAAAAATAAGATGGCCAAGGTTCAGGATGGACTATTTCCATGATGAACAGGTTAAGTACTAATTTAAATTAAGTATGTCAAGAGGGGAAGAATGGGCGAAACAATGATTTGGAATGCTATCTCGAACAACTGCCACTGGTTAGATTATTTGCAAGCATTCATCGCAAAACCTTTTGCTTGACTGATTGCCAGTCCGATTGTCAATAGTATGCCTGGCTTTCGAAGCCTACTACTACTAATGTCTGTTAAGTACAAAAGGTAGATCTACATTTTGGTGTAAATTTACTAATGGTGCAGATTAACCACTTTTTAGGTAAAGCAATCACTATATTTAAGATCCTAATCCAAAAAAGGAATAAGTTAAAACATCTTAGTGACATGCCGACGAGAAAAACGAACAGATGTAGCATACCCTACACAGAACCCACCTATCAAACCAAGAATGTATTTGAAGGGCATCACACCCCAAATACCGTCATTAAAACAACACCCTGCCCATCCAACTAGACCTGCTAGTTTATCCCAAGGACCAAAGACCATGGTCATGTACATCACAATAGCCTGGAGTTCCTGCCCTAGGACAAATTACTTTAACAGTTTTTTCACTGCACCCAATCTTCTCATCTCTGCTACAAGAAGCCTGGATGCTAGATTCGCCAAGTGGGTGCATGTGAACAGGTCTCAATGGTTCTAGTCCTCGCCTTTAGCAAATCATTTTATCAACTGACTGATGGCTTCATGTACTAAGCCCAAGAAGCAAATAGAGAAGGGTGTGCAGGAAAATTAATAGGATGCGCCAAAGCGGAGCTATGGGTCTGGCTTGGCTCCAAGTGTCTGTACATGGGACAAACCATGCAAACATACATGCAAAACTATTTATTTACCATGCCATGCAGAAGCGTGTCACCTTAATACATCAGAACATATCACTACATAGACAAACATGTTTGAAAGTTTTCAGAAACAATCATAGGTCGCCTCTAACAATGCTGTAAGACGGGGGGAGGAGCCAAGACGGCGTCCAAAATGGCAGCTTAGGAGCCCGGCTCCGCCGGTCGCCCTCTCCCTCCCTAGCATCCTGACATTAATCCTGCGTCTGAACCATACCTCCGCACAGCTAAGGTGAAGCGGTGCCCGACCGCGTAATCCCGAGTTCGCGGTCACCCCGGATGACAGAGAAACGTCGTCACGGAGATTGTGGCCTGTGCCAGCTGTAATCCGGGACCTCTAACTGTGACGTGGCCGGAGAGGAGTCGAACAACAGCGGCTGCGGCCGGGCAGAGAGGACCGGTGTCACAGCTTGCGCGATTTTGCAGGCGGACACGAGCGGAGTACGATGCGAGTGCCCTGAGCCCCACGGCACGCATTTGGCTGATTTTCACAGCACTGGATGACCCGGGACCAAACAACAGTTCTGCCGCCCACATAGGTCTTTGGTGGGCTCCCAGGGCGACCTGGCCCTCAGTGTGACCGTCCGCCGGCCGTGGCCAGTGTCAGGATATGGATCTTTCTCCCAGGCATGGCGTGTAAGGGATTGGTGACGCTGCACCACTGAGGGTTCTAAATGGTTCCGCTCCAACCCCGACAGACTACCAGGTAACAATCAGACCCCGGATGCCTGATATGATGTCTATTATCTTGCCTGGGGAGTCCCCAGGGGCGAGGAGCATTGCAACCATCGATAGCGGTGAAAGGGAGTACACATTAGGGGATGTTCTTTTGGCCGTCAATGATTTTTACTCCTCCCTGAGCCGTGGATTGATGGCCCTCCATGACTCACTGGCGTCTATTATTCCTGACATGGGACCTGGAGGCGCAGAGGGGAGTACGATGGGTCGGGAACCAGTCTGCGCTCAGTTATTGGTCACCGAGGACTCCCTGGGGTGCAAGGTGCTGGATTTTGAGAACAGTGAGCTTTCCGGTCGGATTTGCACGACTGACAATTTTTTTGAACTTCAGACTTATGTGCTCGCCACCAAACAGCAACGCCGGGTCCTCACGCTATTTGAAAGTGACCACTGGCGAAGCGGTCTTCTCACTGCTCTGCTGCCTCCGCCGAGCACTTGGGTGGCTCATAAGCAGCAAGTTTGGTCACCGGGCTCGTCTGCCTGTGGAACTGTTGGGTTGGAGAGTCTACTTACTCTTGCTCGAACTGGTCAAGGATGAGCTTTGCCTGATTGTTTTACTGAGTTGGTGATTCCGGTGGTGATATGGGACCTGGCTCGTTATTGTGACTGTGGGAAGGGTGAGATGGACACATCATGATGGCCGCCTCCTTTTTGGGGAGCTTACATTCTTTTCTGCGGTGGGGTGGGGGGGGGGGGGGGGGGTGAGGAAGGGGGCGGGTGCAAGGGTCCTCCTCCCTTTTTCTCGTAAATGGGGTTTCAGTTGTTGGGGCGACAGGCATGCCTATAGGGGGGGGGGGGCCGTAGCCTTCTGCTGGTATGCAGGGTGGGGGTTTGGGGGTGGGGTTTGCTTTCGCTTTTCTTTGTTTCTATGGCCTTTCTTCTTTCTCTCTTTACTTATACTCTCTTTCTCTGTTTCTTATATACCTTCGCTCAGATGGGGGTCAAGTCCTGTTCTTTTTGGGATAGAATCTTGCAATGTGCATTTATGCGTTTTTTATATTGTTTGTTGACCCTACGGGTAGGACACCGAGTTAGCGCGTAGTTAGTGTATGCCTGCATATCCTGATTCACACGTTTTTACGGCAGCTTCTAATCACGCTTGTACAGAAAACAAATATCCTGTTGCGCGACCTGCTTCGAATAAGACTTTGCTTGATTATATGTCATAGGATCCTTTTTCCCATATTATAAAATGGAATTCTCTCAAATCCTGTTATTTTGTGGACATGCCTACATATATATCCTGCTTTCAGATTTGCTATGACTCCGGGCCGGAGATGCCGAGCTGATGTTATTTTTACTTTGTACGGTTTTGATATTATCTAGCGGCCGGCCCGCGGGGTTGTAGGCCCATGCCTGTATTGATCTGAAACGACATATATGAGGTTTCCGAATAAAATAAATACAAAAAAAAAAAACAATGCTGTAAGACGCAGAACAGTACTGATGTAAACGCAGATTAGATTCTTCTTCTAGATGGAACAACATTACAGTATAATAAATCAAAAATAAGAGGTTCTTGTACAGTGAACATTCAGAGCTCAAGTATTTTAAAGTGCTCTTGTAGGAAGCTGGCTCTGTATATACTTTATCAAAGTAAGGTATAGAGTCCAGTGGATCCTCAAAGTTAGGCTAAGGCTAAAGTAGATAATACCTTACTCTCTATTTGTGGCAGTGTGGGCAAGTAGTATGGCTTTATCAGTGGGTAGTGTTAAGCATTTGTTGTACACACAGGCAAAAAATGATGTCACACATTCAGACCAATTGGTTTGTATAAAAAGAAAAACGCTACTTACCAGGATGCATCTGTTCTTGGCATGTAGAGCTACAGAGTTACACACTATGCATAGATGTACACCTAATGTTGGGCCCGGATGTTTGCAGTTTGTTTTGTGTAGAAAAGTCTTTGGAAGTCACAGGATAGGGGGCTCCTCCTTTGGATGATACTGCGCATGCCCATCAGCTCCATCCCCAGATTGTTTTTCGCCATTAGGGAAGTGATGGAGCTGTACAAGAGGTAGTGATGACCATGTGATTTGTAACTAATTAAGATAATACTGGAACAGATAAAAGGTAGCCGGGGAGGAAGGTGGGCGTGTGTTAGAATTGGGGTCTCTGGTTGGCGCAAGTATTCACTTGTGACAAGCAGGGACCCTCTCCTCTAAGTCAGGGCGAAGGATGACCCCTTAGAATTACCCTTGCTCACCCTCTATTCTTCAGGCGTTATTCAGTTAAGCATTTGTAATCACACACAGTAAAATGTACCAATCCCCCCACAAATGGACACCAGGCTGTGAATATATAAAAATACGTTCCTTCATGTAAAAATATATATGTGAGCAGTTCAGACTTATTACAAGACCAATATAATGTTTTAGGTTTAGACCACAGATTGTAAATGGCAAGAGTTCCTCAGTTATAGTTCAAATAGGTTTCTTTTACTTCATCTTACTTCCAAAACAGTTCTCCTTGTCACAGTTATTTCACAGCCCCTTCGGCACGAGTTCCGGGGACCTTAGACCAGCCTTGGGCCTCCGGTGCGCTTCGGGGGGCTTCCCTCGCTCCCTTCGAGGAATTAACCTGGACCCTACGACGGCTCACGCATCGGGCGTGAGCACGCCTACGCTGCGTACGGTTCTTTCCAGCGGCTCGGGTCGGAGCGGGGGCAGAGCTAGGTGCAAGCCGGGCTCAAACGGCAGGAAGGCTCCGAGGACGGGTAAATAACAAGTTGCGGGCCCCGAGCCCGATACCACCGATTTGGAGAGTGTTGCGGTTGCTTGGTGAGAGTCGGCACGGATCAGTGAGACTCAGGTGATTGGGGGCACTTCTGGATCCTGACGTCAGCGGGCATATGCGATCAGGCAGGCGCGGCCCACGACCCTCAGCACGGCAGTGCGGGGGTCTCCACAGCAGGGGCGGCGCGGCCTGATCAGTCTCTAAGATAGCGAAGCGGGGTCACAGGGCACGGCCTGTGCAGCTGTCAACCCGGCACAAATCACGATCGTCAGAGAGGAATTCCGGCGGGAGGGGTGAGAGCGCTTCAGCGCACTCCAGTAGCAGGCAAGGGGCAGAGGAGCAGGAAGCCTAGCCCGGGGGCAGAGAGCGACTCCGATCGGAGCGAGGCTCACAGGGACGAAGGCAGGCAAGCTCCCGAGTGCCACAGCCCTAGGAGGGGCGATGAGGGGCGCAGTCTGGTTCCGGCGGGATGCACACGGCTCGAATGTCAGGAGGAGCAAAAGCACCAAGAACCCACTAGTCCTGGGGTTCAGTTCAGGGGGCAAGCTCAATCAAGCCCTTGGAGAATGTTTCAAAGCACAAGTCAGCAAAGTGTTTTTCAAAAGTCTTCTCCTCTCCTTTATCAGCAAGGCAAGCAGCAGGCCAGTCCTTCTAGCGTCTTTTTCTCCTTCTAGTCGGGCAGAGGTTCTTTGTGGGAAACAGGATTCTGATTTACAAGGAGCATGGCTCCTACTTTTATACAGCATTTCTTTTGTCTTTCCAGGCCAGGGGGGCCTTTGCATAACTTCATTCAGTCTCTGAGCACTTGTTGGGTGTACTCTGGTGTCTTCTTTCAGTGTGAGGGGCAGGCACATCAGACGCTCCACAGGAGGTGGATCCAGCATTGTGTGGACAGGGGCAGCCAGGAGTACCTGGTTGATAGTGCTTCGCCCTTCCTGGGCCAGGTGCAGGCGGAGTCATCAGTCACTCCCCAGGGGGCGGAGCCAGCATTGTGGTGGCAGAGCACAGTCCTATTAAGAGTCCAGGGGCACTCCTACCTCCCACTAAGGTGTAATCCTTGCATTCACCACCTGTCATCCCCCAGCCCTGTCACTCACACATCCCAGACAGTCAGATACACATACTAGCAGAGGCAGGCTGAAATGGTTAGGAAAGCAAATGCTAACTTTCTAAAAGTAGCATTTGCAAACACAGGATATTAAAATAAACTTTACTAAAAGTAGTATTTTATTATTCTGAGTTCAGGAATACTAAACTTTAATTTTCTACCATGTTCCCTGAGCCTGCTAGGATTATAGAGTGTAATAATTCCCGCAGCTCATCTGGCCTAAAGGGAACAGGTAGCCTTACAATAGTGAAAAACGAATTTGGCAGTAATTCACTATTAGGACATGCCACACTCATCAGAGCATGTCCTACCTTACACTTACAATGCACCCTGCCCGTGGGCCTACCAAAGGGGTGACTAATATGAAGTTAAGGGAAGGTTTAGGGGCTGGCAAGTGTGTGCACTTGCCCAGCCAGCATGACGGTACCAGACTGCACGCAGGTTCTGCAAGGGCAGACCCTAGACACATTTTAAAGGCTGCTTCTGTGGGTGGCGCAACCAGCGCTGCAGGCCCACTAGCAGTATTGGCATTTACAAGCCCTAGCACTCCTGGTGCACTTTACTGGGGACTGACAGTAAATCCAATGAGCCAATCATGGAAATCAATCACATATACATTTTGCACAGGGAGAGCATATGCACTTTAGCACTGGCCAGCAGTGGTAAAGTGCCCAGAGTCATTAAACCAACAAAATCAGGTCAGAGAAAATATTGGAGGAAGGCAAAAAGTTCAGGGATGACCCTGCCAAGAGGGCCAAGTCCAACAGCGTGTGTAACTTGGCAGCTCTACATGCCAAGAACAGATGCATACTGGTAAGTAGCATTTTCCGTTCGAGGCATATGAGCTGCAGATTACTCACTATGCACAGATTGTATAGCAGTACCCACACCTAGTGGCGACCACCAGTATCTGCTGCAGTTGTTTGAAACAGTGTTCTTAGTACAGCCTGGCCCACAGTGGCTTGTTGTTTAGTTTGCACATCTACACAGTAATGCGTTGTGAATGTGTGTGGTGTCAGCCATGTAGCTGCTTTGCATACATCATCTAGGGGAATGTTCCCTAAGAATGCCATTAAAGCCCCTATTTTCCTTGTTGAATGGGCTTTTGGAGGAATTGTTAATGTACGTTTGGCTTTGTGGTAACATGTTTGTATGCATTTAACAATCCACCTAGCGATCCCCGATTTTGATATGGGGTTGCCTTTATGTGGCGGTGAAAAAGACACAAAAAGTTTTGTTTTACGAAAAGTTTGTGTCCTTTCGATATAGTACAGTAATGCTCTTTGAACATAAAGTGTGTAGAGCTCTTTCTGCGACTGTTTGAGGCTGCGAGAAAAATACAGGCAGCTCAACTGATTGATTTAGATGGAATGGTGAAATGACTTTAGGAAGGAATTTAGGATTAGTACTAAGAACCACTTCGTTATGATGCATTTGCAGAAAGGGTACTTGAATAGTAAAAGCTTGTAGTTCACTAACCCTTCTGAGAGAAGTAATTGCTACTAGGAAAGCTACTTTCCACGTTAGGAATTGCAATTCACATTTATGTAATGGTTCAAAGGGAGGTCCCATTAATCTTGTGAGATTAATGTTTAAGTTCCACACTGGTGCAGGTGGCATTCTGGGAGGAATTATTCTTTTGAGTCCTTCCATGAAAGCTTTTATAGCTGGTACTCTAAAAGAGATAGCTGTTGTCTATTTTGTAAGTATGCAGCAATGGCAGCGAGGTGTAGTCTGATAGATGTATAGGCTAAATTACACTTTTGAAGGTGTAATAGTTATCCTATGATGTGTTGAATAGACATGTCTAAAGGATTTTTTTGGTTGTTTTGGCAGTATATGACAAACCGTTCCCACTTAGCAGCATAACATGCTCTAGTAGTGGGGTATCTAGCTTCTTTGAGAAAGTTCATACATTCTGGAGGAACGTTGAGGTAACCAAACTATGACCTCAGGAGCCAGATTGCTAGGTTGAGCTGAGCTGTGTCCGGGTGTCTGATCTCTCCATGATTCTGTGTTAATAGGCGTGGAGATAGGTTTAGTTTTTGGTGTGGTACTATAGACATCTGCAACAGTGTGGTGTAACACGGTTGTCTGGCCCAAGTTGGAGCGACAAGAATGAGCATCAGGGAATGTTGTTGTAGTTTGCGTACCACTAACTGAAGAAGTGGGAGAGGAGGAAAAGTGTACACAAATAGTTTTGACCAGTTCCTTCATATCGCATTGCCTTTGGACAATGGGAGTGGGTATCTGGCGGCAAAGTTTGGGCATTTTGCGTTTTCGTGGGTGGCAAAGAGGTCTATCTGAGGATGTCCCCACATTTGAAAGAACGGATGAAGAACTTGCGGATAAAGTTTCCACTCGTGGATCTGCTGTGTTTGTCGACTTAGCAGATCTGCCATAGTGTTTTGTACTCCTGGGACGTGTTGGGCTAAGAGGAACATCTTTAGTGGTATAGCCCATCTCCATATCTGCTGTGCTAACAGAGAGCTGCAGAGCGTGTGTTCCCCTTGTTTATGTAGTACATAGCTGTCATATTGTCTGTGCGGACTAAGACAGCTTTGCCCGACACTTGAATTTGAAATGCTTTTAGGGCTAGAAACACAGCTAGCAACTCCAAATGGTTGATGTGGAGTAACTTTTGTTGCTTTGTCCACCTGCCTTGCATGGTGTGATGCCGTAGGTGAGCTCCCCAGCCAGAGAGCGATGCGTCCGCGGTCATGACTGTTTAAGGAACCGGCTCTAGAAACGGTCGCCCTTTGGAAAGGTTTTTGGTGTTCCACCATTGCAGAGAACGATGAGACCGACCGTCTACCAACACTAGGTCTGTTAGTTGACCTTGAGCCTGGTTCCATTGGCATGCTAGGCACTCTAGAAGTGGACGCATTTGCAATCTTGCGTGAGGTACTACAAATATGCAAGATGCCATCATTCCTATGAGCAAAAACAACAGTTGATGGACAGAATGCAGAACAATGTCATACATTCACCCCAGTACAGAGATCTGTACTGGGGTGAATGTGGGGTGAATGACAGTTCTGCGTTCTGTCCATCAACTGTTGTTTTTGCATCATTCCTATGAGCTGCATGAACACTCGAGCTGGTAGCGAGTGTTGCGGTTTGAATTTTGTTAGGAGAGTTTGTACACTTGTTATACTGGCTGGAGAGGGATAAGCTAGTGTTAGTTGGGTGTTTATTGTAGCGCCGAGATACTGTTGTATGTGCGAGGGTTGCAGATGCGATTTGGTGTGATTTACCGTGAATCCCAAGTCGTGAAGCAGTTGAATAGTAGTGAGTGTGTTGTACACACTGGCTGTATGAGCTGGCTTTTATGAGCCAGTCGTCTAGATATGGGAAGAGATGAATATGTGGTCTTCTTAAGTGTGCTGCTACTACTACTGCTAGGCATTTTGTAAAACACCCTTGGCGCTGTTGTGACTCCTAATGGAGGTCTTTGAACTGGTAGTGCTGCCCGTCTAGCACAAATCTGAGCTATTTTCTGTGCGCTGTGTGGATGGGAATATGGAAGTAGGCGTCCTTGAGATCTAGAGTGACAAGTAAGTCGTTTAGTACCAGAAGTGGAGGGACTTGTTGGAGTGTGACCATATCAAAATGATCCGACTGTATGTAAATGTTTAGAGGTTTGAGGTCTAGGATGGGTCTTAGAGATCCATCCTTCTTTGGTATTAGGAAATATAGGGAGTATACTCCTTTGTTTTTCTGATGCTCTGGAACTATTTCTATTGCATTTTTCTGCAGGAGGGATATTACCTCCTGTCTGAGTAGTGTTAAATGTTCTCGTGACATTGGATGCTGCTTGGGTGGTATGTTTGGGGGGTGGATGTTAGTTCTAGACAGTAACCTGATTTAATTATTTGGCGCACCCACCTGTCTGATGTGATGTTTTCCCAGGCTGGCAGGTATTGTTGAAGTCTTCACCAAACAGGAGTGGAATGGGACGGGGGAAGGGAGTCTTTGGGCAGGGGTAGAGGCAGAGCGGGAGTTGTTATTTTTACCTCTGCCTTTGTTATTGTTACCCCTGTAACCACCCCTTTGGGAGCCCTTGCTGTAAGTGGACTGTGTAGGGGCTTTGTATGAGGTAAAGGTGTCTGAAGAGTATCCTCTGGTGGCACCTCGATAGGATGAGTGTCAAAATGAACGTCTGGGAGCCTGCGACTGCAGGGCTCCCATAGATTTGGCGGTATGTGTAGCCTGTTTCATTTTTTCAAGTGATACATCTACGTTGGGTCCGAATAGGTGTTGCTCATCAAAGGGTTGATTAAGAATGGCACTTTGTACTTCAGGTTTGAACCCGGATATGCGTAGAGAGGCATGTCTACGTAATAAAACGCTGGTGTTAACTGCCATAGAGGCAGTATCTGCTGCATCAAGTGCACATCGAATAGAGGTGTTTATAATATTTTTACCCTCTTGGATAAGCTCATTTGCTCTATCCTTGTACTTATCAGGGAGGTGCCTCATTAATGATTCTAATTTGTCATAATGTGCCCTGTCGTATCTGGCTAATAATGCCTGTGTATTGGAAATACGCCACATGCTTGCTGCTTGAGACACTGTTCTTTTCCCTGATGCGTCAAGTAGCTTAGGCTCTTTATCTGGTGGTGGAGCTTCACCTGATGTTTGTGAGTTTGCTCTCTTGCTTGCATTGGGAACTACAAGCGAGTCTAGTGGTACTGGGCCTTTAATGTATGCTGGGTCTGAGGGGGCAGCTTTATATTTTTACGAGGGTTAATGACCAGAGTTCTGACTGGGTCCTTGAAGACTTCAGGAGCATGCTTAATCGCTCCTTTAAGCATTGATAAAATGGGGTAAGACCTTTGTGCATTATCAAACATATCCATTAGGAAGTCTTCATCTACAGGGTCTGTATGCATGTCTACCCCATGATATTGCGCAGCTCTGTGAATTGATTGAAACCCATAGTGTCTTCTAGTGGGGAAGGCCTTGAGGGGTATATGTCATCCTGAGAGACATTTGGGACATCTGGGGTGTTATAATCCTCCCACGGGTCAGGTGATCCTGTAGGAGTAGCTGGATCAGGTATGTTACCCCCATATTGTCAGTGCTATCATCCCTGTTGTCATCGTTTGGTATGATAGAGGATGCTGGGGAATGTTGTGGTATGGGAGGATGTGGTGATAGTACAGGTGAAAGAGAAGGGGAAGGCAGTCTTAAGGGAGAGGTAGCCATGTCCTTTTTCTTTGAATGCGGAGCTGGAGCTGGTGTGTCCAGTGGTCGCTTTTTTTAAGCCAAAATTAGCTGTCCAGTGATTGGATCTTTAGCTAGAGTCTTCTGAGCAGGGTCTGGATAAAGTAAGTCCTCTGCAGGAGGCCGATCTTTTGGTGCGGAGGAAGGTTTCGGCACCGAAGCGGTTTGTTTTGGTTTTTTGACAATGTCTTTAACCGGAGAAGCAGGAGTCTTTCGGCTCCGAAGCTTTTTTCAGTATCAAGGATTTTTTCGGCTCCGGTATATTTTTTGGATCAAATGTTTTTCTGTTCCGGTGATTTTTTCGAATCCGAAGCGGGTTTGCTTGGTTCCGACCTGGGTTTCGGTGCCGAAGGAATAGTGGTATGTTTCGGCACCGATGGTTTGGATGTCGGCGTAGCCGGTGAAGTGGTCTTTTTCGGTGCTGGTAAATGTGCGCCGGTACCGTGCAAAGGCCGACTCGAGCCCGAGTCGCCTTAAAGCTAAACTAGCTTCTTAGCCAACCCTGGAGGTGGGGCAGTAGAAGCAGTGTGTTGTGTGCACCCGAGGGCGAGGGTGTGACCGGGGCCTTCTTTGGGTGTGTCGAGAAGGGGTCGTGGTAGACGGTCTTACTTACGACCCGCTGTGCTGGAGTGATGTCCTCGACTTCGGAGTCTTCTGCCTCGGAATTGCTGTTGACGTTGTGTTCTGAAACGTTGACGCCTTTTTAGGTCGAGGACCGAAGGCTGCGCTTGCGCAGTCTCCGGTGGGAGTGTGAGGAGGTACCGGGACATACCAGCTTGATCCCAAGGAAGAGTCCCCCGTCACGGATGTCAGTGCAGCGCCGATCTCATGGACTACGACATCCATGTCCCACTGCTGTTTCTCTACAGGATCGCGTCGATAGCCGTGACCCAGAAATACCGCTGCTACGCCCAGGAAGAGGAATCCAGGAGCCAATGAAATGCATGCCAGTCCAAGGTTTGGGCGCGAGAGGAGGAGGCGAATGCGGAATGAGAGAAGACGCAGGACCCGACTGGAGCAGAGAAGACACGGGACCCGATAGCAGCAGAGAAGACGCAGGACCCGAGAGAAGAGGAGAAACGCGGGACCAGACTTGCCAGACGTCCGAACAACCCCCTATTCCTAACTCAGATCTGTGTTGGGCACTATTCTTTAAATCTCAACCCCTTGGCATTGATCTTTAACCTCAACTCCCCCCCCCCCCTTTATTCCGAATTCGAATTTGTCTTGGGCAGTATTCTTCCTTGCAGTCACCAAAGAGAAACCAAGAGCACAGAGGTGTGGTGAAGGGAAATCGAAACCGCATTAGTTTAAGACCTCATTCTTACAGTTCCTTTATTCTTTTCTGCACTCCTATGAGCCTTTGGGGAAACCACACCGGTCCAGAGGAACCAGGAAGCAAGACAACACATCTGCACACATCCAACCCCTCCAGCTCACAGGAGTCATCTAAAGAAGACGAAGAATCACAAGGACATTTCCCCCGCCCTTTAACAACCCCTTCTATTGCTAATAAACCTCTTCCTAAACCACTACTGCAGCCTCCACGCCTGTTTATCAAACCTGCCCTCCCACAGGGAGATTTAATGTTTTGTAGTATGGGGGCTTGAACCCGCCTCTCTCCTCCATTGGCTGGCTTCCTAAACGGAGGCCAGTCATTGGAGGAGAGGGTCGTCACTCCGTTCTAGCCCAGTCTCTTTCGGATTCGGGGGCGTGTTTTTTGCGTTCTTTCGCCCTGTGACGTCATCCGTCACTCAGAATGCCAAAAACAAGCCCCTGATTCCGAAACATCCCTCATATAACAGGTGCCTACCCCGGATTGCTGCCGGAATCCACTTCTCCCTCCTGGCCGATGTGCTGCCTGCGACGACCCGGAAGAAGTGGGCAGAGAAACCGGAAGCAGACAGGAGCCTACCCCGCGCTCCGGGGCAGAGAGGTGAAGTCCGCGGGGCTCCCGTGTTACGGTAGAGCCCCGACTGCGGCTGTGAGAAGGAGCAGGGACACAGAAGCTGCCTGTTCCGCGTCGGGGCTCCCGGGTGAGGAGGAGAGCCCCGACAAATGCTGGGAAATTGTCTCAGATAAGTATAATGCCATTGCGGCGGATCGTCCGGCGCGGGGATTCAACAGGAAATTGCAACCTTTGCCCTCTCCTCCCTTCTTTCTCTTCCCCACCCCTCTCCCCACTCTGCACTGCGTGCTCCAAGGGGCACTTTACAAGCTCATATGTGCCACTCTTCCCGTGGGGTACTTCATTCTAAACTGGGTGAAGTCATCACGAGATGGCGGTGTGGGCAAGTCCAGCGAGCAGGTGTGCCCTCCCAATAATGAGCTTCTATCATACCCCCTACAGGCGACAACTGTAAACTGGCACAGATACCCCTTTTGGGGTTTGGCCAAGAGCACACTCCAAATTATGCCCCAAGCCCAGGCTGGTTCTGCTAGGAGACACAGTGCAGTACAGCGAGCCCTCCGCCAACAACACGAGCATGTGTAAACTGGCATGGGAAAGTCACTCAAGAGATGCCAGGATACGTTAACTCCAGGGTGAGAGAGTATGGGATGACAGCAGGTGCGGGTGTGGGGGGTCCCGAATTTACACCCGCCTCACTTCAGATCCTAGCGACCGCGTGGCTAGCTTCGTGAAGCTGTAGCAGTCCTTAGTCATTGAAGATGCCCCGAGTTGGTGCAAAGAGTGTACCCACCGCTGCATTCACCGAGTGAGAGCGTAGGGCACACACACACCTGTCTCCTGCTGTGGCTGGAACCAACCCAGGGGCCCGGTAACCGAAAATAAGTAGGGAGAAGCACAGTATGGCATGGCTTTAAGTTGGGCGGGTCCTGCCAGTGCTCAGCACTCCCAGTAAATGAAAAGCATTGCCCTCCCTTCCCCACCCCCCGCCCCATCATTCGTGCCATTAACTTTACAAGGAAAACACCAATTTAACCGATTTCTGACAGTGTGCAAGAACCTTTAAGGTTATTCTAGTCAGCAACTTAGTCCATGTTAAAGTTTGTTTGCTTTATTTAATGGTGAACTATGTGTGCGCCTCGATTTCCTAAGAATATGTTCATATCTCAGATGGGTTTCATGCAATGCACGAATCTTGCATAACCGCACTGCAAGCCCAGTCACCTCAAGGTGTCTGTGTGAGTTCTGGTTGTGGGTGATTGTTCATGACTGGGCATGATTGAAAACTGCAGCTGAGGCTGAAGGCAGTTCGACTCTGACAGAGCCTCGCATAAAAGGTGTTCCTACTAAATGCTCATCCAATCCTTGGCCTCTCTGCTGGGCGCCCAGAACGATGGCCACAGGTGTGCCAATTGTAACGGGGATTCCATGGCGATTCTATGGGAAAGTGTATGGTGGTATGCAGCTGTCAAAATAGGGACAGGGCCAATGGAAAAGAAAATGCAGGGCGTGTGAGAGGCGTTCAAAGGAAGGATGTGTAGGAGAGAGTGAAAGACAGTGGTGCACATGGCGTGAAATATGTAGATGGATAGATTTCAAAAAGATGAATGGAGCACAGGGTGTAAGCGAATAACAGAGGGGGCCTGCAGCAGGAAGTGATGTGACAGGAATAACGTGAGTGACTACTTAATGTGACAGAATAAAATCAGTGCTAACAAGCATTGGTACAGCTAATGGATCAGGCCTGTTTTAGGTGTTTGTGTTAGCTGATGTATGATGGCTTTATAAGCACTACCAGACAACACACAAAGGTGTGAAGGCCCCACCCATCATTACCCCAAGATTTCCTAGTTACACCTAAATGGCAATGCCCCTTTTGGAAACCCCACCACCTTTTCCTGCCACTTAAAGCACTGACATGGGAGATTGGGTCCCCAGAGAGCAGCTTGTGTGTTTGTTTTTTTTTTTTGGGGGGGGGGGGGGGGGCGAGGGTGGGAGAAGGAACAGGTTTGAAAGCCATAGGAGTACCACAGATTAGGGATACAATACAAGCGACGATTATTCACCACTCTCCACCTCCCCTCCTTCCTCTCACATGCTACCTTTTCAGGTGCTTCCCTTTCCTATTTCTTCTTCCCCTTCCTTCTCCACTTCTGCACCCTCACCCAGGACCACTGGAAGGATGCGATTCTGCAGTTGTGGTGTTTTTACTCATAATTAGGATTCTGCCACAGAATAAATCGCAGTCTGCATCATTTGTAGACTTTAAGAAAAAGAATTCGCTCAAACAGATTAAATGTTACTAAAAACTGAGAGATGTATTGCAGCTCAGTAGCATATTGCTGCATGTGAGTGTTAAAGTGGTACTAACGAGGTGAAATCTTTGCTAAGACAGTGTTAACTTGGATAAAAAATACTATAATGAAGTAAAACTGTCACAAAATATGCTGCACTGTGCTGCATAATTTAGTCAACTCTGCCAGCTACGTATTTTGATCCTCTCTTGCCGCATAATACCAGTGGCCTGCCCTACCTCCATACCCATCTTTGGCTCAGCACCTTTTCTCCACTGTGTCATACACTCTTTCCCTTATCCATTTCACATTCATCTAGCCATTCCTTTTTCTATCTGTCTCTGTCTTGTCTCTCACTCTGTATTCCTCCCCCTGTATTCCCCCCCTCTTGGTTTGTCTTTATCTCACTCTCTCCTCTCTCCCTTTTCACCTCTGTGTCAATGGCACTAGTTAATTCAACACTTGTAGGCTTTGCTGCAAAAACTGCAAACAACGTTGTTAGTTTTCTAACACCCCATGGCTGGCACTTGCTAATCCTATGCTTAAAAACTCTGCTAGACAAACGGACATTTGAGATGAGCAGTTTTAGAGTGTTTGTTGGTGGGTGTCTCATACAAAGGAGCTGCTCTCAGGTCAACACGCCCCCCCCTCAGGTAACAGGACCTCACCATGTCCAAGGATGGTCCACTTTAGGGCTTAACATCGTTGAGTCACAGGGGGAACCTAATTTCTCACTAAGGTTCTGACCGTCTCTGTGTGTGTGGGGTGTGTGGGGTGTGTGGGGTGTGTGGGGTGTGTGGGGTGTGTGGGGTGTGTGGGGTCTGTGGGGTGTGTGGGGTCTGTGGGGTGTGTGGGGTGTGTGGGGTGTGTGGGGTCTGTGGGGTCTGTGGGGTGTGTGGGGTGTGTGGTGTGTGTGGTGTGTGTGGTGTGTGGGGTGTGTGGGGTGTGTGGGGTGTGTGGGGTGTGTGGGGTGTGTGGGGTGTGTGGGGTGTGTGGGGTGTGTGGGGTGTGTGGGGTGTGTGGGGTGTGTGGGGTGTGTGGGGTGTGTGGGGTGTGTGGGGTGTGTGGGGTGTGGGGTGTGGGGTGTGTGTGGTGTGTGTGTGTGGTGTGTGTGTGTGTGTGTGTAGGTGTGTAGGTGTGTGTGTGTGTGTGAGGGCTGTGTTTGGCTCTGTGTGTGTGTGTGTGGGTGGGTGGCTCTGTGTGTGTGTGGCTTTGTGTGTGGGTGTAAATGCAATAGGTCATCCATTTGCGAGCTATTAAGCTATTGGCATTGTAAATGACAATGCCATTTATTTAACGATTAAGCTATTGGCAATGTAAATGACAAGGCCATTTATTTATGTTTTTAAAAAAGAAAGAAACAAAATGTCATAAGTAATGCCAATAGCTCTACCTTTAATAATGCCGAGACCATTGCATTGTAAATGCTTGTTTAAATAGGTCGTCCGGAATCGAAGCTGAAAACAGAGCCATTTTTCTCCTCGCTCTTCGGTCACGGATAGTCTTTTTGGAGCGGAAAGAGGCACAAGCGGAACAGTCTTTGGCCTCGTGCTCCGGGGATAGGCAAAGGTTACACACTTCATGAAGGTCGGTGTGGGGAAACTTCGACCCACATGGAGGACACTTTTTAAATGGCGTCCTTTCCGTGAGCTGGAGTCGAGGCCTAGTTCAGCCCGAAGGTCGTAGACTACTACCGGAATCGAAGTTTTCGGTGTTGAAGAGTAGCGTCTACTGGTGGTAAGGATTGCGCGCCAAAGGAAATCAGTTCTAACACGGAGCGCTGGAAACACATCCGAGCCCGGTGGTGGAAAAAAAACAATCTGGGGATGAAGCCGATGCCCATGCGCAGTATCATCAAAAGGAGGAGTCACCTATCCCGTGACTTCCAAAGACTTTTCTACAACAAAACAAACTGCAAACATCCGGGCCAAACACCAGGTGACCATCTATGCATAGCGTGTAATCTGCAGCTCATATTATTTAGCTGTATTTTATTTTCTAGAACCAAGCCAGGCCTGGTACAATGAAGTGTAATAATATTTTGCAAGACTATTACAGTTAAATACAGTTTGAATGCAGTTGAATGCAATTGGAAAGGTTACAGGTAAGAAAAAGAGTTGGAATTACTTTGCAGTTACTATTGTGATTACTTTGTACGTTACTTTTCGGATTACTTTTTAAGTAACTTTTTCTACTCAGTGCGATAGGTCTGGATATCACACTGGTATACGTCGTAGATAAAAGGTAATTAAATAAGTTTTTGTACATATGCAGCTTAAGGTTTCATACAAACAACTCCACACTTAACAATTTTCACAAGAAAGTAGTTAATGCAGTCCTATGGGAGAAAACAATGTTACTGGTTTAACAGCAAATACTTGGGTTTGGGAGTTGGTATTGTGGGGTTAGAACCAGGGTCCACCAGGGTCAAGGATCCACTCTCAAAGCACCCTTCGAGGCACTAGGGCAGCTGGGTGCAGAGTGCTGAGGCCCAATGTTATCCTTTAGGGGATTAGTGGCCTCCGGTTGGTGGCTGCTCACAAGCAGGCCACAAGGTTGTGGGAGCAAAGCTCTTGGAATTAAGCTCAGGGCAAAGGGGGGGGGTTCAAGTTAGCACCCACGGTGCACCCACAGCGGCACTTGGACAGCCGGGTGAAAGGCGCTTTTTTGGTGTTGGTGCCCTGTTTTTAATGGGAGTTGCCAGTTTGGGATTTTAGCTGCAGGCTCGGTCCAGGAACTCTTCTGGGAGAAACCAACAACTGGGCAGGCAAGTTGGAGGGCTTAGGGGCATAAGGGCACCGCAGGTCCTCTTCTCCAGGGAGGAGGGCGGCTGGATGCAGGGGTGCCTTTTGAGGTTGGATTCCACCTTACTGGGCCACTCGCGGGGGGTCTCCATGCAGAGGCTGCAGGCGACATCGGGTAGTCCTGGACTGGGGGGCCTTGCTGGGACCGGTGGGCCACTCAGACTCGGGCCGTAGGCATCGGGTGCAGTGGTGGTTCAAAGGCGTCTATTTTCTTTGTCCTCAGCAGGGTCGAGTCTTTCTTTGGTGATTCTTTTTAACAGATGTTGTTAATAGGAGATCCAGTGTTTGTTGAAGGCAGTCAGTCTTCCCAAGGCTTCTGGGGGTCGCTGGCTGCAGGACAAGGTGACATTTGGCGCAGGATCTCTGGAAACTGCAAAAGGGCCGGTAGGGCTGGTGCCAAGTCAGTTCTTCTCTGCAGTCGCCACTGCTGGGCATCTTCGTTCATCCTGTGTAGGTTGTGGGAATCTGCCTACTTGATTCAGGGATGCCCCCTAAATACTGTATTTAGGGGCGTTTCAGTGGTCTAAAGGTAATTAGCCAATGGGCTACTGACCTTAGGGTGACTACACCCTTGGTGTGCTCACCCCACGCGGGACAGTGGGCACAATCCCTAACCCTGATTGCAGAGTGCCTGCCATCTACATGATGGCAAGCACTGCAGAGTGAGCATGACCTCGCCTCCCCCACCTGAGGGGTGTGGTTGGCAGAGGTGGGCACATCTTCTGGGCTGTTCTAATTTTTCCCACTGGTCTTCCCGCCAAAAAGGAGGGGAAACAGGAAGGGGGCCTGCTCCTCATAGCAGGAGAGTCTGGGGGTCGCGTTACAATGGCGGCAAGGTCTTAGAAGCTCCCCTGCCACAGATGGCTCTTACTGACCTGGGGGAGGTGTAAACACCTCTGCCCAGGAAAGGCTTTGTTTCTGGGCTCAGGGAACGAAGGCTCCCACCCCAGGGGTCAAGAAACAGGTCCGGTGGTAGCAGCTGGTGTTTATCAGTCAAGGAACCGATCAGAGGCTTGTCGTTTTTCAAGGAGCATCTCTAAGAAGCCCTCCGAGTGCATTGTATATTAAATCCCACAATGGCGTCAGTGTTGGTTTATTATGCTGAGATGTTAGCTACCAAACTTTCCAGAATTCAGTAAAGCCATTATGGTGCCATTATGGCACTGTGGAGTTCGTAATGACAAACTCCCAGACAATATACTCTGGATGTACGTTGTTACAACGCATGCTTTTAGCACGCATGCTGTAACAACGCAAGTTTTAAAACGCATTCCATGACAACGCATTACACTAAGGGGTGTTGGATAGTATTCACTATCCAACACCAGTCCCCGTGGACACTAGGGAAGGTGTTGGATAGTAAATTAAAACTATTCCCTATCCTAGAGCGCCCCCCAGGGTAATGCGTTGTAATGGAATGCGTTTTAAAGTCTGCGTAGTGATGGCACTGCGAGCTAAAAGTTACGTCGTAAACAAAGTTTCCCATATACTCTTTATGGCTTTACTGCACTTACTATGTCTAAGAATAGACAGACACTGTAGGGGCAAAGTGCTCATGCAACTGTACCCTCACCCAGGGTATAGTGCACCCACCTAGAGGGGAGGCTAACCTATTCCAGGGCAGAGGGTTGTAGGCATGGCACAAAGGGATGTGTGCAATGCAGACTTCACTTTTCTCTGCACCAAAACACGCAGCCTGCAATGTATAGGCATTTATATAGCGCACTACTTACCCGGAGGGTCCAAAGGCGCTTCGACCGCTGCGAAACCCTTCCTGGCTTCCCTGAGAGATGGTCCCTTAATGGGTATCTCCAGGGTGAGACCAGGCATCCCCGGCGGTCTGGTGGGGCCGTTAGTGAAGATGAGGCAAGCTAATGCCCAGAGTTGCCGAGTGTGATCGCTGATCAGAGTGGGCACCGAGGCGAGAGAATTATCGAGTCCGCTGACCCTGGTCCAGAAACCTGCCGCGCCGGGAATCGAACCCTGGTCCCGGGCCATCCTCTGCTCTCGGGTCTGCCGCCTCTAACCAGTGAGCCACACTACTTCACTGTCAATGGCAGTGTGTGTGTGTGTGTGTGTGTGTGTTTTAAAGTACAGGACCTCGAAGGGGAGCACAATATGTGTTGCAGCCCTCAGTTGCCTTCCCTGGTCACCGTGCCCTTGGTACCTTTTACAAGGGACTCACATGTGGACAGAGGTGCCAAATGGGAGTACAAAGGAACCGTTTTGGGAAAGAGCACAGGCCCTGGGAACCTGATTGGCAAGGACCCAGGGCACAGCAAATCAAAGTGCATCAGAAATCTGACAAAAAGTGTGTGTGTGTGGGGGATGAGGGGGGGGGGTTACTGCAACAGAAACCCAGCTTCCTACAGCACAGCACTCATTCGTGATAATAAAGATGCCGTGTGAAATATAATGTGCCTAGGATTCCATAGTTTGGAAAAGCAGGAGCTGGTATTGATTTCAGGTTATCTGGTTTCACATTTTGAAATTGAGCCACTAGATGGCTCTCTCTCTAGTACACACAAAAACTGCGGCTCATGCATTTGAACTACAGACTACTGAATGCAGCCAAATTGACTGTGCCTTCTTAGAGTGCTTGGGCCTAGACAGCAGAGCAAACTGCTAGTCAGTGACCATGAAAGTGAAGGGCAGAATCAGGACCGGTCAACCGTCACATGACCCAAGTCTTGAGTAAGCAAAATGAAACTAGGGAAGAAACCGGTCACAGAGATAGAAGAGAATCTGGACTTCAAACTAGTTCTGACTACGAAAGAGCCAATGAGAATGGGAGTGGAGAAGGGCACTACCCCACCCAACACAGAAGTGTTAATGCCACACATCATCAGAAAGGCAGACCAAATGTCCCTTTCTCACCAGGCAGCAATTTCCCATGGTGCTCCAAGTTGAGCTTAACAAAGCTTAAGGAGAGAGAAGTACTGTGGGAAGAAAACGGATTGCCTTTTCACGGATATAGGACTCAAGAGAAATACATTGCTATGACAGGTACTTTATACAGGAAATCCATTTCTTTTGTAAACATTTGCTACCCCAAGACCACACTCCAGAGACTATCTTTCCTGGAACATATTAGCTGGCTCCTATCACAACACCAAGCCGGGAGGTGGTTTATGGGTAGCGGCTTCAACAGGATAGCTGACTGGTGCATGAGCAAAATAGGAACAATAAAACTTACTCAACAAGAACCTATACACACAATGAAGATTCTAACTGATTTGGGCCGGAGCGATGTATGGCTTTGCTTACACCAATCAACAAATAGTATAAGTCTTTCTATAGATTAGACTATTTTTTGATTCCATGTGCATGTCCTGTACTGGGCCATTTCAGATTATGTACGAGTAGAAATGGAGGGCTAACACCAACTTCACTGGTATCACAAGATATTCTGTGGAAAGCCTTGAAAGCAGACACGCAAATTTAGATCATAATGCTAGTTCGACAAGCACAATAGATGAATATAAAAAGTAGTGTCTAATTTACAGCCACTTTCCTACAGGTAGAATACTAATATATAATGTTAGCAAATCTGAAATTGTTAGTAACAGAGCACCACCGTACCAAACGGTATACACCTGTTACAACGCAACTTTTACAACTACCTACCATTACAACGCAACTTTTACAATGCATACCATTACAACGCATTGCGCTGGGGGGCGCTCTAGGATAGGGAATAAGTTTAATTTACTATCCAACACCTTCCCTAGTGTCCACGGGGACTGGAGTTGGAATAGTAAATTATACTTACCACTATCCAGCACCTCTAAGCGCTATGCGTTGTAATGGTATGCGTTGTAATGGTAGGTAGTTGTAATGGTATGCGTTATAACGTCATACATCCGTACCAAACTCACAATTCTTAATGGGATGAGAATGGCATGGCAGGTGTCCCAAAACCGGGTACACCAACGTGGTCATGAAGCAAGTAAGCTGTTGCACAGGTTATGTACGCTGCTGCACTGGTTAAGTAAAGACACCTTGAGCCAGTTTCCAAATGGGAAAACGTGTGGCCCCAAACGATTCCCAATTGCACTTTTGGGGGGGGGGGGGGGGGGGGGGGGGGGGGGTCCATGGTGGGAAAGCTATCAGATTTGAGAATCCTAACTGAAGTCACAAACAGAAGGAACCCTGAACACTTTCATGAATATGAAAGTCAATCTGCAGTTGAAGACATGCACTATAATATCCTATAATGTTCATAGTTCACAGGAAAGGATAGATAGATACTATTTTGATGTAAAAAGACTACATTGCAGCAGAGCACCTAACTGAAGGCAATGCTTCGTAGTATCCCAAATAACCTGTAACCTCCACTCAAATAGAGAGAAAAATGAAGATTTATCTGTCAGATCAAGCGAGCCGAAGCTTCGTAGAAAACTACACTGTTACTTTAAGTCAGCAGCTTACCCCTTACAGCATGCATTGCACTGGCATAAGCCTCACACCTGCAGTTCTTTTTCAAAGGTGGCACTTAATAGGATATCTGAAAATGTCGACAGTTGTACTGACAACCAGAGAGGAAGGGTTGTTTATAACTTCATTGAGGATTCCTACAATGCATAAATAAGATTACAATAGCATTTCCTTCTGCATCACAGGATCTTCACTGATAGTCATAAATGTAGTATGGAGTAGCAATTCTGCCCTCAATCCGCAGTTGTCAATAAAGAACCATGTGTAGAAAGAAAGCTGATCAGACCATTTAGTAAGATTTCATATTGAAAGCTTTCTAGCTAAATAAATTCCTTAATGTCAACCAACCTATTAAAGAACAAGTTCTTGAATCTTCAGCCAAGCACTAATGCTTTGAAAAAAAGTATGAACTCATCACCATGTGGCTTCCTTACAAATTTCAGCTACAGGTACATTCCTTAACCATGCAGCAGATGAGGCTTTGCTATGTGTAGAGTGAGCTCATGTTTTACAGGGAGAGCTTGGTTAGCCAATTGATAGCAACGAGCAATGCATGAAACTATCCACTTGGCTAGAATTTGTTTTAAAGAAGACATACCAGTTCTGAGGAGACTGCAGTTAATGAAAAACTGGCTTGTTTTAATGATATCTTTAGCCTTTGTCCATTCTGCCGGGGAGGAGGAAGGGTTGCTTGGGACTATGATGGAAATACCCCTACGTGAGAACTGGAGTTACAGGTAAACTATTATGTCTCTCGTAGAGGATTTTCATTTATAGTCATAAGCACTAAATAGAACAGCAAGCCCATCCCCACAGAGAGTGGTGTAGGGGACAGAGGATGAACCAAGATGTTCAAGCAAAGAGATTTCAGAGGGAAGCCTGCTCTAGGTGAGAGTCCACTCTAGCATCAGAGTCTAGGCAGTAATGCTTTGTGAACGTATGAACCGATTTCCAAGAGGTTGCTTTACACATTTCTGAAATAGGCATGTTCCGCCATAAAGCAGCAGTAGCCAACTCACCTCTAGATGAGCGTGCTTTATGGTTAAGAGAGTGTATTTTGTTAGCCTTTTGATAGCACAATAGGATACAAGAAAATATCCAACGGGAAAAGGATTGCTTGCAGGTGGCTAAACCTGTACGGACCTGATCATATTTGAAAAACAATTGGTTTAACGTGCGGATATTAAGACTTTTGTCCAGAAAGAATTGCAAAATTCGCCTCACATCCAGGGAACTAAGAGTTCTTTTGGCTGGAGTAGAGGAATATTGAAAGAATGTAGGTAACAAGATAGTCTGGGAGACAAGAAAGTCTGAAATAACCTTAGGGAGGGATTTTGGGTGAGTTCTCAGAACCACTTTGCTAGAGTGGAAAACAGTGTATAGTTCATAAGAGCATAGTGTTTGGCTCTCATTAACCCTGCAGGCAGATGTGATCGCCAGAAGGAAAAGTTTCCCAAGATAGATTTTGAAGAGATGTTTTGTGTATGGGCCCAAAAGTGTACAGTATACGAAGTACAAGGACTACAGTAAGGTCCCCTTGTGTAGAAGGGCACCTAAGGGGAAGGAAATAATTGTTGATGATGAGAATTCTGAAAAACAGGGGTATTGAAGGACATTTTCGGGAGGCAATAAAAGCTGTTCGGTGAACCTTTCTAGAAGCACATTGTAAGTCAGATTGTGCCAAATGGAGTAAGTATAGGAGAATGATATTTTCCTGGCAAGGTGTAGGTTCCACGTTCTATGCAAAAATCACTACCATTTCAAGGTGAGGAAGGCCACTTAGCCTCCTCAAGAATATACATGCGATCTTGCAGCAAAACTAATTGTCCGTACTGCACTAGCTCAGAAGCCATGCTGTCAAATATAAAAGGAGAGACCAGGGTGTCCCATCTGGCCTCTGAACTTTGTTAGCAGGTTCGGTCTGCATGGTAGTTTGAGATGTGGATGGACCAGAGAAAGGTGGCCACTCCTGAGGTATGATGATCATCTTCATTCTTGACTGGGACAATTCGATGAGGTGTTTCAGGATCAGGTGAATCGGCAGAAAAGCGAAAAGAAGTGTACTGGACTAGTAGATCCATAGGGCATTTCCTAGTGTGCCAAGTTGGCAGTACCTCGATGAGAAGCTTCGACATCTTCTCGTGGTACTTCTCGTGGTACTACTCTGGGAGGTATTTACCCGGATGATAGGTTCATTACCCTAGCAGACGCCAAATACATTTCAGCTTGGATCTAGACAATTCCTTCAGTTCGATAAAATCACAGCAACTGCAAGTGGAATATGGCCGTCCTTTCCAGATTCCGCACACACTGGATGCACTGTTGGCCATGGCAGGTGGAAGGCGATTGATTTCCCAAATCTACCAAGCTCTGCAGGAGGACGATCCCTGAAAGAGCTCTCAATACAACAAAAGTGGCAGGGGATCTTGGAGAAACCCCTCTCCCCGAAGGACTGTGAGGGTATCCATGACGAGGTAAAGTCCACATCTACCAATGTGCGGTTTAAACAACTAATACAATGTGATACAGCAAGTCTATTCCACGGCCAAGAAGCTCCAACCAATATACCAGAGCGCTGCCTTAGATGTCCCTGCTGTAGGGGAGACAGTGCGGACTTCATACATATGATTTGGTGGGATTTGGTCTTGAATGAAGATTGGAGGATGGTCCTCGCTGGGCTGGGAAGTGCCACAGGATGGGAGATCAGGAATGAAGAGGGTTACTATTTGCTGGGGGATATACCCATTAAGAAAAGAAAAAATAAAGCTGCAAATTTCTTATCCTGGGCCGAGGGCTGGGGAAGCGCAGGATCGCCGTTGGTTTTTTCTCACCGATGGCACCTAAATTAACAGACTGGCTGAGAGACATGGCTGAATGAGAGAGTGCGGAGGAACGACATGCACAAAACACGCAGGGATAATAAACTGCCTGACGATCTGCTGGCCAGGGCACCAAAAAGCTCTCCAAGCTATTAGTACTCGCTCCCCACCAGATGATTTGCCATCATGGGTATATATGAAACAGAGAAGGCTGCAACCGCAAGGTATCAAAATGGAAGGTGCAAGGATGTATAGTCTAGGTTATATAAATGATAGTGAATCATTTCTATTCCAGGTTTCCAACATCAATGCACTGTAAATGTTAAGTGTTGGGATTATGCTGAAGCCAGTGAAGGGGGGTAATCTTGTGTTTCTCCTCGTGGTAATAAGACTTTCAGAACGATGTTAAAACTGCAACTGTGATTCTGAAAATGTCAATTAAAAAACTATTTTAAAAAAAAGTCACAGAGGTTGGTTTCTGCAGAAATGATTAACACTTTAAAGGCATATCATTAGGTTAACAAACCAGTTTTAAAATTCAAGAAAGCCTGCTTTTATTGGCGCACAAATGGGAGTGGCTACTGTTCGTGAATAGCTCAAAGATCAGAAACTGGCGTTGTGGAAAGCCATGTAAAACAGAAACCTACCACTCAACTCCTGGCGGCTTGTGCGTGTGCTGTCCAGCTGAGACCAAACATGTTTAATTTCTTGCTCAGATCGGACTTTCAGTTCACCGTAATTCTTTTTAAGCTCTTCATATTCTTCCTGTAGAATTGCCATCTGAAAAAATAAAAAATAAGTAAATAAGGAGTATGGTTTAATTATTTCCTACAGATAATGCCCAATGAGAGAATGCTGTTGCTGGAGAACACTACATCAGTGTTTATTTGACAATTTACAAGAAGTGCCAGTTATTTTCCCCAACAGTAATTCCCTCTTGTAGAACAAATACCACAATTTCCCTCTGTTGAGCAATACCAAGACATCATACACTGCTTTGAAGAAATCATATGCTTCCATAAGTTTCCTTACCCAATATGAGTAACAAAAAAAGGATTCTATCTTGCAGCAGAGTCAATCTGTGTGCACAACAGCCAAACCTTTTTTGAGCTCACAAATTAGCATGTTATTCTTGCGTAGTCGTGGCAGACTTAAGGGATTGGAGCACTGTGCCCAGTTGTGAAACAGAGCCCAGTGGAGTAGGATAGGCCCATCCAGATTTCAAAGGAACAGTGACCTGTATAATGGTCCCTCTTAATCCAACAAGTTGCATAAAGTGGTGGACACCGCAGGGTGGCAGCCTCTGGCGTAACTGGGAAGAGGGGACAGCAAGCCTTGGTAATGCTAGATATGATACACCAGAATACTGTGGTACTTTGGGACTCCAGAACGGTAAGCAGGTTTAACTGGTATCTGCTCCATCAGCTCATTGTAATAGAGTATTTACACGATTACATTGAGCTGATGGAGCAGCAGGGCTAGGGCAAAACCAATGTAGAATACACCCCAGGGGAGTGACAAATGTTGATGTAAGCACATTGCATCATACTGGCTGCAAAAGGTTTGCACAAAGCACAAAAAGAGAAACTATTTTTGTAACTTCTAAAAAACTATTCATGCACATCTCAGACACCAAAGGTGTGAATAAAGAACCTAACCTGAAAGTGATATTAGGGATCATTATATGCTTATAGGTGAC
Source organism: Lissotriton vulgaris (assembly GCF_964263255.1). Lineage (NCBI taxonomy): Eukaryota > Metazoa > Chordata > Amphibia > Caudata > Salamandridae > Lissotriton > Lissotriton vulgaris. The sequence continues at coordinate 830,216,539 of NC_141687.1, read as the reverse complement.
ATCAGTGAGCCATACACACCCTGCTTAGGTATATGCCGAACTCAGGAGGGAAATCGTTTCTAACATCACTTCCAGACCACTATTAGATGGAAGAATGAAAACCTGTGAAATCGTGCTATGTAAGAAACAGAGTTTTTGTTGCAGTACCCCCCTTACTTTTTGCCGCAGTACCCCCTTTACTTTTTGCCTGGTGTTTGATGCAACTTTAACTGAGCTGTACTGGGTCCCTGCTAAACATGTGCCCAGTACCAGTGTTCTTTCCCTAAAACCTGTACTAAATGATTACCCAATTGGCAAATCTTCAGTTACCACTGTAAACCTCTAGTAAATGGTACCTAGGATTTGGGCAAAGAAGGAGGGTCCCCTCAAGGGCTGCAGAACAAATTAATGCACATGCACAACTGCCATTGCAGGCTGCATGCCTTGGTGCAGACAAAAGTGAAAACACAACCGGACACATATCCCCGGGTGCCATGTCCCCTACTACTGCAAATATTTGGAAGTCACCCCTACAGCAGGCTGGAAAGCCTTAAGGCAGGGTGCTTAATATTATATGTGGAGGCATATCTGCCTAAGCAGATAGGCCCCTGTGCTGATGAACCCTAATGATGCCAGTGCAAGTGAGTAGGAAAGCCATCTTAAACCATGTACTGGACACTGGTGAAAACGAGTTCCCCCAGCTACATGATGGTTTCACTGAAAATAGGAATGTTTGGTACCAAACATCTCGTCCTGAAAAACCCATACTGATGTCAGTGTTGCATTTATCAAAAGATGCCGTCAGAGGGCTTAGAGGTGCCTCCCTGAAACCTTAACAGGCTTTGGTGTGCCCGTCGACTGGATTCTGCCATCCTGCCACCCAAGGTACTGTTCTGGCCACCTGATGTGAGCCTTTGCTCCCAGGAGACCAAGAACAAACGTCTGTTATGGAAGAGGGTGTAACACCCCCTGCCACAGGAAGGCCTACTGATTAGTCTCCTTGGGCTGGCGAGCTTTAAAAGGAGCTGCTGCCTTTGGAATGCAAATCTGGCTCCCCTCACAGCAGAGTAAGCACCCCCATTTTCCAGAGCCCACTTGGCACCTGGATAGGCAGGAAAATTAGCTAGTCAGGTAGGCATACCACCCCCAAGCCCGTACCACCCCAAAGGTACGCTAACTGAGAAGAGGACACAATTTGTTTTACAGGTATTCATCTTTGTGATGTCATAGCTAGGAATTAGGAGACCAGGTTATGCCAACTTCCCACAGGAAGTGGCCATATAGGCTGCATACCGACCCCAAAGGCCAGTAACCCATTGGCTACTACCCTACACTCCCCTGCTGTCCCTAAATTCAGGGGAGTCCCTGGCACCAGAGAAGCAGATCCCGACTACCTAAGAAGAGAGAACACTGAAGAGCCGCAAAAGCAGATCAGGCTGAAGAGAACACCAGACTTGGCACCTGCCCCGCCGGCCTGTCTGCAGCCCTCATTGAAAACTGCAGCTGTGACTTCAGAAACTTGGGAGAACTGCCTGCCTTCAAAATAGACTCAAGACCTCCCATGAACAGTGTACCTGTTCAGCAGAAACTCCAAAATGAAGACTCCAAGGCCTCCTGAACCACCAAAAACTGAAGCGGTCACTTCACCAGTCACCTCTGGAGTGGGCCAATGGTGCCAACCTTGTCTCCCAGATGTCGCCTGCAGACTCTCCAGACAGGATAAGGAAAACCCCAATGCCTTAAGACACCTCTGCACCAGTCGCCCCTGGGGCTTGTAGAAGCAGACCAAAAGATACCCCCCTCACCCTCCCTTTTCGAGCACCGTAAAGTCTAAGCCTCTCGCTGGTTCAACCTGACTGGAGTCCTAGCCAGAGCCTGAAGCCTCTTTTTACAGAGAACAACCCCTATTGAAATGCATTGGGCAGCTGATGCAGTTTTGCACCCTGCGCCTGTCCAGCCTAGTGCCGCTAGTGGTGTACTGTTGGTGCTGCCTTGGACCTTGCCCACCACTAACTAACTCCTGGAGATTAGTCCTGTAAGTCGATGTACTGTACCGGTTTGCAGAACTTGCTCTTCCTTCCATAGAATAACGTTTCAAACTCAGAAATTGCACCGTGTCCACTTTTTAAAGTGAAAAGAATGTATATGTAAAAACATACTCACCTGAACAATTTTTCTTTGATGTCTAAACATATATAAAGATACTTGTTATTTTTATAAACTGGTGTGGATCTCCTTCTCGAAGCGTAAAATGCTTTTGCTTGAAGATCTTTCTGGATTCACTATGCTGTGCATATTCCGCGGTCTTGTGGTTGGGTCCGGATTCGTAGTCTTTTCTTTGTTTTTTTTTTTGTTGTTTTTTTTGTAGCCCTTGTGGGCGTCGGCGTCACACCTCCTCGGGTGCATTTCCAGTGACGTCGGCATGCTTCCTGCGGAAGCTCCCACTCTTGGGCGCCATCTTCGGATTCTTTTTTCCGTATTTCTTTCTTTTCCGAAGCAATGGCAATGTTTTAATCAGGTGATAACTTCTTTACCACTTGTCCTTATATTCTCTTACTTCTTCTCCGCTTTCTTTTTTTTTTTTTCGACCACCTATTCTCTCTCCAGCCTCATCTTTCTGGCGGAGGTGGGTGGGTTCGCTAGTGGATCCAGAAAGATCTTCAAGCTGCAAAACTACACCGACAGGTAAGAAACTATTCGTTTTGCAGCGTGAATCTTTCTGGATTCACTATGCTGTGCATAGATTTTGTAGCGGTTTCTCATTTCCGTGGCGGCTGGGTGGAATATGAGCTCTGGTTTTTGAATATATGCTGGAGCACCCTTTGTCCGACTTGTGCTTCTTTGTTCATCTGAACATCCACGCAATAGTGCTTCGTGAATGCGTGCACCGAAGCCCATGTTGCCGCCAGGCATATGTCTTGTATGGGTGTATTGGCCAGGAAGGCTACTGTAGCCCCCTTTTTTCTAGTGGAGTGGGCGCGTGCCCCCTCTGCCAGTTCTTCTCCTGCCCTTTTGTGGCAGAGCTGGATTGTTGGCGCGATCCATCGTGCAATAGTGGTCTTAGTCACTGCCTTGCCCATGTAACTGTTGGCGAACGACACAAAGAACTGTTTCGTTTTCCTGTGTCCTTTTGTCCTTTCAATGTAATGCATGACCGCCCTTCTGGCGTCCAGGGTGTGCAGAGCTCGCTCTGCCCTAGTGGTTGGTTTTTGGAAAAAACTTGGAATCTGTATGGACTGGTTCATGTGGAACTTGGACACCACCTTCGGCATGAAGTGTGGGTCGGTCCTCATCACCACTCTGTCATTGTGTATTTGTAAGTAGGGCTCCTGTAGTGTTAGCGCTTGCAGCTCGCTCACTCTGCATCAGGACGTAATAGCAAACAGGAAAGCAGTTTTCATAGTTAGCATCTTCAAGGAGGCCTTGTGAAGCGGCTCGAAGGGCTCCTTCATGAGTTCCGTCAGGACCACGTTTAGGTTCCATGCCGGTGGTGGCACCCGCTTGGGTGGTGCAATCCTTTTTGCTCCTTCCAGGAACCTCTTTACAACCTGTGATGTGTAGAAGCTTCTGCCCATCTCACCCCTTGTGTATGCCACTATAGCCGCCAGGTGAACTCTTAAGGAGGACGAGCTGAGATTTTTCTCCAGCAAGTGTGTCAGGTACTTCAGTACCGTGGAGTCCTTTCTCATTTTATTGTGGAGTCTCTCTCTCCTGCACCACATCGTGAATCTTTTCCACTTTGCGACATAGCACCTCCTTGTGCTGGGCCTTCGTGCCTCCCGAAGGACCCTGAGGGTGCTCTCTGGCAGTCTCAAATGTGCGAACTCTATGTCCTCAGGAGCCATGCTACCAGGCTCATGCTCTCTGGTTCTGGGTGCAGCACCTCTCCGTTCTGCATGGAGAGCAGGTCCTTTCTTCTTTTGAATCTGTGGGGTGCACACTGCGCCATCTCCATGATCTGCGAGTACCATGTCTGCCTCGCCCACTGTGGCGCGACCTGTCTCCGGGTCATGGTGCTCGCTCTGCACTTGCTCAGTACTCTGTGTATCAGTGGTATCGGGGGAAAAGCGTACGCAAATTTCCCGGACCAATCTATCCATAGGGCATTCCCAAGGGACCCTTCTTCGTGTTGTCTGGATGCGAAGTTTCGGCATTTCGCATTCTGGCGTGTTGCAAACAGGTCCACTGATGGCGTTCCCCACCTGTTGAACAGCCTCCTCGTCTCCTGAGCATTGAGCTCCCACTCGTGGGATGCCGAGGTCTGTCTGCTCAGCCAGTCTGCCTGAATGTTCTCCTTCCCTGGTAGGTGTATGGCTAGCAGGTCTATCTGTAGAGGGATGGCCCACCTCCATATCTCCTGCGCCAGCGTCGAAAGCGTTGTCGACTGTGTTCCACCCTGTTTGTTTATGTAGAACATCGCCGTGGTGTTGTCCGTCTGTAGCAACACCCTTTGCCTGTACAGTCTTGTCTGGAAGGCTTTCATTGCAAGGAAGATTGTCTTCAATTCGAGGTAAGTGATGTGCTTTGTCGCATCTGCTGGCGTCCAAAGACCCCTCACTTTGAGTTCCTCCATGTGAGCGCCCCATCCCTTCAGGGATTCGTCCGTGGTGATGGTCACTGTCGGAGTTGGTAGTGTTAGAGGCAGTCCCCTTGTTAAGTTCTCCAAGGTCCACCATGTCATCTCCTTCTGCACTGCGTGCGTCACCACCACAAGATCCTCCCAACTGCCAGAAGCCTGTGACCATTGTTCCTGGAGCCATTCTTGCATGGGTCTCATGTGGAGCCGTACATTCGGCACTAGGTGGATGCACGATGCCATCATCCCCATGATCTTGCTCGCAGTCCTCACTGTCCGAGCTTGTCCCTTCCGGTAGAGGCGAGCTTCCTTGACCAGTGCCCTTGCTCTCTTCTCGCTGGGGAACACTTTGCCCTGTAAAGTGTTGATCTCTGCCCCCAGGAAGATCTTCACTTGCTCCGGCTCCATTGATGATTTCTTCCAATGGACGGAGAACCCCAGGTTTATGAGCGTGCTCGTCACTGTATGTGCATGCTGCTTGCACTTATGGTACGAGTTTGCTATCACCAGCCAGTCGTCCAGGTAAGGGTATACATGTATCCCTTGTCTTCGTAAGTGCGCTGCGACTGCCGCGAGGCACTTCGTGAATACCCTCAGTGCTGATTTCAGTCCGAAGGCCAGCGTTGTGAACTGATAGTGGCCCCCTCCGATTGCAAACCTGAGCATATGCTTGTGCCTCTCGTTCATCGGTTTGTGTAAGTAGGCGTCCTTGAGGTCTATCGTGACCATGAAGTCTCCGACCTGCAATTGTGGCAGCACCTCCTGCAGAGAGGTCATTTTGAACTTTTGTGTTATTATGAATTTGTTGAGGAAACTTAGGTCTAGGATGGGTCTCATCTGGTCGTCGACCTTTGGTACTAGGAAGTACGTTGAGTATATTCCCTTGTTCCTTTCCATGAAGGGAACTCTTTCTATGGCCTGTTTTTGTAGAAGTTCTTGCACTTCTTCCTGAAGCCTCGCCAGCTGTTCTCTTGCTGGTGGCTTTCCCCTTGGTTTTCTGTTTGTTGGCTTTCTCTCCAACTCCAAGCAGTATCCGAATTGGATGATGTTTAGGATCCATTTGTCTGATGTGATTTCTCTCCATTCCTGGAGATAGAATTTTAATCTTCCTCCCACTGGTGTCATGTGGTCATAGGTGTTTAGATTGTCCTGACCCCTTCGTATGTGGTGCCCTCTGGGATCCTTTCTGTGGTCGGGCACCCGGAGGTCTCTAAAGTCACTTCGAGGTGGGCTGCTGCCCCCCTCTTCTATTCTGGCCACGTCCATTCCTCCCTCGAAAGGACTGACCTCTTGGCTGGTACTGCCAGGACTGCTTCTGGTGACCTTGCTAAGCCTGCCTGGTGCGTCTGTTGGAAGGCCTGCTGCGATGTACCTGGCTGGTTTCCACCTCTCCCGCCGGGCCTCCGTGCCGGGGTGCCTCTGAACTGCAATGCCCCCATGGATCTTGCCGTCTCGTTATCTTTTTTGAGTTGGCATAGTTTCTCGTCAACCGTTGCTCCGAAAAGCATTTCGCCGTTGAACGGTGTGTTCAGGATACTGTGTTGTACCTCGGGTTTGAACCCTGAGATCCTGAGCCAGGCGTGCCTCCTTTCCGTGACACCCATCATCATGAGCCTGCTGGCGGTGTCTGCCCCGTCCAGGGCCGTCTTGAGGAAATAATTTTCTGCGTTCTTCCCTTCTTCGATCAATTTTTCGGCCTTCTGCCTGGCATCCTGGGGTAGGTCCTTCACTAACTGTCCAGGCCCCTCCGTGATCTGATACATGTGCCTGTTTAACAGGGCGTTGGAATTAGCCATTCGCCAGTGGGTCGCGGCATTTCGCTCGATCCTTCTCCCCACCAGATCCATCCTCTTGCTCTCCTTATCCGGTGGTGGGCCCGAGGTAGTGGATACGCTCGCCCTCTTCCTAGCTGTGGCCGTGATAATGGAGTCGGCGGAGACCTCGCCTCGAATGTAGGCCGGGTCCTTCGAGGAATGTTTGTATTTTTTCTCTGTTCTGGGAGTTACCGCCTTGCATGTTGCGGGCTCTTTGAACGCTTCCTTTCCCTGAGCCAAGACGCTCTCGAGCATTGGCAGGAACTGGCTTCTTGTTTGTGTTGGGAGCAATGTCTCTAGCAGGAAGTCTGCTTTTCCTCGTCGAGCTTCAGCTTGAATGCAGTTGCGGCAGATTGTATCGCCGAGTTGTATGCCCCGATGTCGTCCGGCGGCGAGGGTATGAGGGGTATGAGTCGACCGCCTCTTCCGGGCTCTCGGTGTCGACGTCTAGGTAATCCTCCTCGCGTGGGTCATAGGTGGCCGACTCGGCGTCCAACCTATTGCCCTCATCGTCCTCATAGCTGTAATCCTCGTAGGGATTCTCTTCACCTTCCTGGTCGTCGACCATCTCGTCGCTAGGCACATGGTCGTCGACATGTTCTTCCTCCTCGACCAGATCTAGCACGACGTGCTTGGTCTTGTATGGAATCGTGAAGGCACTCATCTCGGCGGCGACATCTTTTCTCCGCTGCAAGAGGCTTGCCATCTCGGCTTCTAGCAGACGCCTCTTCCTTTCCATCTCGGCTGAGTTTTCGGCTTCGGAACGTTCGGCCCCTCTCTTCGTCGTCTGGTTCGGCGGCGAGATTTTCGGCGTCGACGGCTTGGACGTCGAACTGGCTTTCGGGTCCTTGGACGGTGCCGAGGCTTTAGGGTCTTTCTCCCTCGACGTCGATCGGTCCCTTTCGGCGACGATCTTCGACGCTTTCTGCTGCTCAACAGCTTTCGGCGCCAGGGACTCCTTCTCCGAGGATCCGCTGGGCCTGCTTGTGGTCGCGGACGGCAGATGTCGCTGCGTCGGCGCCTTCGGGCTCTTGGCCTCGTACTTTCGAGACTCAGTCTCTCGTGCTCTTGTGGGACGTCGAGTCTCCTACCTTATCAGGCGTCTTCTTGTAATCGGTCTCTACGACCGTGTAGCTGTCGTCTTCGGCGGCAGCGTTGTCCTCCTCCGAGGACATCCCCAGCTCGTACAGCGATGGCGTCGGGGATTTTCCTTCGAGGGCGGTGTGTGCTACCCTCTGTCTCTTCCTCACACGAAGGGTCTTCTGGGCGAAGACGGCGCAGGCGTTGCAGTCCTCGCTTCTGTGTTCTACCGGTAGGCAAAGGTTGCAAACCGGGTGCTGGTCCTTCTGCGCGTACTTGTGTCTGCAGTTCGGGCAGAACTTGAACGGCGTGTTGTCCATCCTCGTGCGTTCAGGCCTCCCTGACCGCGTGGACGTCGACGATCGTCGAAGTTCGAGGTTTTCACCTTCTTTTCTCCTCGTCCATGTTCTGTGAAGTCTTCCTTAGTCGTCTTCTTCCAATATCTACTCCAACTTCCACTCTTTTCAGTACTTTCTCCAAAAATGTCTGGAGCCCAACGGGAACGATCCAGACCCGACCGTGGAAAAAAGAATCTGAAGATGGCGCCCAAGAGTGGGAGCTTCCGCAGGAAGCATGCCGACTTCACCGGAAATGCACCCAAGGAGGTGTGACGCCGACGCCCACAAGGGCTACAAAAAAAAAAAAAAAAGACTACGAATCCGGACCCAACCACAAGACCGCGGAATATGCACAGCATAGTGAATCCAGAAAGATTCACGCTGCAAAATTACCTATAGGTGCCTATAGCCTATGACCTATTCCACCGAATCTACAGAAACAATCCTCTCGAATCGTTTTGTCATTTATTAATCATTGTGTGTATTTGCAAATGTCTTATAGTGTTAAGTCTAAGGCTGCACAACCACACTACTTCTCTGATAGAGGGCTTTGGGATTGCATAGCAAGGTCTATGCACTAGTAAGGGAACCCCTTGACTCTTTATGTGATGTATCAAGAATAGGATATGTGTGGTGGCTAGCAGCATGGACGTGTCTGGCCGGAGCTCCGGCCGGGCTGCCCTTAAATCCGACGTTTCCACCCTATCCCGGAGGACAACTTTCCACTCAGGCGGTGTGTGCAAGCGAGCTGTGTACGGCGCTGGCTGAGTGACACCAAAAACGCCACGGATCTCCCGCTGTTCCGCCGCAATCGGCACCGGATCGGGTGCGCTCTCAGCAGGCAAGATGGCGACGGCGGTTTGGGAAGCGGCTGAGAGAGGACAGAGCGGACCGCGGGCTCCTGCCTAAGTGAGGGAAGTGACCTGGCTAAGGAGCGGAGCGGCTGAGGGGCGGCCCCGCGACCCGGGGCAGAGGAGTGCGGCCCTTGCGGTACCGGGACACCGAGAGCGAGCCCGACCACCTTTACCAAGATGGCGGCCGCCACCGAGTGGAGCCGGTGATCGCCCTGGGAGGAGTGGGGCGAACCGCGCTGAGGGACACCAGCATCCAACACCGCACAGAGGCCGAGAGCGGAGGGAAGCCGGACCTGCTTTGTGCCCCCTCCCCCCCCCCCCCGCCCCCCGCCCGACTGACAGGAACACGGGCAACCGATGTGGAGAAGATCCCTCGTCCAGGCGAGGTGGAGCGGACCAGCAGCTGGAGGCACGAGGGAGCTCGGGGTGCGGAGCCCTGGAGGTGAGCCCACTTGGGGGAGAGACTTGAGGTGGGGGCCGGTGATCTACGCCGGGCTCGGGACTCTAACGGCTATAATTGCGACCCCCCCTCCCCCCCCCCCTGCGCCAGTCCCACCTACGAGAGGTACTGAGGTGCAGCGGGCCCCCGGGGTGCGGTGACAGGAGGCGGAGAGCTGCAGGCGCCGACGGTCGCTGACTGCGAGGAGGGGCTGCGAGTAGTTGCGGAACGGTCCGCCTTACTATCTGGAGGTGATGTGAGGAGCCAGCCTGGGGGCGAAATCTGGACATCGGGGGTTGCCCTGCCCTGCAAATCGGACACTAAACCCCACACGTATCGGGCAGAGCGAGGAGTAACAGGAGCCGCCTGGGGGACGGCGAGAGGAGTGACCCCTCCAACGGGCGCCCCGCAGCGGTCCCACTTGGGCGGGAGAGTGCGCCTTGGCCACTCCGAGCACCACAACGGGAACGTCGCCCAGCCCCTCTGGCACGCTGAATCTGACCTAGACTCTTCCCTGACGGAGGGGAGGGGAGGGGACGGGACGAGGTGCTTCAAAAAGGGACCTTGAGACACGAAATATAGTACACGCACCACTCACCCACCCCCCCCCCCTCCCCCCCAGAGCCGCACCGAAACTAGTGGCTAATGCCGGGAACAGTACCTGCGAGCTAGAGCCGGCACCGGGGATTCCGGCACCCACCTACGACAAGGCACTGACGTCAATCGGGTTCAAGTCGGAACCACAGCTGCTCCTACAGTCATGGGGAAACGTGATCCAATCCCTAAACCAACAAAGCAGGGCCCAATGGACAACTTTGAAACGTCGAGATCCAACGTGGACCAGCGGCCGGAAACGTCTGGACCGCACACCGAAACGGCGATGCTCCTGGCAGCCATCAAGTAGTGACATCCAGGAATCGCGGGCGGCTTTGGAGGTGAAAATCGGAGAAAAGGGCTCCGAGATCACTCTGCTACGTCAGGACTTTCGCAATTTGACAGAGAGGGTATCGGTGGTCGAGAACAGGGTCACAGATAGTGACTCGTCGATCACAGCGCTACAGAAGGACATGGCAGAGCTCCAGGCCTCACATCGCCACCTGCAATGGAAGGTGGATGGCGCCGAAAATAGGTCCCGCCGCAACAACCTCCGCTTTGTGGGCTTTAGGGAGGGACTTGAAGGGAGGGATATGGCCTCCTTCCTCCATGGATGGCTCAAGAATACCTTCCCAGCGGCTCCATTCTCTACCTGTTTCGTTATTGAGAGGGCCCACAGGGCGCTGCTGGCCAAACCACCGGAGGGCGCGAGACCGAGGCCAGTCATAGCGAGATTTCTCAACTATGCTGACAGGGATTTAATCCTTAGAGAAGCCAGGAAGCTGGGGGAGATCCGGTTCGAAAATGCCACGATTATGATCTTCCCAGACTATAGCCAGGAGGTCTCCAAACAACGTCGCTCCTTCAACTCGGTGAAGCTGAAACTACGTGCCTTGAAATTGGACTACATGCTCCTTTTCCCAGCGAAACTTAAAGTCATCTATAAAGACAAAACCATCTTCTTCACGTGCCCGGAGGAAGCCTGGCAATGGCTAGAGGAACGCCCCATTTTGAACAGCAGGGAAACAGCGGGCAGAGATGCCATAGACACATCGCTGAGGGAAAGGACACGCTGGGAACAGCCCAAACCACGGAGACGAAGATCCGGAAAGATCAAGGGACGTAAACCAGCGACGCCCTATCAGACCCGTGACTCTAGCGGGAGGAGAGGGGGAAGATAGACGTCCCCAAACAATAACAACCCTTCGGGCTCCAGGTTCAGCAGCCTACGAAATGGTATCCGATCGGAGGGCGACGAAGGTGAAGATTCGGAGGGACATGAATCCGAGGGGGATGGAGAGCACAGTTGGGCCGAATCGGTCCACCCCCTGGTCGCCGAGATGCCGCTGCTGGAACAAGACTCGTCGGGTCTGGGTCCCGTGGTGGACACCCAAGACTCGCAATCATAGCCATGGTTTTCCGGGGGACATTGAGATGGCAGCCCGGTGACGGGAACACGCAAGTTGGCACGCCTTTCAATGTTTTTTTCTTTTCTGGTTCTTTCAGTTGTTTAGTACATGATGGGAGGGAAAGGAGGGAGGGCGACAGACCTTCTCCTGCGGATGGTTAGGTCACTGGAAAGGGAGCGACTGGACGGGGTGGGAGGTAGGGTGGGGGAGGAAGGGAAGACATGTTTTTCTTGCACTTGTAAGTTGGGGGAACAGGGAAGTTGGGAAGAGAGGGGGGAATTAGTTGGGAAACAGCGACTACATGCCAATATGCACCTTACACCGCATCACCTCGGGAGCACCACCGAGACATATGAAAGAAACACACAATGGCAAATCCACTAGTTCACACCCACACGAATGACACAGGCGTCACAATATTATCTTGGAATGTGAATGGCCTGGGGTCGAAGATCAAACGGGGCCTAGTCAATGCCTATCTAAAACGGCTGGCGCCTGACTTTATATTGCTCCAGGAAACCCACTTAAGAGGCACCCAGTGCGCCTTTATAGCGAGGGGCAGGCATGTGGTGCTTGCGCACGCGGGTTACACGGCGGACTCTAGAGGGGCTGCAATCCTAGTTAAAAAATCCACACCATTCGCCGTCACTCGTACGTGGTTAGACCCACAGGGGACGTATGCAGGGGTGCAGGGAACATGGAGGAGGCGTAGGTACACAATAGTCTCAGTTTATGCCCCCCCAAAGCTCCAGGCGCGCACCCTTGCGGCGGTCGCTGCTATCCTACTGGACACAGCAGATACGATTCAGATAGTGGGGGGGGACTTCAATGATGTGATGTGTGCCACAAGGGATAGATCAGGGACCCCACGTACAGCGGGACACGACACGGCGCTGGCCCGACAGATGCACACTTTGGGCCTCACGGATGTCTGGAGGTGGCTCCACCCCACACAGGAGGCCTACTCCTTTTACTCCGGGGCCCACAGGGTCTTTTCCAGACTAGATTACATATTTACTTCAAGACAAGAAATTACGGTTAATGACCTAGCGGAATACAGGGCACGGGGCATATCTGACCACTCACCCCTGTCGGTACACTTGGGGCGTGGGAGGGGGCAACAGACCAGTGGATGGCACCTCACGGCGTGGGACCTGCAAGCACCGGATCTATTAAAGGGGATTAGAGCAGACATCAAGGTGTATGTGGCTGAGAACGAGGGCTCAGTGGAGTCAGGGATCACACTCTGGGAAGCACTTAAGCCAGTTCTTAGGGATCGTATAAACAGCAGACGGGGGGCAGCCAGGAAAGAGCTACACCAAGCGGTCACGACTCAGGAGGTCTCGATCTTAGCCCTTGAAACAGAATATCACCATGGGAAGGAAGAAAAAACACTCAGGAAATTGCTTGACACACAAAGGCACTATAGGGAACTGGTCACTGGGGAAGCACGCACACAGGCACTAGCGACACTACACCGCCTCTATGATGTAGGCGATAAATCGGGGAAACTTCTGGCATGGCTGAGCAGGAGAGAAAGGGCGGCACGATGGGTAGACAGGATTGAAGTTACGGGGAGCGGATCGGCCTGTACTGACGAGGCCATAGCAGAGGCCTTTGCCACGTACTATGAGGCCTTTTATAGGGCTAGAGATCTAGGGGGCGAGGTTGAAGCCAACCACTATCTATGCGATGCGGAGGTCCCAACATTGTCCCAGGAGGATGTTATGGACCTAGAATCAGAGATTACACTAGAAGAAATCGCTAAGGCAATTGCGTTCCTGAAGCCGGGGAAGACGCCGGGTCCCAACGGCTTCCCGGCGGAATTCTTTAAGCGTACGGCGGACCTGCTGCAACGCCATATCAAAAAGCGCTTTGTTGAGGCACGCCAGCAAGCAAGCCTGCCACCTGATCTGGCCACGGCCACGATTGTCCCTATACACAAGGAAGGTAAACCCAGAGACGTGTGTGCCTCCTACCGCCCGATCTCCCTCCTCAATATGGAGACGAAGATTCTGGCCACTATCCTTGCCAGACGCCTGCGAAGGGTGATCTCTGAGTTGGTACATGCGGACCAGTCGGGGTTCCTCCCAGACAGAGCGACCAAGTTGAACCTCGGCCGCACACACAACTGGCTGCAGGAGATCCGAGAGAGGAGCGACCCCCATTGGTTCCTCTCATTGGATGCAGAAAAGGCCTTCGATGCAGTTCACTGGCCCTTCCTGTTTGAGACGCTACGGAGATTCGGCTTTGGCCCTAAGTTCCTACAATGGATTGGGCTACTATACACTGCCCCAAAGGCACGAGTGAGGGTAAATGGTCGACTGTCCCGCGAATTCCACATCAACAGGGGAACACGTCAGGGATGCCCACTGTCCCCCCCTTCTATTCACATTGACGATAGAAATACTAGCTATCCGGATCCGACAGAACCAGGGTATTAGGGGGTTCACCTGGGGAGACTCGGCGGCCACACAGGAAAAAATCTTGCTATACGCGGACGACGTCCTGCTGTTTGTGACGGAGCCGGATGCCACGATCCCGGTCCTGTTCAAAGAGTTGGCTGACTTTGGAGCCAGAGCGGGCCATACCATTAATTGGCATAAATCGATTCTCTATGACCCACAGGGCCGAGAGCGAGGGGAGTGCCTACTCCTCATTCACACAACCGAGGGATTTCAGTACCTGGGGGTGTTCATCACGCTAGACAAGACACTTTCTCTTCAAAATAACGTGTCCCGCATTATGTCCGGTGCAAAACTAGAGATGAACCGGTGGAGGCACCTCCCGCTCACCCTATTAGGGCACGCAGCGCTATATAAGATGGTTCTGCTCCCAAAATTCCTCTATGCGCTGCAGAACGAATATTACCCACTCCCTCCTGTGACCCTGCCTAAAATCCATGCGGAACTACGAGCGTTCCTTTGGTTGGGGAAGCACCCGAGAATAGCCCTGGCCACTCTGCAACGCCACCAGTACAATGGAGGGATCTCCCTCCCCAACCTGGAGGCATATTATTGGGCGGAACACCTCGCCCCAATAAATGAATGGTTGCATGCAGCTATTGATCACCCCACTTATGCACTAGAGCGTTCACAATGGTCTCACACGAACGTTCTCTACTATTTGTACGGAGGGCCGAGGGGGAAGCACCTTCTGCCAGCTACCAGAATCACGCTGACTGCGTGGACTAGGGCAACCAAACGCATGGGATGGGACAAACGGCCCACTCGACAGACGCCACTATGGCATTGTAGGTGGCTGGGTGAACTCAACAAACTGACAGGCTTTAAGCAGTGGGATGATATCGGCATTTCGAACATAGGGGATGTGATTGCTAGGGGTGAACTGAAAACATTCCAAACCTTACAGGGAGAATTTGGCCTACATAACACTCAGTACTACAAATACACACGGCTAAGGCACGCTTGGAGGGCGCAGAACATCGCGTTGGCAGACATCCCAGAGTACGCCCCTTTAGAGGGTAGGTTATTGCAAGAGCAAATAGGGAGGGGAGCGGTGTCCCTCACGTACAAAACGCTAACCAACAACACACTGGGGACCCTACAAGACCTGAGAGACAAATGGGAGGCAGACACGGGGCAAATGGAGGACCTGGACTGGGAGATGGTCCTTATGCACCCACGTGAGGTGGCGATTAAGTCCAGACTCCATCTCATACAGTTGAAGGTATTGCATAGAGCGTACTACGACCGGGTGCGACTATTCCGCATGGGGAAGGCCCTGGACACTGCATGCCTTCGATGCCATCAGTCAGAGGGGAACTTCTACCACATACTTTGGGGCTGTGCAATCATACAGGAATACTGGGAGGACATATTCGGGGAATTGGATGAGGTCCTGGGCACTACTCTACCACGTGACCCAAAGCTAGCTCTGTTGGGGTTGACGACCGAGGTCGACTTGGCCCGCCCTCTGACCATATTCCTAGTGCTGGCACTGGTAGTGGCCAAGAGAGACATTGCTCGACGCTGGGGAGTGGCCGAACCGCCAGACTTGGAGGAATGGAGGAGAGGGCTCGATCTCTATATGGCGGCCGAGAGAGTGACATATAAAGCCAGGGGTTGCCCCAAAAAATTCCGAAGGGTGTGGTCAAAGTGGAGGCAATACCACGGACTAGATTGAACTCACAGGGGATCTGAATGTGGACTTAGCTATACTTGATGTTTGCTATTCTCCCAAAGATTGAGACGGAGCTTGGGCCTGTTACATGTATTAATGTGGGACCCTGTCTTTTTCTCCGGTGGTTGTAACTTTCACAGCGTATGATAGACAATTTTTGGGGTGGGAGGGTGCGGGCATGATGGGAGCTGTTTTTTGGGGGGATGTTTCTTTTTTCTTACTTAATGACATTCGTCACCAGCTTTGGTTGAAACTGCACTGTCGTTTTTTGATATGTCAATGATCCTCATGAGCAAAGGAAAAGTTGCGTTACTGACGGATACTGGCTGAATGTTGACGCCAGCCCGCGTCCCTCTATATTCTCAAATGATACGTCCAGAGCAACAATAAAAAATAAAAAAAAAAAAAAAAAGAATAGGATATGTGTAAAGAGCCAGATTCCTACATGCAGCTAAACAATAAGGGTCTGCTCCACATTCAGGAAGAAAGAAGAGATCAGAGGTGGAGTAGTCCGGGTAGTCGATGCCTAATGGGGACAAGTCTGTTAATTTCATCAAGGAACCAAGTTGGTGTGGTCAAGGAGCTCCGGTGGCCTTGCAGCTTGAATTGCAAGGAGGCTCCTGAGGTCTGGAGCCTTAATGGGAAGGAGGGGAGCCAAGCCCCTGTGCAGCTAATAGCAAGTCAAACACCCCGAAGTCGGTATTACAAGAATTAATTTGTGTTGTACCGCGAAAGCTGGTAAAACAAGAGGACGGGCGGGAGCTCCGTCTGCCTCCGGAAGGGAACTCTTTCAGAATTGTCCCCATTAGGCATATATTACCCGTGAGGCCGAGCCCTACCAGGAATTATCTCGCCACCTTAGGGTTCTCTAAATACTACATGCTCACAATTCTGTCCTGATTAAGATCTCCAATTGCGATTGAAACGCTGTCAAACCTTTTATAACTAAACTCCTTTATTCCTAACAATTTGTTGCAAGTTTTGCTCATATTAATGCAATGTAGGTTTTTTTTCAAACGTTCCTTCACTCACCACATCACGTTCCTTTTCACAATTTTGTGAGCACTTGATCTATAATCCACATGTAATGATAAAGGGAATATTGGTAAATAAATTAACCACCTTACAATGTTCACATGTGCCCCTTCCTAAAGTTGTTTAGAAAAGTGCCCTATGCCATTGGCTATTTAATTACATTTTCCTTTTCTTGAGATAATTTCTCTCTTCTAGGACCTATTGGCCTTGTATGAACCATTTTTTTTCTTCACAAAACTAAAGACACCTACTAAATTGGCCCCAGCCCTGCCAGCCTGTCCGCAGCTTCAAAGTCCCTGCAAAGAGAATGACGCCCGTCCTGTAGTCCGTAACCTCTAAAACCCCGGGGAGGTCTACCTGCCTTCGAATAAGACCAGAACTCCAGAGGACAGCGGACCTGTCCCCAAGAAACCGCAATAAAGGTCTCTGGTGCCCTCTGGAACTGCGATGACTGACCATCCTGCAACCGAAGCCTCTGGCCTTGGTCCAGGTGGCCCACTGGTCCAGAAAAGGTTCCCCAGCAATCCTAAGTCCAAGTCCAGCATTGGTTGACCTCTTCTGAACTCCAAAACGCAGCCTGCAGTGTAAATCCAAAGGCTTCCCCCAACCGCAACCAGCTCTGGTAAGAGAAACCCAACTTCAAAGGACACCCCTGCGCCCGAAGACCTTGGGTAGCTCAAACAACGGTGTCCCTGTGACTCACAGCATCCCAACTTACCTCTGCTGACGCTGGTGTTCTACTTGCTGCCTCCGGTTCGATGCATGCAGCCTGTTCTCAAAACAGAGTTCCTCCATTTACTTGCATTGGGCTCCTAACTCCGTATCTGCACCCGGCACCTCCGGTGCCGCTGGTGTTGTATGTTTGGAACTTCCTTGTGGACCCAATGTACTTGCCTAAACCTACGAACCTTGAACCTAACAGCCACTTTAGTAACCGCCAAGCAGCGTATTTTCAAGTACCCCAAGTCTCCATTGGTTAACACTGGGCCCCAACTCCAGATCTGACCTCTGCATGCTAGCAGCATGCAGAAGAGAAGGCGTGTTGAGTGCATCCTTGGACTACCAGCTTTCCCTATGAATAAGAAGCAGGAGCTCCGAAACGTGTCAGGGTTTCAAAGAATTAGAACACAAGTGCTGAATTTTGCCAATAAAGTTTGTTGAATTGCCTTCTGTGGAATGAGTTCTCAAATCAGGGCACCTTGGAGATCTAATATATCTATATATATTGTATTTGATAGATACGCCCGGAGGCCTGCGCGTGGGTGGGACTATTCAATGAGTATCACTATTGATGAGAATCTCCTGGAAGAGAACACAATTTGCTTCCAGGGAATAAAGAATCAGCGGTGGATATATGATGCTGTGAAAAAGTGCCTCTTTTGACATGGTTAGTCCCACTTCTTGCCTGGAAAATGATGTGGTTTTGATTGTAGTGCACAGGGTACCTGCCAACCAGGTCCCCTGTGCCTGTGCTTCTTCCCCCTAAAACTATTGGCATTGGGACTTAAGAGGGTCCGAAAGGAATCACTCACCTAGGCCATGCAGAATGCTACACCTGCATGCATGGCATGGTGCAGACAAAATGACAAAGTCAACATGGTGCACTGCCTGTGTGCCATGTCAACTAGCACTGCCTAAGAAATGGATAAGTCACCCATCTAGCAGGCCTTACCAGCCCTAGGTAGGGGTGCACTATATCACAGGTGTAGGTACATCTGCATGAGCAGATGTGCCCCTACAATATTAGGGTCTAATTCCTTAATGTTGAAAGTGCCAGGGAAGCCACAGAGTACTTGGGTTGGAAACTCAACAACTAGTTATTACAGCACCATGATCGCTTCACTGAACACAGGAGCATTTGGTACTAAACTACTCCTCTCAATAAAACCATACAGATTCCAGTGTGGGATTTATTGAAACATGTACCCAAAGGGTACCTCAGAGGTGCCCCTTGAAAAACTACCAATGTTGGTTGGCATTAGGCAGCCTGCCGCCACCAGACATATGTCTGGTCCCGTGGGTCGAGAGCCTCTGCTCTCTGGGACCAGAAAAAATACACATCTAGGGTGCCGGGAGTCACACCTCCTCACCCAGGATGGGCACAGTGCTCATGAGGGAAGGCTTCAAAGGGCTGCCTTTGTACTGTTGCCCCCCCCACCCCCTCCCCCCCCAAAGCGTCTGCTGCTAGCAGAGGGCAGTCCACAGTTTACACCCCTACTTTGGGCAGAAAATCTTAAAAGAAAGAATAGGAAGTGTGCCCGCCTATGCCAACTCCACCCATAAGGTGGCAGAGGCAAGGTGAAGCACATTTTTCAGTCCCACCATCTTGAAGATGGAGAGACACCTCAAATCAGGCCTGGTCTATGCCCCCTCCAACAGGAGGGTGGCATAACAGCAGCTGTAGTGACCAGAGGTAAGATGCCCATTGGCCCTACCTACTACTCCGATAAATTAGTATTTAGGTAGCTCTCTAGTCATGGATACTAGTTCCTGCCAACATAAGAACGAGGAAGAAGACTGCATGCAGTGAAGCCTGAAGACAACTACCGACTTGTCCCCACACCTCCCAGTTTTCTCCAGCTTCACAGACCCTGCGGAGACAACGCCTGTCCTGCAGTCAGCGACTTCCCGAACCGGAGGAAGACTGCCCCCCTGGCCCTCACAACCTGCCCCCGCTTGTTTGTCCAAAGCAAGTTCTCCACTGAAGACCATTTGGCATCCGACTTCCTATATGCACACTGCCACCCCTATGCAGCAGGTGGTGCATGTTTGTGGCTGCTTTGTGCCCCCCTGCACTTGCTCTAAAGCTTGGGCCCGCTGCAACAGATTTACCTACCTGCAAGCAGCGTGGCTTCAAGCACCCTCAGTCTCCATTGAAACACATTGGGCTGAACTCAGATTTTGACATCTGCACTCGACAGCCCCTGAGCCGCCTGTGGTGCAGTTTTGGTACTCACCTTCCCCTTGCTGACCTTTGAAACCAAAGACTTGAAATGTAAGCCATGTACTTACCTGTATAACCGCATTATTGTTTTCCCCCATAGGATAATACTGAACTGTTCAAAAATCCAACTGTCGACATTTATTTACGTATTTTTCCTGCAAAACGTACAAACCTTATTGCGAAGATCTGTCATAAAATAAATCTCAAAGTTTAGGTTTATAAAATTGGTGTGGATCTCCTTTTTGAGTCATGTGTCCTTTATTGGTCAATGTTGCGCAGTAAATGTCTTACACTTCTCTGTGTTAGGAATAAGGCTGTTCGCCAACTCTACCACGAATAGGGCCCTTTGGGTTTGAATTGAGCCCTGTACACTTTTTGGGAATCTCTGGACTCCGTTGCAAATGAGAATAACTACTGGTTAGTGAAATGGCAGGTAGAGAAGACTTGAATAACGTCACACATTAAAAAACACCTTTCTTTTGTGAAGGACTGAACCGAGATACTACAAGAATTGCACAGAGGTAAAAGATTAACCACTGTTTGCATTAGCACAGATTTTACTGCCAGGTGGAAAGGCATTTGACAAACTCTTTCGCCAGCCTTCTTTGATGTAAGTACTGGTTTATGCGCTATTTCATAAACTGTATTAGCTCTTTTGCGAATTAATACTTTTTTAAATGCCTTCTTTATTAACAGTTTTTAACCAAAGTTTTTTTTTTTAACTATTTTATTGGTTTCAAGCAAATTAAGAATACAATAGAACGTACAATTAGAGTTTACTGTGCCATACATATGGTCACGACATTTACATGAGACAGCTACCAACAAACATTATACAGTAGTCTCAAGCGGAAACATCTAACAGCACAGTAACAATCAAGCCGTTTGTGTGTATAGAACCAAGGATACGAGTCAGTCATTATACAAGGAAGCACCATTCTACACTTGGCCATCAGAAAATTGTTGTATTAATCCTATGTCTCAGAACCACTCTTGGAGCTTGAAGCACTGTCATCCTGTAACATACCTAACAATTGAGCCCACAACATTATGGCATCAGCTTCCACTTCATCAGCACGGGACATTCTCATGTGGTGTTTTTCCACTCCACCCCATTCCAATAGGTCTCAGAACCAATGGTCCAACTGCAGGACCCTTCTGACCATCCACCCAATATTCACTCACCTCTGTGACAATAATAAGGCCAACCGGGCAACCCTAAGGGATTTTTGCGTCCCTTGGGTCGTACCACCACTTCCAGAGGCAGGCTAGCTGAGTCTGTGGTATTCAAATCTAGGTGAACGTCTCTATAGGTGGTACTACTTATTCCTAATAATCCTGGGCCTTTCCGCAATCCCACACTAGGTATATGCAAGTGACTATCTCCTAACAGTGCACACACTTAGCTTCTTTATTGGGATCTATTTTATTCGACTATATGGAGTGACATAAGTACGACTCAGAAAACAAAAATGTAGTTGTTTAAATCGGTTACTATACACAGTACGCACAAAAACAGACACACTCACCCAATCTCAAATCTCTCTCCCAGGCCCCACATGCTGGAAATTGTCGTAGTTGCATGTCACGCCTATGGGCTTTGAAAAAGAGGGCAAGTGGTGTCCCTGCTGCGCCACAGGAAAAATCCATTCAGAGCTCCTTCACCACACTCTCCAACTTAGCATAATGTAAGAAATAGGCTGGTCCAATCCCAAAAGTGTCCTGTGCATATTGGAAAGTAATGAAGGTATCTCTTAGTTATACATCTCCCGCTACCAGACATCCGCCTCCCCGGTCCTTAGACATGGCTGGGTCTATATTCCTAAAGGGAATCAGATCCCACAATTGGGGCCCCTACAGAGAATTTTTCGGACTACCTTCTCCCATACGTTCTGTCGCCAGTTTAATTAGATAAGTAACCGGAAACTCCAACCTGCCCCATTGCATCAACAACTGTGGAAAAAAGTGTCTTCTCCAAACTCAGTCCTCAGGAGTTCTTTCTCCCAATTCTCAGACACTGTGAGCCATCTAGCGGTATGCTGCAAGGGGGCATCACTAAAGTAGAACTGCATACCCGGGATCACTAATCCCCATCCATCAAGTAATTCTTGCGGGTTGCCAGCACTACCTTTCATCGCTTACCCCCCGATGCCCCCGTAGACAGTCTGGAGAACCCACAGGTCAGATGTTATCAACCTCCAATCGTGCAGGTGATGGCGTATTCGGCCTCCCACTGGTTGCCCATGATGGTTGGGGAGCAAACTAAAGAGGCTTGGAGGCTGTGGCTGCTGGGAGGTTGTGGTGGTCTGGCCAGAGCTCTGGTTCCCCGGCCCACAGGATCTATGGGTATTGCGTCTACTGCCACGCAGAGGCTGGGGAGCTTGCACACAACGGTGACTGGGCAGGTAGCAACACTGCAGAAAACCCCTTCAGTGACAAAGGAAAGGATCTGGCCACAGCTCTGCTGTCCTTTAAGCGTTCCATGCTGCGCTCTCCTTGTCTCCAAAGCATGGCAGCATAAGCTCACCAAAAAAGAAACCGCTCAACATAGCAAGTCGGTCCTGTCCAGTCCACATAGAATTGTGAACTTAGCTGTGTCCCTCCCTTCTTCCATAGGTTGGGACAATATGGTCCAGGAATCCTCCAGGACCATGGGCAGCACCTGCAAACTAGATTCCAAAGGGAATGGGAGTAATGGCCCTAAATACATATGGTGTTCACAGACCAGGATGGCGGAAGAAAACATTTTCTCACCCAAGGTGTCCTAGCCTGTTAAGTTTCCTTATCCAGTGTGGTGGTAGGGAATGCACCAGGATTTACTCAAGAAGCGGAGGCTTGTGGACCACCAAGCTTTCCAGATTGGGGTGTATGAGTATATGAGTGTGGAGATAGGTGTCCCCTGGGGTGGGACAATGACGGGAGGCAATTGTCCGGTTCACAGGAGCCCCTGTGCAGGGCTTGGAATAGGCCCCTCGCAGGACATTTGTGATAGATTCATTAAATAGGAGAAGCAATTCTGAGGGCGGTACTCCAGACTGTAGCACCTCTGTCAAAACGTTCTTCGACTGCCACAGAGGGAGGTGAAGGTCCAGGAGCTCAGCAGCCCGTCTCACCACCACTGCAAATGAGGATCCCTCTTCTGTTGCCACGGTAGAAGGAGAGACAAGGCCAGTATCTGGGGAGATGCGCAGTCCACTGACATCCACCAATTCCTCACACCAGTCTATATTGAAGACTATGGGCTGGTATTTTTCATGGTCCAATAGCCCCTTCCAATCTTCCTCAACTCCTAGCCATAAGAATAGGGCTCCGACTTGGGCCTGGTAGGAAGGGCTCCAGTCAGCATCAGACAACGTCCCTCCGGCTCCCTTTGGGAGTTGGGGATGAGAATAAGAACAGCACTGGGAGCATCAACAACAGGCCCGGCACCTGGGAAGGCCAAGGTGGCTCAACCAGTGTCGGTCTGGATCCATCTGTGGATGCAAGGGGTCCAAACTAGCACTGGGGGCAGACCCGCCGGCACAGAGCCTGTAGGGGCCCCTCCCAAACCTGTGGGGCACAAAGGCACACCGGCAGGGACGGGTCACCCAAGTTTGAGGTACATGGCCTCAAAACTCAATTGGGCTGGGGTCGCTCCAGTTCCCCGAAACTCAGGGAGGCAGGGAAATGGCCCAGGTGCAGGCTCAACCGCGGAGCCAGGCCTTGACTGACAAAGCTCCTCTGTCTCGAAGGACTTCGAAGGGCGGGGTGAAGTCAAATACCTTTTTGACTTTTACTTTTTTTTTTCTTTTGGATGGACTTAACGGAGGGTGACTTCGACGAAGACCAATGGTTCCGCAACCAATCCTAGGACCTTCTCCTAAACTGGAACCTAGACAGTCGTGGAGTAGCACACCGAGCAGCAAGAAGCTCAAGCGGATGCTACCTCAAGCCCTTGGGGTGCATGGAACATCAATTTATGGAGGTCTTGGCGTTGTGGTCGCACTCAAGACACCAGGGGCAAATGAGGTCCAGGTCCATCACAGACATTCTCCAGTGACAGGTGCCCCATGGCTTAAAAGCAGCCTTCCTAATAGACATTTCAGCTACACCAGGAGACAAGTCTCAAACAATCGTGACAAAACGCCCACAAATCTGTGTTAAAAAATGTACTGGAGGGGGGGTAGCCCTTTCCGGATATGCGCAGACTGGTGCGGAAAAAAAAGAACTGATGCCAGCGCACTGGGATGGCACCTATATTGGCACTGCGCACGTCACTCCCGAAGCGGACAACGCCACCTCCCTGTGTGCAGCCGTAGTGCTAAAAAAAAAAAAAAATGGGTCTAGTCTGACACCTGGGGATAATTCCAAGATAAGGAATCTACGGCTAGCAGTCTCGATCAGATATGAAGTTTCTTTCGCACATCTTGAGTCGAACAGGAATTGTGACTATATGACAGTGACCAGCTAAAAGTAAAAACGTAAAAGGCAATGATAAAAAATAGGTCCGACATTGTTGACCTATTCGCTTTGTCAAGTGTATTTGCTGTGCAGCATCAGCAAAAAAAAATAACAGTCAGAGCATACATGTGTTAAGACATGCATATAGATGCATCCTCACAGGAGTGGAATGAGGCAAGTGCCATTTTCTTTTAACTCTGATTTATATATTATTTTTTCATAAACCCCACTATTAGTCTTCAAAGTGGTGGTACAACAACAAGTAAAGCACAATAACTTCAAACCACACATGCCCAGGTCTTTAGGAAGATCATGATGGATCACAGACATCCAGGGTCATCTCCCCACCCCCCCAAAAAACAAATACGATGGGCCATAGAATTGCCACCATTTGCCCCATATCTTAATGTGTTTGCAGGGTCAGCCCCATGCGATTTAGATCAGTTCTTCTAGCTTGACACACCAGTCCATACCAGCCATCTGTTCAGATAGTGTCGGAGGTTATTGAGATTCCCACTTGAGTGCAATGTCCCTCTTAGCAACCACTGTTGTGATGCTCACAAATGTTTGGTCCCCACAGGCACCCCCAACCTCATACAGGAGGCCCAGTGGGCCCAGCTTGGGTGTCAATTGAACCATTCAGTCTAGAACTCAAGATATAGTTTGAGCTACTAGCTTCCAGTAGAGTGCCACATAAGAGCACACCCTCACCAAATCGAAGTAATCGACATTCTTAAGAGAGCTGCGCGTGCCATTTACCTTCGGTAAGAATGGCTGTGTGCCAAAGCCATTATGATGTGAAAGAGTCCTGTGTAGATAGCGTATTTGTATCATCCTTAGTCGCGCTGATATAGCACTTTCATGAAGGCCCATGCATGCCTCCAACCATTAATGTCTTTCTGGCTTCCGACCCACTTCTTCCATCTGTGTTGGAGCATCTTGAGTGCCTCTGGGGTATTAAAGGCCAAGGAGCGATAGAAGTGAGAGAAGCTCTGTAGCCAATCAACAGCTTCGCCTCCAAAGACCGACATTTGTGCAAATTGGTGAGATTTGTTTGGTGCATTGTGAGCGCACGTCAAAGTTAGAATCATTTGAGGAATTGGGTATGTGCTAGTTTAAAGGTAGTCTGCAGGTCCTGAAATTAGTGCATAAGCGACCCGCGCCAGACATCCCCCAATGGTATGACCCCGATCATGTCCCAGCCCCTGAAACCCTCCAGTAGCGCTGTATGACCAAGCCAGTGGCTTCTCCAAAGGGGAGTCTGTTGGCTTGGTCTTTTGTCCCAACCTGCAAATCTGTTGGCAACCTCCAGACGAGACAAATCGTCTTAGTGACTTCTTTGGTGTGAGAAGGGATGGTCAGCCATAGGGGGTGTGCACAGCGTTATCAAGTCAGAGATGGACAAGTTCCAGTTGGCAGGCCAGGTCACTCCAGCCCTCAGGCAACCAATGGTTGACCGGCTGCACTTGCCAAGTGATCTGCAAGGAGGCTACCTCTCCAGAAAAAGGATCGGTGCAACGCCGCAATACCAGTGAACCGGGTGTTAGGAATATGGAGTGGGAAATTCATCAACACGTACAAGAATCGTGGGAGTATCCTTTTAATTAGCGCTATTTGTTCCATTGTATTGAGGGGGAGTTTATCACAGGTGTGTAAGCTGGTTTTAGTGGTAGCCAAGAGAGGGGTGAGGTTAAGACTGCGTGCGAGTTCTGGCCATGTTTACACTAAGATACTTAAAAATAAGGACGTGGATCGGGAGGTCTAATGGTCAGGTAACTGCAGCATTATCTTAACATGTTGGGACTAAAATGGATTTGCCTCAGTTTGTACGAAGGCCTCTTCAAACAATGTCTAGAACACTGGGACCAGATGCTTGGGGGACTGCCAGGAAGGAGGAGGACATTGTCGACAGCAAGTGTAATCCTATCTCCTAATGTCCCACCTCAATTCCAACCCTGCACTAAGACGTGAAATGGATAATCCTGGCTAGCGGTTTGGTGCCCAGAGTGAAGGTGGTGTCAAAGCTCATGTGTTGGAGAACTTGGTCCAAGCAGGCTTAGGCGACCGAATCGAAGCTTCCTTCGCGTCTATAAGCAGTAGCGCCGTGGAAATTTCCTTAACATGGACCAGTGGCCTGACAGTGTTGGTTGCTACAATATGGCATGAAGCCACACTAATCTGTATGCACTAGGGAGTCCAGGACTTGCTAAAGCCTCGTTGCAAGTCCCTTGGCGAAGACTTTTATGTATGCATTTATCAAAGAAATGGGACTGTAAGAGACACAGCAGTCTGGTTGTGCCCCGGTTTCGGAAGGACTACAAAAGTGGCTAAGTCTAAGTAAGGCGGGAAGGAGCCAGTACATTGTAGAGTGATAAAGTGCATGGCAAGGACGTCGCGAAACTTACCAAAAATACTCGAGAAGGAACCCATCTAGGCCAGGGGTATTCCCGATTCAGTGCATGCATCGCTGCCCATATTTCATCTTCGGTGAGAGGGAGCTTCATTTCTTCCTGTTGAGACCTTGCACAGTGTGTAAGAGGTATATCATCAAGAAGAGGGTTAGCTAATTCCGGAGCAGGCCTCGGTTATGAGGAGAGAGCCTCTCATAATCAGAAAAAGACACCTGCATCTGATGTGTGTAAAGGCAGTCCCGATGGGTCTGTAATGGAGGGGATCAATTTGGAACTAGCATCTTGGTAGCAAGTCAGCAAAAAAGCTTACCGCTTTTGTTGCCATACTCATAAATGTGCCGGTTGAACGCGCACAAACTCTGGAAAGCTTTGTTGAATGCAAGGTCTTGCAGAAATAGCCCGACGAGCTAGATTTGTCAACTGAGGGATTCAGACATATTGGCGCAACTTTAGTCTCCAGATGCAATATACTGCTAAAAGTATCCCATTTGGCGTGTCGGAGATAGGTTTTGGCCACTCCTCTGATTCTGGCTTTGCTAGCTGCACAGACGGTACCCACTCGGACAATAGACCCATCAATGATTTTAAAGTAAGATTGGATCTCTGTAGCTAAATGTTCCACAAACCGGTCAGGGACCAAGCATTAAGGCGCCAAAGTGGTTGACTTTGTTGCACAGGGGTCTCCGAGTGGAGCGTAATTGGTGAGTTATCAGAGAAAAACCTAACTGAGAAGAACACCTGCAGCTGTTGTGAGCGTCATTACAACAGCAGGGAGGACGGGGAGGTCAATGCAAGAGAGTGTTTTCATAGATGCGTATGTATGCATATAGTAACACACATTTGAGTGCCATGCCCACCTTCAAATAACCACAGGGAATCCCGGTGCCTTTTAAGGGAGGGATGGAGTTGGGTCACACACATCCAAGCCTGGGTTGAGAGTGGCGCTAAGTCACTTTGAGGATTGCCGTCCCTGGTTGCACTTTGGCAATCACACTTGTAAATTCATCAAGAATCTGCTTTGGTCGCTGAGGGTGTAGGTATTAACGGAGGATGTTCTATGGTTTCCCCTCAAGAAATCTCCCATTGCAAACACTGTGGAGAGGAATCAGTCTTCAAGATTCTGTATGCAGGTAGAAATTTTCTAAAACTCATGTTTATAAGGAGGGGAATAAGCCAATATTTCCTAATTTTTCGGTAATGCTCGCAGAAAAATACCACATGTAAGTCATTTTCTCAAGAGTGGGCACATATCGGGCAGCGCTCAGTGGTTGGGGGCGAGGACCAGGAGCTTGTGAATGACCTTAGAGGTAGGGTACCATACCTCCACTGGAGAAAGAGTTTCCTAGCAAGCGGTGGGTTCATTTCATCCAAAACACAAGGAGTAAAAGTCTTTGTTTTGGATGAATAAATTTGTCAGAGAGCCCATCTGCGTCTCATTCACGGCAATAGTACGTTTTAAGTTGTAATAAGCCTTTGATAGTTCTTGCCGTGAAATCCTGGTGCATGCTTTTGCCGGATCATTCCATAGTTCTGGTAAGCCAAGAGTCTCAAATGGCCTTTTTATGTAGGTTAGCCATGGAATAGAGCTAGCGTTTTGTGTGTTTAAGAACTCATGAAGCTCAGTCCTATAATTATTGAGATCAGTGCTGCTCCAAAGTCTTCGCCAAAAACTTAGTGGCTTACGTCCAAGTTCCTCTTCGATTGGCCTAAAATCCAAATCCAGTCTCAAAGGGAGCCGCGGCGTACTTGCGGGGAGAGCTACCATCTGCCTAATAAATTTATTTTCTGTACGCGTCAATTTTTGAGCAGAGGTGTGACCCCAAAGTTCGCCCCCGTATGTGACTCTCCCCCATGCCTGTGCTTTGTAGATTTGAATAATTGGACCCAGTGGGCGGTATGTAGAGTTCTTAACCATCCGTGAGATGCCACCCACTAGCTGCACAAGTTTCATGTTAGATTTGGTTTTATGTGTTTCCCAGGTCATTTTCTCGTTTAGAGTTAACCCCAGGTACTCAAACGTAGAGACCCTCTCCAAGCGAACTGAGCCAAGCATAGGATTGGGGCGTGTTGAGGGAGTGGGTTTTAGGATCATATATTTTGTTTTTTGTGCGTTGATCTCAAGTCCCCTTTCCGTACAGAAATTGAGAAAACCATCCAATACCCTTTGGATTCCCATAGGGGATTTTGATAGCAGCAGGGTGTCATCCGCAAACATAATAGCGGGCACCCTGCCACCATCTAACTTAGGGGCATCAATGTCTGCAATCCTAGACAGGTGTGCTATCACCCCGTTCACAAAAAGGCAGAACCGGGTCGGTGCAAGCACACAGCCCTGTCTGACCCCTCTGTCGACGGGGAATTTGTCTGTAAGGTCCCCATTCCTGCCACACCTGGCACGTGCAAAGTTGTTCTGATGTAATTTAATTAAGATGGATAGGATTTCTACTGGGGCACCCATATCTGCCAGGACTCTCCATAATTTTGGTCTAGGGACCAAGTCGAAGGCAGCTCTCAGATCTACAAACACAGTGTACAAGCTGCTCCCCTCGACTAGTGCAGTCCTCCAATAGAGGAGGCTTAGACGAAATATTTGGTCAGTTGTTGATATCCCCCTTCTAAAACCTGCCTGATATGGGCTCAAAATAGCACATTCCTCCAGCCAACTCTGGAGTCGGTCTAGTATGAGCCTTCCAAAGAGCTTCTGGGACTCATCAATGAGGCTGATGGGCCTGTAGTTGGCTGGGAGCAGGGGCGAGCCCTTCTTAAATATAGGAACGACCTCTGCTCCCAGCCAGGTACAAGGCGCATCCATGCCCCTCAGAACTGCTTTAAATAATACCAATAGGTAGGGGGCCCAAACACCAGGCTCCTGTTTGAACAAATCACCAGGAAGACCATCCAGGCCTGGCGCTTTGCCCGATGGTAGGCCTGCGATTGCTGCTCTGACCTCCTTTTCTGTGAAGAGTTCCCCCCTTAAATAATTTATGACAGATGGGGATGAATGGCTGTTGGCCCAATTTTCCTCTGTATAGAGGGACTGAAAGTGTTCCTGCTATGCGCTTGGTGCGATATTTGGCTCTATTGCTGGCGCTAGGTCTTCACATCTCCTGTTAACTATAAGCCAGAACTTCCGGGAGTCCCTAGTGGCCAGAGAACTAGAAAGTTTCTCCCATTTGTTCTGGTCCCATTCCATCTTAGCACTATTGACCATTTTCTTATATGCCGGTCTTCTAGTCTGTATCTCTAGTCTACTTCTACCCTCTTTAATAGAAAAGAGAAGGTCCCCCTTTGCCTTGCGGCAGCTGGCATTATACCATGTGGAACGGTGGTAGCCAACACCTATATTGCGAGTCTTAGAAAAGAGATCTATTGCCAGGGTCCTAACAAGTTCCTCATGTAGGGAGCACAATGTTTTATGGGTTTCCCGTGAAGATGATTCCCCATTGAGGCGTCCAACTTCTTCTAGTATAGGAATTATTCTTAAAAAGAGGTTTGATAGTTTTTCCCTGCTGGTAGCCAATTTTTCCCCACCGCACTCTTTGTTATTCTCGAGGAGTAGACTTGGGTTTGGATTTATCGCCACCAGTGCATGGTCCCTCCCCTCATTACCAGGGTTCACGTAGTCCAATTCTAGGGCGTAATGGTCACTGTCTGTTCTCGCTAACACCCTAAAATCAATTATATGCTGCCATGAGCACAGTTGGACTAGGACGTAGTCTATTCTTGACTCCCTGCCCGGTTTATTAAAGGTGTACTTGCTGGGATTGTCAGATTAGGTGCGAACATTACACGCCCTAATTCCATGTTTGAGGGTAAGGGCGGTAATCTGTAGAGCAAGTGGGGTCCATGCTCTTGAGGGGAGGGGGGGGAGCTACCGTTGGAGGAACTCGCCATCTTGCATCCTCTTCTAATGAGGAGCCATCCAGGAGACCAGCAAGAGGCTCGAAGTGAGAGTTGAAATCCCCTCCCACCACAATTGGGATCCCCGTGGGTAATTAGTTTAGGGAAACTGAAGGTTCCTCAATGGTGGTCGATTCTCGTGCTATGTTTACTGGTCTGGAATAAACATTTATCAAGACCAGTCTACGAGAATTTGACCAATCAAGCTGCACCGCTAAGATATCTTCTGAGGGCAACGGTATCAGAGTGGCCTGACATCCCAAGTGAGTTGCCACCCATACTGCAAGGCCACCAGAAGGGCGTCCTCTAGCCCCCCCCCCCCCCCCCCCCCCCCCCCCCCCCCCATTTCGCCGGGATGTGGAATGTTGCAAAACCTTGGGGTGAGAGCTCTTCTTTTGGCCAGGTTTCTTGGAAGAGGCATAAGTCTTTAGAATCAATAAATAATAACCATTCCGGTTGATCCCACTTATTTCCCAGGCCTGCCACATTCCATGAGAGTATTTTCAGGGAGGGCGGCTTGTGGTTTACTAATGGTGGTGGAGAGGGAGCGTGATCATTTACATTAGGCGTGGGGATTATTGATGTAATCGTAACTGCTCGTAGTTCTCCTACTTCCCTATGACTCTTGAGGTGGTTGGTTGGGGACTTTTTTGGTTCACTTGTATGGGTCATTTCTCCTTTCTGGCCTATCTTTGTCCTTATCTCTTGTATGGGGCTACAGGGTGTGATGGTTCCGTCTAAGCCCTCTCTATGGCAATGGAGATACTCCTTGCCATGAGGCCTCACCTGTCAATCCACCATTTCTAGCTCGATGTATCTGTTAAATGTTGGAAAATGTGTTGGGTGGTGTACTCTAGGGCGAAATTCTCTTCTATTTCTTTCCCCCCCAGCCACCTCCCCTCCCATGATGCGTTTCCCACCCCTCCTCCTCCAGGATTGGTGTGAAAATCGCATGTTGTTGAATTCTGGGGTAGTAGGAATTTGTTCTCCTAGTATAGTCCCACCCACCCCCCCTCTCAGCGAAAGTGCCCCATCTCTCTACATCCCCTTCGTAATTCGGCGGTGGGTAGGAAAGGGGTAATGACTTGATGATACTCGCTTGGTCATCCGGATGCCATCCACAGATATAGGCGGCGGTCCTGGGATCTCTAAAAGTTATCAGCACACAGTCCCCGTGGATGGTTTTCTTTGAGCTGCCTACCCATGGAACCCTTCTAACCATCAGGACCTCACTAGTTATGCCCTGAGGTAAGGGTCTATACATGGATAGCCAACTGACCACCTTATTCTTCAGGGAAGCTGTTGATTCTCTGAAGGTGGTTTTCAACTCCGGTACCCCTACTAGGATTACTGTGTAGGGACTAGCCTCCGGAGGTAAAAAGACAGCTCTGAATTTTTTAGTATTCCTAGGTGCCTCAACTACTGGTGGTGTTGGTTTTTGTGAGTCATTGGGAGCTTGTGCATTGTCCTTGGTGCGGTTAGAGTTGATCTGGGGGGGAGGGTGTGGTGGTTGTTGATTTGTGGGTGTGTTAGAGTTATGTACCTTGGCCTTGGGTAGACTTGTCGTGGTTGTGGGAGGGGTTGATTTCGCCTTTTGTGCCACAGGGACTACCCTATTGTCTTTTCTAGGGTTTGATGGAAGTTCCCTTTTATTCTTTGTCTCTGTGCCCCCTCTACCACTGCCACTATCTACTTTTAGACTGTCAGCTAATTGTACAGTCGATTTTTCTATGGATACCAGCCTAGCTTCCATCTTAATTAAGAGTGCTTCTAGAGGACTCAGTAAGGGTCTAATAAGAGCGCCTAAATCTTCTAGTGTGATATCCTCACTAGGAGTATCAATAGGGTGCTCTGTTGCCTCTACAAGCAGAATATCAGAGGATGTTATCTCTGTTGGGTCAGTAGGCCTGATTTGGGTACTGGATATGCCAGGTCTATTAGCTTCGGGAATGGGATTTAGTTTAGGAGTTTTTGTCTTTCTTTTCCCTTTATTTTGGGTGTTTGTTTTCCTTTTGGGAATTGCCCCTTCCCTTGCCCCCTGCAGTGAGTTGTCAACTATACCATTATCGATAATTACCTCTTGAACTAGGACTGTAGTAGTTAGTGGGATGGGATGTGGTTGTATCGGTGGCAGGTGTAACATGCTCATATCCACATATTCACTAAGGTCCTTTGCGATGCTAAATGAAGTCGAATTTAATGTGTCTGGGTTGACAGGAGAATTGACAACACCAGGTGTCGTTATTGGAATCGATGTTGGCAATGGTTGGTGTATGAATGTCTCTATTGGCAGGGGACTTGGCATGTGCCAAGGGGCCCATAGAAGATCTCCTTGCCCAATCTAGTTTTTGTGAGATACGCCTTTCTAGCACAGTGATTTCATCGATCAGTTAGGAGCCCGCCTTAGCAAAATAATTTTCCAGCGTACCTTTAGCAGCTCCCGCTGCCGCCAAGTTACTTTTGCTACGGGTTTCCCTTGTAGTCATCCTGTAGCGGTGTGTGGTCCAGCCTTTGGGGATAATGTGGTCAGAAGCACGAATTAGCCAGATCAGGGGGGGTGGCCCGGTCCCGGTCTCTCCCGGCCTACGGCCTCAAACGGCCCGCTCTTTGCCCGGGCTTAGCCCACGCACGTCCCACGCGCGTCCCACGTTCGCGTGGATTGGTGTACTATTGTAGGTGTGGGAGGGGGCGGGAAGAGACACCAGGTGCACTGCATTGTTGATGCGTGGTGATCCCTGGGTCTCGCAGTCCCGGCTGTCAGCGTGTTAGTGGGGATCCCAAGGTCGGCTGTTGAATCCCAAGTGCAGGCTCCGTAGTAATCAGGAGAATGCCAAAGTCTCTTGTCCCAAAAAACGGCTACGAGCGGCACTTTTTTGCTAAAACATGTGGAGATGCCTTTCTTTGAGAAATCCCTACCATCCACACATACACCCATGCTACCTTTCAAATTGACTCAAATATTTGGCCTAAAACCTCTAAAATACAAGTTTAACATATTTGCAAGAATTATTTGGTGGTACACAACTTTCAATTTAAGGCATCAAAGGGTTTGGAGATTGTCGAAGGGCAGACAACATAACAGCTAATACCTAAAAGCATAAACTACCTCTACACAATGCAACATCTATTAAATCCATACTAATGTAATAAAGAGAGAGCCCAAACCTTTGAGGCGGGTAATCTCAGGAACCACAGCACCAATCACAACACCTAATACAGCGTTGGAAAGGGCAGTTGCAGCAGAAGGACATAGGCTATGCAGACGCCCACCATATACATTTAAAAAGTAAAAGAACCGTGCCAGCAAAGTAGTCCCTTGTGGGCGTGTCTGCATTGTGATGTGGGCATGTACTGGGGGGGGCGTGACAAACGCTGGGGGCGTGTGGTACGTTCCGCCCTTCATGCCATGTTTCATATTGTGTGCTAATCCCACCCTGCTCCCTTTAAATACCCCTGCACCCCATAATCATAACCCACCCTTACTCCTTAAAATACCCCAACACCCTTAAACACTAACCCATCTTAACCCTATAAATATACCCTGTACCCCAAAACCCAAACCTATCCCTAAACCCTAAAAATGCCCTGTACCCCAAAACCCAGACCTAGCCCTGAACCCTATAAATACCCCTGTACCCCAAAACCCACCCCTGAATCCTAAATACCCTTGTACCCCAAAACCCAAACCTAGCCCTGAACCCTAAAGATACCACTGTACCCCAAAACTCAAACCTACCCCTGAACCCTAAAATACCCCTGTACCCCAAAACCTAAACCTAGCCCTGAACCCTTAAAATACCCTTGTACCCCAAACGTACCCCTGAACCCTAAAATACCCCTATACCCCAAAACTCAAACCTAGCCGTGAACCCTAATACCCCTGTACCCCAAAACCCAAACCTAGCCCTGAACCCTTAAAATACCCCTGCACCCCAAAACCCAAACCTACCCCTGAACCCTAAAAATACCCCTATACCCAAAAACCCAAACCTAACCCTGAACCCTAAAAATACCCCTGTACCCCAAAACACATACCTATCCCTAAACCCTAAAACTACCTCTGTACCCCATAACCCAAAACTATATCTGAACCCTTAAAATACCCAAACACCCCAAAACATATACCTCAGTAACCCAAAACATATACCCCTATACCCATACTTACCTTATCCAAACATAAAAAAATATATGCTTTTACCATTCATGCATTTACAACGAATTTCGTTGTAAATGTATGTGTGGTAAAAGCATATAAAATGTAATGCCATGCGTTATAATGGCATTGCGGAGTCATGGTACTTTCGTAATGAAAGTATGCGGAAAGAAAGTTGCGGAATGGGTGTTTACCCTCCCCCGGTAAGTACATTGGAGGCACGGCGGCCCACATCTCCAGCAACATACTCCTATTTTTTCACCACCCATTTGAAAAATGCACAGGTCTCTCTCATTGATGGCCAGCACCGACATACCCTTTTAGACACACCTCCCGCCCCAAGTTCTAGAATTGCAAACTTTAGGGCTGGGGAGCTACGTTCGAATCTCGGCATCAGCTCAACATCCTGTGATTCCAGGCAAATCGCTTTGTCTCCCCGTGCCTACCACAAATGAATGTTCTTCTGTAATGTAAATTGTGCTCATACCATGTTGTCGAGTTTGCGCTATATAATATTGCAAGGAAAAATAAAGTAGGGAAACTCGAGTTCACACACTACTGAACGCGCACTCTTAAGTGCTTCAGCAGTGCACTGTGAATTGGAGCGTTTCACAGGCCTGTTACAGATAAGAAATGCTTTCAAAACGAAATCCTACAAAACAATATTCTACTGGCCGGCAGCAATTCATACCCTGACAATGTTGGGACGGGCTGCTATAAGTTTTTTTAAAGCTAGGCAAACATACTGATATAAAGTATTACAATATTCTCATGCATCAACTGCATACAGCTAGCAAAGCTATGCAGTTGCAATACTGCATTTCCAAAAATATAATCATCAAAAACAAACCTTATAACTGGCAACATGCTGCTCATAAGGAGTTCACAAACTATACACATACTGGAGTATCACCACAACAGTACAAAGACTATCTATTTATGCCCACAAGCTCACAGCAAACACAGCACCAAAGCGATCTCCGTGGCACAGCATTGGGGCCTCTAGAAGTATATACCCCTCTGCCAATAAGTCTCCGACACAGATTATACTCAAGTCTTACTTCAAAACCTAAAACGCTCAATACATCAACATAATCACATAACCACAAAACTTTCTCCACAACATGCTCCTTACAAACATAACATGGTAGAACACTTCCAAAACTCTAGAAAGCACAATATGATAACAACTCCATCAGGCTGCCACAGTCCTGCTTCTAATTAACACATTCAACCACGAGCAACAGGGCAAAGGTCAAACCTAGCGGCTTGTGCAAGCATATGTGACTTTGTCGATTAAAGCTCACTCTTCTGAACACATTAACTGACTTCATGGTAACATCAAGAAGTTATTCGTTCAATAAGTTAATCTAGCATCATCACTAAAATCATCAATGAACAGACATCAACCAACAGCTCCAAAGACAACACCTTTCCTTATGGCATATGTTGAAGAGTACTCCACTTCTGCAATGAGCACTACAAAGTGAGAAATCTAGCCTGCCTTACCAGTGGTACATGGCATCCTATTGATCAGCATGAAAGGGGAATGGGATGCAAAATAAAGGCAACAACTTGGGGACTAATAGGGAAGGATTTCTAGATAATGGAAACCACAGAACAACATTACAGCCCTCATGCAAGTCATGAGGATTTACGTGTTTAAACACTATTTGTACCTGAAGGTTCTGGTCATGCAACTTCGACAATTCCAGCTCCAACTTCTGCTTCATCCCATCTGAAAAAGTTATAAGATTGGAATCACGAAAAGTTATACTACAAACTATGTATTAAGGCATCAAGGCATGAGTTCCACACATTTCACTTTAGTACCGACATCGCAGTGCTCTCTGAAATGCTGGGTTCTGTCTAAGCAGTGAAGGCTGCTCATTTTTTCATCATTAAATGAAACCGCTACATAAAAACACAATTCCTTCATTTGAGTGGCCTTGGGGCTAAGTTATACAGTTGACTAAGGTCACAATTGCTGACCAGATATCCTAGAAGACAATCACTAAAGCTGCTGGTAGACGTGGGTGATCCTTCTGCACAGATAAAGCATGCTTTCTGTCACCTCACCCCCCAAAAAAAGGAAAAAATACCCCTGAAACAGAAGACACCCGTAATCCCCTCAATGACACCCAATACAACTATCATAAGCAACATACATGTGCTTTGATGAAGACCTAAGTGTTAAAAAAAGAAACTGATAGAATAACAGGGAGACACTCCTTGCATACAATGCATCAAACTGAACTGCAGATGATTTATCTTGAGCAACCAGCTTAGGTGCCGATCGCTGAAGAACTGAATGATTTACCTCAGTAAGAAGAGCCAGGGTCGAAAGCTAAGAGCAGTGACCGATAATTATTTCTAAACAGGGAGAGAGGGGAAGGAAGCATGAAGGAGAAGTGAGTATTGTGTGACAAGTGGGGACCACCTGTGTCTTGCCCACATCAATGAACCCTAAACTGTCTGGCGGTGCAGCATATCTCTCTACCTGGGAGAAGGTACAAAGGGGAGTGAAAAGTAAGCATGGATCACCACGGAAGGGGTCGGAGGAAGAGCAAGATGAAGTGCTGATCTCAGTATCCACCTCAGAATGAAGTCAGCGAGCATTTTCAAATGGTGGCGATCAAGTGAGGAGGCGGATGCACCAGCGATTGATCATCAATAAAAAGCAGTGAAAAGAGAGAAGTTATGGGGCCCAGCAGCGGCTTTGCTTCGCAACAAATAGGACACAGCTGAGTTGCAAACAAAGGAAACGCTGCCACAGTCAACCCAGAAGTATAGAGAAAGAGTCAACAACTCATCCAGAAACAAATCCACCCACGACAAGGACCCATGAAATTAGAAGCCGGGATAAGTAATAAAAGAAATTATTAACGTGCATGCAAGATTACACAGCAAAAAGATTTGCTGGCTTGTCAGAGGACTTGCCTAGAAGCAAGCTTGGTTGGCAAACTAACAGACTGTTTAAACTTAAATGGCACTGTAACACCAAAAGCCGGTACAGGGAAATTAAGACAGTGGGGAATCATTGTAGCAACATGCAGGTTACCTATACTTTCTATACACTCAGTTGACACTCATACAGCACTAGACTGGATCTCTCTTTTGATGGTAATCAACTAACACATTATCTCCACACACACAATATAGGCCTGACCACACATTCAGTGGAAATACTTGTTCAAATACAAAGAAAATGGGTGCAAATGAGGAACACACACTTACTGTTAAGTTAAAGCACTCATTAACAGGCTAGAAGCAACTCGGACCCTCCCAAGGTGAATCGAAAAAATGTCACAGACACGGAGACAGAGAAACAAGTGGGCGCTGCCCTGTACAAACATTTAATTGAACAGGGCTCTAAAAGACATATCGAGATGGGCAAAAAAGAAGAAAAAAAAAATCATTGGTAAAAGTCAAGGTGGAGACGTTATACATCCTGGAGCAGTCATGAACTGACACCAACATTTGTAGCCAAACGGAAGGCAAAGAATTCGAAAATAGGTCTAGAATAAGTAATATTCAAATTAGAGGAGACCTCAGGGTCAAAATGATAAAGAAGCAAGGGTATAGTTGTGAGCTACTTAATTTAATCCTAGATCAGCATGGAAGTGCCCATATCAGGAGGGACTGAACTATAAAGTGCAGTCAAAAACACCTGATGGGGCTTTTAATTAAATCCAAAATTTTCACATGACTGACTTCACATCTTCACAGCTAAAAATAAAAACAGAAAACATTCTGTATAGATTGGAAGTCCATTTTAGAGACATTGCAAGCAACTATCCGCTGCCAGTGAATGGAAAAAGAAAGAGGGTCATCTTCATGAAGATAGGGAAGATGCAAAACAAATGGGAACACCCTTTCTGTTGAAATTCAAATGCAAAGGCACGACAAACGATCTAACAGCTGCTAGAGACAAGAAAAAATATACTAATGGAATAGTAGTCTGCGGAACTAGGCATTACTCTGCTAGAAAGGAGTAGAGCCCTTTAACAACTCAGGAAAAAGAAAAAAAATCACTGCAGCAGGAACGAATAGCTGGTACCTCTAAGAATTCCACCACAAGGAAGCAAAGAGAAAGTGGGGGAGATGGACTGTCAATTTTGATCTGCATTACATCTCATGTTTCTTCAGAAGGGAGTAACTTAGACACTAAGATCCAGTGTAACTGTTCTCTTCAAGGGGATCCTCATCAATAGTCATAAGCATTGAATATTCCCACCAATGAGCAAAGACCCCAGAGTACAGATTTAAAATATATAATAGAAGCAGAGAACTCTGGGTAGTTCTTAAGTTTAGGTGGAAAGCAGTGTAGGAGAGTAGGGTCTGCTTCCTATGGTCACCCCGACTTTTTGCTTTACTGGTTTTCGACTTCGATGTGGCTGTGGGCCTGCTAATCAGACCCACAGCCCAGATGCACTCTCTCTAAATTCACACCATGTACTCTAGGTACATCCACAATTGGGAATTGGTTCACCTTATCAGCCCCTGTAGAAGTGTACCCTAGGTACTCAGGGCATAGGTGTAACCAAGGCCTACCAGGGGCTGCAGCATGTATTATGCCACCCCTGGCAGGCCACTCAAATCGACACAACTGGCTGATCACTCATCTGGGGCAACGTTGTGTAACCACCCCTTGCTTAGGTGTGTTATTCCTATACCTACTTACATATAGACACATAGTAACCTATAAGTCACTCCTATGGCAGGCCTTAACAGAGTGCTTGGTTATGTGTGAGATGGTACTCTAGCATGAGCGGAGCCTGTCTGCAGCTTTCTGAACCATGTCCTTATAGCTCTTCTATGATATAGCCATACCATATACTCTTAAGTGCATTATAATCCTCGCTGTTAGATGCTAACTTTGGTTTGGCTTTATCCAAACATGTCGTGTAAGGTGTCTTACGCTTTGGAATACTACCCCCTCTCCAATTCTGGTGACGGGGGTAGCATTCCACCCTTCTAGAGGAAGAAGACATGTTAAGTCCAACGATCCCGGTTAAAGTTAACCAGAGCCCCAGCATCACAAAATGGATGCTGCTGCCACAGACACAAGTCTGACCTCCTGCTGCTGGGAGTCCTTCCAGTCACAGAGGTTTGGACAATAGGTTTCCTGCTTGGGGAGGTGCGAGCACCACCCCAGACAGGAGGATGTGTATTGGGACAGGGAGGGCTGAATAGATTGAGACACTGCCTGAGGCACACTAGGTGCTTCATGCATACCAAAGTTCA
Organism: Lissotriton vulgaris; assembly: GCF_964263255.1. Lineage (NCBI taxonomy): Eukaryota > Metazoa > Chordata > Amphibia > Caudata > Salamandridae > Lissotriton > Lissotriton vulgaris. The sequence continues at coordinate 830,177,183 of NC_141687.1, read as the reverse complement.
AACCGGTTGCTGGGGCACTCCAGCCCCAGCTCTGGCGCGAAACTGGACAAAAGAAAGGGGGTTTAACCCCCCCCTGCCTGGTCCCACACATAGGAGGGACCTAGTGAGCAAACCAGCCCCCTTTAGTTGTACAAAGGTAGGAGCTGACCCAGGAGACTTTAGATTAATCCTGGAATCGAACTGAAAACGAAACTCTGGACCCTTCGACATTCACCTGAGCTGAAGACTGAAGAAATCTCCACTGTGGCCAATGAGTGACCACCCTGGGCAACCAGGCACCATCCAGCAGCTCGACGGCTTGCTTTGTCCCCGTTCCCGCCGGAACCAGAGCACAGAGCCTGACAAGACCTCGACTCCCGGACCTCTCTGACCCCACTGCACAACTCCAGCAGAGCTGCGCCTCGTGGAAGGTGTCAGAACCCGTGGAACCAGGCAACTTGGAAAGTCTTCAACTTGCTAACAGCGCAGCTCCTGAGGCCTCCTCGAAGCTGTGCACTGGGGACTGAGACACCCCGACACAGAGCTCCACCTTCACCGAAGACCAGCCCTCCACACTCCACGAGATCTGGGTGGGGCCCTTCTGCTTGTGTTCAGCTCGACGCGTTGTCCCGGTTGCTGGACAGTTGGCTAGTAGCCCTGTGACGACGATCCTTTGAAAATCCATCGCTGGTCTGGTTGTTCCAGACTGGCACTTGCTTCCCTGAAAAGGTGAAGTACCTCAGACCCTCCTGGTCTGCACCAGAAGCTCGTTGTGTATCCTGCGTGGGTTGCCTTTGCTTAGGCTTGTTGGCTCCGATCTTGAAGCGGACCCCTCCATCTGCGAGAACCTTCGTGGGGCAGCTCCTCTCCAGCACCTGGTCGTCCTCGACGCCTACTGGACCGAGTGACTGCAACGACAAGCTTCACAACAGCACCTGATTGCTCCTCGACGACGTCTGGTTCCTTCCTGGTTCCACCCGGTCACTGGCTAGTGACCTAGACTGTCCCCTCTGCTTTCAGGTCTCCTTCATCCTCGATCCACCCTTGGATCCACCCGGACATCTTCCTCCTGGTCGCCTGCAGCATCTTTCTTCACAGGCTCCATAGACTTCAACGGCGAAACCAGACAAATCTTCACACCTATGCCCCCGCTTCCTGTGGGTGAGGTAACGCGAGTACTTCGGTGCTCTCAAGGGTTTTGACTATCCAAGTGTCTAGGGTTTTAGTTGTTTCCTTCTAGCTAGACAGGAAATGTCCTAAATCTTCATTACTTACCTTTTTACGTTGCTATTGACTCTCGTGTGAGAGTACGGACTCTCCACTCGCCGCCTGTGGGCCTCCTACTACTACCCTAAGGGTCAGATAGTGTAGCCCCAGCGATTCCCTAGGCCTTCTCCTTTCCCGAGTTGTGGTTCTTATACCACTCACTTAGTATATGGTGTTACGCGCCCCTAGGGCCTAACTGTAAATTGTGCTATTTAAAGTATTTCTGAGTATAACTTGAGTTCAGAGGAGTGTGTTAGTGAATACATACATATATATTTTATATATATCCTGTGTGGTGTCCTTTCATTTGATATTCAAGGGGTTACATATGGTAAAACAGCTGGCTTTACACGCCCTCAAGAGTCTTTAGCCTAAGACTGTTCTGTCCACGCTACCTCTAGGATAGCTGGTCTATAAGGTTGACTTTACAACCATCACCATAAGGGTTGTTTGGACCGGTGCAAGTTGCTTACTAGAATTGTGAAAATCATATACCAGGCCAACTTCTCACAAGCAGCTCCTGTATAGAGCACTCAACACCATCAACACTCTAGATCTGCTCACCTCAAATGTCTGCGTTTCTATCAAAGTCTATAAGCATAGGATTAGCAAAGTGCCATCAACGCCGAGCTAGAAAGGAACAATGTCTTTTGCCATTTCAACAGCAAATTCTTTAGGCATAGGACTAACCCAGTGCCGAACCTGGTCATGTTTGGTATCAAATATGTCGGAATCATGCAACTATACAGATTCCAGTGTTAGTTGCAGGATACCATGTACTGGAGGGGCTCCTTAGATGCCTCCTCCACCCCAAATGTCAACCGGTGCAGATTTGCAGGGTCTGCGTGCAAGCTGGTGTTGCTGCCAACCCCAGGCACTGTTCTGCCCTCCTGCTACTGAGCTTAACTCAGGTAGGGAAAGGCAGCACAAAGGAGTTCCTTTAGAGGAGATGTGTAGCCACCTCACCTTTAGAATTAGGTGTCTAGGGCTAAGATGGGGGTGCTCCTGAGCGCCTCCAGACTGCTTTTAAGGGTACATTTGGTGCCCTCCTTGCATAAGCCAGTTTTCACCAGTACAGGAGCCCTAGGCTCCCGCTCTGGCGCAAAACCACACAAAGGACAAGGTAGTGACAACCGTCCTGTCCAGCTTTTCCACTGGCGGGTGCCCGGAGCTCCTCAAGGTGGCTGCTTAATTCTGCCATCTTGAATCTTGCCCCTTGGGAGCATCGGACTGGTTATGTCCTCAGAGTAGCGTCCCTGACCCCCTCAGATTGGTGGATGATTGCAGAAGCTGCCCTTCCCCCTTTAGGGGTTACTTAAGGGCCCCCGGAGGGTGGGTCCGTAGATTTATCCAGGACAGTCAAGTTTGGTCAAGACCGGTCTAAAGACACTTCTGCTGCTGGACACTGTTGCTGGACCGAGCCAGAGACAAAGACAAGGCTGCTGCTGGTAGGAAAATTCCTACTGCAACTTAGTCTCCATGCTCTGCAACTCTGTAGCCATGCATCCCAGAGTCTCCCACAGCTCTGCATGCATCCAAGCAAGAAATACATGTAAAATATAAATGTAAATGTCAAGGTATTTGTAGAACGCACTGCCACCAAGCGGTTTCCTGGCGCTATTACTCATACCGCTGTGGAACCTTTCCTGGCTTTCCCTGTGAAGTGTCCACTCCTGGGCACCACCAGGGTGAAGCCAGGCATCCTAGCGCTGTTGGGGCCGGTGCGGAGGATAAGCAAGCTATTGCCCTGAGTTGCAGCATGGGGTCCATGATTAGAATAGGCACCGAGGCGCGAATTGTCAGGTCCGAGGAAATTGAGCACAAGACCCGCCGAGGCGGGAATTGAACCCTGGTCCCAGGCCAGAACTCTGCATCAGGGTCTGCCACTCTAACCATTGAGCCACACTCCTCCAGCAAGAAGGAATCTCCCTTGTAGTGAAGGAGTCACTCCCCTGCATAAGCAGTACCTCAACGTCGACGACCCGTCGGCTGATCCTTCTGTCCCACGGACACCTCCTGGCTCTTAAACACAGGTAGCGGTTTGTTGGCTCCCAAGCAGCCTGACCAGTCTTCCCTGCAACTTGGGAGACTGTAAACCCTGCACACTGCGTCTGTCTACCGTTGCCAAGGCGTGTTGATTCTCCTGCCTAAACTTCTTCGAGCCTCAAGAAGCCCCAGCCTCGAGCATAATACAGCTACAAGGATGTTGTCCTCCCTGCATCTCGTGCAACATGGATGTCCATCTTCCGTGTGCTGCTGAGGTCTCCTTGCGGCTCTCTGGTCCTCTTGGGGTCTCTATTGATTCCTGCCAACTCTCCTGTGTGCTGAGGGGCTGCCCTGACTTACCCTTACTAGGTTAGTGCCGCAGACCTTGTTGGTCTGCGACAAAGCATGTTTTTCTGAAATCTGATCTGGTCTTTGCCAAGGCTTGTTGGTGGTCCTGCCGGCCACTTACCCTCCTGCCATGTTCAACCATAGTGGGACAGCTCGTGGACAGCTTCTGTGCTCCTGCATCATTGTGTGGACTCCACAGCTACTACAGCAAGACGTTCATGCTACAGCAAGCACCTCCGACAAGGTGCGACATCGTGCTCCTGCTCCTCCTGGACATCTCCGAGTGGTTTGGACTGTCCCCTCTGCTTTCAAGTCCTTCTCATCCAGAATCCACGGTTGGGTCCCACTGACCTGGTCCACGAGACGATGTAGCCAACGGACTTCTGAAACCCTCCACTGACATCAACAGGTTCAGACACCACTTCGTAACTATCCACCAGGACTCCCTGGTGTAGGTATCCTGGTTCCCATGGTATCCACAGGTAGGGTGACTCTCCAACCTTTTTTGATCTAACTGGTTTCCTCTGAATCCTTTGGGAAGGGTCCGAAACCATGAAATCCCAACCGTGACTTTCTCTGTGTTATCCTATGGACATTTAACCTGGCGTTACATCTCTGCGCCCGGGCGCCTGGGGGGTCCCTAGCTACTTACCTTTGGAGGTTCAGAGCTTACGCTGGCTTCTTTGTCCTTGGGTATCACTTTGCATACCATTTTCTTTGTATATGGTTTGGCCATCCATAGGGGCCCATGTGTTTTCTATGCTTTACTTGCCTGTTTTGAAGTAGATTTCTATGTGTATTGATATCTCCGGGTAGGAAGTATACCAAGGTAGTTTTAGTGTTGTATTGCGTTTAATAAATTCAGATGTATTTTTCTAACTCTGGTGTGGTTCTTCTTTTATTTAAGCTTCACTGATTAGTTGGTAATAAAGAAATGCGTTACTTACCTGTATCTGCAGTTATCCAGTATTGGTCTCTTTCATAGATTCACATGCCTAAATCATTCCCCGTCGTCGGAATGGGAGTACCCGGTACATAAATAAAGTAATGTCCTATAGACATATAGAGAAATAGGCCTATAGGCTTCACATTAGTAACATATCTGTGTCCTTTTGTAAAAAGGACCAAACTCTAGAAAAGAGCCAATCAGCTGTCACCTCCTTCTAGAACCCTCCTGGAAGAAGCCTCAGTCCCTCAGATTTTCGTAAACACAAAGCTAATAAGGCGTATCACAGAGAATTAGGTGAGCCCCTCCAGGGGAGGCGGGAGGGTTGCATGTGAATCTATGAAAGACACCAATACTGGATAACTTCAGTTACAGGTAAGTAACGCATTTCTTATCCAGTATTATGGGTGTCTTTCATAGATTCACATGCCTGAATTTAGAGTAGCCAGCAATACATAAAGCACATTTCGTATGTTACAGTAACTGCAAGTCATTAGATAACATATCAAGCGACTAGTAAGGGTATACAGTTGCAAACGATAAATACCAGCAAATACATAAGAGAGAAATGTGCATACATGAAAAGGATGGAGGGATAAAAGAAGGCTCACCTCTAGTGAAATAGATGCCGAAGCACTGCTTGTCCCACCGCAGCATCCTTCATAAGTTCCGTGTCCAGGCAGTAATGCCTAGTGAAGGTATGTGGCGACTTCAATGTTGCCGCCCTGCAAATGTCAATGACAGGCACACCTGCAAACAGTGCCATGGATGTGGACATCGCTCTAGTAGAATGAGCTCGCACTTTTGAGTGCAGTGGATGTCCTGCTTGAACATGACAGAAGGATATAGCTGCTGAAATCCAGCGGGAAATGCTCTGTTTAGAGAGCGGAAGACCTTTCCTGGGCGTGCTGTAAGCCACAAATAGCTGATTTGACTTTCTGAAAGTTTTTGTCTTGTCAATATAAAATTTTCAAACATCTCTCGAGATCCAATGAATGCAATGATCTTTCCGCTGCAGTATTTGGATTTGGAAAGAAAGAGCGCAAAACCACCGGCTCATTGAGATGGAAATCCGATGGGACTTTCGAAATAAACTTCGGATTTGTTCGCAAAATCACTCTGTCTTGTTTAAATTGCAGGAAAAGATCCTGCATCGGGAAAGCTTGTAGTTCACTCACCCGCCTCGCGGATGTGAGCGCAAGTAGGAGAGCTGTATTCCAAGATAGATATTTGAGGTCAGCCCTGTGTACTGGCTCAAAGGGATGTTTCATGAGCTAATTAAGGACTGTATTAAGGTGCCAGGTAGGGGGCAACAGTTTCACCGGAGGGAAAGTCCTGTACAATCCATTTAAAAATTGTTTGAACAGTCTGTGAGACCAGAGAGAAGGACCCGTTGAAGATCTTTTGTAACAGGATATTGCAGCCAAGTGGACAATGATGGAGGAGTGTGCAAGGCCTGACGTTGCCAAGTGGAGGAGGTAAGGCAAAACTTGCTCCGGAGATGGAGAAAGGGTGTATTCCTTGATTCTTACACCAGACGCAAAACCTCTTCCATTTCAGAGAGTATGTTTTATTGGCGCTTTCCACTCGTGCTCGAGCTAGGATGGCTCTACAGTCAGGTGGAATGTTCAAATTCCTAAGCTCTCTGAACTCAGGAGCTAGGCGGCTAACCTGAGAGATGCCAGGTTCGGATGTTGGACTGGTTTGTTCATCGTGAGCAGAGATGGATACCGTCTCAGGTGGATCGGTGGCTCCAGAGATAGGCGGCGAAGCTCCGTGAACCAATGTGTCGTGGCCAAGTTGGGGATATTAAAATGACAGTACAAGACTCCGTCTTCATTTTCTGAGGACTCTAAGAAGTATCGGGAATGGCGGAAAGGCGTACGCAAAGACGTTGCACCATGCAATCGAAAATGCAATCCCTAGAGACCCTGACTGAGGATACCAACTTGCGAAGTGTGGGCATTTCGCGTTGGTCCTTGTGGCAAATAGGTCGATCTGTGGAGTGCCCCATCGCGAGAAGATCTGATTGAGGATTTTCTGATCCAGTTCCCAAACGTGAGATGTTGTCTTTTGTCTACTCAATGAGTCGGCAAGTACATTGTCCATGCCTGGGACATACTCCGCCCGAAGAGATATTCGGTTTGAGATTAGCCAGCTCCAAATTCTCTGCGACTCGAGAGAGAGTGTTAGTGAGCGCGTCCCTCCCTGTTTGTTGAGGTAGTGCATCATCGTGGTGTGGTCTGACCGGACGAGCACAAGGGAATTTTTGATTCTTGGGAGAAAAGCCTGAAGGGCCAGGAAAACTGCCAGCAGCTTGAGAAGACTGATATGAAGTCCTCTCTCCGAGGTAAACTACTTCCCGCTTATTCGCAGCTCTTGCAGAAAAGCTCCCCAACCGTCCAAGGAGGCATCTGTTGTGATAATATGAGGAGCAGCTGGAAGTAGGAATGTCAAACCTTGAGATAGGTTTCGAGATAACATCCACCATTGCAGGGCTTTGACTATCTGAGGAGTCACTTTTATAAAGGTCGGCGAATGACCCTGTGCATTGGACCCACTGTTTTGAAAGTGCCTCCTGCAGAGGTCGCATCCGTAGACTACAGTGAGGAATCAGGAGGATACACTATGACATCATCCCTAGCAGAGACTTGAAAAGGAGGACCGACAAGGTCTTCTTTGATGCCACTAGAACAGGCAGCGCCATAAGCTTGTTCTTCCTCTCTTGAGATGGGAAAGTTTTCTTCAAACGTGTGTCCAGGGTTGCACCCAGGAAATTGATGCATTGAGAAGCTTGCAGGACTGATTTTTCTTGATTGAGCGCAAGACCCAAGCAATCGAAAAGCCTTAAACAGGCGTCTGAAGACCTGGATGTGTCTTCCAAGGATGGAGCTTGATCAGCCAGTCGTCCAGATACGGTAAGATTGGTGATGGCGCTGCCTGAGGTATGCCGCCACTGGAGAAAGACATTTCGTGAAAATGCGAGGTGCAGACTTGAGCCCGAAGGGCAGGACGTAAAATTGAAAGTGCCTGCCTGCTACTGCGAATCTTCATTTTTTTGCGATTCCTGTGAATCGGGATATGGAAGTAAGCGTCCTGAAGGTCTAGGGACGCCATATAATCTTCCTCTTCCAGTAGCTGAAGTACCTCCTGAATAGTCACCATGCGAAACGACTGCTTCTTCAGGAATTTGTTGAGGGCCCTGAGGTCCAAGATCGGTCTCCACTTTTTTCTGGATCAAAAAGAAACCAGAATAAAATCCCTTTCCCCTTTGAGATGGGGGTACCTTCTCTATTGCTACTTTCCGCAGCATAATAGAGATTTCCTGCAGAAGCAGCCGTAGATTTTTCTGATGCATAAGACGGGGAGGCATGAATTCCATTGAATGGCCAAATTGCACTAATTGAAGAACCCAACGGTCCATAGTAATCTTTCTCCAATTTTGTAAGAAGTGGGAAATCTTTCCTCCAATTTTTGATGAGTGAAATGAAGTTTGGACTGGCTGAATAAACATGTCATTGTCTACGCCCGTTCTTCCATTGTCCTCTACCCCGAGAGGACAACTTGCCGTACGAGGATTGCTGATTCTGCTGCTGGCGTTGTTGAAATTGGGGTCGGCTCTGGCCTGAAGAATATGAAGACCTATATTGGAAATTTCCTCTATAGGAGGACTGACCTCTTCCTCGATTTTCACAAAAGGACTGGTTTTTGTACTGGAGAGTGCCCAAAGCTCTCGCTGTGTCCGTGTCCTTTTTAATATTTTAAGTGCCTCATCAATTTTGGAGCCGAATAGTAACTGGCCATCATAGGGCATGTCTAATATTTTCGTTTGCACCTCATGGCGGAACTAAGTTGCTTTCAGCCATCCCTGGCGTCTCAAGACTACCGCTCCAGCCAACTGGCGGAACCCTGTTGTAGCGATGTCCATCACACAGTCTATTATCTCTGATGCCGATGTTTCACCCTCTTGCAAAATCTTTTTCACCTCCTCCTTGTTGGAATCTGGTAACTGACAGATATGGGGCTATATCTGCCCATAGTTGTCTATTTTAATGTCCTAAGAGCGCTGAGGCATTTGCTGCCTTCACGGTCATTGCAGACATTGAAGAAAACCTCTTCCCAATGTTATCCAATCTTCTTCCTTCCTTATCAGTATGTGCCGATAATGGGGCCTAAGGATTTCTGGAGTTTTTCTGGGCCGCCTGAGTTACCACTGAATCCGGCTTGGGGTGCCCCGTCAAGCAGGCCGGAGCAGTATCTGGAGCTCTATACTCCTTATCCAGTCAAGGAATCACTGGCGATACGGAAGCGAGATTTTGCATGATTTTAACCCCCTGGGTCCATAGATAATCGATCATAGGTATTGACCTAAACGCTTTTTTTTTTTTTTTAGAGGTTCTTTGAAGTCATACAAGAAGCAGTCTTGTTCCTGATAGACCATTGCGATCTTAAAACGTTGAGCAGCCCTCTCCTCTCTACCATATTATGGAACCCTCCAATGTCGCCTGGTGGTGAATCCGTGGACGCGGGTACTGGAGATGCGGGAGAAGGAATGACGTAGTCATTCCAGTCGTCATGTACAGACTGAACATCCTGCAGCTCACCCTCTTCTTGTTGTTCTTCCTCTTCTTCTTCTTCATCATCATCATCAGAAGTTGGAGGATGCAGCAATCCAACTCTCTCTGGTTGAATAGTTAAAGGTGGAGGTTGTGGTCTTGGAGACAGAGTTACTGTGGCAGGCGGAGGAGCCGGAGACTCCGGAAAACTCTGCTTGTAGTCCTGAATGAGGTATCGCAGATGCATAACTAAGGATGCTGGAAGACAAACCATAGGAGTGGATGGTTGATGATATACCTCCTCCTGAACTTCCTCCTCATCTGAACTTTGACACTTCACATGGAGTTCCGAAGGACTTGTCGCCATTTGGAACATGTCACCATCATCTGAGTCTTCCTCCTGTAGGAGACATGCTGGAGGAATTGGTTAGACCCGGCTTGGAGATGTCAACGCCGGCGTCAGCGCCGTTTTTGTGATTATAAGGCGTACGCATGTTGCTTGTAGGCCAGAATCTATCACCGTCGACGGTATGATAGTCGCTGGTGGAGCGTCGCCAGTTGACAGTCGGTGGAGTCATCGTCGACGTGGCCGCCGTCGACGGCAAAGATAGTCCTGTCGTCGTCGACTTTATCGACGGTTCTTTCGCCGTCGGAGTTTGTCGACGAGCCCTTCGTCGACGGTGTTCGATTAACTCTTAGTCAACTGTGCTTTCGTCGGCGGAGTCGCGATGGGGTCGTCGTCAACATTGATAATGACGACGATGCCATCGATGTAGAAACTGACGTTGTCGACGTAGAAACATAAGAAACTGCAGACCCAGCTTTCTTCGACAATGAAGATGGCGTCGACGATGTTGTCGACGATGTTGTCGTAGACTATGTCGAAACCGGCTTCTTGAAGGTGTGATCTTCCTTCACAGAAGTTGTTTTAATCAGAACCTCTGAAGACTTTTTTGATGTCTTCTTTGGAGGATGAGCCGTAGGGCTAGGGGAAGCCACCCTTGGTCTCTTCAGAGATAATTTTGAGTGAGACTGAAGAGCCCTAACTCTCCTCAGAGGAATCAAGGTGGTCCCCGTCCTTAAGCCTCTGGAGCCAAATTAAGAGGCATCCTTCACAGTCCTTGAGGGTTTTTGTAGAAAAGGTACGACATACCTTGTAGTCCTTAGCCGAATGGTCAGGGTACAGGCAATACAGGCAGTCATTATGCTGGTCATCAATATGTAGCCTTTTCTTTCCACAAGAACTACAGGATCTAAAAAGACCCTTCTTTGGTGTGTCAGCCATAATCAAGTAGACACTGAAGAGAAAATATCTCTAAAACACTGGAAAACCAGTTGAGCGAAACAAACCTGAGCAGAGCTCAGAGGAGACTCCCTTAGCACAACGTGCAGTAAAAAATCTGAGTGACTGAGGCTCCTTCCAGGAGGGTTCTAGAGGGAGGTGACAGCTGATTGGCTCTTCTCTAGAGTTTGGTCCTTTTTACAAAAGGACACAGATATGTTACTAATGTGAGGCCTATAGGTCTATTTCTCTAGGTCTATAGGACATTACTTTATTTATGTACAGGGGACTCCCATTCCAACGACTGGGAATGATTCAGGCATGTGAATCTATGAAAGACACCCATATTGCAGGATAACCCGCTTTACACCCTTCTGAATAAGCCTTAGATGCTTTCCACAGCTATCCCGTGAGAGCTTTGGTTATCAGGGAACACTACTACTATCACTAAGGGTTCCCTGGACTCAGTACACAGTGCCTCACCAATAGATTTACACCATAAACTGAGCCAGCCTTCTACAAGTACTATAATAGAAAATGTATAAATACACTTGAGTCTGGTCACCATTTCCAGACGTTTCCTAGGCAAAATTTAAGAGACAAAGAAACAATCCGCCTTCATGGGCTTCAGGAGAGAGAAAACTTCTAAAGAAGGACATCCTTCAACCTCTCTTCATAAGACTCCAAAAGGCAGGTCTCCTACGAGGCATGAGAAAATGACAAGAACCACTTCCAAAGGTAAAAAAAAAATACCTATTTGCTATCTGACAATGCAGAGTTGCCCATGAGGCACTCCTTGCATCAGGCACTATTGTCGGTGAAAAAATGACAGGAGACGTTGAAAAACTCACATGAAAGATTGATATCGGCTGACACGTATGTCAAAATCCAAGTCGTTGAGAGAACATTGAAGGTCTTAGTCACCGTTCCACCATTCGATGATGAGCCAGGCTCACTGTCCAACGTCATAACATCCTCCGTCGTCAGCAACCAGATGTCATTCGACAACGAGGCAATCTTTTATGCCAGTGTCAATTAGGCAGCATTTGACATCGAAACACTATAGCTTCGTCGACGTTCTGGGGGCCAGGGGGTTTGTATCTCCACATTTCTCAACGAGTGGCACAATATCACCAATGACAAAAGCATCTTAATTATTGTAGAGAACTCACTTTGTTTTCAGGGTCGTCATCCTGCTGTTCCACCTTTAACAGCCGCTGGCCACTAGCTGAAACTCCTACAGATAGTAGTCTTCATCCTTCCTCGCAAAGTCGCACTACAGGAGGTTCCATTCTCCCAACAATCAGTAGGGGTATACTCTCCGTATTTTCTCAAAGAAAAAGACCCAACTGCAGGATTCAGACCAATTCTGGACTTGCGTCTCCTAAAGAAATACATCCGCAAGGAGAAGTTCAGAATGTTGGCTCTCCACTAAATATACCCCCAACTCCATCAGGTAGACTGGATATGTTCCATCTATCTACAGAACGCCTACTTCCACGTACCAATAGCCAGGAAACCTCAAACGTTCCTGCATTTCAAAGTTGCATCCAAATATTACCAATACAAAGTTTTTCAGTTTGGCCTGAAATCAGCCCCACACACATACATGTAGTGTATGGCTGTCAGAGCAGCAGCGTTACGAAACAAAGGATATTAGTCTACCCATAGATAAACAACTGATTGATAAAAAGCTCCTCTTCGGTGCAAGCAAATAAACACTACCACTTTGCATCGAGACACTCTCTGGATCTCCAAACCAACATGGAGAAATCAAGCCAGATTCAAACTCAAAGCCTCCACTAAATAGGTGTGATCCTGGACACAAGTCACAAGAGTATAGCCTTTGCAGGAGAGACTAAATCGCCCTGAAGTGTGCCAAACTCCTGCACACTCCACACCCATCAGCTAGACAGATGACATCTATTCTAGGGTCAATGGCCTCATGTATATTTATTGTGATCGATGTCAGACTACACATGAGACCGTTACCATAGAATCTGGGGAATCAGTGGAACCAATTCACAGATCACTGAAACAACAAACTCACCCTATCTCATGCTGCAAAAGGATCCAGGCCTGTCTCATCGAAACAATCTACTAATTGGTGTTCCTTTCCACAAGGGTACTCAAACGCTCATAAAGGATGCCTATCCAAAGAGATGGGGTGCTCATATGGGTGCCCTACAGACTCAGATTGTAGTCAGCTAAGGGGAAAAAGTACCATATCAACATGTTGGAGCTGCAGGGGGTCATCTAGCCCTTAAGTCTTTTTACCCATCCATTCTAACCAGCCCACACCTAGTGCAACTACAACATCACAATACCCTATTTGTGATTAATTATTGTCTGAGCAATAACCAAGCATTAAAACTCCCTCAAGTGAGCCCCCAAAATGTCATCCCAGTATAAGTAACTCAGCTGCTGCGCTTACTGCGGCATCGGAACATTTCCTGGTTCCGCACAGCCTCTCCTTCCAGTATAGGGATGGTGCAACCTTTCAGGGCAGGGCAGGGCAGCCGTGTGATTATTTTATCCAAAGAACCCAAAAGCTTAAAGATACACTGCCAGCAGCTGTCACAAGACAGACTTTATTCAGTTCAAAACCAGCATTTAATTTCAGGTAAACTTTCATTTTCTTCCGCCTACGGGTTTCGAAGACACCGCCTCTTCTTCCTGGGCTGCTGAACATAATCAGGAAAGGCTGCGCGGCAATCAGGAACTGTGCCGAAGCTGCTGTAATCGCAGCAGCTGAGACCAAATCGGACTTAATGTCCCAGGATGCAGGCAGGACCTGAGCATGACCCACTGGGGGTTGCTGCATGTATTTAAATCAAGGAATCGGAGCACCTGCGTGATTATGTTGAGCCGGCCAGGAAGAAGTGGCAGTGTTCTCGAAACGCATTAGCTGAGGAAAATGAAAGTTAACCTGAAATGCCGTTTTTTTAAGTGAATAAAGTCTGTTTGGTGACTGCTGCTGGGAGTGCTCTTTAAGCTTCCGGGATCATTGGATAAAATATATACACATATACATACACACATACATATACATATACACATATATATATCTACATACATATATATATATACACACATAAATATACACATATACATACACACCCATGTATATTCATACACACACATAAAACTAGTTACTTACCTGTACACTATGGTTCTCCAGTATTATCTTTCATAGATTCACATGCTTGTTTCTTCCTCCATCGTCATGGTAACAGAATGACTATAGCAGTATCATAGGGTAAAACACTGCATCGAAAGTCCCACAGGGGACCATAATATTTGGTTGTCAAACCTCATTATTTGGAACAAAACTCAGCCAATCAGCTGCCAGCCCTGACATCACACTCCCCAGCAGAGCCATCATACCTCAGATTTCCAGCCCCGAGCCAAGGATATATCTAGAGATAAGCAGTCTACCAGAGTAACGGGGAGGTGGGAGGGCCGCATGTGAATCTATGAAAGATAATGCTGGCGAACCATAGTGTACAGGTAAGTAACTAGTTTTTTCTCCAGTATTGAATCTTTCATGGTATCACATGCTTGTATCAGAATAGCGAGCAGTGCTTATTACAAGGAAAATAATATTTTCAAAATATTACACAAAGCATGCCTTTTGATATAATATATATATATATATATATATATATATATATATACACACACATATATATTGAACGAAGAATCCTGACCGCCAAAGGTAGCGGTTTCAACAGGCGTAGACCTCCACTCCAAAAATGGGTGTTTTACTCGATTTTAGCAAACACCAAAAAGCCACATCACAAGTTCCTGTGCCAGTAATCCATCTTTATTTCCAGCAAAGTGCAAAGAGCGAGTGCCCTCCCTGACGCGTTTCGCTCCGCAGGCGGAGCTTGATCACATGACGCGTCAGGAGTAGGCAGTGCAATAAATTGAAGTTAAAAGCCCAAGCGCCTAAAGAAACAGGACGCAAGGGTTGCAAAAAAGCAAATGGGCCACCAATTCACAATGAAAGCAATAGTGCAAAACAATTATGTTTCTAATGAGTGAACATAAAGACACAGTTAGAGCATAGTGCTCAAATGACATTAGGATGGCGTCACAAAATCAAACTGACAAAACAAATTCAGGGAGTAAATCAACTGAAATAATTTGATTCCGTCGGTCTAATCTAGGTTAATATACATGAACCATAATATAGAACACCTCTTGAGTTTCAACAAAACATAATGCAGATATAGCAAGTGCTCTGGAAATCTAATGCTAGTGCATAGAAACATTCTAAAAACGATTAAACGAACACGTCATGCTCCCTGGACAAGTTGTCATCATCCCTGTCTAAAATACATTATATGTCTAAGTGTCAACAAAGTGCACCAGTGCTAAAGTGCAAATGCTTAAGAACAATTTCATGATCAAATGAAATAATTGTCAGGCTACAGAAAACTCAATTTGGAAACCTGTAAATGAGAACAAGAAAGACGAAATTTCACAGTCAGATATCTCATATCTGAGAGCAATAGTTAGCAACAGCAAATCCCAAAGGAAACAAATCACAAACGAAAGAAAACTCAGTTCATATAGGCTAAGGCAAAATACACACAGTTTATAGAAAATGATGTAATTCATCAAAAGCATTTAACCCTGCAGGGGACCGGGTATCAAGCAGCAGTATGAAATATGCTTCCCTTTGGCGTAACAATTTTTCGCGGTCACCACCTCTGCCCGGGTCGGCTACAGAACACAATAGAGTGTATGTGAGATATTTTAATTTCTTGTCATGCACCGCTTTAAAGTGGCGAGCCACTGGATAGTTCCTATCAGAGTTCACTATGGCCCGGATGTGCTGCAAAATACGCTGGTGCGCTGGTAATTTGGTGCTTCCAATGTAAGATAATGAACATGTGCAGGTTAGCTGGTAAACTACAAAGTCACTGCGACATGTCAGATGTTCGCGTATTGGAATCAACCTGTCATTAAAAGCTGAAACATAGTGTGTACCGTTGACTGCAAACGTGCAAGCACGACAGGAGGTGCACCTGAAAAAACCTGGTTTGTTAAGCCAATTAGTTTTAGGTAAAAGTTCAGGTTGGGTTCTATCCAGTGAATCTTTCATAGACGGAGCCCTCCTGAAGGTAATAGCTGGTGATTTTGGTAGAAATGGGGCCAGAATCACATCAGTTAATACAATTGGCCACTCTGATCTGATGATATTACTGATCTTAGATGGTTGGGAACAATAGGTGGTGATAAAGCGAACAGAGCCCTGTTCTTTGGATTCGAGGATCTCATTGTTTTTAGAGATTAAGAGTTCCTCACGAGGGCGAGCAAGTACCTTGGTAAGAGCCTGATCTAAAATGACTTTGCTATAGCCACGTTTGAGGAATCTTATCCTGGATTCCGTTAAGCATTTGTATAGAACATCAGGACTACTGCAAATACGTTTGATCCGGATGAATTCACCCAGAGGAATGCTGTTAATTGTGTGTGGAGGATGAGCACTGCGGGCATGCAAGATCGAATTACCCGCAGTGCTCTTCCTATGAAGTTTGGTATGTATGGTGTCATGATCAATATAGACTTGGACATCCAGAAATTCTGCGGAATCAGATGTGATATTGGCAGTAAATTTTAGATTCCTGTCATTGACATTGATGTCATTGACAAATAAAGCAGCCTGTTCTTTGGTACCCCGCCAGACGATAAAAATATCATCAATAAAGCGCTAGATGGGGAAGCCAATGTGCAATACAAGCAAATTTTATATATATATATATATATAAATATAAATATATATATATATCCACAGCTTTGGCTCCAAACTCGTAGTCCAATAGCGCTCTTGTCACCGGTGCGGACTACAAAGCAGAGCCCCGCTTTCATGTAATCTCCAAAAGCTATCAGCCGATAGCGCAAGTCAGCACTCAACACAGGATATGTTTCCCAATTTGTCACGATTTATTTTCAGAAAGCAGCATTCATTGCACAACACCAACGCGTTTCGCAACTCACTGTTGCTTGATCACGGTAGGGATACAATGTTACGGTTCTCTTTTGTATTTTTAGAAAAAAAAACGCCTCAACAACACATGATGCTGATCTCACTTCCTGTCCCACGACAGGAAGTAACCTGGGAAATGTAGTTATTATAAAAAGCAAAGTGTATCGGTAGGGAACAGCGATGTTATTATCTAACAATTGCATTGTTACTCTGTATATAACATTTCAGATGTGTAATCATAACTTGGCGATCCATACGTTTCGTTCAGATTATATATACATTGAAGGGTAATGTCTACACTTGAAGTATTTTTGTTAGACACACGAAGGACACAAAGAAGGGGGGTTTTTAATGCCCTCTGGTGGGCAAAGTAATTATAACATGGGATGTAAAATAGAGCTCTCTGATGAGCATATATGCAGAATTTACACTAATCAAAGCCCTCTAGTGGGCTAATGATCATCATTAAATACCCCTTCAATTGTCTCCATTGTTACCTCAATTGATTATAGGTTATTGTATTACCCCCACATCAATCCATATATTATTATAGTCTCAACCAGTCATTATATCATTATTAATTCATAATGCACACAAGAGGGTGCGCTGTTCCACGATGTTCCAACCCATTCCCACTCACACATATATTTTCATGGAAATTGTCTTCTATTAGTCTATTTCTCATTGCAAAGAATTTTTTTTCGGTACACAAACAGTTCTCAAATTGTCCACTTAATCATAAATGTACATCGAGCTCCTCACTCTGATTTAAACCCCAGGGGCTCATCGTTCGGAAGTTTAGAATTTGTCTGGATTCTCTACATCTAAGTTGTTTCTCTTGATCTCCGCCCCTTTCATGTGGCAAGACACATTCCATGCATATGTCTTCAAGAGTTTCCAATCACTATTGTGCATCAACTCCATATGTTTCGCGACAGCATTGTTTTTGTCTTCATTTACTGTGGCTCTAATATGCTCCAGGAATATATTTCAGTGCGCACGGGCATTCGATTACATATACCACGTGCGTGCTTGTACAGTCTATTACTTCTTTTTTATTGATGGCAATTTGGCAGACCTTACACCGTTGGCATTTGATGCATTATTTTACCCACTGTTTGGTCTAATTTACTCTGAGAAAGAACTGGAAATTATTGCAATTAGACCAAACAGTGGGTAAAATAATGGGCAATCATCCACTGGTCACATATCGCCGAGCTAAAAACCTTAGAGACAGATTGATACAGAGCCACTTCCAGGATAAAACCAAAAAGAAAAAGGGAATCCAATGGATGAATACGAAAGGATTCATCAAATGCCAACGGTGTAAGGTCTGCCAAATTGCCATCAATAAAAAAGAAGAAATTTTACCCAACAAAAAATTGTGGAAGATCAACCAATTGATAGACTGTACAAGCACGCACGTGGTATATGTAATCGAATGCCCGTGCGCACTGAAATATATTGGGAGTACGAAGAAACAATTCAAACTACGCATCCTGGAGCATATTAGAGCCACAGTAAATAAAGACAAAAACAATGCTGTCGCGAAACATATGGAGTTGATGCACAATAGTGATTGGAAACTCTTGAAGACATATGCACTGGAATGTGTCTTGCCACATGAAAGGGGCGGAGATCAAGAGAAACAACTTAGATGTAGAGAATCCAGACAAATTCTAAACTTCCGAACGATGAGCCCCTGGGGTTTAAATCAGAGTGAGGAGCTCTATGTACATTTATGATTAAGTGGACAATTTGAGAACTGTTTGTGTACCGAAAAAAAATTTCTTTGCAATGAGAAATAGAGACTAATAGAAGACAATTTCCATGAAAATATATGTGTGAGTGGGAATGGGTTGGAACATCGTGGAACAGCGCACCCTCTTGTGTGCATTATGAATTAATAATGATATAATGACTGGTTGAGACTATAATAATATATGGATTGATGTGGGGGTAATACAATAACCTATAATCAATTGAGGTAACAATGGAGACAATTGAAGGGGTATTTAATGATGATCATTAGCCCACTAGAGGGCTTTGATTAGTGTAAATTCTGCATATATGCTCACCAGAGAGCTCTATTTTACATCCCATGTTATAATTACTTTGCCCACCAGAGGGCATTAAAAACCCCCCTTCTTTGTGTCCTTCGTGTGTCTAACAAAAATACTTCAAGTGTAGACATTACCCTTCAATGTATATATAATCTGAACGAAACGTATGGATCGCCAAGTTATGATTACACATCTGAAATGTTATATACAGAGTAACAATGCAATTGTTAGATAACAACATCGCTGTTCCCTACCGATACACTTTGCTTTTTATAATAACTACATTTCCCAGGTTACTTCCTGTCGCGGGACAGGAAGTGAGATCAGCATCATGTGTTGTTGAGGCGGTTTTTTTCTAAAAATACAAAAGAGAACCGTAACATTGTAGCCCTACCGTGATCAAGCAACAGTGAGTTGCGAAACACGTTGGTGTTGTGCGATGAATGCTGCTTTCTGAAAATAAATCGTGACAAATTGGGAAACATATCCTGTGTTGAGTGCTGACTTGCGCTATCGGCTGATAGCTTTTGGAGAATATATATATATCAACCAACTGGAGTTTTAACAGCAATCTCCTTTTATTTTTTAAATAAACACAGAGCAAATAGCGCACTTTAAGCCTATTGGAAGGCGTTAAACACCATTAAATTAAAAAGTTGAATGAAGTACTAGCAAGATGCTTAGTAATAATCAGTTCAAATTATTTTGTTTTGGTGCACTAATAAGTTGTTATTTTGTTTCGAACAACCAGTGAAACTACAAGGACCAGAATCCTTAGTATAACATGTGACAGGAAGTGACACTATTTTGAAAAAAGAATGTTTATAAATGTGCATGGGTGGGGCAAACCCGGTGATCGTGAGCAAGGTGGCGACACACCGAAACGCGTAGATCAAGTGCGCTATTTGCCCTGTGTTTATTTAAAAAATAAAAGGAGATTGCTGTTAAAACTCCAGTTGGTTGTGCGACCCGTTGTTTCCCTCTTGGGAAAAGTTGTGGAGAGATTGAGCGGGGTGGTTCAGCCGCAGGACAACGCACATGCATGAGCGCTGCGCAAATCCCGAGCAGGAACTGTTGTGGAGGTGATAAATGTGAACAAACGTCATACGATGTGCTTGCACTAAATTAAAACGATTTGCACTGAATTAGACCGTGTCTGCGTCTGTCTATGAAGCGGGAGGGACGCCTCGCCCTGTGGAGATCTATCGCTGATTCTTTGGAGATATATATATATATATATATATATATATATATATATATATATATATATATATATATATATATATATATATTTTTTTTTCTCATATCGCTGTACACACTTGGTTGGATATAGAGTGCTGATATGCATTTATATGCAGAGTTTGCACAGTTAATTTTATTTAAATTGATATTTGCACATTGAATCAAGCCCATTTGGGCTCGATTATCCTAGTAATTGCAGTAACATGGAAGATTAGGACTTAATGATTGATGTAGGGCAAGAAAATCAAAATGGGTCCCTTTAATCTCATAGTAGAGCAAGGCGTATGGTCAGTAGTTAATCGGTGCGATAGGATTTGGCATGTATATAGAATTTTAGTAAAATTAATACTCCAGGTTTTTAGAATTTATTCAGGAAATCAATTCTTATCATGCTTTTACATTTAGTACTGTTTTTTAACCATTCACCGTAGCTCTATTTAAAATTTAATATTGTATTTTACATGCATTATGAAATCGTGTTGTATGGCATTCTGAACTATGGATGTTTTTTTAACTGCAAGCAGGGAGACAATAGTCTGTCCTCTAGGTCTATGTTTACCTATCAGCACTCGTTCACTTTAAAAAGGTCACCTTACCTTCTCAGCGTTTGTCATGTGATCAAGGCCCCATCGCGGGCTGAAACGCGTCATGGTCGACTTGGTGTTTGGGCTCCAATAAAGAATTATTTGCACCAATCAAGGGTTCGTCTCGTCTTTGCAGGATTGCATTTTGAAGACATTGTATGATATAGATATAAATTATACGGAAGGTGCAACAGCCAGCCAAAAAGAACCGGACATGGCTAACTCTGGAGTATCCTCTAGTAACATCCAGTTAAGAGAACCAAGCCCCTTTAAACCAGTCTCGAAGTTAGTCCCACCATCTAACACGGACGCCATTGATGTTTTTCATGACAAGGTCATGTTGGACCTGCGGAACTTAAAAGAGTATCCAGCAGAGAACCATAGATCCACGTGGAACCTGACATTTCAACAAAGGAAAGCAATAAAGGATCTGGCAGCTGATAAGAGCATTGTAATAAAACCCTCCAACAAGGGCGGCAATGTAGTTTTGCAAACTCGTAAAAACTATTGCTTTGAAGCACTTCTCCAACTCAGCAATCGTGACAATTATACACCGATTGCTATGAAAGAATATCTGGAGTGTATCACTCAATATGAAAAACTGATACACAAATGGCACACAAGAGGAATGCTGTCAGTTGAAGAACTCAAATTCCTGTCAGTTTGTAATCCTAAGATACCCACCTTCTACCACCTGACGAAGGTGCACAAAGACTCGGAAAAACCGCCAGGCAGTCCAATAATTTCATCTGTTGGAGGCCTTTTGGAGAACATGTCTAAATTCATAGACTTTGATCTCTTTCCATTTGTGAAGGAAATGACGTCTTATACGAGAGACACTAAGGACTTCCTACATTATGTTGATGGGAGCCCATTGGAATCAGATTACCTAATGGTGACTTTAGATATAGCCAGCTTATATACAAGCATTTCACATGAACAAGGCTTGGATGTAATCAACCAGGTGTTGCAACAAAGATCAGCAGAATATAGAGAGCACAGTGAAATGCTCATTGACTTTCTTAGTTTCTGCTTGTTTAACAAAATTTTCATTTTTCAGGACCAGATCTACCGACAAAAACGGGGGACGGCGATGGGAGCCTGCTTCGCCCCCAGCTACGCGAATCTTTACGTCGGCTGGTGGGAGAAGTAGGCGGCCTGGTCCGACTCCTGCGGCCATTGGGTCAACAAGACCATAATTTGGAGGCGTTACATTGATGACCTCTTTCTGGTCTGGATAGGGAGTACACAGTCAGTTGAAGATTATATCAAACATCTTAACAGCAATAACCTTAACTTGAAATTCTCAGGTGAAATTAGCAACACTGAGGTGAATTATTTAGACGCAAGAGTATTCATAACAGATGGCAAGTTACAGCGGCTCTCTTTAGGTAACCCACAGCGGCCAACTCAGTGCTCCATGCACGCAGCAGTCACCCCACAAGCCTTAAGAACAGTATACCCTATGGGGAACTTTTGCGTATCAAACGCAACAGCTCCCGTCCTGAAGACTATAATGAAATGGGGCTGGCTAGCCTCGATAGATTCAGGGCACGAGGCTACAAAGATCGGGTACTGAGCGAAGCATGGAAGAAAGCTGAGGTTCAGAGTAGAACTGACTTGATTAAAGAGATTCCTAAAATAGATAAAAACACAGGTACCAGCAATCTGAGGCTCATCACAAATTTTTGCAACGCAGCAAAGAGCCTCAAAAAGATTATGTACTCTAATTGGAGTATCTTGAAGTCTGACCCTGTCATTGGACGTGACATTCCTGCCCAACCATCTATAACATTTCGTAAAACCAAGTCACTCAAAGATCATTTGGTACAGAGCCATTTGCCCACTGCTGCCAGAGGCATACAAGATATAGGTGGGTTCTATCCTTGCAATAAGTGCAAGGCATGTGCGGGTAGCAAGAAAGTTGTCAGCTATTCCGTACCAGGGAAGCATGATCCAGTTGCCATCAAGAAATGTATGAATTGTTTGACACCATTTGTGGTCTACTGCCATACTTGCCCGTGCGGACTTAAATATATAGGGAGCACAATACACCCTGCTAAAATCCGCATTCTAGAACATCAGAGGGCAATACAAAACAACGATAGTAATTATCCAGTAGCCCGTCATTTTTTAATTCACCACAACAGTGACTGTAAACTCTTGACTTATTTCTGCCTTGATCATGTGCCTCGAGATCCAAGATGGGGAGATAGAGCCAAATGCTTAAGGAGACTAGAGTCGCGATATATCATTGATTTAGCAACTAAAAAACCTTTGGGACTCAACATGGGGGAGGAATTGAAAGTACACCTGTAAATACTGTATATAATATTTGTCTTTATTCACAATTTTTTGCTGCACTATGAAACTTCAGGCGTAAATCGATGTTACATGTATTGTCTTTAAGGGTGCCTTTGCTTTATTTAATCACAGTAATAATTTTCCAATTGAGTACAGTTTTACTGGTGGATAACAACATCTGTGCGGTTCATGTGACTTTGAATGACATTTTCTACCGCAGCACCAGTTTAACAAAAGCCCATTCGAGGGCTAAATTCATTGAAAATGTACATACTTTATTTAGTGTGTAACTTTCTTTCATCGCTTCGATATTTATGTGTTGCCCGATTCTAAAATGGTGCTTGCATGGGACAGATCCCGCGAGACTTTGTGCAGCAACAGTCATTTAATTATGTTTATATACTGTAGCGTCATGGCGGCCGCCTGATACTGACGAAGGCGTACCTCCGAAAAAAGTCTATTCTTTTGATTTCTGTGCAATAAATCCGACTTGGATTTGAACCTTCCGCAAGTCAATCTCTATGGGCATCTGATAGATATATATATATATATTCACTGAAAAAAACATAGGTTATAGACCATATATAGTTAGGGATTAGCATTCACAAAACCTTATTTTACTCGCACAAAACCAATGAAATTCCATATATAGTTAGTTGCACTAACTATATATTTCGCGCACCCGCAATCCACTGCTGATGATGTCACATATTACATCATTTATGACATGGTCAGTGACATCACTGATGACATCACTGATGACATCATCCAGTGACTGTGTGTTTCTGTAAAGTTTAAATAGGTTTTACATATTGAAGAATGAGTGGATGTATAAGTGTCTGGATGAAGGATTTAGTAGGTGCGTGACTGACTGTATGAGTGAGTGAATAAATGTGTCTTACTAAATGCATGGGTTAGTGACTAAACTGTCTGACTGAGTGTGTGGGGGTGGCTGGGAGGTGTGTGACTCTGTGCAGAGATGTGTGAGCAGTTGATTCACTAGGTGTATGAGTTCAAGAGTGCATGTGGAAACAGCTGCATGGGCGGTTGACTGTGTGCATGAGTGTATTGATGAGTGAATGGATATCTGAATGCTACATGTCATAGTAAGTACATATGTAAAACACAGTACATGTGAGAGTTGGCATATATAAATAACTGTGCATGAGAGCCAGTGAATGTGTGAGTGACTGTAAGGATCATTGTGAACTTGTATCAGGGATTGTATAAGAGAGTAAATATGTGTTACTATATGTTTGAATAAGTAAGGTGTGTATAACTGTATAGTTGAGAAAATGGAGGTGAGATTGTTTCTTTGCATGACTGACTAGGTGTGTGAGTAACTCCATGGATGAGTGACAGTGTGTGAGTGTCTGTATACACTAAGTGTATCTAAGGTTATATTAGAGTCTGAAGAGGTTCATTGTATTAGCACAAGAATGATGTCATCAGTGATGTGATCAATGATGTCAAATGAGATGTCATTTGAGATGTCATCAGTGATGTCACTGACCATGTCATGAATTATGCAATATGTGACATCATCAGCAGTGGATTGCGGGTGCGCGAAATATATAGTTAGTGCAACTAACTATATATGGAATTTCATTGGTTTTGTGCAAGTAAAATAAGGTTTGTGAATGCTAATCCCTAACTATATATGGTCTATAACCTATGGTTTTTTTCAGTGAATTTTCAAGGTTTTGTAAATGCTAATTCCTAACTATATATGGTCTATAACCCATGGTTTTTTCAGTGAATTTCAATGGTTTTTTAATAGCAAATATCAAAAGCTTTTTTGTGGAAAATGACTAAAATAAACCCTGACCTCATAATAGTGCACTGTGGAGGAAATGATTTGGGCACTTTGACTGGGGTAGGTCTGGAAATGCTCTTAAAGGACACCTTTGAGCAATTGATGGCACTTTTTCCTCAAACTGCCTTGGTATATTCCAATATATGCCAAAGACAAAAATGGAGGTGGTCCAATCAATTTTGTCGACAAATTGAGAAATCGAGGAAGCATGTAAATAAGTCTGTTTCAGCTTACATGAGAGACCATGGAATGGGCTGCATCTACAACAATAACTTGCGTTACTACATGCAAGATATCTACAGAGGAGATGGCGTGCACTTCTCAGATGAGGGGAACAGAGTTTTCATACAAAATTTAAGACTGTGTATTGGTACCTACTTATAAGTACCTAGAACTTACACAGAACCCAAAAGCTCTTTTCAGAGCTACCTTAACTATAATTACTCTTCAAAAATTTCGAATGTACCTTTTTTCACTAATTTTCACTTATGTTCGCTTCCCGGTTCGCGTACCGGCAGCTAACCGCGCGAAAAATCAAAAAAATAAAAATAAATTTCTCGCACATATGGGACTCCTCAGCCACCCTCAGAAAACCTAGGGGTTCAGGATACATCTACCGTGCCCCCTTCTACCCATTCTGAACATTATTTACCCTCCATCTTGTATCTCAATTCTACCGAAACACAAAATGGAGGACTCCCGTAACGCTGCAGGTTCGCGTACCGGGGCACGCACTGAGAAGCGCTCGCTTAAAAAAGGTGGGAAAGTAATTTACAGAAAAACCACTGGAGACACTTTCACCAAATATACATTAGCTCATACTACATACCAATCCCTACCATTTTCACAAATTTGGTTGGAATTCCATTTAGCCATTTAGCATGTAGACCTCTCTAAATTCCCTGAGGTAAATTACTTTACAAAACACATCTGAAGTGTTGGAATTGACAACCAATTAAAATGCTACTTTCATTTTCTACTTTTTTTTTACCTGACATTTGATTGATTATGTACCTGAATATATATATAAAGAAAGAGAACAACACAGCCATTTTGACTACTACTTCCTGAAGTACATTGCAAGAACATTTTCACTGACAACTTAAACTTGTTTTTAAAAGGTAAGATGTTATTTTATAAATTTGACCGGAGAACTATGTTATGCAATTTAAATTAATTTGGAAAACATTTTCAGATAGTTATATACTATCCCTCTGTAAGAGTTAGACATTGAGAAAGGCTTGTTTATTATAGTTATGGATTGATTTACGTTTGTGTTATAATTATGAATTTACTTAGGCTTTTTCGCAGGCACTTTTTAATAGTACTACTTCACGCCTGAAACCATACAGTGCCCATAGATAACTTCTCTGTTATAAACTCACAAGTACCTGTCTGAACTTAAACCCAACATTGCCCTATCTCTACTGATATATTTATTTTTTATGCAAATTTCAGCACAAAAATGGAAGGAGAACAGAACGTTTCCTTTGAAATTGCCCTAGAGATGAACAATGAGGAAATCATTGAATGCATTGACTTGGAATTCATGGACGAATCACGAGACCAAGAACTTCTACAATGTGTAGAATCTGTGGATTTGTTACTTCATTATGAGGACGATAAAATGTGGGAAGTTATGTTCACTCAACAAGAGGACATTTCGGACAGTCAAATGTTAGACAGTCTATTACATTTTGAAAGAATCAGAAAAATAAATTTATATTTAATAATCAAAAATTGTTCGAGTCTTTAATCATTTTTATATGTAATTCATAAACTAGTACCAAATTGATTATAATGTAAAGTCAGACTTATAGTATACTGTGCAACTTTTTTATGTTACACAATAATTTTGCTCATAGTTACTTCCTTTCTCCAACTATATTATCTCCATTGTGTATTTAACATCTCTTTATCATCTCCTGCCTCCATATTGTTTCTACTTTCCTGACACTCTATGGTATGAATTCCATATTCCAGAATAACTTCTGAAACAACATGCAAGATATCTACAAAGGAGACGGTGTATATTAATTTTTTGACTCTGCATTGGTACCTACATATTGCTACTTAAATAAAAAAAAATTTAAAAAAAACAACAAAACGAACAATCAATAAACATACAATATTTAAAAAGTCTATCATTCTTGTTTCCTCATAGTACGCTCCCCGGACCGCTTTCCGGTGCGCGTACCGGGCGCACCCCACACAAAAAAAACGTTTTTTGGGTTTTTTTGCCCCGCGGGGCTCTTTTAAAGCCTCCACATCAAACCTAGGGGGTCAGGGAGGATCTACCATGCCCCCTTATGGTCATTTCCCCCTTAGTTTTGGCCTCCTCTTGTCTCTCGATCCTACCGAGAGACAAGATGGCGGCCGCTCCGGACTGTTTAGAATGTTGACAGACACCGGAGAGCCAATCAGCTTCGCGAAGTTCCGTTACGCGTCAAGTACGCGAACCGGAGCGCTGTCACAGATAAATATATTTTTTTGAACGTTAATTTATCAAAATCCACTGGAGCACATATATTGAGACCTAGCAAAGGCACATCGGGCTAACAGTCCCTACAATTTTGCCAAGTTTCGTGCAAATCCATTTAGCCGTTCGAGCTAAAAGTGAGGCCAACCGCCCTATGGAAATTAACATGGGAAAAACGCGTTTTGGGACCCCCCTTTTTTCTCGGCCCCCCCTTGACGAACCCCCCCCCCCAAATTTTCAGGGGCTGCTCAGAAACAAAATGTGCCATTTTCCTGAAAATTTCAGCCAATTCCGTCCACAAACGCCAAAGTTATTAGACATAGAATTTTCAAAAATCCCATAGAGAAAAAATCCTAACTATATATACCTACTGGCGACCGCCAGTAGGATGGAGATTATATATATATATATATTTCCAAGTTCCAAAATAAACAGTGCTCTCAGCTCACAAAACAACGCAACTCCACAGCTTCTCCAAGCCGAAACTTGTTGTTAGGTGAATAAACACTCTTGGAGAAGCTGTGGAGTTGCGTTGTTTTGTGAGCTGAGAGCACTGTTTTATTTTGGAACTTTGAAATTGTGCTAAAACCGGCGTGCTCGGCCGGCATCGGTGCCACCTCCCTCGGGGCCGCAGGCAGCACATCTGAGCGGACTTTGTAAATATATATATATATATATATATATATATATATATACACATATATATACATACACACATACACACATTTATATATATATCCCAAAGTTCGCCCAACAGAATGAAGCCACACTCACTTGCAGGTAGGTAAACAGCCTTTATTCGAACAAACGGCAGCCTCACAACCAGTCCTTTCTGTCCTTGTGGCAAACGCGTTTCGGAGAATTCTCTCTCCTTCCAGGGCCAAGGTGAGCAGGAGCATTCAGTTGCGTTACATCAGACCACTGCATGCTTACAATTTAGTGGCTTCTGGTGTGCAAACTTTGGGATATATATATATATATATATATATATATACATACACACACACATATATATACACATACACACACACCCCCACATATACACACCCACATATACACACCCACATATATGTACACACATATATACACACACACTTACATATTTATACATATACATTTGCACTTTAAATGATAGGGATTTTAGCCCATTCATATTAGGTTTACGGTCCGCTCTAGTTTCGGCTGAATTGTTTTTTATCAAACCCAGCTGCTACTAGTATGCATTGTAAACAGAACTAAATATAAATATTTAGAAGATGTCAAAGTTATATTTGCACTATATGATGGTTTGCACTTTATTTCATGCAATGACATACCTTGGTATGGCTTAGTATAGTCAACCCATTCAGGCGTCAAATCATTAGAGCCAAATGCAATGAGCATGTTTTAAAACTCCAAGTAGGGGAATTTTTAAGGCATGTTATACTATCAATTTGTATTGATTACACAAGTGCATGTTTCATGGTAATCTGTACAGCTCATGAGCACTTTGTTCATATGTAATCGTGCTCTGGCAATTTAGTAGGTTTGCGTTTGGATAGTAACATTTTATTTTTTATGTTTAAAGCGACTTATAGAGGCATTTAAGCCATAATTATACTTAGCGGCAATGTGGGATCTAGCATTCTAACAAGCAGCTTGTCGCCATCATGCACTTGTTTCGGTCTGTAGTCTCGTGATAGCTATGTGACTGATTAATGATGTGGTTATGTGTTCACTAACATTTCAATGATATCACATACTATCTCAGGGATATTGCATCAGTTGCATACAGTGAAAGGGATTTTTCAATGTATTAGTCAACTCATTGCTTGTTTATACCAACATGAGCAACAACTACTGCATTTAACTGTAATATCTAGCAGTAATGCAGCACTTTTATGTTACTAGTCAAGGGCGGTTGTCAATTTGGTCAAACTGCGGTCAAATCTTTCTTCCATATCTGTTATTTTGGTAATTGCGGGGTCTGAATAAACAATGCACTTTCCCTTTAAATCCCCACACTGTGATTGAATTCGCTGTCTTGTGAGCCGAAACTTCATACGACTGGTTCTGCAAATTTAATTAAAATTGCACTTACCTTGAGGTCCGTGTCCGAAGTTTTTTTCCAGCTGGGCAGGCCTTGCAGTTTGCTGAATTGTACTCTGCATACTGGATACTAAATATATATTATGTAATATATACTATTGAACAATACCTTAATGAAATAAATGGCGTAGAACTGCTTGTCCCACTGCTGCCTGCGTCATTTCGCCATGCTGTATCTAGACAATAGTGTCTAGTAAAAGTGTGCACATTCTTCCACATTACTGCTCTGCAAATGTCTGGCAGTGACACTCCTGCAAATAGGGCCATAGAAGTTGGCATCTTTCGGGTGGAATGTGCATGTACTCTGGATTGAAGAGGATTACCGGCTTTGTCATGGCACACAGATAGCCGAAGAAATCCATCTAGAAATACTAGATCTGGATAGTGCCAAACCTTTTGACCAGAAAATGCTACAAAAAGTTGGTTTGATTTTCTGAATGACTTTGTTCGGTCAATGTAGAACTTTAGACACTTTTTGACGTCCAGAGAATGTAGAGATCGTTCCGCAGACAACGAAGGATCTTTTAAAAAAAAGTAGGTAACACCACAGGTTCGTTAAGATGAAATATGGAGGGAACTTTAGGAATGAACTTTGGATTTGTCCTCAAGATAACCTGGTCAGGTCGAAATTGGAGAAAAGGTTCAGAAATCAAGAAAGCCTGAATTTCGCTCACTCTCCTTGCTGAAGTGAGAGCTAAAAGTATGGCCGTCTTCCATGAAAGAAATTGTAAATCCGTTTTATGTATGGGTTTGGAAGGAGACTTCATAAGCTGTGCCAGAACTGTATTAAGCTGCCAAGAGACTGTTGGACGGTGAACTGGGGGAAACGTCCTGAAAAGTCCCTTGAGAAATTCTTTTATCACTCTTTGAGACCCGAGAGATGGATGGTTAGGATCTCTTCTATATCTGGAGATAGCTGCCAAATGTACCTTTATAGAAGCATGTGAAGGATTTGCTTTAGCCAAATGCCAAAGATATGGCAGGATTTGATCTGAAGAGATATTAAAGGGATGAAGATTTTGAAAAGCGTACCATTGACAAAACCTCCTCCATTGTGCCATATAGTTCTTGTTTGTAGAGATTACCCGTGATTTGGAGAGAATATCTCGGCATTCCTGAGAAATATTCCCAAAAATTAAAACTGATGCTCTTGAGGTTCCATGCCGATAAATTAAGCGATTTCAAATTTGGATGGAGAATTTGACCTTTGCTCATGGAAATCAGGTTCTGAGAGAATGGGAACTATACCCTGGGTGCCACTGACAGCTTGAGAAGATCGGAGAACCAAGCTGGTCTCAGCCATGCTGGAGCTATGAGAATTAAGTGGCACGGCTCAGATTTCATTTTCCGAATAACTTTCGAAATTAGAGGGAATGGAGGAAATGCATATGCGAACATCCTTGTCCAGCACATTTGAAGTGCATTTTCCCACAATCCTTTCTGATGGAATCTGCTTGCGAAGTGCTTGCATTTTGAGTTGTGAACTGTCGCGAAAGATCCAGTGATGGGGTTCCCCATAGGCGAAAGACTTGGGAGAAGTTGACCTTGAAGTAATTCCCACTCGTGAGAAACATTTGGAGATCGGCTGAGGGCATCTGCTCTTAAGTTGTCTACCCCCGGAATGTGCTGAACTTGCAGCGAGATGTTGTGGAGTAGCAACCACCTCCAAATCTCTTGTGCTTGTTTTGAGAGTAGTTCCGGCCTTGTACCCCCTTGTTTCAGTAGGTAAAACATGGTAGTCGCACAGGGGGTCCTGACCAGAACTGTGGAACCTCTGATCCTGAGTAGAAACGCCTGTAATCCCAAGAACACTGCCTTTAACTCTAGTAGGTTGATGTGAAGAGGAGTTTCTTTTTCTGACCAATGACCTTGTATTTCTAATTCTTGGAGATGTCCCCCCCCAACCTTGCAGAAATGCTTCCGTCATCATTACATAACTAACGCTGAGGTTCGAATAGCAGGCCTTTTGTTAAGTGTTTTCCGATTGTCCACCATGACAGGGCCTTTTTCACCAGATGAGATAGACAGACACCCGGTCTTCGAAGAATCCTTGAAATTGAATCCACTGTTTGTCCAGAAGCTCTTGAAGAGGCCTCATGTGCAGCCTCCTATTGGGGAGCAAGGGGATACAAGATGATATCATCACCAATAATGACTTTTAGATTCTCACCGAAGTGAACATTTTTGTTTAAGATGAGAAGTCAGATTTATTATCTTCTGTACACGTTCCTCTAATGGATAAGATTTCGCTTCGCTTGTGCGGAGCATGGCTCCCAGAAACTGAAGATATTACAATGGGATAAGACATGACTGTTCCAGATTGACTTTTAGACCCAGACGACTGAAGAGTTCCATGCAACACTGCAGAGACAGCTGTGTTTCCTGAAGCGAAGCACCTTTTATGAGCCAGTCGTCTAGATATGGGAAGATTTGGAGGCCTTGAAGCCTTAAGTGAGCTGCCACTGGCGCCATACACTTCGTAAAAACCCTTGGGGCCGATTTCAGAACGAATGGCAAGACTGTTTTTTTTTATGGATCGGGATGTGAAAATAAGCATCTAAGATGTCCAGGGATGCCAAGTAGTCTCCTTTACAGAGAAGGAGGAGAATTTCCTGAAGGGATAACATGCGAAAAGATATCTTTTTGATGAATGTGTTCAAATTTCTCAGGTCCATTACCGGTCTCCATTTCCCCATAAGTTTTTTCTTTATTAGAAAGAAATGCGAATAAAAGCCTTTCCCTCGTTGAAGACGTGGAACTTCTTCTATTGCCTCCTTTTGCAAGAGAGATAAAATTTCCGCTTTGAGAGCGGACAGGTGCTGTTGCTTTCTGAGAATAGGAGGTTGATTTGGAGGCTTCTGTATAAATTCCAGGGTATAGCCCTGATGAATTATGTCCAATACCCATTTGTCTGTTGTAACTGACTTCCATTCTTGATACAATTGAGCCAGATAATGGTTGTTGGAGCTTGAACAAGTGGCGGGCGATGTGTTGAAGTCACTGTCTTCTATTAGGCTGTTGAGACTTGCCTCTTGCCGAAGATTTTCCTTTAGACTGTTGCTGACACTAGGTACCCGAGGATCAAAACTGCTGTCCACATTAAAACTGACGAAGGCCCTGCTGATTGTAAGGCTGATATCTGCCAGATTGATATGTTGGTCTTTGAGAAGACTGTCCTCTCGACCCTCTCCTTCGAAAGGACTGAAACCTGCCCTGTTGCAGAGAGCCAATGCACGCGCGGTGTCTGTTTCAGCCTTGAAGGGCCTCATCGATGTGCTTTCCGAACAGATTTTCTCCGTCAAACGACATTTCAATTATCTTCGCTTGGACTTCTGGTCTAAACTAAGTGGCTTTAAGCCATCCCTGTCTTCGCAGCTCCACCACCGCTGCCATTTGACGAAATGATTGGGAAGAATTATCCATTGCTATATCTATAGACACAGATGCAGCTCTGGAGCCATCCTGGATTATAGCAGCTGCCTCTTCCTCTTTATCCTCTGGCAAATGTGACAACAATGGAGCTATATCTGACCACATTGGACTATTGTATCTACTGAGAAGGGCTAACGCATTTGCAGCTCTAATCGCTACCGCCGCTAACACAGCAAAACACTTTCCTGCTCCATCCATACGTCTTCCCTCCTTGTCCGTAGGAATTGCAGTTGTTGAGACTGGATTCTTTGAATTGCGTTGTGCTGCCTGCATCACCACTGACTCTGGCCATGGATGCCCAATTAAACACGAAGGAGAGTATTCTGGTGCCCTATACTTTAGGTTTCGCCTCGCCGAAAGCTGCGCAGCAGACTTTCGCGCAGGGTGAAATCTTTTGATTTACAGTATGGATGTTTGTCCCGCCTCTGTTTCCCAATGGCTAGCTCCATAAATGGAGGCAGGCCATTGGAAAACAGGCGTCCGTCATTCTGCGAGGCGACTCATGGGCGTTCCTGAGATTTTTTCTCATCCAGCCCCTTTTAGGACGTCAGTGCGGCGGTGGGCGGGGTTTATTTTTTTGTTCCTCCATGTTTCTTTTGGTTATTCCGCAGCCGACCGCCACCGGAAGTCAAGGTCCAGGTGAATGCTTTTGATTGTGGCTGTTCCCGCCGCGCCCCCCCCCCTGCTGTCCGTCTTCCTGTTCCTGCCCCCCTCCCGCTGTTCGTGTTCCCGCCCCCCTCCCGCTGTTCGTGTTCCGGCCCCCCCTCCCGCTGTTCGTGTTCCCGCCCCCCCTCCCGCTGTCCGTGTGCCCGTTCCATCCTCCCATCCCCCTGCTGTCTGTGTCTCCGGCCTGTGGAAACCTCACGCACGTTCTTTCTGTGCCCAGCTATCGCTGGCTCCATATGGCTTTGATTCGAAGTGAGTGCTGCAGAAGTGAGGGGGCGCGGTGGCGTCTTGGTGGTGACCCGCGCCTATTTAGCCAGGCTAGGGTTACCTTCGCAGCGGCCCCCATTCTGTATAAGTACATTGGTGCATATGTACGTTTTTTTTTACTCCAGTTGGGTGTGTGGTGTTGGGGGGTGCCTTGTTTATATTTGGCAGCGTGGTGTGCACTTCCTCACCTGCGGCTGCGTTGCTGGCACCCCGACTTCATCAAACCCCATCAAAAGGGCAGAAAGCCTTCGCCTCGTGCCCCTCTCACCCTGTGGGCAAAGGATCTCTCCTCACCTGGCTCTGCCCGGGTCTGGCTCTCACCTCTCTGGTTACCGCTGCTCCCCTATGGTCACTACTCCCTCATGGGGGCCGTCCCGCTGACGCGCTGTACATCGATGTGTGGCAGGCACCTCACTTCTAGAAAGCAGTCTCTACCCTTCACGCTGCTTGTCTCTCTTGTCAGTCTCATCTGTTTGTCTCCTCTCATGGTTCCCGTAGTCTCATTCACCTTTCTTAGGTGTTCCTTGTCTCTCGTTCTGTACTATAAATTTGTGGAAGTATCTTTACTCTCCCTATATCTTAGGTTTCCTCTTTTTCAGCCTCGAAGTTTCCGTCGCTCTTTCTCAAATAGTTGCCTGTTTCTTTCCCTGTCTCTTTTGGCTCTCTCTGCCTCTTTACGCCTCTCTTTCTCTATCTGTTTCTCCACTCTGCTTGCACCGGTCCCTGCACTCACCTGTCCGCTCTTTAGACTCTCTGCCCCAGTTAAGCCTCAGAGTTTGGGCATCACTTCTCTATGCCTCTGCCTCATACTCTGAGCCCTCCCCTCTCGCTCCTTGTGATCCTCTGCCAACTGTTTCACTTTTTATTCCCTCCATTATAACCTTATTCACCCCCCCTCCATCTGCAACATACTCCCTCCCACGCAGCGATTATTCCTTTTGTTTCCACAAAGGAAGTTTTTCAACAGAATATGGATTACTCTGTCCCATGTCCTGTTCGCTTTTCTCTTGGTTCCAGTCTGTCTCTCCTCGGCCACCGTCCCCACCTGCTTGTTGCTGTATCATTTACTGGCTCCTTCCTCTGTGAAAATAAGGCACATGAAAACACACCCAGCAACGGCAGGTCCGGGTGCTCACCCATCGCTACCAGGAAGCGTCCTCCTCCCTGGAGACCGGCTGACTGATTTGCAAGTTAAAGCCACCACCAGCCCACACGGGCTGCGAGAGGCAGTGTTTAAAGGGAACGCTTGGTTCAGTATTCCGAGCCCGGGGTGAAAGCAAAGACGTAACAACAATGAACAACCACCTCGAGAACAACAAAAGCGCCGCTTGCGCATTAAAGGCAGATTGTGAGACAATTCCGAGAAAATCTGAGTAGATCTTAGTGTAAGGGCAAAAGCAGACCCAGTACCACGGGGACGGGCACCATTTATTTAGGCAGGGAGTTAGACGTACTAGAACACCCTGGAAATGTTTATTTTACAGCAAGATCTG
Organism: Lissotriton vulgaris; assembly: GCF_964263255.1. Classification (NCBI taxonomy): domain Eukaryota; kingdom Metazoa; phylum Chordata; class Amphibia; order Caudata; family Salamandridae; genus Lissotriton; species Lissotriton vulgaris. The sequence goes on along the minus strand of NC_141687.1, from coordinate 830,142,388 downwards.
TATATTTCGATCTACACTTCTCTATCTTTCCCAGAGTGGGTGACAGTGACTGCAGCTATGGTTCATTGGGAAAACCCAGATTGATGCTATGGTGTTTGCCTGAACCTACACTCTTCAGTTAAGGTTAATTTAAAGTTTCATCATTATTTAAACATATTTGCAGGTTAGTTAAAGTGTGGCAACGTTATTTGGGGAGACTGGGAAGGACATTTCACACCGGAAGTCTCATACAAATTTGTGTTCACCACTATAGCAAAAAAAGGCCGAATGGAACTACACTAAAATTGCAGGTCCTTATTATTGGGTTAATGTAAATTTGAACAGTCGTTTCCTGAACTTTGTGCTACAAAAAAGCGTGGTTCTGCTTTGTAGAGTTACATTTATCTCTATGTGTGGATGGCTCGGTGTGTGGGTGGCTGTGTGTGTGTGTGTGTGTGTGTGTGGGTGCAAATGCAATAGGTCTCACATTTGCGAGAGATTAAGCTATTGGCATTGTAAATGACAATGCCATTTATTTATCGGTTTCTAGATGTTTTCAAAACCAACACATAAATAAAGAATTTGTCATTAACAATGCCAATACCTCTAACTTTTACAAAGGCGAAACCGTTGCATTGTAAATGCTTGTTATCTATCCTAGGCACCGAGGATGCGACGGAAGATGGATTTCTCATCAGTTTCAAACCTTCATTCCAAATGAAGTCTATAATTTGGATTGATTGAATAGATTTACTAGACGCCTTTTTAAAATCATAAAGAAAACATTCTGCTTCTTGGACCTAAAGCGGGAGTTCAAATCTTTTTGAGGCCTTTTCCATAATATCATGGAATCTTCCAGTATCCTGAGGAGGGGAATTTGCTGGAGACGGCGATGGATGAGGCGTAGTAAGGATAATATATTGATCCCATTCTATCCCAACTGGACTTCCCTGAAGAAGTTCCCCTTCTTCTGGTTGATCTCGGTCATGGTCCATTGTATCATCTCTAATTGTATTAACAGGGGGTGATCAAATTTTTTTAATTGAAGGTGTAGGTCGGGGGTTGAGCCACCTGAACTTGAGCTGGACTTGATACAGGCTGTGAGGCTGGAGCGTTAGCCTCTGGGAATAGACTATAGTAGTCGTTAATCATAATGCAAAGATCCGTTACAAGAGAAATTGGCATGGAAACCGTTTCCTCTCTCACCTCCTGCTGTGCTTCCTCCTCCTCCTCATAATCATAAGACTGCTGAAATGACTCCTATCTCTTTTCAGTCACTGGACGGTCCTGAAAAGAAAACACCTGGTACTCATCATAGTCCGTGTCCTGACTTTTTATTTGAAGTTGGGAAGAACTATAAGCCACTCCAGATTCCTCATCCTCTGACTGCATCTCCAGCAGATTTTATGATGGCAGCGGTGAAATCTTAGTCCAGCTAGTAAAATCCGCAGATTTCTTCGCCGTCGACAAGCCCATCGACTGTGAAAAGTACTTTAAAGATGTGGATGACTTAGACTTCAGGAGACTTAAAAGGTGTTGTCAACGGAGCTCCCGTCGACGATGTTCCCATCGTCGAAATTCGAATTATCATCGAAGTGGTCGTCAATGGAGCCGTCGACAAACATGCCGTCGTCAAGGCAGTCGTTAGCGCGGTCGTCGGCAGCGTCAACGCTGATTTTCCTGTCGACTGGACCGTCGACAAACCCTTCTTAGACGATGTTGTGTTAGTCGTTAACGCGGCTGTCGTTGACTATATCATCGGCGGCGGCGGCGTCATCGCCTTTTTCACAGTAGTCAAAGCCGGTGAAGCTCCTACCGTCGACGAAGGAGCAGAAGACACCTCCCTTGACTTTAAGGGGGGTTGAGGTAAAGAAGATTAAGAAGCTTCTTTTTCTTTGGTCTTTTGCTTTTTTGGATCTATTTTTTCCTCATGAGCCGAAGACTTCCTCTTCTTTGATGACTGAAAATCAACCTCTTCCTCAGAGTCTGAATCTGAAGTGGCCGCCTTCTTTTGAAACCATAGTAATAGACGTGCCTCCCTGTCTCAAGGTTTTAGCGGAGAAGGTTCTGCAGTGCTTGCAGTCCTTAGGGACATGTTTAGGGTGGAGGCAGTACAAACAGTCCTTATGTGGAACCTCAGAATATAATCTAGGTTTTCCACAGGATATGCAGGGCCTGAAAAGCCTCTTTTTAGAGCTTTCTGCCATTGTAGGTGAAGTAAGTAACACAGTACCTTAATCCAGTAGAAAGAAACTTTCAGTTGAAAAGGTGAAAAGTTCACAGGAACAAAACGGAGCAGAGCTCATGGAGACTCCTTCTCACATGAAGGCGGTTGGAAAGCTGAGGTATGATGGCTCTGTTCGGAAGTGTGATGTCAAGGCTGGCAGCTGATTGGCTGAGTTTTGGTCCAAATAATGAGGAGGTTTTGCAACCAAATATTTATGGTCCCCTATGGGACTTTCTATGCAGTGTTTTACCCTATGATACTGCTATAGTCATTCTGTTACCGTGATACTCCCACCATGAAGACGGGGAAGATACAAGCATGTGAATCTATAAAAGATTCAATACTGGAGAAATATATTTATACAAACACACACACACATACATATATAAATATATATATATATATATACATATACACACACACATATACATACATACACATACACACATATACAGACAAATACATACATTTCCACACATTTACACAAAAATATTCTCACACACATTTTCTCTCTCTCTCTCCTCACCCCCCGTACGTAGGTGGGAATATTCAACGTTTATGACTTTCATGAGTATTCACCTGGAAGAGAACAAGGATTACATGTAATTGACTTATTCTTTACAATTGTGTTTCCATGAAAAACATTTTAGTGGAAGTAGGCAAACATTTTTCCGGAAGCAGTGTGGGAAGCCGTAACAGGGCAAGTGATCGCAATGACAGTCCAGCTTAACATATTGATAGCCAAGTCATAATACTAATAAACTGCCAAAATAACTAAGGCACTGGAGTATCAACATAAGCAAAGTCGATTACCAAAAAAATGCAGCTAATGATGGTAGCCTTCTTCGACCAGCTCTCGACAATGACAAAATGGCAGAGGATACCAGAATGCATATTAAGCAAAAGTACTAGGTAGGCCTAAATAAGCCTGGGAAGTGTCAGACTGATGGCTATCTGCAGGTTGCTGGTGTACTTGGGCTGGTTCATGGACAGGACAGCAGCCCACACCTTTCCTGTGATGCTTTTCCAGCTGTGGCAGACAGTTCCAGTGATGGTAGGTCTGTGATGTTGCAGGAAGGGTTTGCAGAAACTGATGAGTGCATTGACCCTCTAGGTCATATCTGCTAGCTTGTCAAGTGTCATATTGCTGATTGAGGAGAAAATCAAGTCCAATAGGTGTCCGTCGGTGTGGGTGGGTTTAGTAACGTGCCGGGTGGGTCAAGGTATGCAAGGTTTTTTAGAAGGGTCACAGATTTTGGGTTGGTGAGGTCTTCCAGGTGAAAGTGTGAAGGTGCAGGTGTTGCTGAGAAGCACAAATAAGTTTGTGATGTCGCTGCCGAAATTAGCGCAGGGACGTAGTGGTCTGTGTACGAGGGTTAAGTCCCAATAGAAACTTAACGGTGATGCTTATCTTGAGCAGGAGGTGTTCCATGTAGCTGATTGGGTTGTCCATGAAGGTGGTGTGGCTGGTGGCATCTTTGACTATAATGGCAGGTCTGGAGCATGGTTGTGTATTAGATTCCCCCCATCTCCTAGGCATGTTTGAGGAGCGAGTGTTGAGCAGCATGCATGAGTGTGGAATGTTGTGTAAGCTGGTCAGTGTGCAAGTGGGGGTGCTGCTGGCATGGGAGTGGTGGGTCTGGAGTGTGGAAGAGTGCATAAGAACTTGCAGGAGGTGCATGTGGAGGATCCTTCTGTGTCGAGTGGTGTAGTGTGGCGTGGCAGTTAAGTGGCGAGCGGGAACCAGGTTCATGAGCACAGAGGCACTCTGGAAGGTAGCAGTGGGTATGTGGGCGAACCAGGGTTTCTGGTGCCAGGCACAGTACAGTTGAGTCAGGCTTGCATTTGGCATGCCAGCGGCAGATCTGCATTGCAGCTGCCAATAAGAAAGTACCTGGTAGGGGTCAGGCAGTTGTAGGTTGCCATAGGTAGGGAACTAGTGATGTCACTTCCTGAACAGATGGATGTTGGAAGATCCAGTGATGTCACTTCCTGTGCTAATAGGGAAAATGTGTTCAATAAAGGCTCATCTTTACTCCCTTGCCCAATGAAACTGTGCGCTTCCATTGTATTTTTCTCTACAGTTCCATAAAGGTAGACTCAAACTTAGCTCAAATGAAACAAAGCATTTACAATGTTTACCCATTTCTTGCTGATGCTTCACTTTGAGGTCATCGATTTCTTTGCCCTGCTGCTCTCTAATGCGCTCCACGTCAAACTGGTGCCTGCTCTGCAGGAGGGCCACTTCCTGAGCACGCTTGCCATTCAACATTTCGCGAAGTTCCACTAGCGCAGTTTCACGTTCCTTCTGCAGGTTGGATTGGCTCAGCTCCAGATGTGCTGTATGCATATTGGTCAGACTCAGGCGTACAGCCTCCATCTCCAAATGATGCAACATCTGACAAAGGGAAGAAAACCAGTAAGTAGTACACAGCAAGCTACTTTAGAAGCTTCACAAAAAATTAAGCCAGAGTAGAACACTGCATCTCTGCCTAAACTCACCCATGGAAGGTCAAGTGTGTTAAAATCTCTGCCAGAACTCATGCATGCTTACAGCAACATGAGTAGCGTGCTTTCTAGAGTGAACCTAAGCTTCCATTGTTACAGAGATCCTTGCTCAAGCGCAGGTTGCCGGAGGTAGGGGGATTTCAATCTGTGCCAAATATGATAAGTCCAAGCTTCCCTATAGGTGCAGCAGTGTGCTCCAAATACCGGACTAAGCTCACCTATTCCTGCAACTGTCTGTGGCAAATCGGTCGGAGCTTGCTTCTGCATACAGCAGTGTGCTGCACCTCCGCCTGAATGTGACTCACTTCAGCAAGATTTCTGACCTGTACCAGAGCATGCCACAAGTGCAGTTAACTTTAACAGCTGCTCAAGAACATGCATACATGCAGCAGAGAGGAACTCTACAGCAGTTCACTTCTTTGCTTGTTGCAGGCTGTGCTTAACCTACTTGAGCTCACCTGTGCCTGCAGCAGAGCATGCTGCATCGCTGCCTGGTGCATTTCTTCTGCCTGCTTCTGAAGCTCATCGAAGAGGTGCTGCTGTTCTTTGGAAAGAGCTCCACGAACACCATCCATGTCTTGCTTATGTCTTGCCACAGCCAGCCTCATTTCTCCGTCACACACTTGCTCATGCACCTGAAAAAGAGAAGAATGAAAACTAGGCATTCTCTAAGTTAAAGCAAAGCATACTGAGGATTCTGAACTCTATTGTGAATCCATCTAACCCCTCGCTAAATTTGAAAAATGAACTGTCACAAGGCTTTTCTGTAGGGGGAACTAGTCACTATACAACAGCAGGTTCATTACTAGATCTGATGGAACAAGTGCGACCATATACATCATCGTATTATGTTCAAAGCTTTTTTCATCAGATGCACTCCTAGGTTCTATGTTGTATGGGAGAAGAAGAATCAGTAATTAACAAGCTGCACTGGAATAAAAGTATGTTCATAGCAATTCTCCTACTGTTACTGAGCACTGCTTGTGTGAAGTCCACAACGGTTAGACTGGACACCAAAGCAGGATCAAAGCATGGATCAGGTGGCACAATTTCAAGCTAAACGATCAGATGTGAGGGGTGGACTCTTGTGGCAATTCCACATTTCACGTGCAAAGCCAGCTTTCGAGTTCTACAGCTAAAGAAAGGACAGATAGTTTTACAAAGACTACACTTAAAAACAAAGAAAGTACTGAGCTTAGCTCACAACCCCTGCCTGTGGGCTTTTGGAAAATAAAGCAAAGAACCGGAAAGGTCCTTCAGCAACTTAAATTAAAGCATTGTGGTGCGTGAACTTCAACCATTAATCGTCTTGAAATAAATTATTTAACAGCAGCCCAGAGAATATAAAAAGTCAATAAAAAAATCCCAAATATTATCTAGGCTTCAAATAAGTCCGAACAAATAGGCTGGGGTATACTGCATATCTCCTCAGCTCCAAGTAGATTTTTAGGGGAGTTAGAGTGTGCACTGGGATGAGGAAAGGTAAAAAAATTCCTGCGTGTTTCCTGTATGGGGCACATACAAAGTATAAGTGAATGCGCGAGTTAGTAAAGTTGAAAATACAAAAAAAATAGACAAACAACAAACCATCATTTTATATAAATAGATCTTTTTTCCATCTATGGCCCTTCAAACTATCACTTAAAATGCTGGTCAAATCCTCCAAACTGTGTTCTGCTGTGTAATCTAAACACTTTTTCCAAAGAAAAAAACCCAGTAATATCTCCACTGCCTCAACTCAGAAACTCCCAATTCAATTTTTTGCTATTGTTCAAAGGATAGGAGTTTTGGAGGAGGGCAACGGAGGGATTGCCCGAGGTTCCTCGTTGACTCTTTCCACAAAGTGAAGTATTCGTCAACCACACCATTCTTTACCGGGTCAAAGGATAAGGATAGTCTTGTGTCCTTAATGGGCTGTTTGGAGGTTTAGCACCACCGTTATTTAAAGTCAAATCCACACATGTGTTACAATGACAACACTTATTTCACACAATAAAAATATTGTGCATACCTTCATATTTTTGTGCTTGTTTTTGAAATTTTACTTGTTACCATATTTTGGGCATTCACGTACTTCTAAATATTATGCGTTATTACCCAACTCCGCAGCAGTCCTTTTATCAGTACCTGCATTGGGCACAACAAAGTTTTAACCTGGGACTTTCAATCGACCCAGAAATGTCCCCAGTATTCATGTTAACCCACTAAGCTATGTAAATGGGTATGTCACCTGGTAGCGTAGCTCAGAGGGCAAATTAATCTGAAAAAGATGAACTGCAACAAACCATAAAACAGTACCCAATACCCCACCACCATTTTCACAACAATAGCCACCTCTCACAGACACTTCTGAATGGATTATGGTAATAATGAAAAAACAACTGTGCTTTTAGAAACTGGCTAGATTAAAATTAAAATAAAAAAAGGACCACATTTTCCACCAATCATCAACAAAAAATGAATGACTTCCCAAAGTACACCCAAACAGAGTTCAAACAGAAAATACATTAACTTCCTCATATATAATCTTGAAATCAACTATAAACATAATTTCTTTCAAAATTATATGCATTCATAGCCTACAGTAGAGGACTCAAAACAATCAATAATGAATTAATTCCATCTAAAAGAACAATGATTCCTGTAAAAGAATCGCTCCCCACACCGCGTGGATTATAGTCAAATAATCTAGTCTCTGATTCCAGGTACACAATAGATTGGTCTCCGTCCTCTGACCCTAAATATTTTTACTTAGAAACGAGGGTGTTGCTTGATGCAAGGCAAACTTAATTGCACTTCAAGATTTCAGCTCACCATGCCTTGCCTTTTGTACGTAATAGCGAAGGACACAAAACCTTTACTCTTCTGGTCTACCATCATTCTTTCTAGCTGGTTTCAATGGCTGAAGGTAGACCATTTTCTCTCAGACTTGCAAAGTTTGTAGTTCCTCAAAGAAATCTCTTTATACATACTTCTCATCATCCATGTCCATCACCTCCTGATGACCACTAGAGGTACACACACCACGTGGGTCTACTTAGACTCTCCCTTTAATCTCCCACTGGGCAGGAATCAGTAGTGAGTGTGGAAGTAGAGAAATATACCTTGAACCAAAACAGATTGTACACTAGGTTACTCAAGTAATGTACATATGTTATATTGGATGACAGCAAGCAGGAGAAAAATACCTACTCTGACAAAGATCCAGCCATCCTGTCCGACATATTGCAAGAACAGAAGACACAGCTTGTTTTACTTGGAAGTGAGTGTTAGTCCTCAGAGAGCAAAGGCAGCAGTCATTTGTGACAAATACTTTTTATTTTTGCTTTTTACATCCAATTTGAAGGTGGAGACAGAATTTTTAACTAGCTCTTAAAATATTATACAGATAGACTTAAAAATGTAGGTATTGTCAGCCGACTTGCTTGCATGCTGGTGGAAATTCACCTGAGCACCTGCCTAACAATACACAATGAACTCTTTAAGGATGGGGCCACATCTAGCCCCATGAAACCAGTCGCACAGAGTCATGCCGCCCTTGGCGTGCATGTGTATTCGAAGGTTATTTAACCATTTATCCGTGTTATTCCACATTTTTCCCAATATTTTCTACTTCTCATGTCAACCATTTCATCACATTTTTGTTCAAATCCACAGTAACCGATTTAAGTGCCAATTTCCAATTTTCTAGTATTCAGATAGTGCCGATCCTGGCCTCATAAAAGAATACGAATGATGCGTCGTTCATCCCAAGCAGTCTTTATTTCATTTAAAAAAAAAACAATGCATTTCGGGCCATTCCATGCCCTTCTTCGGGGGTCACTACAATTAATAATGACAAAAACGACATTAGCGCTATTCTTCAGAAGTACAATACACAATGGCACCGAGTGAGCAGACATTGCGAAAGGACAACTTTGCAAAAGATATGCTACTGAAAATATATTCCCATTGGTTAAGGATACAATCAGTAATGTACAAATGCATTTACTAATCTTAGATTATTGCCCATTTAATAATCAAATACTGTGTTGCAGTTCCTGCTCAGTTGATGGAGGATCGTTTAAGGCCATTGCCTTATCGATCACATTTGTTGCTTGTGTTAAAGGAGGTATAAATTGGGAATGAATCCCAATCACATAGTGCAGTTTCACTACAACAGGGGATTACGACTGATTGCATGTAACGATGCTCTTCCGAGGCCAATTATATGATGGAATTGGATCAATCTGTTAGTAATGTCCCTTGCATCCTGAATTCTGAATCACAATGTGCAACTCTCAAAGGGATTAAAGACTAGTAACATTAAAGGCTGCCTAGCTACTTGGTGTAGAAGGTTCATGGTTTAAGTTGTCTGAACAGTCTTGGATTTTGCATCCCTGACCAAAGGCAATGATGTTATTTAATACATATGAGTATTACGGGTATAGGAGAGGTAAAGGATTTACTGTAACAGAAAAAGAAAAACACAAATTTTGCTTGCAGTGCTAAAAACTGCTGAAATTCACTGCAGGTGGCAAGGATTATGGTTCACCTTAGCAAAACAAGATCTAGTTAGAAACATAAAACCGCCCAAACCACACAAGAACCACCAGTTCAGTTGTGAGTATCAAAATGTTCTATGTTCCCAGGCCTTTTTTACTTTGTTCCTCTGAAGGCAGAAGCAGATTTTGCAGCACTTCATTGTACTGTGCTTCTGCATACCGCAGAATAAAAAAGTTAAAAAAATCCTTAGCTCTTTTGCTTCATGGCAAATGTTCCTCCTCTCTTTTTGATAAGGGAGGAAGGCCTATTTGGTGTTCTTATCTATGCAGACGATCTAAAACCAAACTCCAGCAAGGATTAGGCTGAAAGCAAATGTACTTCAGACTCACAATTTCATTAAGAAAGTAACAATACTGATCAAAATAATGTACATTTGTTAGGGGAAATGAGGATAAATATACATGCAGGATGTCGGGTAAGAAGCTTACAGTACAAAATAAAGATAAAACAAAAAAAAGATACAAATTACTTTTCTTACAGGGTTTATTCAGTTTGAGGTATAATATAGAGGGATTCCTGTCCACCCTTTGTTTAAGTATTTTAAGGGAGTGGCAAAGGCAATAGGTCTAGCCTGCCCATTTTATGTATTTCATTTATTTAGCAAATATATGTATAAGTAATTAAAACAGTAAAAATAAATAATAACTGCCAGATGAGTTGGACCACACGCTACTCCAGAACAGTTTTAGCCTTGCTAGACCTGATCAGTGAGGTATTGCTTTTAGATCATGTGGCAGAACGAACAAGGGACTCATGTCTAGGCTTACCCTTGGCCACCTAGGATGTTAAATCAAACATACCGTTTGGGATGGACTGCCTGACCAATGAGGAGCAGGGTCAATACTAATTTGATGAAGATGGGCCATTATCTACAGTAGCATGGAGAGCGAAAAAAACGATGGGTGGGTATACAACCCAGGGCAATTGCTAGTGGTTTTGTTATATTCCATATAGAGACCCCAATATAGGCCCAGGTAAAATCACAACCTTTCACCTATATTCGTCCCTGCTTTACATACATAACGGCTGCTAGGACTGACCCTTTAACTAGTTACAGTACTCCTTCCAGTATGTGGGGTTTTCCCTGAATAGGCTCATACATTATGCATGAGGATTCCGGATTCTTGGAAAATCAGCAGGACTATCTTCTCCTGCATAGTAACTATGTACAAGTTTCATTCCAGTCGTCATCCTTAGTCCGACAGTGGCAGAACAAGGTAGAACCCCTGGGGATACCTTCGGGTATATAAACGTCACATCTTGCTGAGATAGTGAAAGGAGATCACGAATTCCATGCCAACACACGGACGCTGAGATTCCTGCATGCAGACTCTCCAGCTCACAGCGGTCTGAACATCGGGATGCGGGGTGTCCAACCCGAGACCAGGCCGGGGTCCCACAGTATCTCACTTCAGGTAATGGGGTGGAATTTATCCTAGAGGGACTCTTGGCTTTGCAAGGTACATCTAGTTAGGATTGCATCGTAGGAGTATGCATTTTATTGTCATGTATTTTATATACCTGCCTGCATTCATGATTATAACAACGGTAGAGATTTACCATCCTTTTACTTTTCCAGTGCTTCTAATCATTTATATCTGTTACTGTCTGATGATTGTCTCAACACACCCATTTTACACTAGAATGACGAGTGTTCAATAAACGCTTATTGAAAACGTCTATACCGTTTATTCTGTGTACATCTCGAAGATTAAGTGAGCACGAGTGACTGAGCGAAAAGTATTACACGGTTTCCAAGATTCTGAGAGATCAGGGTTGTCATGCTCGATAGTTGCCAAGAACTATTCTCTCCTTGATAAGAAGAGTTTCTAGTGGCACTGCGAGCTAGCTGGCATACAGGCCCAATATACCCAGTGGGGGTGTCTGGAATCAGTGCAGCTACCAAGCCCATAGTGTACGTTGTCTAAACGTGCAGATTTTATATAGATTTATAAGAACTACATGACAGTTTAGACGGTGTGTAATCCTCTCCAAACACATGATGCGTGCTTGAGATGTCAAACAATTGCATTTGTAACTGAAACGTTTGAATCAGTCTGATTGAATTCAGCCTTTCAATGCATGCAAATGATATAGGAGAATAAAATAATGTTCTTAGGAACGGAATCCATGTAGAGAAAATATCAAGGCTTGCAAACCGTTATATGAAACCCATAAGCATACTCCTTTTTTGTGCCACTGAATGATCAACGTCTTTTAAGGAACTGCGATAATGGTCATTCCTCCCTGTCTACATACTACTATAACTAAAAACATGGCACCCATTACTACAGTTAATCACGGATATCTGTGCCTCTCCAGTTTTTTTTATCCTTAGCTTAAAAAAACTAAATGGTTTCACTGAACACACTCTCCTTTACTTCTTTCAATATTGAAGGATCTTAATTTTTCAACACAATATGCCATTAAAAAAAAAAAAATTGGTCATAGAACAAAGACAAAATCGTAGTGAACAAAACGTAAAACAAAGGAGAATACAAGACGTTTTAAAACCCACTATATGTCTAGACACAGTGCTCGAACATTCAACAATTCCCCTATAATAAAATCGGTGTAAAATTCAAATGATAGTATATGCAGAAGCATATTAAATGTCCTGCAACATGCCCAGCTAACCTAACTACAAGAGAAACACCAAATCTGGGTTTAGGCCCAGGACTATTGTTTCTATTCTACTTCATGTGGAAAGGTTACATATAGAGGTTTATGCTGCAATTAAATGCAAGTTGTGAAGATGTCTTTAAAGACTAATACTCATGTAATGATTTTCCTATACTTGCACACTAGTCTCAAAAAGAGAGGTCGTGTTGGTTAACTTCAAAGGGTAGCAATTGCAAGCATATCACCACAAACTCCAACCCCATTCCAAACTCCAGGTCTGACTGCATAAATTCAGTATGAATAATCCATTCCCAAATACTTAAACATTAACAGTCCCTCACCCACTCCCCAAGCTCTCCTACCCCTCTCTCTCGTGCTGCATACATCACACAGTTGCTTTCTGTGACTATACAGAAATCTGCTTTATTTAAGTTTCATACTGACTCACCATTACCGGTTCCTTCCTCGTAGCTTCAATTCCTCTCTGTATCTCCTCCTGAAGACGGCTCTCAAGCTCAGCATAGATAACTTTCAGACGCTCAACTTCTTCAGCTAGCTCCTGCTCTCTCAGGGAGCACCCCATATTCATGGCCTTTATTTCCCTCTCCAACCCTTCACACTGCTCATTTTTTGAGTTTAACTGTACATTAAAATCCAGCCTTGAAGCCTCTATTGCCCCTTGCAAATCTTGGATCTGACCTTGGAGTTCCTCAATGGTGTGTTCTAGGCTGGTCTCATTCTGTTTGCACTTATCATGGGCTTGCTCAGCATCCTTCAGACGCAACTCAACTGAACACAAGGACTCCTTCAGGGTACTTTTCTCCTTAGTTAGCTCACACACCATTTCTTCCTTGGCAAATATGCCAGAACTCCAAGTGTGCTGATCGTTTTCTAAAGACTCTGCCGGCATGGTCTTCTGATCAAAGAGTTGAGAGGCGACCAACAGGTCAGCTTTCGGAGCTTCCAGGGCACCCTCAAACTGCTCTTGCTCACTCTGCAGAGCAGATACCCGTTGTGCAAACAGCAACTGCTCCTCACTGGTAAAAACAACACCTCCATATTCTTTCTCGGGTTCTTTAAGATGCCCAGTTACCAGCTCTCTATTTTGCTGCAGTTCTATAGATTCCTGCAGCCTAAGGCCATGTGAATCACCTGTCCAGGGAGGTATTAAAGATGATCTAGTGCCACTTGGTTCAAGCAGCTTTTCAGGAGCACATATTTGGTATTTCAGCTCCTCTCCATGTAGAATCTTCCCACTGATCTCCTGTTTGTACAAAGCAAACTCCTCATGTGCAGCTGAAAGTGCATTTGTCAAAGATATCAATTTCTCTTGTGCTTCATGAAGGGTCTCAGATGACTTGGTCAGTTCTTTCTCTTTCTGTTCAAGCTCCTTCATTAGCGTAACACACCTTTCTATTAGGCAGGCGTTGACATCCAAGTTCGTACTACTGTCATCGAGTTCCACAGAAGGCAATCTATTCCTTGACAAATAGACTGCAAAAGACTCGGCATCTAAATCCATGCAATGAGCAGCACCTTCTGCCAAAACATTGGTTATCATAAGAGGTGAGTTGAAGGGTTCATAGCTAACTGTGGAATTAAAGCTGGGTTCTAAAGTGAGGTCTCCATCTTGTTCAACACCATCATTGAAAGACAGCTCAGAGTGCAAAGGTTCCTCAGAATAAGCTGTTGTAGCAGACTGTTCTTGTAGAGTGGTGTGCGTAAGGTACTTAGCCATTACAAAGTTGTCTCCTGCAGATATGTTTAATACTTCACACGGTTTCAAGAGATTTGTGGATTCATTACTTTCATGCACATTCTTGGACTTAATATGATGAAGGCTTTTCTTCAAGTCCTCCAACTCCTGTTTGAATGTGTCCACTCTCAAATAATGTTGCTGAGCCAGTTCTTGACGGAGAAGCTGGAGTTCTCCCTCATAACGGTTGCATAGTTCATCCCGAACCCTCTCCAAATCGGCACTATGCGATCGTACAAGCTTGTGGCAACTTTCTTCTTTTTCCAGCTTTACATTTTGCAACTCTGAAGAATGAGCTTTTGTGTCCTCATCAATCTGTTGCTGAAGGACTTTAATGTTTTCAGCCTCTAAGAGCAGTTTATTATGTAGCTCTTGAACATCCTCCAGGAGCCGGTCATTTCCACGCTTGAGCATCACTGCCTGTTCTTCTGCATGGGTGAGCTGAGATTTCATATCAACTAGCAAATCACTACACTTTCTCTCTATTGCAGACTTATCCCTTTGAAACTCTAACTTCTGGTTCTGGAGCGCCTGCTGCAAACACTCACAAAGGGTTTCAGACTCTTGGAGTTTATGGTTTAAATCCGTTATAACAGAGTGTAAACCATGGATGTTTTGTGTGGAACAACCAGCACAGAATTGAACTGTAGCTTGCTCATTCTTGCATTTGACATCTATCTCATCAAATAGCTGGCTCTTGCTAGTCACCTTTCCTCCGTCACTCTCATGCACAATCGTCTCCTGAAGTGTGCCACATAGACCATGATCTGCTTGAAAGGTATTTTTCTCAATCTGCCTCACAGAGGCTATCTCCATTTTTAAATCTGTGACCTCCTTCTCTTTAAGCGACAGTACTTGTTCCAGCGAAGATATTTTCTGATAAGAAAGATCCAGCTGCCCCCCAAGCCTTTGGATGGTTCGCCCTTGTTCTGCAATGTCCTGGTCAAATTGATGGACTGACTGCTCTGTATCCTTCAGTGTTTCTTGCATCTTAGATAGCAGAGTCTCTTTATCATTTTTGGTCTTAAAAAGAATCAAAAAGACAAAACGATTATTAAACAGTCAAAAATAAATAAAAAAATAATTTCTTAAAAGGACAACTTGTAAATCAGTATTTATATATTCTGAAAGGAGGCAACCTATGTAAAAGAACATTTTTAAGTATTCAGACCAGCTGTGAATCATAACTAGGAAAGGTTTTATTCTTTTAGAGTAAGGTTCACTTTCCAGTAAGTTTCTTGATCACCTGCCAGGAAAATGCGTCCGTACTAAATGCACATGAACACATTCAAGAGACCGGTTGTTTTGCGGGGGTCAGGTGACAGACAGGTGCACATCTCTCATGCTAAAGTCAATCTCAACACAATTTCAAAATGATTTGTACCTTGATCATCCCTCGCCCAACTCACCCAAATATAAAATTGTGAATCCTCTAGCCCAACCCACTACAGACTGATGCGGGCATGTGTGACAGAGTTACTCTCTGCTGTTAATAACTAACTTCAAGTCAAGAAACAAAGGGTTCAGCAATATAACATTTTTTTTTAAAAAAACACAAATATTTACAGCCATGAGTTCAAGAGTTACAGGATGCTGGTAAGGCAGGACTATCTCTACCCTGAGCAGTCTCCAGGTTGTACGTATGATATAAGGAAAGGGTGTTCCTAGACATACTGAAATCAATCAAGTCCTCACAAACAGGTCTCTCGTACAACACAGATGTGCAAAGATGTGAAATCCAGGAGTTTAAGCAATTTTGTCAATGAAGGAAGGCAACGGAGAAGGGCTGAATATTTGCTTAGAGCCAGAAGAATCTGCGCAGGTGAAACAGATTGGACTAAAGACGTGCATTGCAAATCCTATCAAACGAAAAGCCTTTAAGAAAGTAGCTAAGGTAATTTCTGTCAAAAACCCAGATTGTGGAGTGTGGCAACCTATATCCAAGTTCTTTAAAGACCAGGCTTTCACCATTTATTTGACCAGTGGTGAGGACTGCTAGCAAGCCCCATCCACACAAGTCCTGCAGCTATTCCACCAGTGGAACATGAGAGATGGGGCAGACTGCGACAGGGACCAGGGAATCCAGATCATCCCTAGAGCTGCTGGAAGACTTGCTGGACCACCCGGGGGCAGCACCGTGCTGGGCAAGACATTGTGGGAAGAAGAAATTAGTTACTTACCTGTAACTGTAGTTCTCAAGTATAGGATGCTTTCGTATATTCACATGTTTGACACATTCCCCGTCGACATGATTGGTGCTGGTACCATTAAACAGGAGTACCATGATAAGTATAGACTAGAAAAAAGCCACAGGCCTTTTAGTTTATTAACCTATCATAGTCATTATTGAAAAAGAGGCACACAGCTTTTCCGCGCCAGATACGCAGAGCCATGATAGAACTAACACTGGTGCCATGAAACTAGGACCCTGAAAGGGGATGACCTTAACCCTAGATATCGGTTCGCAGAACGGGGAGGATGGGTGGGTCGGTAAGGAATCTATCACTAACTAATGTCTCTTACAGATATATCGTTACACAAGTAGTAACTTGTGCATCTGAAAGAGACACGTTAGTGATAGATTCCTTACCTTAGAAAAGATACCCCAGCAATACCAACCCCGGTGGTGGGTCTGCGAACCAATATCACACCAGAAAGTCCTGGAGGAAGGAACGGCCAAAGAAGCCATCCCTCCGGACTTGACTGTCCAGGCAGTAGTGTTTTGCGAACGTGTGCAGCGAGGCCCACGTAGCTGCCTGGCAAATGTCCTGCAGGGGGACACGGCGGCCCAGGGCAGTTGTCGTTGCCGTGGCCCGAGTGGAGTGGCCCGCAATCCAGCCGGGGGCTCCTTCCTCGCCATGGAGTAACATGCTTGGATACACAAGATGATCCACCTAGAGATGGTCCTCTTGTGCACCGCCTTACCCTTCTTTGCGCCCACGTAACCAACAAAGAGTTGGTCATCCACCCGGAATTGGCGTGTGCGATCTAGGTAGTAGGAGAGCGCACGTTTTGGATCCAGACGGTGGAGCCTCTCTTCCTCTTTCGAGGGATGCGGAGGCGGAAAGAAAGTGGGCAAGGTAATGGACTGCCCGATGTGGAAGGCCGTAACAACCTTGGGCAGAAAGGAAGGTCGTGTACGTAACACCACCTTGTCAGGATGCACCGACAGGAAAGGTGGAGAAGAAGAAAGAGCCTGGAGCTCACTCACTCTCCTGGCAGAGGTGATGGCAACCAGGAAGGCAGTCTTCAGAGTAAGGAGACGAAGAGGACAGTTATGCAGTGGCTCAAAGGGAGCACACATCAGATAAGTGAGAACAAGATTCAAGTCCCACTGGGGCATCACGAAGGGAACAGGAGGGAACATGTGCGTGATGCCCTTCAGAAATCTACTTACAATAGGGGACTTGAATAAAGAAGGCTGATCTGGTAGCCTCAAGAAGGCGGATAGAGCAGAAAGGTACCCTTTAAGAGTGCCCAGAGCAGAGCCCTGCTGGGCAAGGGAAAGAAGAAAGAGCAGCACTTCCGAAAGGGGTGCCGAGAGAGGATCCACAGCCTTTGCTGTGCACCATGCCACAAATCTGTTCCACCGGCAGGCGTATACCGACTTTGTGGAGGGACGCCTGGCTGCCAGAATGATATCACAGACTTCAGGAGGCAAGTCAAATGGCCTCAACTGCCGCCGCTCAATCTCCAAGCTTGTAGGTGGAGACTGGACAGGTTCGGGTGCAGGACCGTCCCCTGCTGCTGAGACAGAAGGTCCTCCCGAAGAGGCAGACGAATCGGGGGATCGACTGACATGCTGAGTAGCTCGGGATACCAGTATCTTCGTGCCCAGTCCGGAGCCACAAGGATGACCTGGGCCCGGTCGCGCCTGATCTTCTTCAGCACTCTGGGCAGAAGTGGTATAGGCGGAAAGGCGTACAACAGACCGCAGCTCCACTCGCGACGAAAAGCGTCTCCGAGCGAGTGCCGCCTTGGAAATTCCAACGCGCAGAACTGATGACATTGCGCGTTCTCTTCTGTTGCGAATAGATCTAACCAAGGCTCTCCCCACTGCTGAAAGAGACCTTGCGCCACGTCCGAGTTCAGACGCCATTCGTGATCCATCATGCACTGGCGGCTGAGTTCGTCCGCCCTGGCATTCAGAGAGCCTGCCAGGTGTTGAACCACCAGGGTCACGCCCTGATGTTCCAGCCACTGCCAGAGGCGCAGAGCCTCCTGGCAGAGGGTCCACGACCCCACCCCGCCTTGCTTGTTGCAGTACCACATGGCGGTGGTGTTGTCGGTGAACACTTGCACTACGCTCCCCCGGACAGAGGGGAGGAATGCCTTCAGTGCTAGACGAATCGCCCGCAGCTCCAGAAGGTTGATATGGAGCCGGGACTCCGCCGGAGACCAGAGGCCTCTGATCTCCGCCTCTCCCATGTGGCCTCCCCAGCCCTGGAGGGACGCGTCCGTCACAACTACGTGCTCCGGCTGGGGTAGGGAGAGGGATCTGCCACTGACCCAGTCGCGGTTCGTGAGCCACCACTGCAGTTGTTTCGCAGTGCCCTCCGAGATCAGGACATGATCGGACAGGTTGCCCTGATGCTGGGCCCACTGAAACTTCAGGTCCCACTGCAGAGCCCGCATCCGCCACCTGGCGTGACGCACCAGAAGGATGCAGGAGGCCATCAGTCCCAGAAGCCGCAGCGTCAACCTGACCGAGACCCGGGATAACGGCTGGAAGATGGGAACCAGAGCCTGAATATCCCGAACCCGCTGCTCGGGTGGGTAAACCCGAAACCGAGTCGAGAACCGCTCCGATGAAGAGGAGCTTCTGAGAGGGACACAGGTGTGACTTCGGCACATTGATGGAGAACCCCAGCAAGTGCAGGAGGTCGGCCGTAGTCTGGAGGTGGCTGACGACTGTCTGGGGCGAGCCCGCCTTCAACAATCAGTCGTCGAGGTAGGGGAAGACTGATACCCCCTGCCTGCGCAGATGGGCTGCGACCACCGCCATCACCTTCGTGAACACCCGTGGGGCGCTGGTAAGGCCGAAGGGGAGCACGGTAAACTGAAAGTGCTCTTGGCCTACCGTGAACCGCAGGTAACGCCGGTGGGCCGGCAGGACGGGGATGTGGAAATAGACGTCCTGCAAGTCCAACGCTACCATCCAGTCTCCTGGGTCCAGGGCAGCCAGGACCTGAGCCAAAGTGAGCATCTTGAACTTCTCCGTCCGGAGGAAGCCGTTGACGTTCCGCAGATCCAAGATAGGGCGTAGGCCCCCTTTGCCCTTCTTGGGTACCAGAAAGTAGTGGGAGTAACAACCACGTCCTACTTCTGGCCCAGGAACGCGCTCGATGGCCCTCTTGGCCAAGAGGGCCGAAACCACCTCTTGCAGAAGTTGCAAGTGATCCCCCGACACACGGTGGTATTGAGGTGGCATGGATGGAGGGGATGACTTGAAGGGGAGGGAGAAGCCCCTTCGGACAATTTGCAGCACCAACCTGTCCGAAGTGACTGTATGCCAGTGGGAGAGGTGATGGCGAACCCTGCCTCCCACAGGCGTCACATGGGCCTGAAAACTCTGACTAGGAAGGTTTTGAGGCAGGGGCTGCTGAGGGAGGTGTGGACTGGCCTCGCCGTTGGCCCCGACCACCGCCACGGCGGTTCCCACGTCCGCCACCGCGTTGCTGAACATTCTGCGGCGCGTGGCTGGCGGTACGTGGTGGGGCGCCCCTTCCGTGGCCACGAAAGGAGCGAAAGGCACCCGATTGCTGGCGTGGGGCCGTAAGGCCCAAGGACTTGGCCGTGGCCCTGGAGTCCTTGAAACGTTCCAGCGCATGGTCTGCCTTGTCGCCGAAGAGGCGACGGCCATCAAACGGCATGTCCAGGAGGGTGGCCTGGACATCGGCCGAGAAGTTGGCGGACCTCAACCAGGCGTGGCGTCGAACCGCCACCGTCGTTGCCATCGCCCTGCCCAGTGAGTCCGTAGTATCCAGCCCACACCGGATAGAAAAGCGTGCTGCATCTCGGCCGTCCGCCAGGGCTTGGCTGAGTTTAGCCTGGACCTCCTCCGGGCATCTAGGCAGCACCTCCGCAACCGTGTCCCACAGAGTGTGGGTGTAGCGGCCCAAGAGACAGGCGGTGTTCACAGACCGCAGCCCTAGGCTCACAGACGAGAAAACCTTCTTCCCGAACTGTTCGTATCTCTTGGATTCCCTGTCGGGCGGGGCCGACGGGAATGCGGTCTGGGAGTTTGAGGCCTGGATGACCAGACTCTCGGGGGTGGGATGGGTGGACAAAAAGCATGTGTCGCCCGGTGCCGGGCGGTAGCGTCTGGCCACGTTCCTGTCCACAGGGGGGCCTGTGGCGGGCTTGGACCAAGTGCCCAGAAGAACGTCACAAAAGGCCTCATTGAACGGCAGGAGGGGCTCCGCGGAGCCGGACTGCTGTTTGAGGACCTCAGTGAGGAGATTAGTCCTCACGGCCGCGACAGGGAGCTGAAGGTTTAAGGCCTTAGCTGCCTTCGTCAACACTACGCTGTAAGCAGAACCCGCCTCCGAAGCCACAGTCGGGGGCGACGTAAATCCAGTGTCTGGCGAGGTGTCAATACCACTGGCCTCCCCAAGCTCATATGTCCAGTCCTGATGTGACTGGCAATCACGTGCCAGAGGGTCCTCGGACCCCTCCCATTGCTCCTCGTCACCTGGCTCCTGGAGACCAGGATTAACAGCCAGGGCCTCCTCGTGGAGATAGAAGTCTCCAAAGGCCGACGGAATCGGCGCCCAGCGGCGCCCCTCCGACTCCTGAGTAGGACCGTAGGAAACATTGGGGGCGGCAACCACATCGGCTGCCGGGGACGACACCTGAAGGGACGGCGCCGGCGAGGTCGTAAGGTCGACCGGCGAGGTCCCGGATCCAGAGCCGGATCCAGCGAGGTCGTGCAGCGCCGGGACCGAAGTCGCCAGCGGCGTCGGGGCCGAAGCGCCCGACCCGGAAGGACCTCCAGACGGAGCCGATCGGCCCGAAGGCGCCACGGGAACCGACTGAGGAGGGAGGGCCCTCATGGCCATGAGGTACCTCTCGACCTCCTCCTGCGACGCGCCGTGCCCAGGGACCCGAAGGTGTGGGGCAGGCGGCGACGCTTGCGACTCCCGCGGAGCCGCGTGGGCGGTGTCGCCCGAGTCCCCGGCCGCATCGTGCGAGCGTCGGGGCGGGTCGGAGGATCGATGGTGTCGCTCCGACCTCTCATGCCTCTTACCTGAGGACTTGGAACCAGACTATCGGTGTCCGCTCCCGGAACGTCGATGACTCCGACCTCGCGACCTGTCCCTTGACCTCCCGTGGGACCGGGACCGGGACCTGGAGCGGCGCGGGGCCGACTGCCTCAGCTCGAGACGCTTGCGGGACCGCTCCCGCCTAGCCTTTGACGTCAGGGCCCGGCAGTCGGAGCAGGATCGATCGTCGTGGTCGAGGCCTAAGCACTTCAGGCACCGGCGATGGGGGTCCGTGACCGACATGAGTCGGCCGCACTTCGAACAAGGCTTGAACCCGGGCATCCCTGGCACCGATAGTCGAGAAGTCGACTAAAGAGAAGATCAAAAAGATCAAAAAGTTTGCAGTCAAAAAGTGACTGGGGGTAGAGCTTCTTCCGGATCTGCGCTAGCTGGCGCGGAAAAAAGAAGAACTGACGTCAGCGCGCATGGGCGCCGTCTAAGAACTCCGACGACGTCATCCCGGCGCTCACGACGCCGACGACGGACGCGGAGCCGCAGACGACGCCTACCGGCGCGCAGGGGTATTGCTACGCAAAAGTTTCCGGATCCAGTCTGACGCCTGGGGATATTCTAAGGTAAGGAATCTATCACTAACGTGTCTCTTTCAGATTCAGTTTATCAATAGACATGCACTCAATACATAGCAAGTATAAAATAGTGATAATAGGAACAATATTTAAGAAATACATTCCTTTAAGTTTTAAACAGAAAAAACATCTCACACTATGGAGATGTGATACAGCAATAGTGGAAGGAGGGTAGACAGGGGTGGCTCACCTTAATGGAAAAAGAGGTCCGTACTGCTTGGCCCACTGCTGTATCGTTTAGAACTGCTGAATCCAAGCAGTAGTGTCTAGTAAATACAGATCTATTCTTCCACGTTGCTGCACGGCAAATTTCTGGAAGTGATATTCCCGCAAATAAAGCTGTAGACGTAGATATAGCCCTCGTGAAATAGGCTCGAACTTTGGAAGACGACGGCCTGCCTGCTTTGTGATGGCAGTATTGTATGGCACTTGTAAATCATCTAGAAATACTTTGTTTGGACAGCTGGAAACCTTTCCTTGGAGTACTGTATTGAACAAACAGTTGAGAAGTCTTGCAAAAAGTTTGTGTCTTTTGTATATAAAAGTTAAGGCAACGCCTGACATAAAGCGAGTGAAGAGTCCTCTCTGCAGCTGTTGAGGAATTTGGGAAGAAAGTCTTTAGCACCAAAGGCTCATTAAGAGTGAAATCAGATAGACCCTTGGGTATGAATGTTGGATTTGTGCGGAGAACTCCGTTAACTTTGAATTGCAAAAATGGTTCCTATATAACAAAAGCCTGAATTTCGCCGATCCTTGTGGCTGAGGTCAAGGCAAGAAGTAAAGCCAACTTCCATGACAGGAACTTGATCTCAGCTTTGTGAATTGATTTGAAGAGGGGTTTCATCAATTGGGAAAGAACAGTGTTCAACTGCCACAATGGAGGCGTGAGGCCTTCGAGGAGGTAAAACATATTCTTTTAGGAACTCTGATTATTCTAGAAGACCAAACTGGCAGAGAGGACAGTGATGTTCTCCAACAAGAAATGTCTACTAAGTGCACCTTTATAGAGGTATGCGCCAAACCAGAACGTACCAGATGTAAAAGGTATGGTAAGACTTGCTCTGGAGAGGAGGAAAGCAGATGTATTCCTGCTTGATGGCAGGAGGTGCAGAAACGTTTCCACTTGAGGCAGTCAGTTTTGCTGGTACAGTCCATCCTGGCTAAGAGTTCTCTACCTTTCCTGGAAATGTTCAACCGTTGGAACTCATTGTACTCAGGAGCCATGCGAACAAGTGGAGATGCCTTGTATTTGGGTGTAGAATTTGCCCTTGGTTCATCGTCAGAAGATTGGGAAAGACTAAGTCGGATGTGTCGGACCTGGGATAAGAGAAGCAACTTGGTGTACCAGCGTCAACGCGGCCACGCTGGAGCAATGAGAATCAGTTTGCAGGGTTCAACCATCTTCCTGAGGACTCCTGGGAGGAGAGGAATGGGAGGAAAAGCGTAAGCAAAGAAGCCGGAACATGCACTTGAAAAAGCATTCCCCCATGACCCTGGTTGGGGATGCAAACTTGCATAGGACCCGCATTTGCGGTTCTGAGAAGTTGCAAATAGATCCAAATCTGGTGTGCCCAGCGAAAGAGGACTCTGTAGGGTCTGCTAATGGAGTTCCCGCTTGTTGATTAACATTATGAGCCTGCTGAGTGTGTCTGCAACCGTATTTTTTTTCCGGAACATATTCAGTTTTGAGGCAGATTGTGTGTAATCTCCTAGATCTCCAGCGCTTCCATGGAAAGTGGAGGAGATCTTATGCCACCCTGTTTGTTCATAGAGTGCATCGTTGTGGTATTGTCCATACACACGAGCATTGTTGAATTTCGTATTCTGGGAAGAAATGCTTGGAGAGCCAGATGCACTGCTTGAAGTTCCAGCAAATTTATGTGGGATTGACAGTCCGATGAAACTTATTTGAGTTCTTGAAGGTAAGCTCCCTATCCTTCCACGGTAGGCCTTCGTAGTAATTACCAATAGTGTTGTTATTTGTTGTAGGGACAGCCCTACTAACCGATGACTTTTGTTTGTCGACCACGCCAAGGTTTTCAGCATGTGCGTAGTTACTTTGATGATGTTGTCGAAGTAGCAGACGGATTGTACCCACTGCTTGTCCAGCTCCTCCTTAATGAGACGCATCTTGGGACGACAAAACGGAGTCACCGTTATGCATGATGACATCATTCCTAAGAGTGATATGTAAAATCGGACTGAAAGAGACTTTCTTTTGATGGAATTTGCAGGTCAGAAGAAGCTGCTGCTGTTCTTCCGCAGGGTGCACTTTTAAGCATACAGTGTCTAACGTGGCTCATATAAAGACAATTGTCTGCAATGGATTTTGTCTGCATTATTGTAGATTGGGAGTCGGACCAAACTGCCGGAAGAGAGTTGTGCAGGCTTTTGTGCACGCTCTCTCTCTCTCTCTGCTGTCTTGGAAGGTGCGTTGATCATCCAGTCGTCCAGATATGGAAAGACTTGATGTTGGTGTTGTCTGAAAAAAGCTATGACAGAAGCAAGGCCCTTCGTAAAAATTATGGCCACGGACTGGAGACCAAAAAGGAGCACCCTGAACTGGTAGTGGCATCCAGCTACCATAAACCTCAGGTATTTTCTGTGTCTTGGGTGAATGGGTATGTGGAAATAGGAGTCTTGGAGGTCTAGGGTTGACAAGAAATTGCAATGGTTTAGGAGGAATATGCTACTTACCAGTATGCATCTGTTCTTGGCATGTAGGGCTGCTGACATTCATATCCGTGCATAGATCGCCGCCTAGTGTTGGGTCCGGATAATTGCACATAGTTGTCCTCGAAGAGTCTTCAAAGTATCACAAGATAGGTGGCTCCTCCCTTGGACTACACTGCGCATGGGCATCCTCTCCATGCTCACATTGTTTTTCGCCATTGTGGCAGAGATGGAGTATAGTACAGTGAGAGATGTCTATACAATAAGTGAATGCTACAGCTGCGACAGGCACCGGGGAGGTGGAAGGGCAATATGAATGTCAGCAGCCCTACATGCCAAGAACAGATGCATACTGGTAAGTAGCATATTCCGCTCGAGGCATGTGGGCTGCTGAATTCATATCTGTGCATAGAATGTACAGCAGTATCTCCCCTAGCGGTGGCTGCCTGTGCCAGCTGCAGCAGTCTGAGAAAGTTTTGAGAACAGCCTGTCCTACAGCAGCTTGCTGTTTGGAATGTACATCTACACAGTAGTGTTTGGTAAATGTATGTATGGTTGTCCATGTGGCTGCTCTACAAATTTCGTGTAAAGGAATATTTCCTAGGAAAGGCATGGATGCCCCTAGTTTGAGTGTTGAATGCGCCCTAGGGGGAACTGTTAAGGTGAGTTTTGCCTTTAAGTAACATATCTGAATGCACTTAACAATCCATCTGGCTATACCAGATTTAGAAATAGGGTTGCCTTTGTGTTGTGGCGAGAAAGCAACAAACAACTGTTTTGTCTTTCGAAATGCCTTAGTTCTATCTATATAGTAAAGCAGAGCTCTTTTGACATCTAGAGTATGCAAGGCCCTTTCAGCAACGGTCTGTGGGTTTTGAAAGAACACTGGCAGGTCTATTGTTTGATTTATATGAAAATGGGATACCACTTTTGGCATGAATTTAGGGTTTGTTCTGAGAACTACTCTATTTTCATGTACTTGAATGAATGGTTCTTGAATAGTTAGGGCTTGCAGCTCACTAACTCTTAAGAGAAGTAATGGCAATAAGGAAAGTCACTTTCCAAGTAAGAAATTGTAGTTCGCATGAGTGTAATGGTTCAAAAGGTGGTCCCATAAGTCTGGTTAAGACTATGTTTAGATTCCAGACTGGTGAAGGTGGGTACCTTGGGGGAATTACTTGTTTAAGTCCCTCCATAAATGCTTTAATTGCTGGCATTCTAAATAGTGAAAGGTGTTGCCTGTTTTGGAGATATGCTGCTAACGCAGCTAGATGTATTATGATGGATGAGTAGGCTAAATTGCAACGTTGTAGGTGCAAGAGATAGCAAATGATGTTTTGTGTCGAAGCATCTAATGGGTTTATGTCATTGTTACTGCAGTAAATGACAAATCGTTTCCACTTCGCCGCATAACATGCCCTGGTAGTGGGTCTTCTTGCCTCTTTGATAATATTCATGCAGTCTGGAGGCAAGTTCAGGTATCCAAACTCTAGGATTTCAGGAGCCAGATCGCCAGGTTCAGCTGTTGTGGGTCTGGGTGTTGGATTTCGCCATGGTTCTGAGTTAGAAGACTGGGTGTTAGTCGCAGTCTTTGATGAGGCACCACTGACAGTTCTAGGAACCGTGTGTACCATGGTTGCCTCGCCCATGTGGGAGCAACTAGGATTAGCGCCAGCAAATGTTGGCGCATTTTGCGTGCAACTAGCGGTAATAATGGTGCTGGGGGAAAAGGGTACGCAAATTTGCCTGACCAGTTCATCCATATCGCATTTCCCTGCGACTGCGGATGTGGGAACCTGGCGGCAAAGTACTGCCATTTTGCGTTTTCGCTTGTGGCAAACCGATCTATCTACGGTTGTCCCCATAGCCGGAAGAATGGTTGGAGCACATTGGGGTGAATCTCCCATTCGTGCATCTGTTGACTGTGCCTGCTGAGCAGGTCTGCTATCTGATTGTCTTTGCCTGGGAGGTGTTCTGCCATGAGAAACATGTTCCTTTGAATGGCCTATTTCCACATGGTTTGAGCCAGGTGCGACAGCTGTGGGGGAGAGTGTTCCGCCTGGTTTTTGAATATAATACATAGCTGTCATGTTGTCCGTCTGGATCAACACAGTCTTGCTGCATAAGTGTTTTTTGAATGCTTTTAGGGCTAGTAAGATCGCCATCAACTCCAGAAGGTTGATGTGCATCTTTTTCTGTTGTATAGTCCATAGTCCCTGAACTGTGTAATGCAGGACATGGGCTCCCCAGTCTAGCAGGGATGCGTCCGCTGTCATCACTATGTGTGGGACAGGCTCTTGGAACAGTCGTCCTTTGCAAAGGTTTTGTGGATTCCACCAATGCAGAAAGTTGTATACTCGACTGGTCACAAACACTAGGTCCTGTAATTGCCCTTGAGCCTGGTTCCACAGCCTTACTAGTCACTCCTGAAGCGGACGCATGTGTAACCTGGCATGAGGGAGTATGAATATGCATGAGGCCATCATGCCTATGAGTTGCATAAACACTCGAGCTGGCAATGAGTGTTGGGGTCGGAACCTTTGGATTAACATTTGCATTCCGTTTATTCGTGCTGCGTTCGGATATGCCTTTGCCGCTAGTGTATCTATTGTTGCTCCCAGGTACTGTTGGACGTGGGAGGGTTGCAGGTGCGACTTTGGGTAGTTTAGCGAGAAGCCTAGGCTGTGCAGGAGATGAATGGTTTTTGACATGTGGCTGGCACATTGCTGGGCCGATGGCGCGTGTATTAGCCAATCGTCCAGATATCGGTACACATGAATGTGTTGTCTCCTGAGATGTACTGCCACTGTTGCTAGGCATTTGGTGAACACCCGTGGAGCTGTTACACCGAATGGTAGGACTTTGAACTGGTAGTGCTGTCCTTGAATAGTAAACCTTAGATACTTTCTGTGAGCAGGGTGTATTGGTATATGAAAGTATGCGTCTTTGAGGTCTAGAGTTGCTAGGAAGTCTCCCTGGTGAAGCAGTGGTAAGACTTGTTGGAGAGTGAGCATATGAAAGTGCTCTAATAAAATGTACAGGTTGAGGGGCCTGAGGTCTAATATTGGTCTGAGAGAACCGTACTTTTTCAGAATGAGGAAGTATAGTGAGTATACTCCCGTTCCTTGGTGTTAGAGTGGAACTGGTTCTATGGCCCCCTTTTGTAGCATACTGATGACCTCTTGCTGCCGTAATGGTATATATTCCTGCGACATTGGACGTGCACAGGTGGTATGGTGGGTGGTGTTGACGTGAGTTCTAGGCAATAGCCATGTTGGATAATTTGCCTTACCCACCTGTCTGTAGTGATGTTTAACCAGACTGGCAGGAATTGTTGTAGTCTTCCCCCGACCGGTGTTATATGGTCTGAGGGTAGTGCCAAGAAGTCACTGTTTGGTGTTTGTGGAGGATCTATTGGCATTGCCTCCACGACCTCTGCCCTGGGTATTATTTCCTCTGTATCCACCCCTGTTAGTGTTTTTATTGTATGTGGATTGCATATTAGTCTTGTAAGTGGAGGATTGCTGCGATGTGTTACCTCGCACTCCTCCTCTATAACTTGAGCGACGAAAGGAGCCTCTGTGTTGTTGAGACTGAAGGGCTCCCATGGATTTTGCAGTTTCGTGTACTTTTTCATTTTGTCCAGAATTGAGTCAACTGCTGGACCAAACAAGAAATCTGGATTTATAGGCTGGTTAAGAATTGTGGCCTGTACTTCATTTTCGAATACAGATATGGGAAGCCATGCGTGCCTTTTAAGCAGTACGCTTGTGTTGATTGATCTGGCAGCTGTATCTGCCGCGTCTAGAGCACACTTAATGGAGGCATTGGTGATGAGCTTTCCCTCTTGTATAAGTTCATCTGCCTGCTATTTGTAGGGCTCAAGTAAGTGTTGGAGAAGTCCCTCTAAAGTATCATAGTGTGCCCTGTCATGTCTGGCCAGCAAGGCCTGTGTAGTGGCTATTCTCCATGAGTTTGCTGCTTGAGCTGCTACTCTTGCCTGATGCTTCTAAAACCTTAGACTCCTTGTCAGGAGGAGCAGCTTCTCCAGTTGTTTGCGAATTCGCATGCTTTCGTGCGTTGGATACAACCAATGAGTCTAAAGGCAGTTGTCCCCTGATGTATGTAGGGTCTACTGGTGCAGCCCTATACTTCTTCTCAATTCTAGGGTTGATGACACGTGCCCTAGCAGTGTCTTTGAATATGTTGTTAGCGTGCTTCAGGACGCCCTTTAACATGGGGAGAGTTGACACTTCTTTCTGATGTTGCCAGCGTGTCAAATAGAAAGTCCTCTTCTATAGCATCAGAATGCATGTCTACATTATGGTAGCTTGCGGCTCTGTCTATTAAGGAGTTAAAAGCCACTGTGTCTTCTGTGGGTGATGGCTTAGCTGGGTATACAGTAGGGTCTGTAATGGGTAGAGCCCCTTAAGTGTCTGGCTCACCCCCACCCCCCATGGTTGTGTATTGGGGTCTACATATGAGTTTTGTGTATCTCCAAAACCCACATCTGCATCCTGATCTTCATTTAGGTTGTAGTCCGAGTGTGCAGGTAAGTATGGTGTATATGGAGTAGCAGGCATAGCTGGAGAGATAGGTTGGAAAAGAATAGGAGAGGTAGCACAGTCTCTTCTTTTTGAGTGGAATTTTAGAAAAGCCTTCAGTAGGCACTGGTCTTTTCTTTCTTTTATAAACAGTCACTTTCCCAGTATTTGGGTCAATATATAGTTTTGACTGATCTTCTGTGGATTGGTCTGGATGGATGATCTCCTTTTCCACAGTCTTTTGCCTTGGCACCGTAGTTTTTGATTTGACCTTCTTCGGTTCGATGCCTGTAATCGGTTCGACCGCTTTTGGTGCTTGGATCGGTTTTTGAGGCTTTCCGACAGGTTTTGTCGGTTCGACGTCCTTTACAGGTTTTAGCACGGTTTTCGGACCGAGCGGTTTTGTCGGTTCGGTAACTTGTTTAGGTGGTAGAGATGTCTTTGGAGCCCACGGCTTTGGCTCAATGCCCCTGTTTGGATCGATGGGCTTCGGCTCGACCCATCTGGTGTGGTCTACCTTAGGTTTCGGTTCGACAACAGCCTTGGGCGTAGTCTTATGGCCTTCGTCGACAGGTTTCTTTCCTTTATCGACAGTCGAACCCGATTTGCTGGAGTCTACGGGCTTTGGCTTGGAGGTCAATTCAACGGCCTTTGGCTTTGAAGGTGTATATGGAACGTGGCCTTCTGGTCGCCGCCCTTTGGCTTTATCACCTTTGGTTCGACTTTTGGTTTCGATGGAACCGGCCTTGGATTACGTGTCTCAGAAGGCTCTTTTTATATGTTCTTAGCAGGGCGGTATGGCTGGGCTGTAGAACTAGTATTTTGATCTTGGCTAAGGCCTGTTGGCGATGCCTTGACCTGAGTCTCTGATATCGGTGTAGTGTCTGTGTGGGGCGGTGTTCTCACGGTTAGCCCCTTGTTGTCATCGGAGTAGTCTTCGACAGCTACGATATCTTGTTTATATTCTTCGACAGACGATTTGTTCTTAGTCGTCGATATAATATTCAAAGTCGTGCTCGGAGTATTGATCTCCCTCTTGATCCAAATCTTCAGTGTCGACTAGTTCTTCCTCGTCGTTGTATATATTCTCGGGCTCAGGTGCCGACCTCTGCATTTCTTGCCTTGCCGCCCGTCGATTCCGGATAGTCTTTTTGGACCGAAACTGGGCACAAGCTAGGCAATTATCTTAATTATGATCTGGAGACAAGCATTTGTTGCACACTGGATGCTTATCGGTGTGCGGGAACTTAGAGTTGCACTGCGGGCAGTATTTGAATGGACTTCGTTCCATCGACAGTCGGTCCACGTGGCTTCGAGAAGGCCTGACGGCCAGATTCGACGACCAGAGTGCAAACAAAAGGTAAAGAAGGCTATCGGTACCGATCGCGAACAATACAGACAAATTCGAAGGCCTTTAGAAAAGTTTATCTTGATTCCGAACTTGGAGTGCTGGAAAGTACATTCGAACCAAATGGCGGAAAAAAACAATCTGAGCATGGAGAGGATGCCCATGCGCACTGTGGTCCAAGGGAGGAGCCACCTATCTCGTGATACATCGAAGACTCTTCCAGGACAACAATGTGCAATCATCCGGACCCAACACTAGGCGGCGATCTATGCACAGATATGAATTCAGCAGCCCACATGCCTCGAACACTTCATTACTTCCTGTAATGTAACCATTGGAAACCTCTACTTTTTCAAGTAGAGGTTGAGGATACTAAGGTCTAATATTGGTCGCCACTGCCTTAACTTCTTTATGGTCAAAAAGAAACAGGAGTAGAAACCTATGCCCCTGCTTGATAATGGGACCTTCTTTATTGCTCCTTTGTGAAGCATGCTTTTGAAGTCTTGTTGAAGAGCCTTGAGATGCCGCTGGAGGGAGGGTGCCAAAGTGTACAAGGCGTAGAACCCACCACTCTGTGGTAATGGCTTGCCATTGGTGGAGGAAGACTGAGAAAAGCATGGAGGAGGAGTTGGAGCCGGAACCTGTATAATATTGTCAGTGGCTAGGATCTTTGCCAGCCCGTGTGGTTTTCCCCCGGTTACCTCAAACATAGGCTGTCTGAGGTGGTGGTCTGTTGGTACTGAGGCCTTTAAAATGGAGTATTCAAGGAATAGGAAGGGTATTGCTGATATCCCCTCTATAGGTTGGCTGCCCTTTTCTTTCGGAATTTTGAAAAGGGGTTTACTTTAAATGCAACATCTCCAAAGACTTGCCGTATCTGTGTCCGCCTTGATGGTTTGGAAGACCTCCTCCACATGACTTCCAAAAAGAGTCTCTCCATCATACGGGAGATCCAAGATCTTATTTTGTACTAACGGACGGAATGAGGTGGCTTTGAGCCATCCTTTCCTTCTTAGTACTGCAGTTCCTGCTAACTGCCTGAAACCTGGGATAGCGACGTCAATTGCTAAATCTATTATTTCTCTAGACGCTCTTTCTCCTTCATGAAGAGATTTTTTGCTTCTCCTTTAGCATCCTCCGGCAGTTGGTCAATGTAGTTCACATCTGGTGATCATAGCGACCTAAGATCGCCTGAGAATTCACTGCCCTCACGATCAGTGCTGACATTGGTGAAAACAGTTACCATAACATAACCGGTGCATTTGTAAAGCGCAGGATTACCCGAAGGTGTCCTGGCGCTGAATAACAGATGTTTATTGTTACCCAACTCAATGGTACTCATTTTATCGACCTCAAATGGATGAAAGGCTGAGTGGACCTGCCGGGATTTGAACCTGGGACCATGAGGAGGGACATAGGCCCCTGCAGTGGCTGCTGTAGTCCACTGAGCCACCAGACCCAGCTTTTCCGATGGGATTCAGAATTCTGCCTTTTTTAATCAGGCGGTGAAGAAAAAGGTGCCGCAGGATTTTTCCTGCCGCGTGGAGGAGCCTGCATGACCACAGAATCTGGTTTTGGGTG
The DNA here is from genome assembly GCF_964263255.1 of Lissotriton vulgaris. Taxonomy (NCBI): domain Eukaryota; kingdom Metazoa; phylum Chordata; class Amphibia; order Caudata; family Salamandridae; genus Lissotriton; species Lissotriton vulgaris. Next base: position 830,110,753 of record NC_141687.1, on the reverse strand, counting down.
CACTGTGAGGCACGCTCAGGTGTCATCCATGGTCTTATATTTTTTTTTTTAATCAAGAACTGAAAGCACCACCAGTATAGAGGCTGGGGTTTTCATGATCTTAATTCCCTCATCCCAGATGTAATCAATTATGGGTACCGCCCTGACCGATTTATGAAATGGTTCCTTAAAATCTTATAAAAACAATCCACTTGTTTTGCAAACATTGGTGGAGCAAATCTTTTTGCTGCCCGCTCTAGCAAATTATGGAATCTCTTTAAGTCCTCTGGCAGGGTATTTACCGGAGGTGCTGTTGGTGAGGCAGGTACAGACATCATGCAACTGTCCCATTCCGTGGATGTACTGCAAAGTTCTCCTTCTCTCTCTTCAACCAAAGAGATCTGTTCCTGAAGAGGAATAGACTGCAGAATATTTGAAACAGAAAGCACAGTAGGAGTATTCACCTGAACTGGCGATCCCATCTGAGGTGGAGATTTATTAACAGGAACTAAAGTTGGAAGCACCTTCAGTAGTCTTCTAGCATACGTTGTAGATCCGATAGCAACGTAGAAGGCAGTGTAACCATCTCTTCCCGATATTGGTGATGGCCTGGTTAAAGTTGGACATAATAGGCCTGATTATAGTATTGTTGCTCATCCTCATTATCATCCAGTTGACATTTAGCGTGCAAGTCAGACGGACTATCTCCGAATAGGCGTTCTTCCGCTTCAGATTCTCCCTCCTCTAGCAGATGAGTGGGGAAGAGAAGCGTAATTTTACAGGGAGAAGTATGTTCTGGTGTAATAGGTCTTCCCAACTGCACAACCTTATTCGTCAACTGCGAAAGTACTATCCGTGATGGTGATCTGGTCCTCGACGGTTTTTAGTAGTGAAGGAATCCTCGTCGACGAGAGCGCTTTCAACAGCAACAACATCTTCGATTCCATTATCTGTATTTTCATCATTGACGGTGACTTATCGATGACGGGCTGTGCCTTCATCGACAGCGGTGCCTTAGACAACAGTGGTGCCTTCAAAGACTGTGGTTTCTCAGCCATCCACCTGGTTTCTCAGTCATCAGATTCTCCGACGCCACTTTTGACTTCAGCTTTAATTTTAGAGGCGACAATTGCTTCGTCTGCGATGGTTCGACCGCCTTAAAGAAAGAGGCTAGAGGAATGGTCGACGAAATTGGAGCACGAGTAGACAACGATACGGATGTCGCCAATGATCGAGGGAAGTGAAGAACGTAGTTGACAGACGTTCCTGAAATGTAGCCTTTTGCCGTCAACGGGGCTGACCAACTTTTCTTCGCTGACAAGAGCTATTCGGCGACTTGTCGGGAGGCTGCCTTTTGAAAGTCAGCTTCAGCTTTGGAGGTGTCATTTTCAGCTCAGACACAGTCTTGGATTGCTGTTATTTTTTGTCAGCACCTCTTTTGCGCTCAGAGGTAGATTCATTAGAGGACTTCTTGGAACATTTCTTGTGAGGTTCCTTCTCTGAGTGTGAAGAGTCCCTCTCCCTTTTGAGGGAAATCCAAGAGGAAGCAGACAGCTCACTTTCAGAGTGACCAGGATCCGACCACTTCTCTGAGGGTCTTATTAGAAAAAGTACAATACACCTTGCAGTCTGACGCTTTACGGGACAGATGCAAACAGTAAAGGCAGCCTTTGTGAGGGTCCTCTGCAATCTCTTTTTCAAGTAAGTGAAACACTCTATAAGGAGAGCCTTTTTTGCCTTGTCTGACAGTTTAGTCTGTTTTGATGTCAAATAACAGATATAAAGAGCAGAATATATATCTGTCAGAGTATATATAAATAAATACATTAATTTTTCTGAAGGTTGAAGTCAGAAATCTTCTGTTAAATTGAGAAAAGCCGAGCAGAGCGCAAAAGAGACTCCGTAGCACAAATGCGGTAGAAAATCTGAGGTACTGAGCTTCTCCCAGAAGCGTTCTAGAGGGTGATTCAGGCTGATTGGTTAAGGCAAAACTTTGATCTCTTTTTTAATAATGACTATGATAGGTTAATAAACTAAGAGTCCTAGGCCTTTTTTCTAGTCTGTACCTATCATGGTACTACATTTAAAGGTACCGGGGACTCCCATCATTTAGGATTTAAGGATGTTAATCTATTAAAGTTCCAATACTGGAGTAACTTGGCCACATCACATCTGTCTATCCTGCCTCCCCAACCAGGTCCAAAAGATGTGGCCTGCTGCTCCATGTGGACTCTGATTCTATGAACTACTTTGGTTCAGGTGGGGGGGCTGGAAGTATGCAGCATACCCTGAAGTAATAAGTTCCACAATAGCCATAACAGATCATGAGTGGCATGAGGGGCATTTTCTGGGGTCCTTCCAAAATCCCCTTATTTGCAGGTTAGACCCAAAACCTTCACCCTTAGATTCAGATGAGGTACACATCAAAGTAGATGTCAATATAACAACTCCAACTAATGTGGACTGGGTTTACCGCTCATTAACCTGTGTAAAGTTTGCCTGTTTGGATCCTTCTATGGCTGAGGACTGAGGTGCCTATTGATACTGAAAAATTGTCTAGATAAATATACCTTTGCAAGAAGCTTTTATACAGTCCTGCAAATAGAAATGACGAAAGCTCTCCAGGATCACAGTTTAACATTTCAGAGGCAGTATGCAATACAAGAACTGTGCTTCAATAGAAAATTTACGCCAGTGATGTCAGCCTGTTCAGTACAACCTTTGGAAAAAACAGAACTCTGGGAATGTTGACAAAGTAGGTACACGTTAGGGAAGTTAGGAAGATCCTTAAGGACATGGTCTCAAGGCTGGAGGTGAATTCCCTATCCGGAATATTGGGTTGAAAATAATGAAGCTCACTCTAACTAAACGTTTGCATATGAGTGCATGAATGTGCAGAGTGGCAGAAAGTGGAACTATTTGTGGAGTATTTGACAAATCACTCAAGCTCTAAATGCTTGGCATAATATTGTGCTTGCTTATTGATGTTAGAGAAAGATGCAATGCTGCAGGTCACAAGAAGACAGGGCCCATTTCTATTTGCGAACACCCACATGCTTTTGCTTCGAACTCTTACTCAAGCAATTAACCATGAGAGAAAGTAGTAATGAATTAAAAAAGGAGTTATGGATGAAGCTGTCAAACTGCCAATGTATTTCTTGAGATGTCAGACTCAGCAGATGGAAAAACGAGGCATTTCCTCTTCCCAGAGGTTGTGAAAGACTGACTTGGGGCAAGGCAGGCTGCAGGCAAAGGATAGTAAGTTGGGCATCACCAGGAATTGAAACTGGACTGAGTTACTGGGGCTGTAAATAGCTCTTCCGATACCTTTCCGGGTCGTTTGAGAGTAAGAGTGCCACTCCAGGTAGAACACATAAGTCTACAATCATCTCCCCAGAAGGTAGCGCAACATTAAGATTTATCAAATAGAAAAACTCTGACCACAACAGATCGACTCATGAGCAAGTACATTCAATAATTTTTTTTCCTCCAACCTGTATACTGACGACCAGGGAGCTGCATAGCGGTCTAGGATATTCCAGAGTTTTAAAAATAAATTCACCATGTTTAGGCAAGAGGCACCTCCTTCGTTCATGTGGTAGTAGTATGTCCATCAACAGGGGTGTCGGGGGGGGGGGGTTGGGGGGAGGGGAAGGTTAGGGCAGTTACACAATTTTTGCATTTCTTATGAAGCATAGGTGATGCATCCCGAATATCATTCTTTGGTAGAGTTTAGCTTTGACAGGTACTGCACTTTTCTTGGCTCTCTGGCATAAAAGAGGGCCATGCTGAAGTCACTTAGCAAGATTGTGGGGCACAGGATTGTGCAGGTTTTAAACAGAAAGGCAAGAAGGTAGTTTGCACACACATTGCATACAGCTATAACCCCACTCATTTATAAGCCAGATAACAAAAGTGTCTCGTATTGGCCCCTTTCACTACTAAACAATTAAATAAATATATTGGCCAACGTATAGGCCAATAAGTTTAGAGTGATCAACAAATCACTAGATCATCCTCTAAAGGAGCAACAAGACAAAGTCGAATGTTTACATTACAGGTACAATCCAAGCAGCTATGCATCAGAACAAACTGGCATTCTCTCTTTGGGTGCAAAAAACACATTCTTTACGAATTGGCAATATAGGTTTGAAGTCTAGAATAAGATGGTTAATGGCCCAGGTAATCTTTCCTGGGTTGGGCGGATTTAAAATAATCCACATACCAGAGGCAGGGTAAACTGAGCATGGTCTACTTCCTTAGATTCTTAGGCGCCTTGACGCCCTATGGGCTAAGTTGCGTAATATAAGTCGGGTTTCATTCATTCAGATTCGAGGATCAAAACAAGACAAGGATGTCACGAACACACACACACCTCCCAATTCATATAACTTTGTCGTTGCCATGGAACCATTGGTGATCTGGATTGAAAAATACCCTCATCAGAATGAGACGAGATAGTAGGATTTCGAGGAGGGGGGGAAGATGGCGGCCGAGTAAGAAGCTTGGTCGGAGAGCTCCCGGCTCTCCCGTGAAAATTTTCAAAAAAAAAAGGTTGGAGAGAGGCTCAAATATGCCATAAGAAACAATGCTGATATAATTTTCACTAGATCTATTCTCAGCTTAGAGGATGACTGAAACAAACTGAAACAAACTGGTAAAAAAAAAATTTGGGTTTACTCTTACCTGGGAACGAGCTGAGCTGAGTGAGGTGAGCTGTTCAAGCCGGGACGTGGTTCACGGCATGGTGCAATTCTCTGGATTTCCTCCGCTTTCTCTGCTGAGCCCTGGAGAGGAGGACTGTGCCGCATTTGGAGCGAAGAGGTCACCCTTCGTTCGGGTCTCGGAGGCTGGTCCCATTGCTGTAGACTTGGTTGCGGCGAGAGGCGGGAGCGGAGGACTGTGTGGCAGAGTGAACGAGGAGGCGAGAATTCGTAGCGGCACGGTAGGAGTTGAAGACTCGCGCCTTGATCTAGACCTAGACTCGGAACCGTGTCCGCCCGATCTGGAGGTGGAGGAAGACGGGAGCGGCCGAGTGTGCAAAGCGGAAGAGGGTTCCCGGAGGTCTCAAGGAGGTTTCGAAGCGGATGCAGGTACGGGAAAGTGGAGCGCTGCACAGAGGGCGAGACTGCACTGCCGCCGTGTCTCCGGAAGGCTGAGGTTTCAGTTCCGGGGCACGAGCGGCAGAGTCAGAGGAGAGTGGCGGCAGGTCAAGGGAAGCCACAGAGGGGGCACAGACTCACTCCCAACAGCGAGTGATTTGGAAAAAACAAAGGAAATTACAACGGAGGGCAAAAATAACGGCAGCAACAGAAATAATTTAGCAATAAATGCAACAACAAAAGCCTGCAAAAATAGTGGATGGGAAAGACTAAAACGAGAGTTTAAGGGTGAAGAGTGCATTTTTGGTTTAGAGAACAACTGGATACTGGAAAGTCTGCATTATAAGGCCCATCACAAAGCCTATCAGAAATACTTATGTTATAGTATAGGCCATAACTTTAACAATACTAACAGTGACAGTAGTAACAGCAATACCAACGACCAATTGTTTCAATTTTTCCTGCTCAGTCAGACGCATAAATATCCTCATAAATATCTTCATCCCTGTCAAAATACACAAACAAACATAGAAGAGAGAAACTCAATTAACAAGCAGCTTATGAGTGAAATAGCAGCCTCAAAAGAGGAGGGAACAAAGGAGAAGCCACCTCAAGACTTGAAAAATCCTTCTAAAAATTGGGTCAAACCTAATCTTGAAGAGGAACCTCCTCAATCACAAACTCAGCTCAACTCAGGGAGGTCTTTCTACAGTCTGCGGAATAGAAAGTTTCTAAGTCAGGAGCAGTTTCCGAAAGGCATCACCCCAAGAGTGAGTAGGAAAAAGCAAAAAAACTTACTCAAAGGCAACTTAAAGAGTAACTTTGAGAAGGAAGAAAGCAACTTGGAGTCTGCTCAGAAATCCAAAGTAAAAATAAAAGTTACTCCCTCTCTTCGGTCTTATTTTAAAATCCAGCAACAAGGCCAGAGCCCAAATCCTTCTAGCACCTTAGAAGCAAAAGCAACATTGGAAGTGCTGGAAGTGTTGGAGAGTGAAAAAGAGGAAGCTACAGCCAAAATTACAAACAAACCACCAGATAGCCACTTCTTAAAAAAGGAGAAACAGCGAGCAGCCCCCACTCTAGCAGGTAAACTGAGTATAGGGAGCGCAAAGAAAGGGAGAAAGCCACGAACTAAGAAAAAGATCTTGGTAGAGAACATAAGTCTGGAAGAAATTTGGAAAATTAAAGAAAGCAGCTCGGAAGAGAAAGCGGAAACACATATGGCGGAGGGGGGCGCAGATCTCCCCGCTGCAGCAGCAGCAAGTATAAACGCCAACATGACGGAAGAGGTCGAGGGCAAGGAAGATGAGGATTCAAGGTCTGTAGATTCCAATAATGATGTAACAAAAACTCACACAGACGAACTTCTAGAAAAAATATGGGTAGAAATGAAAGAGAAATTCTCTATCTCTGAATCAAAACAAAATAAAATACAAGAGGTGTGTGAAAAATTGGACAGCAAGTTGAACGCACTAGGTGATAGAGTCACTGCGGTAGAAAATGAAGTTTCCAGCTTAGATAAAAGGGTGGAGAAAAACAGAAAGGAGATAAACTCTCTGAGATTGGAAAATAAAACTATAAATGAAAAACTGGAATCCTTAGAAAACCAAGCAAGGAAAAATAACATAAGGATCCTAAATGTGCCAGAAAATCAAGAAGGCAAGGATGTTAAAGCATTTGTAGTAGCACTACTGATGGAACATTTACCATGGGCAGACAAAGAGATTCTCGATGATGATATACAGAGGGTTCATAGGGATCCCTATGGAAAGAGCAAGGAACGAAAAAACCCTAGAAAGATCCTAGTAAACTTCAAAACCTACACATTGAAGGATAGGATTCTGGGAGAGGCATTGAAAAAAGGGACGTACAACAAAGACAGTTGGAACTTTAAAATAAGATCTGATATGTCAAATGCCTCTCAGACCAGACAATGGGAATTGGGTAATCTAATGTCTGAACTGCATCAATTAGGTGCCACGGTACAAATGAAATTTCCACCCTCATTACGTATTATGTGGAGAAACAAAATGCGCAATATAAGAGAACCTGAGGAAGTGAAAAATTTGATAGAGTTAATCAAGGACCAGAAACGTGCAGAAGAACCTCTGAGTTAAATGTAGCTGCAACACATATAATCCTATATAAACGTAAAATATAAAAATAAAAAAAAAGGGGAAAAAAAATAATAATAAAACATATAATGCATACCCATATGTAAATATGTACAAGAGTAAGAGAGAAATAGATCTAAACCATATTTAAAAACACTTATGGACAAAATATAAAAAAAAAAAAAAAAAAAAAAAAGAGAAGTACGAAAAAGTTATAACACAGCCAACTAAAATCATAATTTTAACTGTACATAAAAAATCACGGGGGGGGGGGGTGGGGGGAGTCGGGAAGCCAAAAGGGTTACGAAGATAACCAAAGGAGAAGATGGAGGCTTCCCCGGGGAGGGTAACTTTAAAGCACGACTTATCAAGTACAAAATCACACGTAAAAGGGTGGGGAGCAAAATAGGGAAAAAAAACAAAAAATTTCCTCATCTGCGAAAATGCGAAAAATCAGAACTGGGAGTGAAACATAATCCACAAAAAGAGAACAGAATAAATGGGGAGTGTATGTAAAGATGTAAATATTCTATCCTGGAATGTTAATGGCCTGAGAACAAAAAGCAGAAGGAATAAAATTCTAGAGTATATCAGAACAGGGAAAAGCGAAATAATAATATTACAAGAAACCCACCTGTTAAAAGAAGAATGGGATCAAATAGTCAAGAATTTATGGTGGGTAGACACGCTAATATGCACAACGCAACAATGCAATATAAAGGGAATAGCAATAATTTTTAAAAAGTCGTTAAAAGCTACTATAATCAACACAGAAGTTGACAACAAAGGACGTTGGGCCATAGCTAATGTAAAAATAGGAAATTCTCCCATTACTATCACAGGGTACTATGGTCCGAACCTGGATGATGCTGATCCCTTGCGAAAATTGTATTCACACCTTCTATTAGCCACCTCTCCCATAATACTGGGAGGTGACTTTAACTTAGTTATGGATCTAAAACTAGATAGATCACCACCAGGTAGATATACCAACCTAAAGAAAATGAGACAATGGATTGGGACTTACAAAAGAGATCTAAACCTAGTAGACATCTGGAAAAACAAAGGAGAGAAATCCCAACCATTCACTTTATATAACAAAAAACTGGGACACAAATCCAGAATTGATTTCTTTTTGGTTGGTAACGATCTATCAAAGAAAGTGAAAAGAGTATCTCATTTACCTGCACACCTCTCAGACCACTCAGCAGTCCAGCTAGAACTACAAATTACAGACAATATATCGGAAAGAAGATTCACGGTCGAAAGAGCTTTGTTGGAGGATGAAGAGATCATAAAGGAGCTGGAATCTGAAACAAACATCTTCTTTGAACTAAACGCTTTAGGTACCACAGAACAAATAACCTGGGACACTTATAAAGCGGTCATAAGGGACAAACTTCTAAGCTTAGGGGCTCATAAAAACAAACAAGCAAAACAAGAGATCTTAGATTTGGAATCAGAAATCAGACTCTTAGATATCAATATTTCAACAGAACAAGAGGAGGGAAGAAAGCAAGATCTTCTAAACAAAAGACAGTCTCAAAAAAAAAAAAATAGATCAAATTTTGGAAAATAGGTTACAGAAAAAATGGGACTCTAGCAAACTGGCGAAACATGAGTTCGGAGAAGGCTGCGGAAAATGGCTAGCGTGGAAGCTTAAATCGGATCTAGCTAAAAACAAAGTGGAAAGTATAATTCCGGAAGATCAAACAATTCCTTCCTCTGATGAAGATACTATCAAGTATGAATTTTGGAAATTTTTTAAAGATCTATATACAGAAGATATAAATCCCTCAGCTCAAATAATAGATTCTTATTTGAAAGATGCAGCACTTCTAAAACTTGAAGAGAACGAAAAAGAAGCTCTGGATAAGGAAGTTCAAGAAGAAGAAGTGGCAGAAGCCATTAAAAGTTTGAAAAGAGGAAAAGCCGCAGGACCAGATGCATTACCGAATGAATTATACATAAAATTGAAAAACTCTATACTTCCGCACATAACGAGATTAATCAACTCAATCTTAACACAACAGAAAACCATACCAGACTCCTGGAATGATGCCATTATCACAATCATTTTGAAACCTGGCAAGAACCCCCTTAAATGCGAGTCATACCGCCCAATTTCGTTATTAAACACAGACTATAAAATATTTACTAAAATTATGGCAGCACGACTAGGGAGAGTACTATCAAAAGTACTACACCAAGATCAAAAAGGTTTCATAAAAGGAAGATATCTTCATGAAGTAACTCAAGAACTTTTAACCTCAATAGACATCGCAACAAATGAGAAATTTCCACTAACCATACTCACCGTTGATGCCGCAAAAGCCTTTGATAGGGTCACCAGGGCCTTTCTTGAGAATGTTTTGGTCAAGAACAACCTCGGACCCCTCTTTATTAATATGGTAAATCAGATCTACAAAAACCCAAGATCAAAGGTCTTAATAAATGGGAGCCTAACAGAAAATATAAAGATAACTAGAGGAACGAGACAGGGATGTCCACTCTCGCCCTTACTGTTCAATCTATATATTGAACCGCTAGCGAACAAGCTAAGAAGCGATCATAACATCAGTCCATTCAAGTACGGTTCTTGGGAGAAAAAAAAATCGCTCTCTACGCGGATGACCTAATGATTTTTACTGCAGATTATCCTAAAGCCAAGTTAAGCATTGAGAAAACTTTAAAGGCATTCGGGAAAATATCAGGATACCTGGTAAATCAAACTAAGACAGAACTCATGACATGGAACACGACCTTTCAAAGCAATTTCATAAAAAACGAAATAAGATATCTAGGAATTTTAGTAAATCATGATCTAGCGAAGATTGCAAATAGAAACCTAAATAAAATTGCCGGAGAGGTAAAGAAATTGCTTCAGATTTGGACCTCTCTACCGTTGAGCTTGATTGGAAGATCGAACATAATCAAGATGACCGTCCTCCCGAAGTTTACATTCCTATTCAACACAATCCCCATGGAATTTGGAAAGACTGAATTAGTTCGAGCACAAAGAAACATAACAAGTTTCATATGGGCAACAAAAGGATCAAGAATTGCATGGAAAAAGATCAGGAGGAGTAAGAAAGATGGTGGACTAGCCAGCCCAGACCTGGTGGAATATTGTAGGGCCTTCCAATTCAAAAATATCAAAGTATTATTAAAAAATCACACACATTACCCTGACCATTTTAAAGCAATCACAAAAGCAGAAGACCATGTGTTGTTTAAGTTTGGACACCCCAAATTCTTCAAAAAAATAAAGCTTAAGATATTAAGGGATGCAGCAAAGATGTGGACACAAATCAGAGGCATTCTAAAAATACCGTACTATAGCAAGTGGGCCCCAATCTGGGAATCTCCTGGAACCCCAGAATGCTTAAAGGATACTCTTGCTTTGGCACTGAAAAAAGTCAACATCAAAAATTGGGGGCAATTACTAAATGGCTCAAACTTAAAAACATGGTCAGAATTGCAAAAACTGACAAATAATACTATATCCAGATTCAAATATTATCAAATGTCAAGTTGGTCTAAAACTTTGCCCAATATAAGCGGTAACGAAAAATTGGAAGATGACATGATAAAAGCAATACGACAACCAAAGGAAGTGGCGAAGTGGTACTGGGCTCTGATTATGGCAAATAATATCGACGCTAATATGGAAAACCAAATATGGGGTAAAGACATCACAACAACAGATCTGGATTTAATCTGGGAAAAATCAGTGGACAAATGCTGGTCAAACTTGAAATCCGCGGCGCTGAAGAGAAATCATCTATATACTATTCATAGGGTGTATTGGACACCAAAAAAACTCTCCAAATTAAAAAATGCTGGAATAAAGAAATGCCCCAAATGCGGAGAGGAAAAATCAGATGACGTCCACATGTTTAAAAACTGCCCTCAATTAAAAGAATATTGGGACCAAGTCGGTAAGACCTTGTGCACCATCTTGTCAAAACAACTAACTGAGTATTACTCTTGTTCTTTTTGGGATATTAGATCCAGGTAATGAAGAGGGGCTTACCAAGGAGCAGGAGAACCTCCTCTTTGTCTTAATAGTTCTTGCAAGGAGAGAGATCTGTATTAAGTGGATAGAATCTACCTGTCCGACACATGCAGAATGGTTGAACTCCGCTATAAGAATCAGTAAATTGGATAAATTAAGTAATGTAAGCAAGAGATTTAAGTTCTGGGACAGTTTCGAAAACTTCTTAAACCCCACATAAGTACCACACTTATGTCCTATGATTAAAGCGATATATTTTCTGGTTGACAAGTATGGTACTTGCTGAGTAGTCAAGTTGGCTAGCTCCCCTCGATCCAAACCAGAAGCATTGTTATGTAACGAGTAAAGGAAACTGCTCAAACTAAAAAGGTCATAACTCCCCAGCCAAGCGAGACCAAGGGGCAGTGTTGGAAAAGATCAAAGAGGCAGACACCTGACACTCCGTAAGCATACAATAATCGCAAGATGAGGATTTAAAAAAAATAAAAAAAAATTTTTTTAAAAAAAAGATAGTAGGATTTCACTCTGCAGACAACATATTCCTTTATTTAGCTGAACTAGAGGACTCCATAAACCGCTTGTGTATTGATGTGCTTGGAGAACTTCCGGGCCTGAATATTAATTGAAGGAAATTGGTCATTTTCACCTTTACCGACTGATCCCAACAACCCCATTCATTCACCCTTTTTAAATATTCAGACAGGACTTCAGGTACTTGGCGAGGCATGTATCTATAGCGCAAGACACTTTTAAGGGAAATGTGATGAAAGCAAAAACACAGTTTAAGACCGTCAAGTATACAGGCCTATGCTCCTCCTGTCCCACTTGGGTTGGACATCATGTAAAATTATTTTGGTAATTCAGAACACACCACTGAGTCGCAGAAGATTTATTTTCCAGACTCAACACATAGCTCTTTGTCCTGCTTTGGCAGAAGAGCAACCTAGTAGCTCACTAGTAACACTAGGTAGAGACCTAGATGGGGGTACAGCCTTGTTAAATATGCCCCAGTCTTATCAGGTATCATAATTAATAGCGGTAAACGACTTTGCATTCTCGCCACAACAGCAGCATTTACTTGATCATATGAGATTGGTTTTAGTAGGATATTCTGACACTACCTAATGGGAGAGATTACTTCCTTTGCGATCAGAATCAGAAAATCAGTAGTACATGCCTGGAACACTGCCATAGCAAGCCTAGGGTGGGGAAGATTTGACACCCAGGAGACTTCACTTTGGAGTACTACTATTCTTTAAAGTCTTGAAAGTAAATGTTATAAAACGTGTGTCATGATTGAAATTTCTTAATCGGGTGATGTGCTGGGTCTGAATATGAACAAACAAAATGGAATCCACTCAAGGAGTGGTGGTGGTCCCTAAAGTGATGGGGAACACAGTGTTGTTTAAATGCCCCTCACACACCAACAGGCCCCTTGGTGTCATGCTTCATCATCGGGGCATTCGCACCCCTCTGCGGGATGCGGCGTGCTACGACTCACGGCTACGCAGGAGCACTAAGTAGTGAACTATGTGAGGGGGTGTGTTTACTAAGTGAGTGAAGTGAGGTGAAAAAGTGAGAAAATTAAAAAATACCTGGCACGTAGGAAAAAATAATTTATTACCTCCTCGGCTGGTATTGTTAAAAAATGTGCAAAGTGGGGTTGTAGGTATACGAATTAAGGTATTACAACCACTTCAGAGTGTCAACATGTTTCGGAGCGCAAGGGCTACTTCTTCAGGACAAGGATAAGCACGTATCCTCACCTTACTCACATGAGAAATGTTAAAGTGTTTAAAAAGAATTACAAAATGTGTAATGTACTTAACAATGTTATAGGTCAGTTCAGTTGCGCCCAATAGGCGTTGATGAGAACCTGTGGAGAAAACATAAGAAACACAATGGTTCAAAAACTAAACGGTTGTATAATAGAACCCAAAAATGAGGTTCAAAAAACCTGTAAGAAAAAACATTCAAAATGCGAAAGTTTAAAAAGGACATACACAGATATACACTTATAAAGTCCTGCATTTCCTTGTGTAGTAGGAAGATATCTGGTTTGTTTGTGGGAACGTATCCCAAGCCTTTGTTGAGTACCCTTTGTTGCAACTCAGTGAGGGGCCATGTGGTTATGTTGATTACTAGGTCCCCCTCTTGCTCGTGGAAGCTTGATTCGCCGCCATGCTCCTCGTCAGGACCCTCGGGTCTGTTTCCGATGTTGGTTGCCATCTGATATTGTTGCCTTTCTTGTTCCTCCCTCTGCGGGATCCCTGGCCCCAGGATAAAAAAGGCTGGGCATTTTGGGGTGCACTGGTTTGTTCCGGAACCCACTGGGGGTACATTGGTCCCATTTGTGGAGGGACAAATTGGTATTGTGGAAACTGAAAGGGGTTCTGATAAGGATTGAATTGAGGTCCTTGAAAACCTCGTCAGCCTCTCTGGCGGGGGAATTGAGATCTTTGCTGTCGAAAGCCTCCCCTTTGTTTCCTTTGTTGGAAACCTCCAGAGTTGGTACTCGAAGTGCTACCATCAGAGCTCACACTATCCGTATCACTTGCAAGAAGTCAACAACAAAGATGTCAACCCACTTTCTTGAACATCAACACTGTGTCAATGAGCTACATTGGACGGTGATCGAACAGTTACCTTCGGAGGTAGGACTCTTAGAAAAAGAGCAACGCTGGGTGTTCCGCCTCGGGACTGACACCAGCGGCCTCAATGATTCTATTCCATGGAACCTTTTAAGATGAATGGACATCATACTACCTTTCATTATTTCTGACTGTTTTTGAGAACAGCGTCTGAGATCAGCGCTATAGCTTCACGCATGCGCGTTCACACCTCTGACACGCATGCGCATAAACTACCGTTATTGTTGCCACTAGAACATGCGCGGCTAACACTGTGCTGGTCGCGCAACTCCGGATCTCGAGGCCAATAACTCCTTATTTGGGCAGGTTTCCTTATTCCATTAGTCAATCTTCCTCACTAATTGGCAACCAGACGAGTATAAATAAGACACCGCCACCCACAACCGCTCACTTCATCGGAGCAGCGTTGAGGGGAAGGCAGGCAAATAGCTATGCAGTAACCGTGAGTAAAAGCTGGAACTGCTAGTAGTATCGGAGTGCTTTACTTTGGCTGGTGCTCATAAAAAACAACTGAATCGTACTTTTGAACACCTTCTAGGTTGCTTTACTGAGCATTTTGGAAGGATCCCCCCCAATACTACGCATAGGCTCATGAGGTTATCGGACTGAGACCAATAAGTAAGCCCTGAACTTGTCATCCTCTCCCTCGGTTCTCTTTCCATTGAATCAGGGAGAGTTTCGACATTGTGACTGTATGTTTGTGTATATCTGTGTATGTCCTTTTTAAACTTTCGCATTTTGAATGTTTTTTCTTACAGGTTTTTTGAACCTCGTTTTTGGGTTCTATTATACAACCGTTTTTCTAAGTTTTTGAACTATTGTGTTTCTTATGTTTTCTCCACAGGTTCTCATCAACGCCTATTGGGCGCAACTGAACTGACCTATAACATTGTTAAGTACATTACACATTTTGTAATTCTTTTTAAACACTTTAACATTTCTCATGTGAGTAAGGTGAGGATCCGTGCTTATCCTTGTCCTGAAGGAGCCCTTGCGCTCCGAAACATGTTGACACTCTGAAGTGGTTGTAATACCTTAATTCGTATACCTACAACCCCACTTTGCACATTTTTTAACAATACCAGCCGAGGACGTAATAAATTATTTTTTCCTACGTGCCAGGTATTTTTTTAATTCTCACTTTTTCACCTCACTTCACTCACTTAGTAAACACACCCCCTCACATAGTTCACTACTTAGTGCTCCTGCGTAGCCGTGAGTCGTAGCACGCCGCATCCCGCAGAGGGGTGCGAAGGCCCCGATGATGAAGCATGACACCAAGGGGCCTGTTGGTGTGTGAGGGGCATTTAAACAACACTGTGTTCCCCATCACTTTAGGGACCACCACCACTCCTTGAGTGGATTCCATTTTGTTTGTTCGCATTACCATGGGAGACCGAATCCACTGACTCTCTCTCCCCCCTCTGGTTATATCCTGGGTCTGAATATGACACTTTACAATACACATTTTTTACAACGCATAATCCATTACAACACAATTACTAGTCTAACTCCGCCGGGGCATTACTTTGGAGAATGTGTCGTAATAGATTATGTAATGTAATGACATGTGTTGTAATGGATTTCGCGTTGTAAACATTAGTTGTAATGACACGGGTTGTAAAGCGTGCGTTGTAAACAATGTTTCCTGCTGGGTCCTCAAGGCATTAAGTGATTGACCAATTTATAAGTGATTGACCAATTTATTATTGAATTTTCACTAGCAGGCACAAATTTTTCAATACTTCCAGGTGGGACATTCACTGAAGAAATGTGCTAATTGGAATAGTGATTTCCCGGATGGCTCACATAAACTTTTTATTAAGCGTCAAAGACCTTGTGATTTACTAGTGATTAGTTGTTAGTGCTCTGTTCTCTATCATACTGAACTGTCTGAAATCTACATTGGGAGGGGGTAAGGGGGTGTTTGACAAGAAACAGTTAAATAAAACCAAGTGGGAGAAGGCTTTGCTTGACCCCAGAGGAGCGGCAATACAACCTCCATTCAAAATGGTACAACTTAAAAATTTTAACATGCTTTATGGCACACGCAAACAACTGCTGACGTTTGAAAGAGTAGCTAATTATTTATACATTCAAGGAAGTAAGTCCAAAACGTAACTATATACTGTAGCTCAGCCTGAAAATTCATAGTTTCTGATATGGCCAACGGTTGCCTAATTTCAGGGTGCACCACCAACTAGACAGCTAAAGTGATGTAGGTTATCTAGGATGATCAAACCCCAAATGTATATGTAAAGGTGTTTTAGATTCTTGGGCTGGTAGTGAGTGGCATGTAGGTGTTTCTAGACCAACAAATATTGACACCTATGTGTCACATGTCCAGGCCGACCCGGACATTTTTAAAGTATGGACTTGTACAATACACACCTTGGCAGAATTTGATGTTAAACACATTTTTGGAGTTTTGGGTGCCCAGGCTACTGCAACGAACAACAACTTTTGATGGTGAATATTATATATTATATATTATTTATTATATAGATATAGCATTGCTTTGATTAATTATGCTTGCATATTATTCAAACTCATCTAACAATAGTGATTTTCGTTTCTATCTAAACGTTGTTAAATATGACAACCAATGAATAATCTTTCAAAACGATTTCTTACAGATAAATAAATGCAACCCAAAAATTACTTTTACGGCGATTCTAGCACTTTTGACCAGGTTTGAACAAATTTTAAAAATACTATTCCCCTCTCCCCAAACAAATCTCAAAGAACCCAGTATTACCATCACCTCCTCAAGCACCACCCCCGATGCCAAAATCCATCCATCACAGATGGGAAGTGGACAGAGATGTTCAGTTTCCACAAGTGTTTTCTGGCATGTACGCATGCATCACAGTATAGAGGTTTACAGAGGGCACAGGGGATAGGTGGGTGGATGCTATGCAATATTATAAAGAGGTCACAAAGGTAATTTTTCTTACTATGAAATTCTGTCTCTACCTCCTTCCCAACCAGGTGGAAAGCGGATTTCCCAGCTCCAAAACGCTACAGTAAACTGTGCATGCCAAACAAGGCATCAAGCAAATAGGTTGTACAATACCTCCTGACAAAGGTTACAACTTTTGGGACTCTAAAAACGAGTGTTCCACAGCGGATCAAACAACCAGCACCTCTATTTTCCAACGTCCCTCAAAATGTTCAGTCTTTGTTGTGCTGACAACCTCCAGGACCTGCTGCGGTTTGGTCCCACTGGAAATCCAGATTAAGACTTTAGAGAAAGAATGGAGGCAGCACCAAGCGTGAAGTAAAACAGGACCACGTTGTATCAAAAAATATATTTTCTTTTATTTTTTCATTTTTAGGACAGCCAACACGTTTCGCTCCCCAACCATGGGAGCTTCGTCAGGGCAAAGATGTTGGTAGATCTTGATGCGACGCAATAACGTAGACAAGAAAGCTGGCCAATAAAGTAGTAAAGATGCCAATATCAAGATTCCGATATTAGGATAAAGATGTAGACAAACGTCACAAGCCGTTAGATGGATATCATCAGTAACCAAGGAGGTAATATTTCAATTGCATAACAGTATTAGAAGTGGTCTTTATGAAGAACTGTGCATGCCAAACAAGGCATCAAGCAAATAGGTTGTACAATACCTCCCGACAAAGGTTACAACTTTTGGGACTCTGCATAGTAATTAACGCTTGCAAAAGACCTGTGGTGGGTGAGCGTAAGTAGCTGCCTTACAAATTTCTGCAAATGGAAAGGTTTTGGGGAAATCACTGATGGAGACTTAGCTGTGGTGTAATGAGCATGAAATTCGCTCATGTCATTAGCTTTCGATACGAGAATACACACCTGGCAATAGTAGCCTTTGTCGCTTTGTTACTTGCGATAAGACAACAATCTTGGAAATACTTCGATTTGAAAGGCCTTGCACAGCCAAGGATAAAATATCTCTTGTACAAATAAATAAATGTTAATTTCTGGTTAAGGTGAAATTCTTTCAAATCCTTAACAATTAAAGAGCAGTCATCATTTCCAACTTAATTTTGTAGCAAAGCAAGCATGGATCCTTTAAGGACAGAGCTGGAACGTTACCAATCTTAAAATCAAATGTCTCAGAAAGCCTTTCATGCGTTATGGTAATGTTCAAAAGACTAGAGACAAAAGTAAAGCCATTGGCTACGGTCTTCAGCAAAGGTAGCTATGGCTTTGAGATTCAGATTCCTGATGAAAGAAGATCCAGAAACAGAGAAATCTAAAACTTGCTGATTGAAAGCAGGACCTGGTCTGAAAAAAAAAAAAAAAAAAAACACACCTCTAGCAGGAGGCAGGACTAGAGGCATTATCTATGACAGGTTCGAAAAAGTCACTTTTTGGAGAGTCCGGAGTATTCCCGAAGGTGGAGTAAATGCAGAGGAATTTTTTGACCAACCCAGATGGACACTTTCACCGAATATGCTTTCCTGCCCCTCATGTAGGAAGCCATCTGAGGATACTCAAGATTCTGGCTGGACGCGAAAAGATCAATTTAAAAACTCAACGGATGTTGAAGCCTGAACAGAGATTCAATCAAATAACCTGGCAATCTTAAAGAGAATGGTACTATATGCTAGTGGTGAAAACCTGAATACTGCTTTTTACCTTCAGGTATAAATAATAGAATAGAAGAGACTATGAACTAACCAGGCTTAATACTGAAAAAGCACTAGAAAAATGGAATTACCTTTGTTCACTCTGTTCAACTAGAAGGAACACCCAAAGGATTTGGCACAAAAACCTGCAGTTGAAACCCGCTTCTTCTTTTGTCATTATGCCATATATGGGTGCCATCAAGAGTTCTATTTCAGGCTCACCATTGTAGAACCAGGTAAAATTAAGTCTGAAGTCTAAATACCATTGAAGGAGTAAGATGTCCTGCAACAGAAGTGATTTGACCAATGGAACATCCTGGGAAAGGAGTTGCAGTTCAGTGCATGATCAATCTATGTGTGCTCAAATAGCCCAGAGGTGTTCAAAGGCAGGATTACTCCTTCGCAGGACCATGATGATCTTAATAGTTTGAATAGTGTTTTCCATACCACAGGATTCAACTCTTAGGACCAGGACCTCTGCTTCTAAGAGGCAAAAAGTTGTTCAGAGACCTGTAATGGGAAGGTGCCCTTTAAAATCGGAAGAGACGAAGCTCAAAACACAAACTACATCCAGTGCAAATTCTTCCATAGCTAGATTCAAGAGGTGGATTCATTTCTCAAACGGTATAGTGTCCTGTAGTACAGGGCCAATCTTTGACATCAAGAGAAAAGTGTCATAGTACATGACCTTATCAGTTTCCCCACACAGAAGACACATTTCCCAAATAAACAGAAACACATAGCACGATCAGGCTTACACTAAAATCCAGTCTTCAACAACATGAGAGGCAAATGGACATTTAATTCATTTTCACCAATCAGGATTAAAAACCAAAACACAAATAATTACATTTGCAGAAAAAGGAGGCTGTAAAAAGACAATACCCCCCCACCAAAAACAAGGAGCATCAGAAAACTCTTTTCTGTGCATCCTGCAAATAGGCAGAAAAACAAGAACAGGCTTTGGGTTGGAGAAGGAGCCAATTTGCAAGCAAACCAGGATCTCGCAGAGCCTTTTTAAAGTGGTAACCTTTGGAACATTCCATACCACGTCATTAAGTGGAGAGCCAGAACATCGGAGTAATTAGGGGCAGTGTCTCAGGTATCTGGGAGGTCACAAAAGGTTAACCGAAATGTTCCAATGAAGACAAGAGGTGGAACCTGCCACAGTTAAAGTCATTTTACAGAGTCTGTACAATCGGTGAAGTATACTCACAAACTCTGTACTTACAGAAAAAAAACTACGCTCTCTCCAGAGTAAGCTATTACTTTGTCAGCCAAAGAGACAAGACTGATCAAACAATGTCTTCCCAGTACTTTGACCAGTGACCCACATATCGAACACACACCGAGAAAGGAGGCAGACCAATCAGCTGGAACTATTTTTATGGCTAATGAACAGTTTCCTTCTAAAATGGAACATTTAAAGAGAAGAAGCTGTTAGTGCAGCCCTAAACATGCTGGTACCTTCTCAGAGGAATCCAGCTGCTCTTCCAACTCGCGTGCTTTCTCACTCAACATCTGGAGGCGAGTAGTCTGTACTCGGAGGTGGTTCTGAAAGATAGCTATATGTTGTTGAGATTGAGACAGGTCAAGCTTGTGTCGATTCTTGCTTTTCAGGAATGAATTGGCCTAGATAGAATAAAGTAAACATAATTTGCACTATGCAACTGTACAAAAACAAGAACTACAAACTTTCAAGGACAAAGTTCCCCCAAAAAATGGAAAAGACATAGATTGCTCTCAACCCAAACCTCTTTGCCGCAGAAAGGCATACTCCGGAGTGCCACAAAGAAACTTTTATGGTAGGTTTTAACACAGAGGACTCAACGTTTTTTGAAAGTACAGAAATTAGCTCTTGTTTACAATTACTAGATGCATGCATGCAAACTACAATCTATGACTACAATCAGCAAATGCACTACCCTCTGATCGCTGTGACTAGTCACAGCATAAATAAGCCTTAAGCAATAAAAATAATCTTTGTCCTCTTCTACGGTGCTCCAAGTGCCACAAAGCTGCAGCTTCTGTAGTCAAGTCACAGAATATATAACTGGGGTCATGATGCTGTTCCAGGTGCTTAGGTACAATACAGGAAATTCATACCCAGTCCCTTTACCAACCAAGGGCCAGACGTACGACCATTTCATTTAGCGCCTCGCAATTTGCGACACATTGCGAGTCGCAAATTGTGAGGCGCTAAATGAAATGTACAGCAGCGTGTTTAAACACAATTTGAGATTCTCAATGGGGTCGCAAATGGTGAGGATTAATATTAATAAGCCTCTCGCAATTTGTGAGCCCATTGGGAATGCCAGCCCTCCCTGGGACGGTGGCCTGCTGCATATATATATTTTCCAGCAGCTTTGAAAAATAAACTTCATTCTTAAGTAACTCACGGAGTCGGTGCCGTCCATCGTGAGGAAGTGTGCTTGGTAAAATATATATATAACTGACTGTGTAAGTGAGTGATTAAACGTGTCCTGCTGAATGCATGTGTTAGTGACTAAACTGTGTGCATGTCTTTATCAGTCTGTCAGTTGGTGTGTAAGCAGCTGCATGGGTTGATAAGTATCTACATGGGCGTCTACATGGGTTATTGATTGGTTGTCTGAATCTGTATGGGTGCCTGAGTGTCTGTGCAAAGATGTGCGAGTGGGTGATTCACTGGGTGTATGGTTTCAAGACTATCTGTGAAGAGGTGTGTGTGTGGGTGTGTGTGGGTGTGTGAGTGTGTGAGTGTGAGAGTAAGTGTATGGATGTTTCAGTGGTGCATGTGTGAGTAACTACATATATTAGTGTTGGAATATATGAATGACTATGTGAGTATGGATGAGTGTGTGCTTGTGTCAGTAAGTATGTTAGTATCTGTAGGAGTAAATGAGATGGTGCGTGTCTATAGCTGTATAGGTGAGTAAATGGGAGTGTGATTGATTTGTTGCATGACTGACAAGATGTGTGAATAACTATGGGTGAGTGGCAGTGTGTGAATGTCTGTAAAGGTGTATGAGTGCATATGATAGTGGTTGTATTGATGAGTGACTGCATGTATGACTTGACTGTCTGGGTGGGTGGAAGGATGTGTGCTTTAGACCTAGGAATCAGTCAGTGCATATATATTAACTGGTATTGGTGTGTTTATAATTGAGAATGGTAGTCAGTTTTTAGAGGGGTGTATTAAGGTGTGAGGAGGTGCATCAGATGAGCACGTGGATGATGTAATCAGTGATGTAAATAGTGATGTAATATGCGACATCAGCAGTGCATTGCGGGGGCGTGAGTTATAGTTAGCTCAACTAACTAGAACGGACGAATTTCTCTGGTTTTGTACGAGTGAAATGTCCAACTAACTAAAACGTTCCTGAAACCTGTGGTTTTTTCAGTGAATGTCTAAGGGTTTTTGAATGCTAATTTCTAACTATGCCTGGAGAGGTAGGACATGTGCAGAAAGAGGAAGAAAGGTGCAGAAAGAACCAAGAGAAAAGCAAAAAGAACCAACAGAGGAGCAGAAAGAGGCCATTTTGCAAAGTCATCCTGTGCCCCCAAACTTTTTTGCTGACTGGTACTGGTGGTCACTGACTGACTAACCAGGCCTGGAGCCAGTGCTATGCTGAAAGACACTTTGAATACAGTTAAAACACCTACTTACTCTAGGGTACACTATGGGTTGAGATACCCCTGTGATTGGCATGACCTCACCTGTAAGGCCCTAGTACATAATAGGGCAGGGGGATTAAAACTACCTCTAAGTCAGAGGTTCAGAAAGAGGCAAGAAGTGCAGAAAGAAGCAACAGGGGTACAGAAGATGATAGGAGAGGTGCACAAAGAAGCACAAGAGGTACAGAAAGAGGCATGGGTGCAGAAAAAAGGACAAGAGTTGCAGAAAGAAGCGAGACGTGTAGAAAGAAGGACGAGGGTTGCAGAAAGAAGCAAGAGAAGTGTAGAAAGAGGAAAGACAAGCATATAAAGAGCAAACGTGGTGAAGAAATACAACAGGGGTGCAGAAAGAAGCAAGAGAAGTTGAAAAGAGGCAAGAAGGGTGCAGAAAGAAACAAAAGAAGTGCAGAAAGAGGCAGGAGGGGGACAAAAACGCAAGAGGGGTGCACAAAGAGGCCAGAGGGGTGCACAAAGAGGCAAGAGGGGTGCACAAAGAGGCAAGAGGGGTGCACAAAGAGGCAACAAAAGGTGCAGAAAAAGAAAGAAAGGGTCGGTCAGAAAGAAGCAAAAGAAATGCAGAAAGAGGCCAGAGAGGCACAGAAGGAAGCAAGAGTGGCTTGCACACTACATTTAGCGATAACAGGTGACCATTCTATGTTTCCAAAGGACCTGCCATCTCTGTCAGCCTTGTCGCTGAATTTTTGATAACGTTTGAGCGGTTTGTGCTAGAAACAAGGCTTTTTTTGTTCAGATCTGCAGATTAGGCAGCAGATAATGGATTATGTGGCTAACACAGAAAATGTATAATTGGGCGAAAGTTGGTTCAGCCAAACAGTCGCATAGTTCCAGTGGCCCTGCTCATACCTCTGGCTAGGTCCATCAGTGCTCCTCAGTAATTCCTTCTTTTTTTTGTCTCATTGAGTTCATAACTTAGCTTCTATGGAAACGGGGAAAACTAAACCTGAGGTTACCCAAAACAGACTACCATACACATAGTTGCTCTCCATAACACATAATCCCACTCTACACAATTCATATACACCAAATTCCACATACTTTCAATCCACATAATTCCACTACACACAACGTACATCCACTCCACTCCAAAAAACATTACTAAAAAACTTTTATATTTACAACGCCAATAGCTCCAACTCTCTCAAATGTGAGACCTATTAAATTACAAATGCTTCTTTAACTGGCGTTTGCAGAGTGGTGGAGAAATGAGGCTGGTCTCCAACCAGCGCTCAGGAATTCCACTGCATAGGACTTACAGGACGTACCAGGATGGGCTTCTTGGCCCACAAAGTCTCTCAAGAGTAAAGTGGATTTCATCCTCCAACCAGTACTGTGACAGGAGGCACGTTTACAGAATGGTGGAGAAAGGGGGTGTGTGGCCTCAGAAGACCTTTTAGCAATCCCACTGTGTGGTAATTAGTGAAGGTAACAGGAGGGGTAGTTGGCCCCCAAGGACAACATTGGGGGCCAATTACCCCTCCTATTACACCCAGTAAGTCCCACACAGCGGCATTGCTAAGTACTCATAGCAGGCCACCCTCCCTTTCCCCACCACTCTGCCACTGGCGCACTCTTGGATGGGGATTAAAGTCCACTTCGCTGCTGTGGGTCCTTGGGTCCCAAGATAGTGGGATTGCTGATAGGTAGACACAGGCCTCGCCCACTATGTCCACCACTCTGCAAACGTGCCTCCTGGCACGCTCCTGGTTGGGGGTTGAAGTCCCCTTGCCTCCTAAGGGTCCCTAGGGCCAACTAGCCCACCAGGTACCTCCAGTAAGCTCCACACAGCTGGACACAAGAGGGCCTCACCCACCCAACAGCAGGGCGCCAAGAGGCGCATTTGCAGAGTGGTGTAAAAAGGGGAGTGGCCTCGGACCACCTCTCAGCAATCCCACTGTGTGGGGATTACTGGAGGTACCTGGTGGTGTTGTGTTTCCATTTAGATACCTATACATAGGTTTCCTGAATCATGCCCTTATATAGGCACAACTCATATTGTTCTTATTTAGGCATAGAATCCCAGTCCTTATTTAGGCATTCGTCATGCTATCCAAATACAGGCATGGTCACCTACATCCGTCCATCCCACGTCACGACGAGTTCTTAGAAACCAGACCCATAAGCCATTGGGACTTTCCCTGCTTGGATTATTGATTTCTCCAAGAACTCATTTATTATGCATGAACAACTATTCCTTTGGGGTTCATTCATGAAGTCTTCCTGTGCCCGACAGTACATCAATGCTAGCATTCCTAGGCACCTTCCAGGTATAAATATACCTTCTGTTACCATGGCAAACGACAGCTCGGCTACACAGCTCGATACGGCAAGTTCGGAAGGAATTAAGAGTCCCCGCCTGACTCACTGACCAGACGCGGTCATCCTGCTCACAGAGAACCTAGCGTCCAGTGTCCGGACTCCCTTCACGGGGTGTTAAGGATTGAGATACGGAAAGAGATTTCCACCTCTCATTCTAAGGAATGGAGCAGACTAGAACCTAGAGGGACTCTTGGCAATACAAAACTATAGCTAACTATACTATAGAAAACAGCACCAACTTCTTACTACGTACTACATTTAGGTTAGGTACACCTGGGTAGAACTATGTAGAAGCATCAGACTAGTATACACATTTTAGCCTGTGTTATTTATGTATGTTTACATGAAACTATGTCATAGCTAAAAAACCATGCTATTGCAATAATATTTTTTCTTACTGCTCACGCTGTACGTATTCTATTTCGCATACTGTCTTGCGATTGTAAAAGCTCATATCTCTTGCATGAGAAATAAGTCTATTCAATAAATCATTTTATTGAAACACCAGTCTATCCATTTCTGTGTAAATCTGAAGAAACTAAGCATGCACGATTGACTGAGTGAAACTGTTATCTATTGTTTCCAAGATTCTGAGACTGTTCCGATTCTAAAGGAAACAAAGTTGTCATGTTTAAGCGATTGTCAGAAATTACTCCCTTCCTGTTCATTCGAGGAGTTTCTAGTGACCTCTGAGTTAGCTGGCACACACAAGCAATTAAATTTAATATACTCGATAGAGGGATACTGACCTTAGTCCTATGCAAAAACTATAGTGTACAGTATTCCAATGCGCAGAGCCTATAAGGAAAATAGGAACTACACTGCGGTGGTCTACTTGGCCTCTAAGGACCTTTAGGATTGAAGGGGAGTTTATTGCCCAATGCCAATGCAGAGCGCGTTTGCACAGTGGTACAGGGACGGGTTGTGGCCTCCGGCGAGGTGCCTGCTTTTTTTTTCTTCATGTTTTTAGAATACCTCCCTTCTTTAAGTATTTTTTAGACCATGGGGACCCCATCCCCCAGGGCCCGGCCTGATAAAAAAAAAAACGCATCGAAAGGGAGGGGGCCGAGTGGACACCCTCCCTGGCCACTTTTGGCCCAGGGGACCCCATGCCCCGGCCCTCCAGATGGGGACTGCGGGGGAAGCCCTAATGCCCCCACGGTCCCAGTCAGCTCACCGCCTCGGGCATTACTTTTGGGAAAGGGGAGCTACGGACAGGCTGCTACCTTTTCCCAAAAGCAATTCTGCTTTGCTTCAAGAAAGTAAGAGGTACCATCGCAAACGGCAATATCCTGGGGGTGGGCACCCCGGGACATTGCAGGAGCCGGCCCTGGGGGAGTAGTGGTTCCCAGGGTCAATGAGGGCTCCAGGAGGGGGGGCGCACAGCCCCCACTCCCAACTGTCTAAAGGCCTGGGGTGGTGGTGGTGCCCGGGGCCAGGGGGCTGCAACGGCCCCCCCGGATTTTAATGAGTGCCCCGGGGAGGCAGTAATCCTTGGGGCTGTGTTGGGGGGGGCTCGAGCCCCCCACACTTTCTACTTCAAAAAATCCTCGAGGCTGCGGGGGGCGGTGGATGCATTAGAATCTCGCTCAAACGTTTCTCCTACTGTAACACATCAAATGTGATTTATGCTTTCATATGTCCATGTAACATGATCTACTTTGGCCAATCAACCCAAAAAGTAAGGATTCGCATCTGCAAACACTGGAGTCACATTAGCTGCAAGGTTCAAGGTGCCCCCCTCATGGACACACAGAGGACGATATCCGTTGGTAGTAAAACCACCGCCCAGAGAAGCAGACATTAAATAAATCTTGAACAAGGAGAAACTGAAATGGATTCTTAGAAACAAGAGTCTATATACCGCCCTAAACCGAATGGAGGACCGGACCGCTTTTATCTAATCCCAAAAACCTTTTGCAGAATAATGGTCTCTTATCATGAATAAGTAGCTGCAGCGTACTGACCTTGTTACCATATACAACTCAACACAATAAGATACCCCCTGATCCTTGCTACCTTACAGAGCCTACATGAACTGATGTCTCTGATCAATCATGCCATATGTGTCAATCAGATGTACCCCCCCATTGTCAGTACATTCTTGTACATTGAGTTGGCAAAACTAAAACCAAAGGGTATGATGGACGGAGTGTTGAACAATGCAAGCACTCACCCCCAGTCAACTGATCTTGGTTTAATCCATCATCATCACCATTCTTTAGCTCACTCCGCCACCCCAGTTCAGACATGGCCATATGCAAATCAGTCTGACCCTGTGCCTTATGGGAACAGTCCAGCCCAAACTGCCAAGCCATGTCTTCCGTGGACCGGAAACAAGCATCCTGGGACTGGTTTCTGGCTAATTAGCCATCATCAGCCAGGCTAGCTTGAATCCAGTGGCAAAGTGAGCAAGGGACCCTCTTCTGGGCATATCCTGCCAACTTAGGGCGAACAAAGCGAAACCAAAGGGGATGATGGACGGAGTGCTTAACAAACTACCTTTATTTTATAATATGTCACAGATGTTTCGCTCTATCGAAATTCAGAATTCCTATGTTGTTTACATACAGTACTTGTTAATATGTTGTTAATATGCAGTACTTACATTTTAAACATGACTTTTAGATGTTAAAAGTCCTTCTCCATGGAGGGGCGTGGCCAGCACCATGTTGGGACTAGACGTGTCCATCCAGATATCTGAGGGCCAAGAGAAAATCCTGCTGTAATCCTGGACTGAATTAATTTATCCTGCACGCTAAAGCCAGACTGACTGAGTGCTGTAAGACACCGTCCACACACTGATCGAACTAACCTGAATGAAATCAGCCTCTATCGGCCCGAAAACAGACAAAGAAAGCACAGACCCGGCGCGAAGAAAATGGTGGCGGTCTGAACTCCGAGAAGAAAACTAAGGCGTACCTGGAGAGTCCGCGAAGTGGTGAGGTCATGCCCTTGCGGTGAGCGGCACAGAAGCATTTTGGCAGCAGGAGCATGGGGTCCATATCGTCTGAACCACCCGACCGCGGGATCGGGGACGGTGCAGACGTCGTGTCCCAGAACACACTGCAGGAGAGTCTGCCTGGGGACCCCCAGACCTCACGGGGGATGTCCCCGCTCACGCTACGGGGCCGGCAGAGCACATGAACGCCACTTGCCGCCCGAGCAGTGCCCAGTTTTTTGGCTGCAAAACGAAGGGTTGGCTGATCCACAGCGCACCTTGCGGGGTGGGGGAACCGGAGCGTATTGGCCTAGTGATTCAGCGGAGTAACCGGCCGACTGTGGGTGGTAGGACCAGAACGGGGAAGACCGGCCGTGATCCATAGGAGCGGCGTTCTCCGGCCGCTAAGCTCGCAGCCCATTGTGGAGGTGGCAGACACCAAGAGACCCGAGAAAAGTAAGTGAGCACATGATCCAAACCTGGTGCACTGCTGAGTGAGACACGGGAACTCCACGGGGCTCAGAGTGCGGTGAGAACACTACCAAAAAAAAAAAAAAAAGCACCGCAGAGGACAGCCAGGCCCTTCGGGGGGATACGTGAAGGAGTGGCTGGGGACTGGTAATTGCTCAGATTACTACACAGACTATTCACGGGGTGTATGCGTGTTATGAACAGATGGGACACTGAAGGGCACACATCGGACGAACACTGGCGAAATCCATCAGCAGAAATCTTTTGAGTCTCCTGGGGAGTTGGGGGAGGCATAAGCATGAAAGACTGGTACACAGGCGAAACACAAGATGCCCTATGTGCGCCCCTACTT
The DNA here is from genome assembly GCF_964263255.1 of Lissotriton vulgaris. NCBI lineage: Eukaryota > Metazoa > Chordata > Amphibia > Caudata > Salamandridae > Lissotriton > Lissotriton vulgaris. The sequence continues at coordinate 830,082,517 of NC_141687.1, read as the reverse complement.
CTGATCCCCAGGCGTAGCCACACTGCAGACCGCGACACCGAGGGGACGGCATTGCCCACAGTGAGGTAGCGGTGTGTGGGACAACACACTGCTACCCGGAGTAAAGTGTGCATTGTGACACAGGATACGACCTGGGGGATTCGTTGGCGCTGAACTAGATACTTGCTGAGGGTGTTGTGAGGCATAGCCGGAGACCTGAGGTGGGAAATCGGGGGCTCATCTGTTAGCGGGTTCCTCTTCCCTGCCAAACTAAGCAACTTACCTATTCTTCAATACTCCGGCAGAGGCGTGGCACTGGCTGGAAAGAGCGCCCCCTACCGAGGCTCTCTGGTGAGTTGATGCCGCACTTTGGGACAGCTCTGCCACGGTGCAGTACCAGACCCAGATTTAAGCACCGTATCGGAAGAAATAATACACGGTCGCAAACACAACACTTAGGCGCTTGTTGCCGTAGGGCATCGATCTGACAGTGACCGCTTCACAAACACTGGATTTGGAAAACTTGCAATGCCGAGACGGCGTCGGAGGCATAGAGAGATCGAAGGAACCTGCCGTGCGTCAGTCGGCGGACTGTACTGATAAGGACATTACAACGGAATCGCAGGATGACCATCCGTTGTTACAAAATATTAATCTTCTGGAATGTTCAGGCGAGACTGACACTGGGAATGGAAGAGACACTCTGAATCAACCCGATGATGATGAAGTTGATGAGCAATAAATGGCCTGAAGAGCAGCAGGATGAACGCACCGCTGAAGGACATTGCACGCCCACCACCCATGTTCGGTTTTTTGTGGTAATTGACTTTTTGAGTTTTTCCCTTTCCCCCTCTTTTTTCCCTCCCCCTTTTCCGTTCTTCTCCCCCCTCCCTTCCGTCCTGTTCCCCTCATTTCTGTTTTCTCTTTTGTCCTTTTTCCCTTTCATTTTAGGTTCGGATTGTTTGAATTGTTGTAAATTGAGTTGGGGGGAAGGGAGGGTGATAGTAGATTACCCGTACCGAAGTTGTCATGTTTGCTTGTTGGGGGTTGGTGGGGGTGCATAAAGAGTGTTGGGTGATCAGGACATTATTTTGTGTAGTTTATTAGGGTTGTTCGAGGGGACTGAAGATAGTTTGACTCACGGTTTTGACCATAATGCTGGAGCGGGGGAGGTGGGGGCAAGAGGGGCGGACTTCTGACGAGAGATTGGACAGGTGCCAAACCACGAGACAAGTCACAATGGCAGATGATAAATATACAGTACTGACGTGGAATGTTAATGGATTAAAAAAAATAAAAGAGGGGGTTGGTGGCCTGATACCTTAAGAGGCATAAACTTGATATCATATTCATGCAGGAAACACACATGTTGAGATCTTACTGCTCTTTCTTAGGACGCGGAGAAAACATCACGCTGGCTCACGCAGGATTTACCAAAGGCTGCAGAGGAGTGGCAATCCTCATTAAAAAATCCTCTCCCTTTCATGTCACACAACAATTGGTAGATACAGAGGGAACCTACGAGGCAGTAAGGGGCATTTGGAAACGCAAGACGTTCTTCCTCCTTAGTGTGTATGCACCCCCACGGCTGCAACAACGCAAGTTGGATAGACTAACTGCGCTCCTTTTGCAATCTGGCCCTGCCATACATATACTGGGGGGAGATTTTAACGAGGTGCTTGATTCCTCTCCAGATCGCACCCGCACTCGACTGGGAGCCCACGAGACCACACCTCTGGCCCGATTTTTTGTTACCATCGGACTGTCTGACCTTTGGCGGCGACGATTTTTCTGGAGCCCATGCTGTGTTTTCAAGACTCTGTCTTCTTGCCCCAGCGGGGGAAGTGAGTCAGGTGGACACCATAGATTACCTGGCATGGGGCATCTCTGACCATTCTCCTCTCCGGATGAAGGTGAGTGGCAAAGGAGGCCATTAGCTAGCACAGTGGCGGCTTAACGTGTGGGCCTTTTAGGAGGAGACAGTCGCCGAGGAGCTTCAGGTAGACTCTGTGCTCTATTTTAGGGAAAATGAGGGCTTCGTCCCTCCGGAGGTCACTTTATGGGAGGGGTACAAAACAGTACTACGTAACATTTATAAAAAGGAAACGCGAAGCCCAGGAGATGGAAGACCTGGAACATAAACTGTTAGACGTAGAGGAAACTGACTCCACAGCAATGATAGACCACACTTTACGCCAAATTGAAATATCCAAGCAAGACTACCTTGCGCTTGCGACCAACGAGGTGAGAGCACAACTGGCAACCCAACACAGACTTTACGAAACTGGGGATAGAGCAGAGAAGTTGCTAGCATGGTTAGGATGGAAAGAAATAGTCGCAATGGGAGCTGTCTATTAAGGAAAATGCTGTCACTCACACCACTCCTGAGGTTATAGTGGGAGCCTTCGCGAGATACCATACAACACTGTAAGCAGCCCGCACCCAGACAGACGAACCGCAAATACGTCAATGCCTGAATACCATTGACTTGCCCTCTCTCACACGGGACGACAGAGTCTAGAGAGATATGACACTGGCGGAAGTCACCAAGGCCATTGGCCGACAGAAGGCGGGCAAGACTCCGGGTACTAAAGGTCTTCCGGGTGAATTTATTAAACTAAATAGTGCACTGTTGGCACAGCACCTCCTCAAAATGTTCCAGGAATCAAAGGAACAGGGGATTCTACCACGAGATTTCCGTTTGGCCACAGTGGTGGTCATCCCTAAAACTGGGAAACCCCCAGATGACTGTGGGTCATACCGCCCCCATGTTCCTTCTTAACATTGAAATAAAGATTCTGACCACGATCCTTGCGAGACGTCTCTGAACTGTGATTCTCCAGCTGATACACAGGGATCAATCAGGCTTTATGCCAAAGCACTCCACATGTTTCAACCTGCGCCATCTGGCTAATTAGAAGAATATGGTACAAGGTCAAGATAACCCTCATCTGCTTCTCTCGCTTGACACGGAGAAAGCATTCAACACAATTCATTGGCCCTTCATGTAGTGCACTCTGGAGAAACTGGTCTTCGGCCCAGTCTTCCGAGAGTGGCTGGCACGGTTATATAATACACCTGAAGCAAGGGTTCGAGTAAATGGAATTCTCTCTGCAAGCTGGTCGATACAACGCGGCACCAGACAGGGTGCCCTTATCCCCCTCGTTTGCCCTCATACTGGAACCACTAGCCTGTGTGGTTAGAACCCTACCAGGGCTGGGTGGTTTCCTCGACTACTCACGTCTTTTGGATGAAGACCGCATATCATTATATGCAGACGATATTCTGCCATATGTCACACAAACAGTCGAAACACTCCCCGACTATTGCAAATATTTGAGGATATATCCGCTGAGTGGAAGAGTGGAAACCCACACCTACCAGAGCCGTTTGCGGCAATCTATGGAGGGGTTAACCTATCTGGGGCTCTACATTACCACCAATCCGGTAGTCAGACTGGATCGTAACATTAGGCGAGTGTTACTGAACTTTAAGGCGGATGTGAAGAGGGGGAGGAAACTCCCTCTGACCATCATAGGGAGGGCTGCCATGTACAGGATGGTAACACTCCCCCAACTCCTTTATATTCTGCAAAACACATACCACAAAACACCAAACACTATTTTTACTTCCATTAACAGTGAACTGCGTCTCCCATGGGACTAAGCCCACCCATAAAAAGCAATGCGAACCCTGCAACGCTACCCATATAACAGAGGCTTGGCCTTACCGGATGTCTGAGCTTTTGATAGAGCTGCCCAGCTCAGTCATTAACGAATGGAACCACGCGCCCGGTGATCACCCTACCTATAGATTGGAAAGACTACAATTCCACAAACACACCCAATTGCATTACATCTACGAAGGGTGCCGGAGGTACCCGTCTCCTCCCAGCTACCCAACACGTACTAACGGCCTGGAAGAGTGCAGAAAAACAGATAAAATGGGAGGGGAAACCTACGCGGGAGACCCCCCCCTGTGGGAGGGCACCAGATTGACAGATATGAAGTCCCAGTTCCTAAAGCCACTCAGTTTCCTGATAGGTATTTCTAAGATAGGGGATCTGTGGGATAGAGGCGCTCTAGCTTCCTTTTCGTCCCTTTAGTGAAAATATCAGCTTCATAGTTTCCAAGACTATACGGATCTTAGAAATAAACACGCCTGGCATGCTGAAAGGTTGGACGATGTGTCGCTGCCGGAATATGCTCCGCTAGAAGGTAGGCTCCTACAAGAAGAGATCCAGACTCAGGCCATCTTCCTGACGTACAAGACACAAATCAACAATATACCGGACAACCTTGGTCGCTGCGTGCCAAATGGACTCTCACCACCGGCCTGCTTGAAGATTGGGAGGCGGCCCTTATGCACCCGCGTGAGATTGCGATTAGACTGCGGCTGCGTCTCACACAATACAAGATCATCCATAGATTCTATTAAGACAGATCGCGCGTTTAGACGTAGGACTGAGGTCTTCTAGGTCTCTACTGACTATGTTAGACTTAATTTAGGTTTGCGCCAGCTAGCTCCAAGGTCACTGGAAATAGGAAGTGATCAGCTTCCCTGGCTCAGACAAGAAGTGATTCTGCTTCCGACAACCGCATAAACATGACAACTTTGCTCCCTCAGAATAAGAGTCAATCTCTAGAGTGGTGTGAAACAATAGACAGCTATTTCACTCAGTCAGGTGTGCAGATTAATTTCACCAGGGTGCAGAGAATACAGAGACTGGCGTTTTCAAAAAAAGGTATTATTTATTGAGCAGTCTTCCTTCTCATGCAAGAGAAATGAATTTCCACAATTGCAAGACTTGTTACAAAGTAAAGTACGTACAGTAAAAGGAGTATTATGAAATAATACTGTAAAAGCATTGATATGGTTTCTTAGCCATAAGACACTTTAAAATGGATAAAATATATATACGTAAGCTACCGTGCTCAACTGGTGCTTCTAAAATATGCCTACCCCGGTGTACCTAACCTAAGCCTAATACGTGGGAAGGAGTAAGTAGCAGTTTAAGTTAAGTAGGTTTTTGTTGCCAAGGCTCTGTTTAAGAATTCTCTCTAAGGGTTTAGTCAGCACTGTACCTTGGGAATAGAATGTAGGAGGTCTGGTATCTCCCTCTCAGGACTCGATATTCCAGTCACCCGCAAGGGTAGGCTGGAAACGCCGGAGCTGGATTTTCTCGGCAGGAGAAAAGACAGCGTCTTTCTCAGCGTGTCAAAGAGGAGGGGCAGCGTCCGTGGGCTTCTCGCTTCTGCTGGGCTCTCGGAAAGTAGATTAGCTGCTCTGCTCCAGAATCACCACTGTGTATTTGCTTAAGGCAACGTTGGTATATTTATACCTGAAAGGTGCAGAGTTTGACGTAAGGTTTGGACAGAAGACGTCAATAAAGATGTCACTAAGAACTGGTCGTTCTTACAGTGCTCGCAGGAGTTCTATTACAAATCAAAACAAAGCAAGCGGGGCTTTCCCAGGTTGCTGGGGGTTTGGTGTGTCCAAAGAACTCGGTGTGCTCTTTAGGAATCTAAGGAAGTAGCTTCTGCTGTGTCATGGACTGCAGAGGCAATTTACTGAAAATATGGCTCTGAATATTATGCCATTATAGGGATATGTATTGATTATAGCCGTATAGGGGCATAAGGTCACAATATTGAATCGGGTTCCTATATAAAACACATCAATACTATGGGGAGGGCTGAGAATCCAACTAGTCTCAGATGCCTTGTTGAGCACGGCACGTACATACACACCCTGTGGGAGTGCAGACACATCCAAACCCATTGGCACACGATAAAGGGAGAATTGAACAATATTTTGGGAGCTCAACTAGGGTTAGATGCTAAATTTCTGCTAATGGGTATCCCCACAGACATCGACTTGCCAAGACAGGCTCCTGCTGGCTAACCTAGGATTAGTAGTAACCAAAAGAGACATCGCCAAGTACTGAAGAGCCCAACAACTTCCCACACTCACAGAATGGAGCTCTAATATGGACCTATATATGGTTACGGAGATAGTGATTTACAAGGCGAGGAGTTGGCTGCGTAAATTCAGAAAAATGTGGATGCCATGGATAGAATACTACAATCTGGACTTTGACGCAGATGGGAGGAGACTGGATCTTATGCACGGCAGGATAGAACCAAACCACTAATAACTGATGCCTAATCCACTCCTGACGATTATGTTTGTACTGGAATTGACCTATCTGTTGCATATGCGTGATATTGTTGTAAATCTACGTTTCTTCTTGAGGAGTCTGCTACAATACCTTCTGCCCATTGCTGTACCTTGCTGCCCGCACTTGAGCACACTATTTACTTTCGACTTATTTTCCCAATTGTATGTTTCGCTTTTCAAGCAACAAAAAAATAAATTTAAAAAATATAATTTTTTTTAAAAGTCCTTCTCCATGATGCCATCAGTCTATCATTGACATATGTAAGGCGTAGCTACCTCTGTAACCACTACCCCATTCCAAGATGGCTGCTTTCCTCTACTTTCACTCTGCATAAATCCCAACAGAATTGCTTTTGTTCGACACGTCATCACTCCAACCCCACCCATCATACGTCTTATCCTCCAACCACTCACACTTCTGGGTCCGCCAGTTCCAGCACTGACCCGCCACACCGCTTCCTCTGTACTGTCAAAATCAGGACTATCTCGCAGCCCATCATTTCGGTAAGATTACTCACCATGCACCAAATCCACATTGAACTCATCTTTTGCCCTGCAGCTTATGCTACGACTCTCCTCCCACAGCCATCGGCAGCAGTTCGCTGTATTTTTTTCCCCTGATAAGAACCATGTATATTCCCCCCACCATAGGACCTTCTAGTGGCTGCAATAATCAGCTGTTGGCGACATTCAGAGGCGCAAGACAATCACGGTTTGTATTTAACCAAAACCCAATTAGATCACACTCACAACCACTCTTCCGGATCCCACAGAGATTATCTTCGTTTTCACAGCATTTCATCACACTTTTGATGCAAGTTAACGCAACCTGGACCTAGCAATCTTCTATGACTAAAGACAGAGTCCCAGGTAACTCATCTCCTGCCAACCTTTTAGGATACCTTCTTGCATTAATGCATGGCCTCTAAATATACTCCAGAGAAGATACAATCCCATTGTACCACCGCTGGCTCGGACGGTTAACACTTGTCTAGTCACAGTCCTTATCAAATCAAATTGAGCATGCCTCAGCATCCACAGGCAATACTCTCATTGTGAACTGCCAACTCCTTGTATTTTAAACTCCCGCCTTTCCTCCCTCCCCCCCCTTTTTCCCTTCTCTTTTTCTCCCTCCATCTGGCACCTCGATTGACAGGCAATTGCCTCAGGCACCCATTGCTCTGTCCTGAAGATGATCCCAGTATTTAGTTAAAGGGATCGAACGCCATCAACTTTATGCCCTCGGACACAAAATGCAAGTCATGTATTAATGTGCGCTATAGTACTCTCACATATTTGATGTTGGCCTAACAGCTATAATTTTGGCCATGGCTTCCTGTATTGCCTGATCTTTTTCCGTTTTTATGATAAACATGTTCCCACTGATATGTTTTTATACTTTCAGTAAAATATTTTGTTCATGTGAACAATCGAAGTATAGAGATCATTGCATCTATATATAATCTATATATAATATATAGCTATATCTAATCTATCTATATCATATAGATCATATATATCAATATCTCTATATAATCTATCTATATAAATATATTCCAGGGATTCCGATCTTCTGAACTTACAAAGCAATCCAGTCAAAGAAACGGATACGGACCCAAAATTGGTGCTGGTGAGATTTTATTTCTGTGCGCCATGACGCGTTTTCGTGCTACCCAGAGCTCTTGATAGATATAGATATATATAGGCACAATCTCAGCTTTCTCTCACCAGGAGCCCAATTTCTGGATACCAGCGGCGCAGAAGAATAGAGGAAGACCACAAGTGCAGGTGAGCAGTGATT